>NC_140123.1:102541009-103141009 GCF_964035555.1 Netta rufina
GAATCCGCAGAGAAGACCTATGTGAAAGACTAACACTAACTAGCCAAGGTAGGGGTGTTGGCTGTAATTAAAGGACCAAAAGGAGAACTTGGTTCTTGAATCTCTCAAATCTCAAACCTAATTGCTCCTCACCCATACATACTAGCTAAGCAATGATCCTGGTGATGTTCTACATTGGAACATATATGATAAGATTTTTGGTATTTATTAGCTATGTAAAAGACATATCTTTGGGTATAAAACAACTGTATTGAGTCTGCTGTCAAACAATAGTGTTGTTTGTACAGGTGGGAGTAACTTCTGTATACATTTGAGTGTCCTTTCTATATTGCTATTCCAGTTGTGAAGTATCTGAAGATTCATCTTGTTGAAATATTACAGTGCTGATCATTGTAATTTCTTCCTCATTTGTATACAAATAGGCTAGGAAGACCTTCACAGTGTTTTGATTAACTCAGGAAAAAAATGTTTATACAGTCTGTTGATCCACTTAATGATAATGGTCTGTTGATCTAGTCATTTATATATAAAAAAAAGCCACCCCCTTGAGATAAGCTCGATTTTCTTGGCAACAGCTGTTGTCAGACAATCCCTGCATTCTTTACTGGGCTTCAAGAGCACATGGCCCTTGACCATCTGCCGTAAGCCTTCTTACACGGGCTTGTTATGACACAATCCTGGTTTTGGAAGTCTTTTTTTTTTTTTTTTTTTTTTTTTTAATTGAGACAGATCTCTGCCTTTTTATTTTGAAACATCAATTTTCAATTTGAACATAAATTAGATATTAAAAAAAAAATAAAGACAAAAGTCAGTCAAATATTATTTGTTCAGATCAAATTCAGCAGTTCAGCGCACTTAAAATAATTTCCTCCCGTCATGGTTGCTATATCAAATAGTCTGTTGTGTGCAAGTCTTGTTCTGGCCTAGAAAATTCACTGGTATTTATATAAAGCTGTATTGTGATTGCCTGTAGCATTTTTTGATTAAATTATCCTGAAACATTTCAAATTCTCTAAACAAAGCAAAGAAGAAGCAGTGTTTCCTTTCCTAATACTTAACTCTGATACTGGAATCTGCTAAAGTCTAAACATAAAACAGTGATGGAAATAAGAATGGGCAAAGCACCAACAGCCTTATTTTGGTTAATTAAAAAAATCTGAAACCGACATTCCAACAGAAAAGTAACTTAAAATAAATCCTTCTAAGGCTATCTTGAATTTCTTCAATATCCAGGTACACATTTTTGAACACCAGCGCTCCGAAATTTTCATGCTTCAAACAGAAATTTTAGTAGGAACAGGCCAATATTTTATGACATGAGTACATTTTTCACCCTAGCTGTTTTTAATAATATATATATATATATTTTGTTAACCACTGTCATCTACGGGGCCAGAACTGGCAAACTAAAATGACATTGACATCTGAAGATCAATGTAAGTACTCTCCATATTTTAATAACAACCTGGCATTTTAACAACACTCTAAAATTTAGAATGGATAAATAAAATAAACACAATAATCAACTTTAGGCAAAGCAACCATGAGATGATTAAGTTTAGGATCTGTTGGAAGGAAGGGATATAAGCAGCAGAGTTAGGACTCCGTACTTTAAGGGAATGAACTACAGCTTTTCATGAAGCTCCCAGATAGCTTCCCTTGTGAATCTGCCATGAGGAAGGCTGTCCAGGACAGTTGACTGATTTTTAAAGGAAATTTGTTGAGTGTTTCGGGAGCTTAACATTTCATTGAGGAAGAAAACTGGAAGTTTTGGCAGAAGGCCTACTTGGCTAAATGGGAAGCTTCTCGGTGACCTAAACCACAAAAAGTAGGTATACAAGAGTTGGAAACAAGCATTAGCAACAGAAGTATTAGCAGTAAAAAATGCTGCTTTGGTGCTTAGGGAATGATCAGAAAGACCAAAAGGCACTTGGAGCTGGGACTAATGTGAAACCTGAAGATCAACAAAAAGGGGTTTTACCAGCATTTCATACAAACGTGAGGTTCACGGAAAATATTGGGCTGTTAAATTTATCCCCTTAGTCCATCATGGGCAGTAATATTCCCTTTCCCCATATATGAGCATGATTTAGGATGGAGAGGGCCAGCTAACAGTGAGGGAGCCTGTGAAAAACTACCTGTGAAAAATCACAGCCAAAAATTTCTCCTGAAGTCTGGAGAAAAAATCTAAAGATATTTTCAACTTAAAAAAAAAAAAAAAAAAAAAAAAAAAAAAAAAAAAAAGCAAGAAGAAAACCTGTGAAGATACAAGCTGGTTATATTCAACTCTTACAAGAAGGGATGGACTGTATCATCTC
This sequence comes from Netta rufina, assembly GCF_964035555.1. Lineage (NCBI taxonomy): Eukaryota > Metazoa > Chordata > Aves > Anseriformes > Anatidae > Netta > Netta rufina. The sequence goes on from NC_140123.1 coordinate 102,543,328, forward strand.
ATCCTGGAATTCATTTTCAAGCACACAAAAGATAGGATAGTAACTTGATGTAGTCAAAATGGATTTACAATGGGAAAGTCAGGCTTGATCAATCTCACTTCTTTCTACAATAAAATGACTGGCTATGGCATTTTCAGCTGGAAGCTGAGAAAATATCACCTTATAAGTGGTTTAAAAATTGTCCCATCAGCTGAATTGCAAAGGGTCATGTTCTGTTCCTTGATATTCACCTGCCAATGTGTGTGATACCACAGGGTTTAATACAGTGGCCTATGCTATTTAACATCTTCCTCAATAATAAATGGGGTTATTGTACTGGGTCTGGCTGGAATGTTAACTTTCCCGGCAGCAGCCCATTCAGTGCCGTACTCTGTACTTGTAGCTGGAACAGCAGTGTTATCACACCAGTGTTGTGTCTACTGCTGAGCAGCAGTGGCACAGCATTGGGTCTTTCTCTAACCCTCCTAGGGGGTGGGCAAAAAGTGAGGAGAGAAACATCACTAGGGCAGCTGACCTAAACCAATCAAAGGGATATTCCATACCATGTGATGTCACACTCAGCAATAAAAGGTGGAAACAGGAAGAAGGGTGGAGGGGTGGGCTCTCGTTGGGAAAACGTCAGTCCTCCTCTCGAACACTGGCTGCGTGCGTTGAGGCCTTGCTTCAAGGACGTGGTCAATCATCGCTCATTTGTGGGAAGTAGAGAGCAATTTCTTTCCTCTGCACTTCCATATAGCCTTCATTTATTTTGTTTGTTTGTTTTCCTCCCTTCTTTTTATTTTTCCCTTTTCCCCTCCCTATTCCCCTTTCCCTTTTTATTTCCCCTTAGTTAAATTGTTTAGTAGTCTTGGTAGTTGGTTTGGTAGTCTTTATTTAATTGTTGGTTTGGTAGTCTTTATTTAATTGTTATTATTATTTCCCTTTAATTAAATTATCCTTATCTCAACCCGTGAGTTGTTCTTTGCTTTACTTCTCCCCCTCCTCATCTAAAGGAGGGGGAGTGAGAGAGCAGTTGTGGGGTATAGCTGCCCAGCACAGTAAAACCACCACACCAGTTTAGTGGCCTTCTCCATACACTTTCCCAACCAGAGAGAAAAATCTTGTTCTCACAGATTGATCTCCTTAGGGAAAAGCAATGCTACTTCTTGCTTATTAAGGTTCAGATCTCTTCTAGATTGCTGGCTTAAGCTCATCTTTTCAGTGTAAATTTCTGGGGGAGTGAATGAGAGAAAAAAAAGAAAAAAAAGAACGGGAGACAGAAAAGATTTTAGGCAGTTGTTCAGCAACCTGTGAAATAATCTGAGGTCTTAGCCCCACAGGTGTCCATGTCAGGTGCTACTCACCACTATTTATAACATTTTTGGCTTTACAACCAAAGAGGGCAGGAGGTGAATGTTCACAGAGAAGCAGCCAGCTCTTTTCCTATTCTAGATGTGGTTTCATGAACAAAGATACCAGGAAAGAATACTGTGAAAGCTGTGTATGAGGAGCTAGTGCTCTTGTGTCCCTGCACTGCGCTTGCTGTTTGAAGGGGAGACAGGAAAAGGACTTTCGGACTCCAGATCAGCTACTGCAGAGTCTTTCATAAGAGCTATAACCAATTCCAAAAATTCTCCATTTCAAAAGCCTTCATGGAAGTGTTTTCATAATATGTGACAATAAAATGAATGTAAAAAGCTCATATGTTGGATTTTGCATTATATTTTAAAGCTAGCACAGAGCTAGGCTATGTGTGAAAGTAATTTCATTAATTTTATTCAGAAGATGATTTTATCAGATACAGCTTTTATATCTGCATCAAGTGTAATGAACTGTAAACTTAAGTAGTAAATTGGCATAGTGTCCTTTAAATTACGAAAAAACAAGTATTAGTTTTAAAGTAAAACTACCAGTTATATACAGTAAAACTACCACAGTTATATCAGGCTGGTGGATAGTCACTAGTGGGGTTCCCCAGGTCTCCATTTTAGGGCCAGTTCTTTTCAATATTTTCATAAATGACTTGGATGTGGGACTAGAAGGTGTTCTGAGTAAGTTTGCAGATGATACTAAATTGTGAGGAGTTGGTGACTCTGTCAAGGGTGAGGAAGCCTTGCAGAGAGTTCTTGACAAATTAGTGAGCTGGGCAATCACCAACAGCATGAAGTTTAACAAGAGCAAATGGTGGGTTTTGTACCTGGGAAGGTTGACCCTGATTATATGTATAGACTAGAGGAAGAAAGGCTGGAGAGCAGCCCCACCGAAAGGGATCTGGGGGTTCTGGTCAATGGCAAGTTGAACATGAGTTAACAATATGTCCTGGAAGCCAGGAGGGCCAACAGTATCCTGGGGTGCATCAAGCATGGCATTCCCAGCTGGTCAAGGGAAGTGATTGTCCCACTCTGTTCTGGTGCAGCCTCACCTCAAGTACCGCATGCAGTTTTGGGCACCACAGTATAGAAAGGACATAAAACTATTTGAGAGCATCCAAAGGAAGGTATGAAAATCATGAAAAGTCTAGAGGGGGAGATGTATGAGGAGCGGCTGAAGTCACTTGATTTGTCCAGCCCAGAGTAGAGCAGGCTGAGTGGAGGCCTCATAGTGGCCTGCAGCTTCCTCAGGAGGAGCAGAGGGGTAGGTGCTGAGCTCTGCTTTCTGGGGACAGTGACAGGACCCAAGGGAACGGCATGGAGCTGGGACAGGGGAGGGTCAGGCTGGGTGTGAGGGAAAGGTTCTGCACCCAGAGGGTGGTCGGGCACTAGGACAGGCTCCCCGGGAAGGGGTCATGGAACCAAGCCTTCCAGAGTTCAAGAAGCATTTGGACAACTGTTGTGGTTTAACCCACCAGGCAGCTAAGCACCACACAATGGTTCATTCATACTCCTTCCCCCCCACTCAACTGGGCTGGGGGAGGGAACTGTGAGGAAAAAAAAGGTAAAAGATTATGGGTTGAGATAAAGACAGTTTAATAGAACAAAAAGGGAAGAGAATTAATAATAAAGAAGATGAAGATGATGATAATAAAATGTACAAAGCAAGTGATGCACAATGCAATTGCTCACCACCTGCTGACTGACATCCCATCCCCAGGCAGTGTTCCCCCATGATGCTGGCCAGCCACTCCACTGTATTAATTGTTCAGCATGATGTCATATGGTATGGAATATCACTTTGGTCAGTTTGGGTCAACTGTCCTCGTTCTGTCCCTTCCCAGCTTCTTGTACACCCCCAGCTTCCTTGCTGTCTGGGCAACATGACAGGCTGAAAAGTCCTTGGCTTAGCACAAGCACTGGTCTGTAACAACTATAACATCAGTGTATTATTAGCATTATTCTCATCCTAAATCCAAAACACAGCACCATAGCAGCTACTGAGAGGAAAAGTAACTCTATCCTAGCCAATACCAGGACAATAACACTCTCAGACATGTTGTCTGATTTTTGGGTGGTCCTGTGTAGACCCAGGAATTTGACTTTATGGTCCTTGTGGGTCCCTTCCAATTTGGGATGTTCTATGATTCTGTGATTCTATAGTATGAATGATGACACGGGGTGCACCATCAGTAGTAGTGATTACACTAAATCAAGGTAGTGGCTGACACTCATTCAGTAGTACCAGATGGCTGACACTCATGCAGTAGTACCACATGGTGTTACAGAGGGTAATGGTGACAAAATGCATCTTGGAAGGCTCAAGCTTCATATCAGGAAAAAAATATTTTCACTGATAGGATAGAGTTATACTTGAACAGATTACCTGCAGAGACTGTGAATCCTCATCCTTGACTTGACTAGACAAAGGTCAGTCTCTAGCCATAGCTGAAATAGCATTTACCATCCTCTTCCATCTACAGGAGAAGAGATCTGAAGATTTTCGTTAGCATGCAATGGAGGAATGATTCAATAATAGATACTAGAATAGCTATTATTCATATCAAGTGTTCAGTTGAAGAGGTTGAGGCAGCACAAGATGAGCTTCCTAGTGACTTTAACTCAGTATTCTTTAGGGCCATTATGCCCTAAGGTTCTGAAAAGAACATGTTTGTGATTATTTGCTAAATATAAAACTGTTTGATAATAAATATTTAAAAGACATATCTGGTGACTGGAAAGCAATAATTTATTTTTTTTCTTGGGTTGCCCTCCTGAGCAATGAGGTCACCTCTCAGCCTCCTTTTCTCCAGACTGGACAACACAAGTGTCATCAGACTCTCCGCAAAGGACATGCCTTACATCCTTTCTACCAGCCTCATTATTGTCTACATTTTAGCTCAGTAGTAAAGGACATTGGTAACTCTGTAGATAGGAGAGAGCCATAGAAAATCAAAAAGCCTTTTTAAAAGGAGAAAAAAAAAAAAAAAAGAAAAAATTGCACAAGTGCCTGTGTGCAAAAGGAAAAACCTTAACTAAATTCTATTGAAAGCAACATTAATCTTCCCGTTAACTTCAGTAGGCTTTTAATGGATCTTATTTGTGATATATAAGAGCAAAAACCGGGAGTCTCATGATTCATCCTTAATTATCCCAAATATTCATTTAAGGAAATCCTGACTCAAGAGAAGTCAATGAAGCATTGCCATTGAGTTACAAAAAGCCAGGATCCCTACCAGGATGACACATAGTGGAACTAGTTGAAGATTCTGCTATTAACCTTGGTACAGACAGCAAATCTGGTATTTAATTACCACACAAACTGAAATAATAACTCAGTAATAACCAAAAGATATCCTTATTTTCTTAATTTTAGAAAACATTGGTATATATAAGTTCTGATAAATAGAGCTTGAATATCATACTATGCTATTGTTTGTTGTTAAAGGAATACAAGCTGTTATTTCTGTAGTCACCTAGTCATTCAAAATCACTTTTTTTGATTAAAATATATTGATACAATATGTTGAATCAATATACAACATATAAATTTACAACATTTATGCTAGAATATCTAAAGCAAAGTATGAAGTGACTCTTCAAATATTTCAGGCAAAAGTTATTTATTTTCAGTTTTGCAACTATCACACACACACACACACACAAAAAGTTCACATTGCTCAAAATATTTCTGATGAGCATGAAGTAAGCTAAAAATGTCATGTCCCCCCACAAAGGGAAAAAAATGTTGTAAACTTAACAAACCAGCAATTCTGGCCTTTTTCCAATTTGTTTTTTGTTCCAAAAATATGGCAAGCATTCAGAAAGCTCTTTTACGTACTAAACAAGGATATAAAGCGGGTGTAACATGCTTTTTTTCTGGTTGTTTGCTGCGTAACACTCGCAGTGTAAGAGCAAATCATTCAGATAAAAAGTCAGTATGTCAGTATGTCAGTTAAAACACAGTGTCATACCTAACAGCCTTCCCAGCCTGCAGAAAAGGAGGCTGAGAGGTGACCTCACTGCTCTCTGCAACTTCCTAAGGAGAGGAAATGGAGAAGGAGGTGCCGGTCTCTGATACTCTCTGATATGGTCTGGAATCTTATTGTTATTGTCTGGCAACTATAATTGGTATAACAGATCTCAGACCCTGAAGGTCTGGTTAGAGCACAGGAGCTTCCCATTACTTTTAGGCTAATGAGACAATCATGTTGGAAGAGAGTGTCCTTCATGAGCAATGGAGTGTTCCAGGGTGAATTTGCATATCAGTTATTCTCTTCACTGCCTTCTTTCTTATCTAAATATTTGGTTCTTGATGTTGTAATGAAACATGTCCATTTGTTTATATATATATATATTTATCCCATTATTAGAGAGTTATCGAGTATGGATTGGAAATATCAGAATGGTAAACAGGGTCACTTTAGAAACACTCTCATGAGAGACTATGGTCTAATATTTGAGTTCTGACTGAAGCTTTTCAATTTCTAAATTGTATGTGAATTTGCTCTTTCAAGTCTCTCTTCTTAGCAACCTGTTTCCAAGATCTGTGAAGACTTCATGCCTATGTCAAATTTAAATTGAAGTGTTCCAAAGGGCTTCTGAGGGAGAAACAGTGCAGATGTTAATATTTTTAGGTCATATTTAGGCAATTTCAATAGAAGACTAGGCTAAAAAATGTACGCATGCCTAAGATCCAGAAGTGCATTTTTTCTTGAGCAATGGAAAAGGCGTGTAACAGTGTAGTTAATATTTTCACAAGAGGAAATAAAAAAATTAAAATATGCCCTGTTTTTCTCATGACACTATTTTTGTTGTTTTTGTTAAATCTGATAATAAAAGAGAATGTGTTGTAAATACTTAACACAAATTGTTAGCACTTGAATGAACATCAGATTATATTAAGTGGCATCTCTCGGAGGCCTAAAATATTGATAAGCTTGCATAAATGTATTGTTCTGAAGATGCATTTGGAACAATGGCAAGGTAGCATAAAGACGTTTGCCAGGCAGCTTTAACCACAAAACCAAATGAGCCTCAAGAAATAGACTTTAGGAACCTTATCTTTATTCATCTCTAAAGGCCACTAGAATCCCAAGCACAAATACAGCCTGGGTGGAAAATGAACTGGGAGCAGCCCTGGGGAGAAGGACTTGGGAGTGTTTGTCGATGAGAAGCTCAACATAAGCCAGCAATGTGCACTTGCAGCCCAAAAAAACAATCATATCCCAGGCTGCATCCAAAGAAGTGCGGCCAGCAAGGCAAGGGAGGCGATTCTCCCCTCTACTTTGCTCTCCTGAGTACTAGGTTCACCTGGAGGACGGAGGAGGCTCTGGGGCCCCCAGCACAAGAAGCACATGGACCTATTTGAATGATTCCAGAGGAGGGCAATGAAGATGACTAGTGGACTAGAGCACCTTTCCTGTGAAGACAGGCTGAGAGAGCTGGGGTTGTTCAGCCAGGAGAAGAGAAGGATCCAGAAGACCTTATAGTGGCCTTCCAATACCTAAAGGGAGCCTACAGGAAAGCAGAAGAAAGACTCTTTATCAGTAAGTGATAGGACAAGTAATTGATAGGACAAGGAGTAATGGCTTTAAGTTAAAAGAAGGTAGGTTTAGATTAGATATAAGAAGGAAATTCGTTGTTGTGAGGGTGGTGAGGCACTGGAACAGGTTGCCCAGAGAAGTTGTGGATGTCCCATCCCTGGAAGTGTTCAAGGCCAGGCTGGAAGGGGCTTTGAGCAACCTGGTCTTAATGGTATATATGTGCTCATGGCAGGGGGGATGGAACTAGATGATCGTTTAGGTCTTTTCCTACCCAAACAATTCTGTGATTCTATGAATTTTATGCCAAACCTCCTAGCAATTCATGACAGTGCAGACGTATATTCTGCTTGCAAACTATCTAAAAAAAAAAAAAACACACACACAAAACAAAACCAAACAAACAACAACAAAAAAACAAAACAAAACAAAACAAAACTAAACTAAACTAAACTAAACTAAACTAAAAATGATCAGTCATTTTGGAAGTCAACATTACTTTGCCAGTCCTTGCTGAATCACCAGAAAAACCTTACTTGAAATACCTTACTTGAAATATAGTTTAGTGTTTTTCCTTCAATTGTTGCACAAATGCAAATACTAGCACAGTATAAAACTGACAGAGCATCGTGCCACGTGTCCCACAGGCAAAACTTGAGGCATAAGAGCTTGGTCTGAATTTTATGGTTCTTTGGTTGACCAAAAGCTTGCGGCAGCTAAACAGCAGTTTTGGATTTTGATGTTCAAAATGCACATCTACTCCATATCTGCTGCTTGTCAGATTTGACAATGACAAAGTTCCAGCACAACTTCTCACAAAAGAATGCAAATAAGAAGTCTATCTGGTGTGCTGAATGTCACAAACAGAAAGCAAAAGTCAGAATAATATTCATAATTTCTAATTATCATAGTATATGTACTTCAGAGGTTATGTTGAAAATGCACGACATTATGGTTTAAATAACAGTTTTTTGGTGTACAAAGCAATTAGGACAGCTCATGATTAGTCAGTGAAGGTACTATGTTTAGGGTACAACTTAAAACTTGACAATTTGCTGCATTAATATAAGGCAGTGGCTACAATGAATATGTCTGTGTGGGCTAATCCCAACCCACCGAGCAAAAAGGTACCCGGTGGTATATTCACGTCATAGCCATGATGTTATCTGAAGAGTGTTAAAGAAAAGAATGGCTGGATACATTAGTGTAATTGAAGGTTGAAGGGTGGGGTGGCAGACAGGAACTGTGCTATCAGAAGAGAAACTACTACTTTATTCATGGCTGTCTCCTTACAGATAGCAGAAGAAACCCGAGCTGGATGCTTAACAACATTTTAAACATAAAAAAAATGAAAATAAAAAATGTTTTCTCTTAGGAGGTAAGTCATAAACTTAATTCCCTGTCATATCCTCTGAACAGCTAATAAATGCTAAATCTGTTCTTCATAAATATTTCATTGTAAATGTAAATAAATACAGAAATAAGTAAAATTTAAAAAATTACAAATTGTTCCCGTGAGTACTCCTAGGTTGGTTGCACAAGGCTTGGACTACCAAGAATGGAATTTTTGGGGAACGAATGTTGCTTGGATGTTTGAGGCAAACAATTTTATATATGTTTCAGTTCCTCCAGTGTGGAAGTCATTGTCAGTCACTTCATCTAGACATATTTGTGTGGGGGAGATGTTTCTGTGTCAGTTACAAGCTCTACATTAAACAGATTTCTCCTAATAGGATGATCTTCAGGTATTACAAAGATTTAATGTCAGTGCTCAGAATTCTGGCTCTTAGTTAAATCTGACTAAGTCAATGTGAAGCAATAATGTGGATAACTTTGGTTAATATCACTGTAAAGTATTCTCAGATTTTATTGCCAGTTTCCTTTTCTGAAAATGCTGTCTTTCAGGCAAAAGGAGTGACACAGTTGATTCTGGAGAATATCACTGATCTCCATATAACATAAAAATATTGTAGGCTGGTATTTATGGAGTAAACTGCATGAATATATTCATTGATTTGAGCATCTTCCTTAGCTAGTCACTTTTGATAAATTATTTATTTTTACAGTGACATTGTATTAACTCACCTACTAAATCTTATTAAAATTTATTGATAATTTATTAAAATATATTCATACATTCTCAAAAACTTTAAGCAGAAATATGAATTTATCCCCATCTCTTCTTTATACCTCATCTTGTCTTTCTGATATTAGCTTCTGCAATTCTCTTATTTATCCATTAAACTCCTTGAACCTAGAGCATATCCAGCTAATGGAATGTAAATATTACAACGTGCCTCTTAAAACTATGTGTTGAGTAAAAGCCCTTTTATTTAACTAAACACTTTTGTAGTATGTTGTTTGTAAAACCTCTTTACACAGTATTCACCCAAATAAATAAAATGTTACGTTATATAAACTACTTTTATAGACAGAGTTTTTGCTGTTACACCCTGCTGGGAGTTAACTGCAAAAAATTTCTTGGAAGACAGTGCCCATTGTTTGGTATACACTTTCAGAGAATGAATAGTCAAGGGAGACACAGCTCATTACCTCATGCAGTATTCAGCTGACAAGGGAATGAACATTTAGAAATAAATGAACATCGTACTAGTTATGATATTTCAACCTGCTCTTGGTTATGGATTTAGGCAGAAGAATATTTCAAATAATACAATCAATACCAAAGAAAATTTTGTGAGGCAAAACAGTTTCTTCGGGCCATGAGAAGGTCAGATAATTTTTTTTCTGGCCTAGAAAAGTTATTGTATTGTGAATTTAAGTGTAATCTATACATTCCATCACATCATTGATGGCAAGTATTCTGGGCCTGCACATAACAGAGGCGTAGAAGAAGATAACCAGCTCTTCATATCTGCAAATTCCTCAGCAATGGCCGTGTTCCAATTCTTTGTTATCATGTAAGAATTCCAAGTTGCCTATTACTGTGGTCTCAAAGGTCATTTTTGTAGATTTAGGTCTTTTCCTTTGCACAGAGACCTGCTCAGCTGGGATATCCTGCACAGTGCTGTTTCTTTATTGATAAATATACTTCCTTTCAAATTTCTCAGTCACTGATACCTAAGTTTTATGAAGTCCTCAGAGCTTAAAACATGAAACTAATGAAAAACTACACTTACTCAGGCTGTATTTAAGTAAAATTAAACTGCTTGAAGACTTGAAAGGACCTTAGGCTGAACACATATTTTACAAAGACTGTTACTTATAAATTTAAGTCTGGTATCTTGAAGGTAAAATTTAGAGCTGTAAACATTTTAAAATGGCCTTTGGTCACTTTTAAACATTTTGTCATTTTTCACATATGATTAATGGACTAACTGATGAAAATTGCTAGTGTCACTCAATCTTTCTATCATTGTTCAACTTTAACAAATATTTAATCAAGTAAAGAATATTCTTTATGATCTTAATATTTTCAGGATAGAATCACCTTCACTATTTCTTGCAATATTGAATGAAAGAGTTACACAAATATCACTACAAGAACTGATTGCAAATCAAAAAGTTCCTCCAGAAACAATGTTCCTCCCAGTCTGACTAACATCAGCTCCTGTAGAAAAATAACTCTTTCACCATGAATGGTGACAGATAACACATTGTACATCTATAAATGATATGTCTGAAAGATTGAGATGAGGGTTAGCAGTTTCCACAGACATCAGTTCCAACCTAGCAGTAGCGTGATGGTGGCAGAGAAATAGGGGTAGAGTGAGGAAGCAAAAGAGAAAGACTGAAAGAGAGAGTTAAAGAGCATCAGTACTCTTTTTCTTAAAACTGTTCATTTTGATTCGTTAAGAAAGAAACATATGAAACAAAATGATCATAAACACTAGTATTCTTCCTGCTTCCTGGCAAGGAAGGGAAAACATCCATGGTATTTTGGAGAAAGATCCCATAGTACATTTCTGTCCCACTGTACTATAAATTAGAAATAGACAAATTAAATTAAATTATAAATGTGAATTTCTTTCTCTTTACTGTATGAGAGCCTAAGCAAGAAGATAGAAGGAATTTTTATCTACAATAAAGCCAGAGATCTAGTGTCTTTAATGTTAAAATCATTCTGTATTCATTATATTATTGTTACTCTAAAGTAACTGAACTGAATTCATTTTCTGACAGTAAACTGCAACTGATGAATCAGAGCAGCAATTTCTATTAACTATGGCATCATTTCCACTATAGTAAGTTAATTTTAGAACAAAGTATTTTTGATTTTTTTAATCAACTGTTAATCTGAGGCATCCAAAACTGTAGGAGAGTAGACAGAATAGTGCAGATGGAAGTGAATGCTTACCTATCCAAATACCACAGTGAAAAAATATTTTACATATATATACATATATTACAAAAAGAAAGTATTCTTGGTAAATTTTCAGATACCTTCTTTTTAGAAATGCAAACATACAAACAAAAATAATAATAATAAAAAGCGCAGGCCCACATGCTATTATTTGTTTCAAATTAAGATTCTTCACCTTGTGCAGATGAGCCAGATATAAGAAATCTGATGATAACACCAAGCATTAGATCACTAACATGAAAAGAACTTTAAGTCACTATAATATTAGACAACAGTCTTAATCATGTTTCTAGGAAAAAAAAAAAGAAAAAAGAAATAAATAAACTAAAAAAAAAAAAACAAAACACCTTTGTGGAGGTCAAACTTCACTGAGGATTGAATAGCTCTTAAGTATCCACTTTTTAGTATAGCTATCTTATGCAGTAAAAATCTTGTGATTATCATGTGTTCAAAACAGAAGAAAGATCAGAGTTTTGAGAGGATGACCATGAGGAAGAGAGGTTTGTTTGTTTTTTAGCCATCTTCTTCAAATTGAAATACATATCATAACATTTCACAAGAGGATAAATGTTGATATAGAGAAGGCTTCATTTTAAGCAGTGTAGGTTTAGTTTTCTAAAATAAACAGCACAACCATTTGGTCTGTCTTCTCAGTTTTTTCACCATTAAAAGCCTCCAATTTCTAACCTATGCTTGCTGAGGCATGTTTTTTAATTCTGTGATGCTCTTTACATGTTACATGTATTTAGTAACAGAAATATTATTTTTTTCAGAGCTGGTTCAATCTCATGTATATAGTGTCCACACTGTACCTACAGTATTCTTGCTAATGTCTTTATTTTACATTGGGTTGAATTATCAAACTTCAACCACTGTGCAAGCTACCCAGCTGGCCAGCTGCCAGATGCATTCAATTCAGAAGCAGAATTGTATCCAGAAGCAAGCAGAAGCCACACTGGAATAGGTCCTTCAGTCTGAGTGATCAGTGGGCCAAAACTGTTGACTGTATGTATGCCTGTGCATCTCACTCAACCACATTCTAATATTTCATGGACCTTTCCTGGTAAAATAAATGAACACAAATGTCCTGTGTGGCTGTTCTGACAACAATGATAAGAGAAAATGTCGAGATACCACTGACCAACTTCATCAATTGGGTGCCCTGTGCACAAAGTAGCTCACACTGCCTACTGGGCAACACTACTGAAAGTAACACATCAGCACTTAAACTTGTCCATTGTGATATATCGATGACCTGCACAGGGATAATGGATGGTTAGCAGCAGCAGATTTGGAAACTACTAGACAATAAGGAAAAATGTGGCAGACATTAGGCCTTAGAAAGAAGGCACTAATCAATGAAATTTAAAATTACTTTGATAAAGAAAAAGACCACTTGCCATGTAGGATCTAGCTGGGACCAGTTATGATGTGAATCAAGTGCCTTAGCCCTGACTTTTGCTTTCAACATACGGGTTTTAATAACATGCTTTGGAATTAGCCATGTATATATAACAGGTTTTGAGGCATACTTATAAACACTTAAAACAAAAACAACTTTAAAAGCTGTAAATATTAAAAGGTTATTAGGTACCATTTTGCACTTTGCATTGGATGCCAGTCAGTATAGCTTTTTTCTAATTGGTTTAAAAAAAAATGAATTTAAAAGATTAACCACTTTCAGAGTTCCAAAATTCATTATTTTCAGCTTTAAAAACATATACAATTCTGTAATTTCAGTTTCAGAAATAGATTTTAATGTAGTCTTATGGCACAATATAGTAACTTTTCCCCCTTTTTTAAAAAAGTCAAAGGATAAAAAATGTACATAATACAATGGAAAAGAAGGACTACTGGCAGGCCTTTTTTTAAACATGGCTCTTAAACTATGTGAATTTTTTCATGAATTTTATCTTTTTAAGAGCTGAGAAAACCTAATAAAATTTAAGTAAAATATTTTTTATTATAGACAAAATTGTGATTGAATAAAATCTATTTTGAAAATTCTGAAATCCTTAAGTTCATCCTCCTGGCATTTTAAATTCAAACAGAAGTTTCTGTTCCGGTCTCACCTTATACATCATTAAGAGCAAATGTAATTTTGCAAGATTTTTTTTTTTTTTTTTCTGCATTAAATTTTCTTTCTCCTTTGTATTTCCCTATGAAATGTTCTCTTCCCCATCAGTGTACTTAGTGTGCACTACACAGTACATGAGCATTATTTTCCTCTTTCTCTTGAGCATGCTTTACTCTTTCCCAGAGTTGGAGTCTTTACAAAGAGCACTGAACTGGGAATCTTTCAGAACTTCTGTTTAATTGTAGCAAATGTGCCAATTCAGGATGCCAACAATAACATACAGTAGATGTTGTGTGTGTGTGTGTGTTTTTTTTTTTTTTTTTTTTCATAGCTTTTTTCATAGCTATTTGGGTAGTGTTTCTTTGACAGATTGGATAATGAAGTAAGATGAGGTGAAGGGCAACTTCTGCTAGACATGTGTACGTGTTAGAAGCCATGTGGTTGAAAGATTCAGGCAGCTATTCAGTGAAAAACAAAAAACAAAAGTGTCCTGGTAAAATGTTTCCACTGTCATTTTTAATTAGAATAGCCTTGCAAATATGCAATGGCTCTTCCATTTAACAAAGCACTGAAGTTTCAGCCCTGAAAAACTTTGCTAAATAAGTCATTAATTTTGGGGCCCACTCACCATGTGTAGATTCAAGGGTCATGTAGTTTTACCATAGACCAAAAGCTGCATTTTTGCTTCTTAGAAGACCACGTTACTAGAAATGTTTGTCCTTACAACACCTTAAGCTTCAGGCCTCTCAAATCTGGAGGCATCTGTAAGCGTTATCAACTTTCACACAACTTCAGTGCCATTTGACTGAGGAAGTTTGCACATCACAAGACTGAAGAGCACAGTTGAGGAATACATGCATAGCTATTGATATCATTTCCCATTCTGCTTTTTCACATTCCTTTGAACTTCTGAATTACTCTGAAAAGGTAGTACTTCGATATATGTAACTAAAGTCCATTAAAGACATAATCACCTTATTTAAGAAAAACAAACAAACAAACAAACAAAAACACAACAAAAAACTAGAAAAATAAACTATTCACAACTTTTTGTTACTGCTTTTTGAAGCATGTGACTTCAAGGTAAGGTGATATACAGACTACTTGGTGCATGTACTATTTATGCATTCTCATCAGGCCTTTCATTTCATTTGTGACTCTTTATTTAGCACTTTGTGCTCCTTTCCATGGTTCCCCAAAGACACTGGCCTTTCACTTGCCCTCTGCTCATGCACACTGCTGAGCAAATAAACAAAGTCTACAAAAGACAATTTCTTTAATCATGATATATCTATTCAGCTGCATGCTGAAATTCAACAGCTCCCGAGGAAGCAAAAAAGTTACATAGTACATGACATGTCTTTGGCAAACAATGCCAAACCTTGTGAAAGCATTCTTATGACTGAAGGCCTAGACTGAAGGAAATGAGAGTTCTACTTCTATATTGACGATACTAATTCAGGATTTTCATCTCAATTAGAAGTGTGCAGGTGATCTTGTACAACTTCATTTTTAAATAAAATTTATTGTGTAGTGTAGCCATTACAAATAGCTGCAGCTGTAGCAAAGACCATATAAGTCCTCTCAGTATTTGAGATAAAGATAATCTCTTGATCAAGGACAAAATGTTTCAGTCCCTTTTGATGCACAGAGAAGTAATAAAATTTCATACCTAAGCCACAGAGAGGCTTAATGACTTTTCAGAGACAAAAAACAAAAGTAGGCCTCAAATGAGAAAAAAATATATCCTTATAGTCTGGGTAACCTTACTGTACTTTACCCTACTTTTTGATTACTTGAATGCTTTCAGATATTTTAATGTTATATCAGATATAATTACAACTAAGTTCACAAAAGTGAAAAATAAGCGTTTCCTAAGGTAGAAGGAAGGATAAAAGGAAGGAGTGACCAAGCAGGAGGAAGAGGAAAGGGAAGTCAGCATTGACTATAAAATGAGGGTTTACACAGCTCTGTTTTTCATGTAAGTGTTATTAGCAAATCACTCTCCTCATGAGGAAAAAATCTCAGGCTCCTTCAACAGGGAAGAAGACTGTTTCTGCTGTGAAACAGCCAGGCACAAAAAAAACCCACACATTTTTATTCTAGCCCTGCAGTGTCAAAAAGGAGCGAGTATCCCAGAAACAGTTTTTCCTCCTGAAGGTTTTTCTGTGTCACCATCAAAGCCCTAAAAAATTCCCAGGCCTTGAGGGAGTGCCTTGTCCTTCTGGGTCACACTTTATCTAGACTATGCTTCAGAGGTAGGAGCAAATGAACTGGACAACACCAAACACAGCATGCTCCATAGAGCTTGCTGTTAGCGAGAGTATGAAATCAGACATTTTATACTGCAGGAGGAGAGGCATAAGATTAGTTCAGGAATTTCCAGGATTACTTTCTTCATCTCCAGAATGCTGTTCTCATGCATGTGAAGGATCCCTTACACTTTTCTGAAAGAGTTAAAATGTCAAGAAAAAGTTAAATGTAACACACTGGGGGCTAGAATTTCTTGTAAGAGGTTTGTCTTTGAGTTCAGCCTGAAGGTGCTTTGTAGCTGTCTTTGAACTACTATTTTCCCAGTGGGAAGAAAAAATTTCCACCATACAATTAAATATTTTGGTAAGTCCTTGCAAGTATGGCCTTGTGCTATTAATATATTGAAAATTTTATGTATAAAATAGGAAAAACATGTTCTTAACTTCCCACATACCTTGAATATGATGAGCTACATTGACACAAATAGGTGTTTTTATAAAGCAAACTATTAAGTGTTTGTTATTAAACCGACTTTCATTTTTCTGGCACCTCTGAAATACTTTTGACATAAAACATGAGTTCATTATTTGTTAAAATACGCAGCTTGATAGTATGGTCTGTAACATTTTTCAGTTCGTTTTACCACTCCTAGCTGCCGGCAAAATGTTCAGCTAAAAATCTTATCATTTAGCCCCCTGTCTACTTATTTTATGCCTCTCCCCCTGAAGCTGGGAAAACCAACAGCATATATCACATATAAATCTATGAATATGCTTTTTTTTATATATATATATATATTTTTTACATTTTCCCAGTGGCTCTGGAAACAATGTTTCAAAATATACTCTATGATTAAAAAGTAAATATGAATACAATTTTATATAAATATGGATTTTTTTTTTTTCTGCCTTGTCATATATCTTCAATTAAATTTTGTTAGGACTGATGCACTATTCTCTCGGTTCATGGGTAGAAACAGCCTTGCTGTTTCTCAAACCATTAAACTGAGTCATTTCCATGTTGGTTCTGGACGTATCAGTGTTATCAGAGAAACAGTTCAGCACTTCATTCTTGTTTTGCTGAGACTTGTGATTTCCAGCCATCACATCACATCTCTGTTCCAAGCATGTGGTATCTCCTTTTCCCTTTGAAGTAACATTAACAAACTAATAATAATGACAGAAAAAGGTTTTGAAGGATTTCAGTGTCTTTAGTAAGGGCTTGAAAAGGAACACAAATATTCTATAGAACAGGCAAAATTATTATCTTTCCCCCAACAATTTGTTCTCAAAAACAATCAGTGGTGTAGCAAAGGTTAAAAAATAGTACTCTTCACTGAAGAAGTAAAGCCTACCATTAACCATTGTGCTATATCTTTTTATGAGCTAAATACCACAGATCTAGCAACTGCCAATCACTGCATATTTTCCCTCATATTCTCTGCAGAGAACCATCTCACTGTATGGACAGATGGCATTGACAGTTCCTGTGTAACACACTTTTAGCAACTTTTCCAAGCAAGGTAGGCCAGGACTGACACACACACACATATATATATATATATTTTTTTTTTTTTTTCCATTTCCATTTTGTTTTCTAGTTCACAAAGCACTTATCAGAAGTATTTTAAAGCCTGTTTCTTGGAGAACAGAATATTGCCTTATCCAAATTGTGATATTTTTCCCAAAGGCAAGGGGTGGTAAACAATCTATAGTAGCTGTAATGGTTTTTAACTGATGAGGAAATCAACATGAAGTTCTGCAGTGTGTGCATGTACACGTTTGTACATGGGCATGTGCACATGTACTTTTGTGAATAGTTACACTTACACGTGCACTTATGTGTTCCTCTGTGTGTGTGTATGCATACTTTGAAACATCTGTAAAATAAAGAGACTCTTTACCTGGGCCTATAGTGATAGGATAGGGAGTTATGGCTTTAAACTAAAAGAGAGTAGATTTAGATTAGATATTAGGAGAAAACTTTACTCTGAATGTGGTGAGGTACTGGAACAGGCTGCACAGAGAAGTTGTGTGTGCCCTGTCTCTAGAAGTGTTCAAGCCAGGTTGGATGAGGCTCTGAGCAACCTGGTCTAATGGAAAATGGCCCTTGGCAGGGCACTTAGAACTATGAAATATTTAATAAACTTGTTTATTGTTTGTTTGTTTGTTTTGTATTAACAACAACAAAAAATCTGTTTACCTTAATGGAAAAGGAGTTTTGAAGTACAGTGTTATATTGTAAGTTACAAGTACTCATCTTGTAAACAAAATCAGAACAAAACAAGGACATCAGAAGCCTCTGACATTTTTCTATGTGATTTTTTTATGATCAACCTGACTGGCTTTATGATCTTCACTATGGTTTGGGGAGTAGCAAGCTGAGAGCTGCTGTACATGTGCAGTGTACTCTCTGTACTTTGCAACTTTGCAAGGAGCCGGGCAGTGCAACAAGGACTTGAGCTAAGCTGGTGCTGGTGTCCAGACATCCAACTCCGCCTGCCTTGAGTGGCCACTTTGGCAGATGAAGACCTAATCATCAACAGTTCTTATGAACATTTTCCAAGAAAGACCTATGGAATGAAAAGATACATCTGCCTATTAATCCTGTCCTGTTAAATCCTTGTCCTGTTAAAGGACAAGGGATAATGATGAGAATGCTTGTATGCTGAAGTATGGGGATCTGAGTGTGACACAAATGTTCCTGGCACTAGCCAAGAACTAAGTGCTCTATAAACAAACACTTAGTGCAAGAGGGAAATATAGCTCAGAAATATTTCAATGGGAGTTATAAAGTTCTGGTGGAGATGATTATGATAAAAGACACAGGTGCACACAGTAGATATCACACACACACACACACAAAAATAATAAAAAAATGAGACTGATCTAGTGATAAAGAAATGATTGCTATTAAAATGTGTATCTCAGTTCTTCAGCTGGACAATCCAGAGAGTTTCCAAGTATCATCTTTAAATGATTTTTTTTTTTTCCTGTAGAGACCTCTTACAAGTTTGAGTGATACTGTAGTCTATTCTTCAACATAATTCATATCATACAAAGTACATTCTTTGTTAGGACAATCTTTCCTTGTGTTCTGCATGTTCTGTAGTTCTCAGCCTGTGTTATCTCTGCTCTCAACATTGACATGTTTTTTTGCATCATATTTGAGGCTCTGAATAGCCCTTCTACCTTGTCAGTTTCCTTGTTTTCTCAGGAATGAGCCTAGTGCATGCAACTAACAAGGCCAGCCTGACCCTGTTGGTTTGTTTTCGCAAGATCATCTTCATAACTTAATACATAGGGGAAAAAAAAAAAAAAGCCAAACTGTTTATGGTCATAAGATCTGTTGGTTTTTTGATGCACACATGAGAATGGGCAACTTAAGCTATTTTTCCTATTGGTAAAATATGTTCATCTACAGGTACCTCCTTCAAAATGGATTGTGGAAAAAAGTAATACAGAAGTTGAAAAGGGAGACATGGACAAGAAAGTGATTTCTAGAAACTTAATACTAGTGATATTTGTAAACCTAATTGCATAGGAAAAATAAGTGAGTAGTGATATTTGTGCCTTATACTGTCAAATTTTAACTGCTGGGTGCTGTAACCCTATTTCCTCATTTGTACTTAATTTAGTCTGTTATTTAAAACTACATTTAAATGCCAATTAGCAAAGCTGTTGCAGTGATCACTCATTAGCAAAGCATTTGACAAGTATAAAATACTGCACGAAAGCTTCTAACTCAAAAGCAACTATTATTCTACACTTTATTAACAGTCACTCAGAAATAATCCTTTTATGATCTAATAGAACTAATTTTTTTAAGTCTTCTTGCATAATAAGATTTTTGCAAAAATGTACATGTTGGACTGACTTGTTTTACACAGCATTGAATCTTTAATTTTCTTAACACATTTACCTTGAATACATTCCAGAAAAATCGGTCAGCTAGTAAGGAAGATTGAGTTTAATCCTTTTGAGTCATCAAAAAATCCAGTGACCACCATATGTAGAACAAGGTGTATCGATGCAAGCTCTCAATGTTGTGACTGTAAAATTGCAAAACAATGGACTTCTGAAATTATGCAATCAGTCAGAACCTAAAATGTTTAAAATGTGGTAATAATTCAGGGAAACTGAACCTGCATTATCAAAAAAGTTGTGAGATAAGCTTCAAGAAAGGTGTTTTCTGAGACAAGAAAAGATTGTTTATTACATGGAGGCTGTTTGGTGTCAGAAATATCCAAATGCCACACCCATGCCATTTATCCCTGCCAAACTTTGTGTGCCTTTCTCTTGCTAACTTGCTAACTACACAATAACTTCTTTGTGGTGCAAGCAGGAGCAAGATATTGAACTTATTTTAGTTTGAATTTCACAGATAATATCTTCAATGTACAATCTATGTGCAATAGTAAATAAATTTAAAGTTTGTTAATTAATTTATTTATTTATAGAATATATTGACTTATATAGGACCTATATAGAATAAGTCCTAGCAGTCCTATTACACTAATTTGAATTTGAGAGTTACAAAGGATACTAAGTAAATAAAATCTGGTTAGTAATATGAATCTTTAGTAATAAATTCTTACAAAATGGGTATATATGGATAAAGACACCATTAAGACAATATTAAACGTAAAATGACCTTTTAAAGGGAAAAAAGGAGCTAAAGTCAGATGTCTGAGGAGACTAAGATAATTAGGAAAATGATTAGTTCTATTAAATAGTAAAATGAGAATGTATTTTTCTACTGAGATAGAGAAGTAAATGCATAAACTGTATTTTATATGATGCATCACCCACCTCTTGATTTTCCCAATAGTCTTTTAAGCTAATTGTTGATGAATCTTTCCTAAAATAAGGGAACAAAACAATTACTTAGATAAAAGAGAGACTGATTTGAGTCACAGAATAACAGATCTTTACACACGTTCAGGAGATTGCCAAACATTTTATCCCAAACTGTTGTTTTTACAATACAAAATAATTTTGGAAGTATCAAACACTTCACATGGATTTTTAAGGTTCTTACATGAAAAAAAAAAAAAAAATCTACTAGAAACTTTTGTCAAGGCTTCTGTTTTTTTATATCCAATATTTGTATTTTTAGCCAATATTTTTCAGTTCTTGGTTGCTAGAAACTAAAAATTATAATTATTATTTTATTTTATTTTTTTTTCCCAAGGAAGAAGAAGTCCAAATTGTTTTCTGATGAGTCCAAGTGCTGAGTAGTGGACATGCTAAATTTAAACTCTAAACAGTACAATGATTCTTTTTACCTGGCTGCCTAGGGAAGGACTTGGGAACTTACCATTTACATCCTCAATATGAACATTGAGGCTGAGTGATTTGGAATATTTATCTTAACTACTCATACAGTGTTCTCTGTTCATGCAGGATTTGTAACTATTTTGCCCATCATTTTTATTGAATGACATGAGACACTGTCACCCAAAACTAACCTGGGTGGTCTGAAGTCCTGGGTAATAGGAGAAGACACCTTACAGCAGCAGAAAACAAGCAATGAGATCAGAAAGGTTGCTCTTTGTGGTTCTTGGGCAAATCTTTTTGTTTAATTTAGAGAGGGGGGAGTCTCTTCACACTTGTACATCTTCCAGCAGAAGATCTTGTGAAGGGCAAGTCATTGAAGAGACTGTAAAATTTCCTAAAATCAGCTGATATACTTAGAGACTATCAACAGTAACCATAGACTCACATCTGTAAGATTCCCGTGACTTAATATTTGTTTGCAGAAAACCTCAAATTAGATTATCAAATGTTCATCTAGCAGTTAAAAAAGTACTTCCATCTCATTGTCACTTTGAACACAGAGAAAGTATTAACTCACTTTGGATGGTCTGAAACACAACTGTAGAGGTAAAGAGAAATATTATCGTAAGTAGTTAATTAATGCAAGCTTGTAGAAAATCCAGAACTCCATTTAATTTTGCAGTATCCATGTAAAGTGAACGAGGTCAGATGTTTAAAACCCTAATGGTATTTTAGTAAACAGGATTTGCAAAACTGAGAATTGTGGCTTACAGCAATGGTATAAATTTTATTTCTAAAATATCTTATTTTTCAGTGAAAGAAAATCTCAAAGCTCTTAAAATGTCCTTAGTATAACTATACGTTTTATATAAATGAAAGATAAATGAGAAATATATAGATCGTTATTTAAAGAGTTTTGGAAGCTAAAAAACTACCAAATTGATTTTTTTTTTCCTGTTTTCCCAGATTAAGGGCCTGTAAACTTATTACCATAAGAAAATATTTGTCACAATCTAACAGATCTCTAACATTAGTGAGAAACATGACAGACAGGTGGAATTTGTGGAGACATGTTTCCAAAGTTCATGAATGGGTTAAACTGTGAAAAGTTTAAACAGATTCCAAATTCCTTGAAACAAACCTAAAGCAAATAAAAAAGAGGTACAGAGGGGAAAGAAGAAAATTTTCCCAACTATTTGACACTTTCCAGCATGCTATTTTACACCACTTTATTATTTACATACTAATGTCATGCCAAAGGTACTGCATCATAACAGTAATGAAAATATAATCAATTGTTAACAGTGGATGTTATAAATGCGTGAAAACTAATTAGATATCATTCCATTTTTGAAATTGCCACATATTCAGATTCTAGGATCTGACACTTTGAAAGTCAAGTTTTTTGTTGCTATTGTTATTTTACTTTATTCTTCTGGTTACTTTGGAAGCATCAACAATTTATTATGCTAATGCATGATAGCGTGATGTGTGGCTGCTTATGTAGATTGCTTGACACGTTATTAGAAAAGCTTATTTTCAGCCACATAAATTTACCAATCTGTAAGATGTAGGCTAATATTTTTCATGCCACTCAGGATGACTTATTATTTTAAGTTTCAGGCAAGAAATGTAAGCCATATCTGAGAACAAGACGAGAAAAAAACATGTTGTTTTACCCATGTTAATCATAGTAATTATACCAATGCTGATTGAAAACAAACAACAAACAAACAAGAAAACAAATGCGCTGAAAAAAATGATGCAAGCTGCTGTTGAAAAGCAATTTCACAAGGATACCACCGAGGTCCAGATGTGTCTGTCTTGGTCACTTCTATTAATATGCAGCAAAATTTAGCCAAGTTAAAAGACTTAAAAATACAGCTCAACATTACCAATAGCACATTGTGCATGTGGAGTTTCTGTCCCAGCAAAAGAAAGAATCATCACTTTGACCTTGGTGAACATCCCATTTATACTATCCATGAAAAGCCCAGAGTTGCAGAAAACTGAAAGATCTCTGGGTTGTTGTGAACTGCAGCAGGCTAAGGGTGGGACACAAACATTAAGCAAGGAGTCTAGGAGGGAAGCTAACAGTTGGAGCCAGTGGGAATGGGGAATGCACATGTGGCTGGAGTGGTGACCACATGCCAATAAGACAGACGAAGAAATTGGATTATGAGTCAGGAAAACCTGGCACTAGCTAGGCAAAGAGACTAAGAAAGGGAAAATGAAGTTTGAGGGGGTTAGATTAGTGGTGAAAAAGCTAGGGCAGGAGACAACTGAGTAAGGAAAAATACAAAGATCTATTGGAAAATCAAGTATGGGAATAGCAAGTCCCACACTTGCTATATCACATTTCCTTTCCAGAGGTCGCAAGAAAGTCTAAATTATATCAAGTCTTGTGATTTCTCTCTGTATAACAACTCCTAGCAACACAGCTGGGAAAATATCATTCAGTAGTTCTAGTTTCTGTACAGTATGGCAGCTATTACTCTCTTCTCCACTTCTTCAACAAGTGATAGAGCTTTGTGTTCTGGATTTTAAAGCTCCAGAATGCTGTTTTTATTTCATGTCACTAAGATGCCCACAGACTAGAACCTATGGGGTGTTCCATATTGTTTCTTGAAATCCTAGTGATATGTTTGTTCCCTCTGTGGCACTCTCATACACACAGATGTGCACACACATGTAAAGGATAAAATTAAATCTAATAAGGCATGCAGATGACAACTGAGAAATAGTGCAATTTTAATGTAAGCCCATATAATCTTAATTCAGCCCTTTGCACACAGATCTTAGGGTATAGTTTATAAAATTTTTGTGTCGTTTTAAACAAAGAATGGTCCTGCTTTGGGAAAGAATAAAAGTTATAACAGTAAGAAAAAATTACCTACAGAGATGAAAAGAGGAATGAAAAAGAATCTCAGGAAAATTGTGTTTCAACTACAATATCAGTAAAGAAAATAAAAGTTCAATTTCTTGGAAACCTGATAATTTTCTTCCTGTTGTTCATGAGTTGTTGTTTTTAATTTTGATCTCAAATAAATATGCAACCTTCTTCATAGAAAAATAAAAATCACAACCCTTTAACCTTTTTGTTCAGGTAGATATTATACAATGATATTGAAAGATATGTTGAGAAGCCCTTCAGTATAAAAATAATTAAGGAAGAAAAAAACTAAATACTTAAATGCAAACAATACATGTTGCTAAATGTTGAAACAGCAGTTTGTTTTTCCTCTTGTTCTGAACAAAAATTTTGTAGAAAAAGATATAATCTTATGAAGGCTTTTGGTTTCAGAAGTTTCTCTAAATCCTAGTCTCATGACTTGTGCAGTTGAATCTTGCCTTTGGGAAAGGAATGAGACACTAACATGTTCCAGACTTTAAGTGTGGTGCTGGACAACTCTCTGAAGCTAAACATTTCCTAGGTTGATGATGGGCTGTTCTTCATTTTCTGATTGACTGGATTTTTATATTCCTGGATGTGACAAACAGCAACAACAACAACAAAAAACAAAACTGGGCACTTAAAACAACTGAAAATGATGGAGATCACACTTCAAATTTACCATGTCTGCTGTAATACTAAGTTACCTGAAAAAAATCTTAGCATCTAAAATTAATGGCTGGTCAACCTTCATGTCTGAATTGTAGTATTCAGTTTATACTGTGGGAATAACTATAATAATCAACTATGAAATGAAACGCTCATGAAGTGTGTTCTCAAGAGAAAATGAATAACATTGTTTTCAAATGTGGGTTTGACAAGTATGCAGCAAATGGGCCACACAATGAGTAGCAAGGAAAAATTATTGAACAAGCTGCTCCTTAAACCAAGTTGAGCTATCCCAAGTTGTCCAGTCTGTGAACAAAATTACGCAGAGATCTTGCGAGGGGAAGAATGGAAATATATCTCCTAGGAGATAGCTCCACGGATTAGGTAGAATATGGCTTGATGTAGAAAACTTTAGTTTCTCCACTTCCTACTTTTCAGGATTTGACTTCTTGTACTTTTCACATTATTTGTGAACAATATCACTTATAGAGGAGCAAGCTGCCAACTCCAGCTTCAATGTCGGAATTGCAGCACATCAACTTCTGTTGACAGGTGCAACTTTAACAGATGAACATTTTCACTTTCAACAATGTTGCAGAGGACTTTCTGGCATGCAATCATCAGGCTATGAGATATACTATGAGGGTCTTTAGGTTAGAAGGATACTGGTTTTTACATTCTTGATTTTACGTATTTAAATTACATGCAGTTGTAAGTTGTGCACTGTGAGAGAGGACTGGCTCTGTTAATATGTTCCCTGAGGTACACAGAACCTCTCAGGGAATTTTTCCACCCATTGTGTGATGTCTGGCCTGACAAAGAATCTGCTTTGAACAGCAGTTACCATTCAATGATCTACAAAGATGGGATTTTCCCATCTCTGTTCTATGACTTACAGAATGACTTTATGATTACTGATGATCCTCAGGAGATATAGTTGGAGACTTTCCAGAAGATAGAAGATTGCTCCTTGGCTATCATAGCTTTTCAATAATAAATAAATAAATAAATAAATAAATAAATAAATAACTTACAGTTCTTCTACAATACTTCCAGATATTATCAGTCTGAGCAATTACTTTCTCAGAACTGTACTGAGCTCTGGTGAGGCTACACCTCTAATACTTTGTTCAGTTTTGGCCCCCTCATTAAAAAGACAGAGGTACTGGAGTGTGTTCAGAGAAGGGCAACAAAACTGGTGAAGGGTCTAGAGAACAAATTCAGTGAGGAGCTGCTAATGTTTTTTTATTAGGCTAGAGTAAAGGAGGCTCAGGGGAGACCTTATCACTCTCTAAAGCTACCTCAGAGGAGGTTGTAGTGAGATGGGTGTTGGTCTCTTCTCCCAGCCAATAAACAATAGGACAAGAGGAAATGGCAAGGAGAGTTTTAGATTGGATATTAAGATTTTTATTATTATTATTATTTTTTATTTTATCTTTTTCCACTGGAAGGGTTGTAAAGTATTGGAACAAGCTGCCCAGAAAAGCAGTTAAGTCACTGTTGAGGGATTTTTGAAACAGCAAAGATCCCATGGCTTGCTGCAGCTGAGCAAACCAAGCTACTAGGACAACTATGAGAAGTTCCCATGACAGTGTTCCCACATCACCCAACTGAGGAATTTAGAAAAATATTGTTTCCAGCAGCTGACTTCAAGGACGGGATATACGTGACTGCTAATCACGAGGGGGTTGCTTTCTTGCAGGTGGGGTTGTTTTTGTGCAGTTGTCTGAGTGCTTTTGACCAATAATCTTGTGTGAGACATTATCCGACCATGTTAAGTTTACTATAAAAGTCAGGCTAATCAGGCAATAAAGAGAGAGCGTGATCTGACCATACTGGTGTCTGTTGTGTTTTCGGCCGTTCTTCCTGCAACATATGGCTGAGACCTGGACACACCAAGAGACGGTGAGAGACCTGAGAGATGTTGAGATACTCTGCGCACAGACCCGAATATAGAGATCGTGGTGAGACACAGAGATTGATTGATAGAGATCGCAGTGAGATGCGGAGATTGATTGATTGATACAGATTGCGGTAAGACACGGTAAGACATGGGAACAGAGGAATTGTGGCAAGACGCAGAAAAGTGACGTATTGCGGTGAGACGCAGGACATCCGGAGTTGAGTTGCTATGGGAGATCAGAGACATCCGTGGAGACGGCAGCTGGCTATGGTGGCGGTGCAAGCTTTCTCAGTACCATCTGGGACTGACAGACTGCCGAGTATGAAACCTGAGACCTCAGGAATGCAGCTGACACGATCTTTATCGTCAGTTCCTGCACCCACCCTGGTTTGGGGTATGACCTCTCCAATAAATCAATCATCAGCAGAAATAACTAAGGGACTATCGGAGCAGAGTGCTGATGGGGAGTGGGGGCTGCCTTCCCCACCCCCCGTGCCGGAAAATCTTGATAAAGCTGTGCTGCCAGCATTTGTGCCGCTGCCAGGCAGCAATAAATCCACTCGGGATGCTTCTCCAATGAGAGGTGCAGCAGCAGCTTGCAAAAATTGACCTTCACTGAAGGAGTTGTTCCAATATCTGCTAGTGAAATTCGAGAACTTAAAAATTACGGATTCAGCAGAGCTTCCTCTCTCGTCTGCCCCACTGGAGCTGACTCCCTCATTATCCATTGCTACAACACCATGGGCGCCAAGGAGGGACAGGTGCTCCGATGTCATATGTGATGCTTTCATAGAGGGGCATAGGCATGCTACATCCTTGGCCTGCCTTATTATTGTCGACCCTGTGCAAGGCACTGGGTTGTGGCATCCACATGACTGCAAGCTTTTACAACAAGCTCGAAAAATGGTTTTGGACAATGGATTACAATCCAAGGTGGCTCGACAGATAATTCAATGGATTTTTCAGGCAAAACCAATGCGTCCACTTGACTGTCGAAACTTGGCACTTATTGTTAACTCCTTCCCCATTGTTATGGTTTGAAAGGGAATGGTTGCAATTACCACAGGGGGAAGTGGGTCAATTGCATCAACTGGGTGACCCTCTGTATGGGATTACCGCAGAGATGTTAAAGGGAATGGGTCCTTATCTCAATACCCAGATTCAGTTGCAGTTCCCTGCGATTATTCACCAAACAGCTGTGCAGCTCGCACTGAGGGCTCTTCTTAGTCTCCCATTGGAAAAGAAAGCACCTCCATTCGCATCTGTAGAACAGGCCCCTGGGGAACCATATGCTAAATTTATTGATCATGTGGTGGCACAGGACTGTCAGGGATTTGCTTTTACGGTACACTCCATTAACAAACAGGCCCTGGCAAAGCGCTATGAATGGCTAGTGCTTTTACAGGGGATGAGGAATTCCCCTACATTATGTCAATTCTATGTGGCCTGGGCATTACAACCAATTCGGACAGTGTGGTGTGACATAATTATTTACCATTATATGGATAACATTCAGTTTGGTAGGCCAGAATGCTGCCAGGATTCAGATTTAAAGTTTATTCAGGATACTTTGGAAGCAAAAGGGTTGAAGACAGCCCCAAAGAAGGTTCAACAAAAACAGCCATGGCTATACTTGGGATGGAAAATATCAGACTCTACTATTCATCCACAGAAAGGTAATATAACTACAGTGTTATATTTGACAGATGTACAAATGTTCCTGGATAATATTCAGTGGGGTTGCCACATTGTACGGATTACTAATGACGACTTAGCTATATTACTACCTTTATTGCAGTGCCAGAGTGCAGAGCCACAGATTACACTAACAAATGACCACCGGCAGGCTCTTTCACAAATAGCTTCTAAGGTTGCAGCTGGCACTGCCTGCAGCCGTATAGCAGACGTTGCACTCTCCTTCCTAATTAGCAATCATGTGTCTCATTCATTTGCGGTGATTGGTCAGTGGCAAAAAGAAAAGGGGGAGAGTAAGGGGTGACAAAGACAGAAACAGTATCAGGAGGATGCCGCTGACACTAACAGCATGGGTAATAGGAGTAGTATAAGTGACAAAGGTGTTGGCAAGGGTGAAATGATAGGGCAGCATTTTCAATTTCTGGAATGGATTTTCCTACAGGTTCAGCCAAAAACGAGTGTTCAGACACAGGCAGAAGCTATCGTAGTGTTAGTACCTGAGGGTTGCTCTCAGAGTATTGAGATCAGCGGGCAGGAACCAGGAGATCTGCCAGGATCTACTCAGGATCATTTGGAATGGTGTTTACAACAATCCATACCACTACAAGAAACTGTTAGATTACCTGGGATTGGTACATTCCCGAACTCCAAAGGGGCCTCTCTGGCAAGTTACAAGATCATATAAATGGCAGATAGTACCACGGCTTTCATCCCGACCAGTGGTGGGTTGCACTGTATACACTGATGCAGGTGCAGCAAGTAGGAAGACTGTGTGTGTGTGGTACGAGAACGGAAGTTGGGAGAAATACATAATTCTGGAGGAGACAGGGGATTCATTACAAACATTGGCATTGTCTGCAGTTGTTTGGGCTTGTCAGTGCTGGATGCATGAGACAATTAATTTAGTCTCAGGCTCTCTGTACGTTGTCAATGTGGTAAAACGGATAGAGGATGCCTTGATACGGCAAACTAAGAGGGACAGATTGTTATTATTTCTGCAGCTGCGAGATGCCATTCAGGGGAGAACTGCACCTTACTGTGTTATCCATATGCATAGTCATCAGTTCTCAATTGGGTTATCAGAAGGTAATTCACAAGCAGACAAATTGGTGAGTATTGATACTTTTTCAAGATTCATATGAGCAACAGCACAGGGGGGAGAAAAAGCACACCTTGTGTGTAGACATCTGATGGTGTGCTTTTGCCATTATGATAGTGCCACAGCAGATCAATATGGATGATGGTCCAGCGTATGTCAGCAAAAGGGTTAGAAAATTTATGAAAATGGGGGGAGTAAAGCATATCACAGGTGTTCCGTATTCTCCCATGGGCCAAGCGATGGTTGAACAATCACATCAGGTTTTAAAGGAACTATTAGTGAGATTAAAAGAGATCAAGAACATTGATGAGCGATTGTCCAAGGCATTGGTTGTCTTGAATCACTTATGTTTGACTAGGGACCGAGAAGACCCTCCTGCGAGTATTCATTTTCAAACAATAAATATAGCAGCACCAAATGTGTTACCACAAATAAGAATGAATTACCGAGATCCTGCTACAGGAACTTGGAAAGGGCCATATGGGTACAGAAATACAAATAACACCTGTG
Source organism: Netta rufina (assembly GCF_964035555.1). Lineage (NCBI taxonomy): Eukaryota > Metazoa > Chordata > Aves > Anseriformes > Anatidae > Netta > Netta rufina. Next base: position 102,572,922 of record NC_140123.1, read on the forward strand.
ATTACAATGACACCTGCTAGGCAGGGTTTAGGGGTTTATGGCACGGAGCCAAGGGGTAACAACTATAGCGTTTGTAACAATTGTACAGCTATGGCCTTACCTCCTGATTTGTGGGGATAGGGTCTGGCAGGGTATCCCTGCAAATGCTATCGGAGGTCCATGTTACTTAGATAAACTTACTATATTCGCTCCTAGCTTGTCGCAGTTGCGTGAGATCACCAGACATAAATGGGCATTGCTCGCACCGAATTGCAATGATAATGTTGAATTGCTTGGTGTTGCAGCTAGAGCGGCATTGGCAAGTTTAGTGCCAGGAGTGGCATCTGTGGCCGCACTTAACAACTTAGAAAAATTGGTATGCTGGGCCAAGAAGCAAGCCCATGCCACGACAGAGATACTTGAGGAGATGTTACCAGATCAAAATAGTCTGCGACATGTGCTCTTACAGGATCGAGCTGCTATTGACTTCTTGCTTTTGGCTCAAGGGCATGGGTGTGAGTACTTCGAGGGAATGTACTGTTTAAACCTTTCTGATCATAATAAGTCAATTCACAAATCCATTACTTCCTGAAAGAGCACATGAGAAAGATTCAATATGATATCAATCTTTTCAAACAACGGCTCACTGATTTCTTTGAAATGATGCATAGATGGTTACTTGGATTAATCAAAGAGGGATTAAGGATTCTGTTTGTTGTGGTGTTAATCATCATTGCATGTTGTATTGTAGTAAATGTGGTTAAAGAGTTACTTGCAAAACAGTTACATCAGGCTTGGTTTTCTCAAAAAGAAAAAGGGGGAACTGATGAGGGATTTTTGAAACAGCAAAGATCCCATGGCTTGCTGCAGCTGAGCAAACCAAGCTACTAGGACAACTATGAGAAGTTCCCATGACAGTGTTCCCACATCACCCAACTGAGGAATTTAGAAAAATATTGTTTCCAGCAGCTGACTTCAAGGACGGGATATACGTGACTGCTAATCACGAGGGGGTTGCTTTCTTGCAGGTGGGGTTGTTTTTGTGCAGTTGTCTGAGTGCTTTTGACCAATAATCTTGTGTGAGACATTATCCGACCATGTTAAGTTTACTATAAAAGTCAGGCTATTCAGGTAATAAAGAGAGAGCGTGATCTGACTATACTGGTGTCTGTTGTGTTTTCGGCCGTTCTTCCTGCAACAAGTCACCATCCCTGGAGTTATTTAAAAGATGTGTAGATGTGATGCTTAGGGACCTGGTTTAGTGGTAGCTTAACAGTTGGAATTGATGATCTTAGAGGTCTTTTCCAACCTAAATATTCTGTGACTCTATGATTCTAACTACTGTCCTAACACAATTGCTTTCAGGCCACCTGCTTAGTTTCAGATCCATTTTCCAATATGTCAGTATTGTCTTCACATGCCTGGCCACTGAAGAACAAGTCCTGCCTCATTTCTGCCAAAAATGTAAGAACTGTGTTTGACTACATTATCTCACTTTAATGTCTGTGAACAAAATCATGAAGAATTCTACCTCCTTTATTTTCTGGATAGAATAATCTATTCAGAATCAATCAACCTTTCCTTTACATATCTGGTAATTTAGTTTCTCAGTAGAGCAGCACTTCTACTATTAGCAGCATGTTTTCCCTCTAGGTTTGGCAAGTGTGATCAACCAAAAATCATGCAGGTTTTCCTGGCACATCTGTGTCTGGAAGTTAGCATGAAAACAGAAACTACTTTCATTAGCTGCAGTGGCTATTAGAAACCTCATTTCATTCAAAGGCTAGACAAAAATGAGCAATTCTCAGTGACCTAAATATCTAACATAAAAAACAAAGCATGTTTTTTTTTTTTTTTTTTTTTTTTTTTTTCAGAAGCCAGTATTCTTAGAAGGCTAGATTTGCAAAAGGAACAGAAAAGGGGACAAAAACAATGTCTTATGTAAAAACACCCATGCTATTCCTTCCAGCCCCCTGTTATCACCTCTTCCCCCTCTTCCCATGTCTTATTCCATGTACCAGAATAATTTTAGGAATAATTGCAAGATTCTCATTACTTCAGTTTCTCAGTTGCATTATATGATACACAGAGTACAGATCTGTATTCCCTTCACAAATTCTATTTTCAAAGCTTCATAGTATATTTGGATACTAGAACCTGGTAGGACCCAGGGATCTCCCATTTATAACAAAAGATGTATAGTAAATGAAACTCTTACGCTCTTAAAAATGTCTTCAACAAGTAGTACATAAGAAGTATCAAGAAAAGATAGTCTGTTTAATGTGAATTTGGCAAAAGAGTAAAGGTTTCTGAAAGAGGATTTCTCAGAATTTATGTATTCATTATTCTATCATCTACTTGAAAGAGACCTAATAATGGCTGATATGAAAAGCATAGTGTATGCACATTCTATTTTCATTCACTTCAGTGCAAATGCAGCAAATTCATCTGAAGCTGAAAGTTGTAGAAATAGGTCCTTCTATATATATGTTGCTGGATTCAAGTTCTTTTTAAAAAATTGCACAGGTATGGGGAAATAATGGGGAAATAGAGACAAGAAATGAATATATAGTAGAGGTTCATAGTCATTTAGGAGATAGTGAGTATACTAATAAAGAAAAGAACAACAGTAAAATTAAATAAATTAAATAATTAATTAAATTATTTATATTTAATTGTAAATTAAATTAAAGTACTTGAAAGTTTAATATTTTACAGACACTTCTGAAAAGGCAACCTCCACATAGTTAAACATAACTTGCTTCATATCTATTTAGAATAGAAAACCACTTGAAAGATAAATCCCCATTAAGAAACTAATAAACAAATACAACAACTGAAATAATCACAGTTATGAGATAGCTGTCTACAGTTGTCTACTGTAAAGTTACTTGAAAAATGCCAGTGGATAGAAACTAGAAAGTGGATTTCTTCAGGATTTGATCAAGGTACACAAAATGAGTAATTAATATAATATAATTAATATAAGAAGATACTGAGTGTGTTGTTTATAATCAAAATGAAAAACAGCAGGTATTTTTAGGGAAAATTGGTATTTCTTCCTTGAGGTAGAGGGTGAAACACTCTCATTTTTCAGACCTCCATTCAATGAATATTTATTTTCCTTTAAAATAGAAATTATTTAGACTAGTTATTTGGTGAGACACTAATCACCCTTAGGTCTGCAACCAAGAGAGCTCAATGATGCCATTTATTTTTCTTCAAAATGACTACTGCATCTTCACATGATTGTAAGTCAGTTCCTGTCTTTGCTGTCTGTACTTCTGCTAGGAGCTGCCTCTCATTCTTGGGAACTCTCTGAGCCTCAAAATGGGAGAAAGTACACCAAGGCTGCTGTCTTATTCTCCTATGTCAGTTTTCCTTTAGAGCTCTTTCCTTGCAAGACTCTAGGAATGCTACAGAAATACTGCCCTAACAACTGAAGAATGTTTTGATTGTAAATGTAAAGGAATACTATTATTTTTTGTCCTACATGTTGAAAGGATACTGATTTGGCAAGTAATCCATTTCATTTCAAATAATTTACTAATTAATCCTAATGGATTACAGACTAAACATGGATTTTCCAGAAACTCAAGAGAGAGATTGGGAAAATGACAACTGAAAGTTGGTATCATGGTATTATTCGTATCATATTAAAACAACTATAAAAGCAAAATAGTGAGTTGTATTAAACCTACATCAAATATATACTGAATCTGGGATATGTAACTAACTTTTCTTTTTGTTTTGTTTTGTATTTCCTATTTATTAAAACTTCTTTATGCAAATACATTTTAAACTATGAATAGTATGTATAAAATAAAATGAAAGAAAACTTAAAAGTGATAAAAATCAATATCATAACTTCATAATTAAAACAAAAAATATATAGGTGTTTATCAACATGTTGGAAAGGACAAGCCTGGTGCATAAGAGATTTGTTTACTCAGCAGAAAAAAAAATGTCCACAGTAATCTGTGTATAACACAAATCTGTTTAATTACTACAGCTTCAGACAAGCAGTTACATTCTTGTATAAAATCTGCCCTTTCAATTTCTGCACAGATATCTGAAATTTCTCAAAACAGCAGTGCTGATAACAGATGGATGACCTTTTTTTTTTTTTTTTTTTTATTATTATTAAGTTGCTCTTGCAATTTGGCTTAGATTACTGAAAGAAAATTTTATAAAATTTTCCAGACACCTTTTTCATATGTCTCTTCCACACAAACTTTCCAGTATTTTTTCCCTTTCCCTGATCCTACAATCAGATCACAAACTTTCTTAGCACACTAAGAGAGTGTGCTAATGAAATAATATCTGAAGAGCAAACAAATCCCCCACAAATGTATCTTTTTTTTACACAGTTATCCTTTTGCATTTTCAATTCATAATCCCCTTTGGAACTATATCTGAATTTATGCAGAAAAACAAACAAACAAACAAAAAACAAACAAACAAAACCCAACCAAACTAACAAAAAAAAAAACCACATAAGTACAAAATAAAAGATTTCTTTACTGTTTGACAAGCTACCTGTTCTGCCAAATCACCAATATAGACCTGATTGTTTTAGGTTTTAGGTTTTCAGCTAGCAACCAATCAGAAGATAGAATATAGAACTTATATAACTTATAGAACTTTATATCATTAGATATAAAAGAAAGGGTATATTAGATGACTATTTAGCATATAATAGCCATATTCAAACTACGGAAGAACTCTTCTCTTGCTGAATAGTGATTTAGAGTGACAGATCAGGTCATCAAATAGGGTATAACTTCCAAATAGCAAATCCCGTGATGACTCTTCTGTGAGTTTCTACCAGTGACTGCTCAGGAGAAAGCATCACTTACCCTAAGACTGTCACCTTGTCAAAGCAGTTAGAAAAAAATATGGCTGTCAGAGGTGGACAGCATACTACAGTTGTGTTAGTCCAATCAATCAATCAATCAAACAAACAAACAAAAAGGCCAAACATCAATAACTTGAAGTGGACCATGATTTTTCTAAAATTTAGAGATATATGCAATTCCAGGTTTTGTGGAGAAGGTATCCCGCATCACGTTCGGTGGTATACTACCATTTCTTGCTGAGATTGTTTGATTTCAGTATTTTATATGCTGAAAAGAAAGCCATGCTCACACATAAGTTTCTTGGGATTGAAGAGCTGTTGAATTATGCTTACTTCTTAATAAGGATTTTTTAATGGTTTATATGACTGGAAACCAAAGCAAAGCAAACCAACCAACCAAACAGAAAAAAGAAAAAAAAAAAAAAAAAAGGAAATTTAAAATAAACAAACAAAACAAAACAAAACATGCACTATGTAGCCTTTTGTTTATCATTGTTTTATAATCAGCATGTCACTGATGTGATAAATCAATAATTGGTCCTTCAGATATGCTGTATATATAAACTACAGATGTGGGTTTAGTTTGATAGATCCATTATGAAAAACAAAGACACTCCTGTTATAATCAGAATAATGTCTAGATTTGGCCACAGTTTTGGACATAATAAAGAGTGTATGATATTGCTTCTTCTATATAGCAATTCCATTAGTTTCCTAATTCATGTACTTACATAGTCTCTGGTCTTATTGTTGATGAATGATTTTTCTTTCTTTCCTACTAGAGTCTGTAGCAGACTTTTGTAACTTGATATAGGTAATATTTTCTATTAGTTCAATCAATTTCCACATGGACTTTTGTTGGGCCATGTTCATAAGTCTTACTTATTTTCACATTCCAGAACTTCTCGATGCTTGAAGATGCAGGCTTGGTGTCATAATTTTATTTGGTCTCAATAATATGTCTTCTGCTGTAATTTCAGTTGCCACACTTTAGAGTATAAAGAAATACAAGAACTCCAATTTGGTAATTATGTATTTTATTTTCTCATTTACTATTCTCTCAGCAACACAAAAAACACCAAAACAAACTGAAGATGCTTTGATTCAAGTACAAAGGAAATCATGCTCTGTTTGCAGATTTATTTATAGATTATACTGGCTGTTGTGTAATTAATGCGTAGAAGCCTGAGAATTTGTTAGTCTTCCAAATACTGTTATACCACTGAATTTCTGATCTATACATCACTCTGTACATTTGCAATTTTTCATTGCTTTTTCTGCATTTTGAATTTTGAGTGCTATTATTTCACTAATTCCAGAAGCTAAGCCATAAGTATTCCAGAAATATTAAATCCAATTTTAGGAGAAATTCCATTGTCACAGACTCAGGCTTCTGAAGCCATCAGCTGTACATACATGAAGAACTAGAAAGAAGTCCGTGCTGTGCAAAAAAAAGCTAATACTCAGTTATGATAAGACATAAAACATTGAGAAAGTGAATGACCAGTTTGTCTTTGAAATGCAAAAAAAATATATATATATATATATATTTTTTTTTTTTTCAGATACCTTATAACTGCATGTGTTAAATATATAATAAGATAAATTAACTATATTACCTAAGTGGTGTAATTTTGGTTTACTCATATATTCAGACAACAAAGAAGGAAGGAAGGGTTCCTCACAGAGTCATAGTGGCAAAGTATATTCACATTTATTTGCCCTTAAAAAAAAAGAAAATAGGACAACTGCCAAAAGATCTGATTAACTACCTATAGGGATTGAACCAAAGGAGCCCACTCTTAAAGGAAATCTGTGGCAGTGTTCTGGATAAGCCTCTACTTTTCTCTACTTTCCTCTAAGCTCTAGGAAACCAGATGAAAGACTGCCATGAATGCCATGAACAGATCAGTTAGTTATGGCCTTCCCTTCCCTTCCCTTCCCTTCCCTTCCCTTCCCTTCCCTTCCCTTCCCTTCCCTTCCCTTCCCTTCCCTTCCCTTCCCTTCCCTTCCCTTCCCTTCCCTTCCCTTCCCTTCCCTTCCCTTCCCTTCCCTTCCCTTCCCTTCCCTTCCCTTCCCTTCCCTTCCCTTCCCTTCCCTTCCCTTCCCTTCCCTTCCCTTCCCTTCCCTTCCCTTCCCTTCCCTTCCCTTCCCTTCATCTTCCCTTCCCTTCCCTTCCCTTCCCTTCCCTTCCCTTCCCTTCCCTTCCCTTCCCTTCCCTTCCCTTCCCTTCCCTTCCCTTCCCTTCCCTTCCCTTCCCTTCCCTTCCCTTTATCTTCCCTTCCCTTCCCTTCCCTTCCCTTCCCTTCCCTTCCCTTCCCTTCCCTTCCCTTCCCTTCCCTTCCCTTCCCTTCCCTTCCCTTCCCTTCCCTTCCCTTCCCTTCCCTTCCCTTCCCTTCCCTTCATCTTCCCTTCCCTTCCCTTCCCTTCCCTTCCCTTCCCTTCCCTTCCCTTCCCTTCCCTTCCCTTCCCTTCCCTTCCCTTCCCTTCCCTTCCCTTCCCTTCCCTTCCCCTTTTTCTGAGTTGTACATCAAGTCAATTCACACTTAAGTAAAACAGTTTTTGGATCCTCATTTCACTCAGAGTATGCAGTTATACATTCAACTGGGTCAAATTTCATCTAATTCATATAGAGATGATTTGGCCCATTTTATCTAGTTGTAGATTTCAATAAGTTCTGTTGCTCTTTTTCAGAAGATGGGATGAATGGACCAAAACATCAGTATAATTATTTAACAATATGCAATGAATAGCAAGTGAATTACAAATATGAAAAAAGTTAAGATTGGCATTTACATAAATATTTAATAATAATGCTAATAATAAATAATAGTGAACTTGAAACTTTCTATCTTTAAGTGCAAGCATATGATATTTCCTATGGCAACTTTTAATTAAGTTTATTCTGCTACATTAAGGTATGAAAGAAAATATATTTACTTTAAAAAGAGAAATTATATTATTAGTTTAGTTTAAATTTTATCAAAATTGAATAGGCTACATATGAAGATATAGGTAAAGTGTCAGATAGTCTGTATTACCTTTGTCATCTCATCATTTTTTCCTCATCATTCTTATAAATTGCTTAAAGGAAAAGATAAAGAAAATGGGGGATATTATTTGTTTCCTCTCCTATCCTTGTTCATGTATAAAAATAAATAAATAAATAAGACTGTATCCCATGTAACTTGACCAGAAGGCAACAGAATTTTTCTTTTTTCCTTTCCTCTTCTACTCTTTGAAGAGATGGAATATATAGATAGGTCTATTGGGAAGCTGTTTTTCCATACTGTTTTTCCATACTGGAACATAAAACATACTGTTTTTTCATACTTATACTGTATACATACATACTCCATACTATACATACATATGCCGTACTCCAACATACTCCATACTGTTTTTCCATACTCATTCTGTTTTTCCATACTGGCAGATGCCATTTAGAAGCAGAAAGAGATATAGAAACGATTTATTGTTTAAACAGATTAAAATGAAATCCTTAGAGCTATGCATTTGCAAAAGATTAAGATTTGGTCCACAAAGACAGAAGAAATAAATTTTTCAGGGTCAGATTTAAATGTTAATCTTAAATTTCAGATTTTTTTTTTTCCAAACTATAAACAACTCCTTCACAATTAATATATCTTATTAAAAAATGAAACAAAACATCTATATCAAGGGTTGTTGATATGATCTGTATCAACAAAACAAAACAACAAGCTGTCAGTGAAAGAAAATAAATGCCAACTGCACTTGAACAAATTTAGTACTGTGAAGTAAATCATACACATGACAAAAATAATCCCGATAATAGTGACATATCCCTTGTGCAGTAGTCTTGGCACAGTAGCCTTTCTTAAAATGCCAAATTTCCAGCCTTCATGTGTTAACAGCCTAGGTAGGCACTTATTTAAGCACCAGCTTTCTAAAACTAAACATTCTCAGACCAAATTATTTTTTTCTAGACAATGTAGTTTTCTGATGCGTCCAAGTTAGCAAAACCATGATAGTGACCAAAGCATCATTAGTAATCAAATGGAGGAACTCAGCAGGATAATTGTATTTGCATCTGAAAATATATTCAGTATCTGCTGTTTTCTTTAAGTCATGGAATCACAGAATCATTAAGGTTGGAAAAGACCTTCAAGATCATCTGGTCCAACCATCTCCCTAGCACCAATATCACCCAGTAAACAATGACCCTAAGCATTAAATCCAACCTTTTCTTAAACAGCTCCAGGAACAATGATGCCACCTCCTCCCTGGGCAACCCGTTCCAATGTCTAGCCACTCTTTCTGAGAAGAAATTTCTCTTAATTTCCAGACTGAACCTCCCCTGTCACAACTTGAAGCCATTCCCTCTAGTCCTATCACGAGTTATCTGTGACAAGAGGCAGACCCCCAGCTCCCCACAACTTCCTTTCAGGTAGTTGTAGAGAGCAATATAGTCTCCACTGAGCTAACTCTTCTCCAGACTAAACAACCTCAGTTACCTCGGACCGTCCTCATAGGACTTGTGTTTCAGCCCTTCACCAGCTTCATAGCCCTTCTCTGGACATGTTCCAGGGACTCAATGTCCTTCTTGTACTGACAAAACTGAACACAGTACTCAAGGTACTCAAGGAACAGGTACAGGGGAACGATCACCTCCCTGGTTCTGCTGGCTACACCATTCCTCATACAAGGCAAAATGCCATTGGCCTTCTTGGCTACCTGGGCACACTGCTAACTCATGTTCAGGCAACCATAGCCAACAACCTCAGATCGTTTGCCTCTTCACAGCTTTCCAGTCACTCTGCCCAAGCCTGTAGCGCTGCATGGGGTTTTTTGTGGCCAAAGTGCAGGACCCAGCACTACGCTATGTTGAACATCATCCCAGTGGCCTCTGCTGACTGATCCAACCTCTCCAGGTCCCTTTGCAGGGCTACTTTACCCTCCAGCAGGTCAACACTTCCCCCCATCTTGGTGTCATCTGCAAACTTACTGAGGGTGCATTCAGTTCCTTCAGGCCAATCATCAATAAAGATATTAGAGGAGGAGTCCCAGTAATGACCCCTGGGGAACACCACTTGTGACCAGCTGTAGCTGCCAGCTGTATTTCACTCCGCTCACCACCACTCTCTGGGCTCAGCCATCCAGCCAGTTTTTAACCCAGCAAAAGTCACTTCTGTTGCTGCAATTTCAAAGACAAAAGATAAAAGAGAAAGAGGAATTTTCATTTCTGCAGCTACTATAAGAGAGAAAAATCAGCAAAGATAGGTTACCTCTTCACTTTGTTTATTATGTGCTACAGCAATGTGAGACATTCCACTAAATATTCCTTGTTTAACACAATGGCAACTAGATACATAAGGTAATTCTTCAGCTGATGTAATCTTTCTTGAGATATTATAGTATGCATGTGTGTATGCATTTATGTATGAATGTATGGTACAGGCCTTTCCAAATCCTCCGAGAATTTTAGAGATTATAAATGCAAAACTAGGATTTGCAAGTACTGATGTAATAATGCTGGTTACAGGACAGATTATGCATGTCCACCCTTCGGCAGACACAACTCAGATGTACACTTCATATTTTCAATATGTATTTCCTCTCCCTTTGACACATTAATCTGTTGCTGGAAGAGTTAGACGTTTCTTCCCCCTTCTTTGGCTCATGCCTTTGCCCTCTTGGACAGTGGACAATCAAACAGTGCAGCTGAGTTGGGGAAAATTATACATCTCTTTCAGCTCAATTAGTGGAAAGAATGCACACCATGGAAATTATATTCCACCAGTATTGTTGCACAGAAATATCCTTACCTTCAAGGTACAAATGCTTTAATATAGTCTTTTATGAAAGCTGCTTTTGGGTTGTGTAGTGACTGAATTGTTTCACCCTTCAGATGATGAGGTATTGGGCAAAGTGACATTTTATTTACTTTTGTACTATCCAGAAAACAAAACAAAACAAATAAACAAAAAACAGTGGTTCAGCAGAGCATTCCTATTACCACTCTGTTCTATAGCAGGACAAAGCCTTTGGGCAGCTAGCTGCAGCAAAAGAGGTAGTGCATGTAATGTGCTGGCCACAGAATTTCACATTAAATTACTTCATGTCATAAAATGTCCTTTATCCATCCTCCATTTTTCAAACAGAAGCAAGTACCATACGTACAGGCTTTGCTTTTATGAAGTGCTTTACAGAGAGGAGTGGGAATTTACATCTTTACCTTAATAATTCAGTTTCTTACCATGACAAGTCAGTTGTTCCAACACCAAAAGTTGTTCCATCATCCCCATGGAACAGAGACCACTGGAAAAGTCTCTAGGAATGCAATAAATACAATTATTTCATCTTCACTTGAAAACCACCTAAAAGTAATAGGTGGAACATGTGAATAAAATGTGTCTTATTTCTCAGGGCTTTAGCTCCAACAGACTTGGAGTTTCTTAATATTTAAACCTTGAACTTTTGTATTTATTATATCTATAGACAGACATTTTTGGTAGTAGATAGAGTTAGTGTAAGATTTCTGTTTTCTAAAGTTTTTGTTAAAAGGTCACACATCACAGATGTACTCTGTTGTAGAGGTAACAGTTTTACTGCAAATTACTGCAACAAGGAGTGAGTGAAATCAAGAGTAGGATACTTTGGGGACCCTGCTTGGACTTATTCTCAAAATTAATGCACCATGGAAGTTTTACCTGAAACTTTTTTACCTGAAACTTTTCTGGTAAGTGGTCACACTGGAGTAGGCCTTTTACCTTTTGATTTTCTGTGTCGGGGGATGTCAGTGCAGACTGTGATTTCTCCTGTGGTCTAACTGTTGTGGGAAATTTCTTTCCTTTATCCAGCCAGCTCTCCATGAAATTTCTAAGTTAATTCTGTTCATTTATATTGGCACTTAGAAAGCTCTGTCTGCTCATTTTCAACAATAATCTTTCTGATAAGTTTACCAGTGTTCTGATTAACTTCACAGTCAAGGGAGCCCCAAGGTTTTGGAAGGATCACCAGAACCACTTGCATCTTTCAATATACTGTCAGACAAAAGGAGCATCTGGGCAACTGACAAAAGAAGGGAGCACACCAAGCACTTCAATTCCAGTTGACTCTAAAATATGTCTCAAATGTCAAGTCTAGCACCTTCCCGACCACCATTAAGAAATTTGACATAGTGCTTTCCATTGCCTCAGTGGGTAGCCTTTTGGATGTTGTTCTCCATCAGAGGAAATAATACCGAAATCAAAGAAGCTAGTGCTAGAGCAAATCCAGATGGCAGCATTTGACACGTATATACATATACAGATTAGGGCTGTGTTATCAGGTGATAGACTAGAGAAGGTAGAAAGAATTTCAAGACCTGGAATCAGAGAACTTTAATATCACCTTTCTTTCCTGATCATGGCAGATGTGATGAGAACAGTTTGTCTTTTTTGCTGAGAGTGAAATAAATTTCATTTTTTTCCTACACATTCTCATAATCACAAAAAGTACAAGGATGATTAGGCAAAGTGAGGGGAAGTAGCTAACAATTCCTAATTACCAAACATTACCAAACTAGGTTAAAGATAAGATCAAGATTTGAGATTAGCAGTCTGACTGGCAGTTCTGGCATTTACCATTCTTTGTGTTTTGGTCATATTGACACATGATAAACTGATAGAATTCAGCAGTTTCTGGGATTATATATCCCAGTGGTTGTGGCTGATGAAATGTTTCCCTGGAGATGGTAGAATTTGGCCTCTCTGCCTCTTGCCTGGTCTCTGCACATATAGAAACCCAGACAGAGCTGTGTTCTACAGTCTAGACCAGCCATTAGGATGTGGGTTCCTTAGGGAAAAATTACAACTCCTGTATTTTCTGTAAGGCACTATACAGCATGTTTCTGAATACTGTGAAAAAATCCAGCTGTCCTCCACTGAGTTCAGCAGCACTAATACACTAGTGGTAAGGATTAGACAGTTTTCACTGGCAAGAACCATGGTTTGTGAAGATGATAACTGAATGGGTTCAGGCAAATTTTAGTAGCTTTCAGCAGATCTTGGGATATTGTATTGATCCACTCCTTTTCACTTTTTAATGGAAGATTTATATACCTGTAAAATACATTGGCTGATGACACCAATAGATAGACTGGTGCTATAATTCTACCAGAACATCTTTAGTTGTTGAAAGCTCTGAGCTGAAGAAAGGGGTGAAACAGAACAATGTGCTTTATTGCAGTGGTCTGCATTTGTTTAATGAAAAGCCATTGCATTGTAAGATAACTTGGGTAAATATAGCAAAATATGCAGAAAGTCAAAGATGTACTTTATATCACTGTGACATCAATTATCCTGTTCCTCTCACACAGCAGTTTTCTGTATACTTACGTAAACCTGGGACATATCCAGATTAAACACATTCTTGCCTGTGTCACCTTTTTTTTTTTTTTTCCAGATTGTTCCACTGGAACTGGCCCAATCCAATTTATACTAGCTAACTTAGAAGTTTCCCCTCATGATATTTCTTCTGGAAATACAGAATTTAAAAAAAAAAAAAAAAAAAAAAAAAAAAAGGTCATGGTTGTCATGGTTTACATGCCATTTTTCTCCAGTAACTGCTTCCCTTCCTGTTTTTTCAAATGCAAATAAATATTTTGTCAGTATATTTTGTGGAAATAACAAAACAAAACAAAACAAAACAAAAAACTATGCATAGTGTTCTCTGACTGCAGAAGAACTATATTGAAAAAAAGGAAAAAAATAAGAAGCAATAGGAAAATACAGTTGAAAAGGAATGGACAAGTAGGTTTTATTAAACTCAGTCTCCTTCTTATTAATACCATGGAGTCCAAACAAGGACCTTTACTTTGTGATGGTTCTGAAGCCTTTCTGGAAGGAATTGTGTTGAATGAAAGATAGACAGTAAGCAAGGGGACACAGAGTTAGAGGTCTTCAATCTCTTGGAAGCTAACATTGTGTTTCTTCATGTGTCCAAATTATTTTTATTTGAATAGTCCCTACATTGTACTTTCTGGGCAGAGCTAAGGTTATGGGGATTTGCTGTCTCTGTCACTGGTTGCTCTGAACTGGTCACAAGATAAATCAGGCATGAGCCCTTTCACCATATGTCCTGGTTTCAGTTAGGACAGAGTTAACTTTCCTCCTAGTAGCTGGTAGGGTGTTATGTTTTGGATTATGATGAGAAGAGTGCTGATAACATGCTGATGTTTTAATTGTTACAGAGCAGTGCTTACACAAAGCCAAGGACTTTTCAGCTTCTTGATTTGTCCTGCCAGCGGGCAGGCTAGGGGTACAGGAAATGGGAGGGGACAGACCCAGGACAGCTGACCCAAACTAGCCAAAGACGTATTCCATACCATATGGCATCATGCTAAACAATATATAGGGGTGGCTAGCCAGGCTGGGGGGGCCGTCTGCTCGGGGATAGGCTGGGCAGTGAGCAATTGCATTGTGCATCACTTGTTTCGTACACATTATTATTATTAGCACTATGATTAGTATTATTGTTGTTGTTATTTTCCTGTCTTAATAAACTGTCTTTATCTCAACTCACAGGCTTAATTTTTCCATTTCCCTCCCCCATCCCAGAGAAGGAGGGGGAAGGGTGAACGAACAGGTGTGTGGTGTTTAGCTGCCCACAGGGTTAAACCACAACACCATAACACATTGGAGCAATTTTTTTGTTTGTTTGTTTGTTTGGTTGGTGCCACTGTATGAGTGAAATTAAAGTCACAGGCACAAGCATTCCTACAAAAGAGTTCATACAAACTTCAGAAACTGCTGTACAGATGGATATTTCTGCAGAAGACATTAAAATGAAGTCCTGCAAATTACTTGTGGGTCAAAAACAGGAGCTCTGATTGAACTATGAGTAGTTGGATAAAAGAAAAATAATGTATGCATTTTTACATATAAAATGAAAAAGCGAAAGGCTACTTTTTTAGCATCCTTTACTACGGTTTGATCTCAAAAACTTACACAGGGATCTTTGTACCTACTGAGTAAGCTGCAGGTGCCGAAGGATTTAATTTGTTCCTTATACCTGCTATAAAAGTTGCAGAAACATTATCTGAGATTTGGATTGCCAATTCAATTAAAGAATATTATAGGATTTTTGTAAACAAAGAAGCTCTGTGTTTCTATTTTGAGAATTTAATTGGCAGATGCATGTCCTCTAGACAACACTGAATTCAGAGGATGAGCATGTCTATTGCACCCAACAAATAATCCACTAAGAACACCTTTGCCATCTGACCTTGGGATAGAAGAACTGGATTTTGTTTTCAGTTCACAGTGGTATTCATTATCTGCATTGTTTCTAAGTGTTATTCTCTTTAAATTGATCTGAAAAGGAAATACTGAAAGAGACTATCTGACTGGGCCTTCCAGAATGAGAAAAATAAAATCAAATGAAAGGGAAATGTCCTTGTGTTACATCTGACAAGAGTCTAAACTGAAATATTCTGACTTAGAAACTCTTATAATTTATCACATCAGAGATGCTGACATTCTTGAAATTATAAATCTATTAACACAGCAATCATCAGTAGGCTTTTTCTCTACATTCCTATGGTGGTTTTTTTTTTCCTCACAAAGTTCCCCAGCAGCTCAAAGAGAGGAATTCTGAGTTTCTTCTTCTCAGTGTCATATTTTAGTGAAAAGCCCAACCTGAAGCTGTCTTGAGTTCATGCAAACAGCTAGACCTACCTAGACAGCATGAAATAACTAACATTTGAACTAATAGATGAAGGACTAATTTATTCAAGTTCATTTCACACTGAAGTTACTAGATGAAGACTAAATTCTTCATTTTCATAATTAAGTACAATAAATTAGAGAAATATAGTTGTATCAGCACAAATGTAAAATACATGTATGTTTCTGCTCTTAGCCCTTTTGAATGATTTGGATCAAATGAAGACAGTGAGCATCAACTGGAATGATTCTTGGTACTTAGTGCAAATTGGTGAGAACAAGGACATTACTTTGTCAATAGGACTAAGGAGAAGAGTTTCATTAAAACAACAGTGATTTATTTGTTGAGAATTTCATAGTAACGAAGTTAATCTGAAAAATACAGACAGTTCACAATGCACAGGGGCATTCATTGCGCAAGTGAAGACAAACCACAGTATGATGCGTTATATTTCAATCTTTAACCACAAAGTGATGTAATAGAAGGGCTTGATATGTTATCTGACTACAGACCTATAATCTGCGCAAATATTATATTTATTAACTATAAAATTGTTGCCAGGTCTAAATTCCTGCTTTTTGTATTATTAAAAAAAAATCAGTGGGAGAGAAGCATATCTGCAGGTCTGAAGATTCATAGCAAAAACAATCAAACAAACAAACACAAAAGCTCCAAAAACAACAAATAATCAAAACTCTGTTATTGCCTATTGATACATACACACATATAAATTTGTAAGTATTTCATTTATCCATTTAATATTTTGCTTTTGCAGGACAAGAGTATATATAAACATCTATATATTAAATGTATATATGTATATAAAGGAAATTTCAGTAGGTTTTTTTTTTCTTTTTTTTTTTTTTAATGTATATATAATGAAGAAGAACTTTAAATATGTTTTTTTTGTTGTTGTTGTTGTTTTTTTTTTTACCAGAAAAATTACTGAACTCAGAACATCAGAATTGGAAGATCTGTATCCATCTGTATCCATTTCAAATGCAAATGTTCATCTATTTATGCTCAAATACTACTTATGCTCTTATGTTTGTACACACAAAACAAACAAACAAACAATAAAAACAAACAAAAACACACAAAAATGTACTTATGTTGATGTTTTATTAGATTAAGCTGACAGCAGTGACTCCACCTTTTTTCTTTTTAAGAATGCTTTTTTAAGAATGTTTTTGAATGATCATTTATAGACATAGGATTCTTGGCCCTAGTAGGCCTTTGATGATGATCTAAACACCTTTTTCTCCAGCTTCCCCCTTTCTCACTTTTCTTGTCTTCTGTCCCTTTAAAGAAAGGGAAGCTAATTGGAAATGATCCAGCTGAGTTCTACTGAAATTACAGGAGTTTGTTGTTATACAATAGATTTGTAACAATGTGGTTTACAGTCTGTTCTCCTTTGTTCCATGGGATTAATCCCATTGAGATCTCAAGAACTGTTTTGAGTTCCTATAAAATTAAAACTGTGGATTTTAAGACTAATGTGGATTTTAAGATTTTAGACTAAATCACATGACCATTTGCTGTTAGAACTTTCTACATACAGGCTTTGAAAGTCAAAAAACCTAGCATAAAAACAAAGATTTTGGGCCATTTTTGATCATCTTTTAATTTCAAATGTTCTTGGTCTGACATGAACATGATCTAACATATGGTTTTGTATCAAGGGAACACAAAAATATGTGACTTTGCTCTATTTGGATGCAAAACTATGTGGCGTCGGATGAACTTGAGGAAAATTTGTTTTATGACAATCAACTGTATGAGAATTTGAAATCTATATTTTTTCAATATTTAGAAGCAGCAGCACTGATTTGACTCAGATCCATGAAGAAAGTCAAAGTGATTGAAGGGCTTTTTATTATTTATATATTTATTTTCTTATTTAGAGGGGGTGGGGATGAGGGTGGAATACCTTATATACAACAATGTATCATATGGCAGAAAAATAAAATGAAAGTCTTGTAGTGTTGAAATCATTATCTGTTTAGACTGTAGTGCTTGACGTTCCAAAGCTTTGATTGTACTAAGTTGTTGTTTGGAAGGTACAGTGACTTCTTTATACCTGACTCATATATTTTACTTCATTTGATGGCACCTGTTCTGGGAATTCAACTAATAAGATATATCAAGTTTTTGACACTCTCTATTCCTCAGAAAATACTCTGGTTTCTTTGGGAAGAGATGATTGTAAGTGATCAGAGGGTTTGTGCAGATTTTGACAGATCAGATTGGGAAGAATTTGATACATCACAAGTTAAAATATCCCCCACAAACATTTTATCTGACTCCCTGGACTGGTTCTGCAGCTTTGGGTACAACTTATTATAAGCAACACTTAATACAGGAAGGAGTGAGACTTGAAGCTGAAGGAAATCTAGTGATTTCTCAATTATTTGTCTTTACCTACAACAAAGGACATTTTATTTCCAGCCTTTTGCACAGTCTTTTAGCACAGGAAAAAGCTGAAATATTTCAGTAATCCTTAGTCATACCAGCTGAAATATCAACAGCAATGTTAGTATTCACCTGTGATATTGAGTTGTTGCAGTCTTGTCATTCTCTTTTGTTGCAGTTTTCAACATCCTGTATTTTCTAGTATATCTAAAGAAGAGTATATCTGAAGTTACCAAAAGATAGAAATCACTCTCTCACTACTGAGACTACATAAAAAGGTTCTGAGTATTTAAATATACTCAGCAACATACATCAGAAACCTTAAAGTCTAAGGAGAAGCTCAACTTCCTTAGAGATTTTTAATAATGTATAGCACTCCTGAGTCTTGTCTGCCATCATTAAGAGCAACAGTTTAGAAGAAATGTGGTAGTACTTTAAGGACTGAATAAAGGGAACATGATCTAAGCTGTTGCCCTTTGTGGGATGAGTGGGCAAAAATGACATTGGCCATCTGAAAGACAGGGCTATTCATGCAGCATTCAACATTGTGCATGTTCAAATTTAAATGTATGATGAAGTCCTTCAGCGGGGCTTTGTGTGATATTCTATTTCAGTAATAAAAATCCTGTCTTCTGAGTAAAATCTAGCAAATATTTTTACAAAGTTACAGTAGCCTTTTTCTAAAACTAAAGTACAGGAAAATATGTATTACCTGATCTGATGCAAACAATCTTTTACAAAACTCAAGGTATTATAGAGCATGCCATGTACTCCCTTTGCAGTTTCACCATCAAATATATTACCATAGTATTAACCCTCTCAAGCGGTTGCTTGATGATTTTTGACTACTAAAGTCACTTTCAGGTTCAGTTGCACTGAAGCAATACAGAATTTTGAGAAGTAAAGCTCCCTCTTTTGAGAAGAAATTACTGATTTTAACTGAAAAAAAAATATATTTCAGACTTACGACACAAACCTGAGAAGTAAATGGTTCTATACTTCCAATTCTATACTTTCAATTCATTCTTGTACAATTTTTGTTGTTGTTGTTTTGTTTGGTTGTTTGTTTTTTTAACTTCTAAGCCAATATCAAACCAGAATTTTGTAAGAGGGCATATTGATTCATGTTCATACTAAGATGTGGGTTCATTTCAAATACACAAAACACTAAAAACAAAAACAATAGACCAGAGTGGTCTGCATGTGCCCATAAAATAAGACAGAGATGAACTTGAATTCACACGCATCCATCATTCACAGTCATCCATACCCAACCGTGAGGCCTTCAGAGTACCTTTCATAATTCCATTGGAATTGGAATATTGGTTCCATTGGAACTTCATCTTTAGCTTTTGACTGTTGCAAGTAGCTAATAGTGATTTTTAAATGTAGTCTTCCAAATTTAGAAGTAGAAGACTTATGTAGAAATTAACTTATGTTAAATGTAGAAGGCTACATTTAGAAGACTACACTTCTTCTACATTTAGAAGATATTTTGGGGGGACCCAAAACACAAAGATTTACTCTAACTCTGTGCATTTCCACACCCTGTGTATTTCCACACCCCTTTTAAGTTATTTGCATGAATATAATGTTTAGAGATTCCTAGTAGAGATTCCTAGTGACACCAGAACTGTAGAAATGTAAGAATTGTGACAGATTGTTCTTAAACATTTTTTTTTCCTATTTACAAGGTGGGTGGAATTGCATGGCTTTGCTAGACTTTTCCTTCTGGCTGCAATTATGCATTTTCAGATTTTACCCATAAATGTCTGGATTGCTGTAACTGTTTCAAGTATCCATAATTGCATTGGCAAAGACTAATCTAACTAGCCAAGATTCTGAGGTGCTGAAGTATTATAAATGGAAACTACAGAAGAGAAACTATTTTTTCTGTTTGTGTTCAGAATATGTCTCTGAGGATAATCATTATTACCATTTTAAGTCTCTAACTTCTAGTTTCCTTTTCTGTTGGTCTTAATTTGAAAGAGCAGTAGCTGAGGTTCATTGAACTTCTGTTGGCAAGAAGTGATAATGCTTAACATCATGTGAACTAGCTAGTCTTGTCCAGACAAAATAAAATAATAAAATAAATGAAATGAAATGAAATGAAATGAAATAATAAAATAAAATAAAATAAAATAAAATAAAATAAAATAAAATAAAATAAAATAAAATAAAATAAAATAAAATAAAATAAAATAAAATAAAAATATTTGTAGACTGGAGAGATCAAAATCATACTAATCCTGAAAACCTCTTCCAAACCTGAATGTCCTCCACTCCTACCTAGTTCATGTAGTTGTTTACCTCAAAAAAATACAGCTAAAAGTACTAACTTTTCCCTCCTGAAACCTAATCTATTTTTTTGTTTGAAGCCTTTATGCCTTTTGAGCTGTAGGCATCATAGTTTGATGAGCAGGCACTTATGTTTATTTTCAAGGGGAAGAAGATACAGAAATCTATCACCATTTTCATGAGAGAATGCTGTTGTACTCAATAAATCAAAGCTGGTCAACTTTGACAGTTACAACATTAGAAACATCTAAAAGAACCAAGGTATCCATAAAGCACGGATTGAGTTCTTTGTGTATCTAAGGAATAGAAAGCAAGAAAAAAAAAATGTTGGTGCACTTGTGCTTCTTGCAGTGTAGGAAACAGGAAGTAATGACATTTTTGTTTTCATGAAATGGAGAACAGACTATTTTTTACAGAGCCTTACTAGAACATACCCACAAAAGATCAGAAGCAAATGTGTACGCAATCCCTTACTCTCTAGCTAAGTCTTTAGGGAGCACATTCTGTTTTGGAATCCAGCAACTGAGACAGAAACATTTAATAGTTTAATAGTTGTTGAGAAATATCAGTTCATCTATATTGCCCAAACCAATGGGATATATATATATATATTTCAAAACAAGTAGGATCTTTCAAACCAGATGATTTCTTTGAAGTGACTATGCAATATACCAAAACCCCAAAATGTCTCTGTTTTTTTTTGTTTTTGTTTTTTTTTTTTTTTTTTTTTTTTTGTTTGTTTGTTTGTTTGTTTGTTTTCTGTAGTGACCATATTAGAGGTGGGAAGAGAGTTCTACAACTGTAGTTCATACCTCATGTGTAATGTTATAATTAAAGATAGTAATTAGTTCCCACTGTGTTGTTTTATAAAATGTATATTTTAGAAATGTACAGTGCCATTGTAAAGAAGGCAGAGTAAGAGTATTAACCCATTTCAGCTACACTATCACTGACTCATCACACACTAAAAAGCCTTTTAAGCTGACATAAGTAATACTGGAATTGAAATGTTGCTAGGCTGCATATAGCACAGATATAAACCTCTCTGAACTTCCCTTCTGCACATCTCTGCTTAGTAATTAAGAAAATTATGTTAAAACAAATTTAGAAGTTTAAAGTTCTGGACAACTTGCCATCTCACCTCCAGCAGAGCTGGTCTTCTTAAGTAATTATTAATGCTGGTAGGTGATAAAACACCATGATGATGAAGTGCTATGGAAATATTGGCTTACAGTGTGAGGGTTATAAAGATTCCAAGAAGATCATCATGAACAATCCTATAAAATGACTCCTTGCTTGTAATATGGGGAGGCAAATGATGTGTAATTGAAATGAGAGTTTTACATGAAAGATACATTTCTTATTCCAGAATGATTCAGCAGATGAGGTGTAAGTGTTAAACAACCACAGTGATGTCATCCCCTGCATATAAATCTGGAACAAGACCCTGGCAACACAGGTAATGATGTTACAGTACTATGAGTACGCCAAATATTGTTTAAGCAGTTGTAGAACAGATTTCCCTACTGTAAGCCAAATAAACTTGCCAAAAAGTCCTCCTAAGGCTTAATAAATAATAAGTTAACCATGATCCATATGTCAATAAAACAGCTGAATCAGACTTTATAACTCTAGAGAGGATGCAATAATACAACAAATGTTCAGGTGACCTACCTAGCAACGCTATGCCAATGAATCTTTGTGTTTGCATGATTCAAGTAAAGGCATGTCCCCATCCCGAAAGCATCCCAACATCCCCATCCCAACACATCCACATCCCAACAGCAATAGTAAGAGACAAGATACTTACTCCAGATCTTATTAAATTATTTCCATATCATTTTATTGATATAGTTATGTCCAGATTGGCTAGTAGGAAGAGTCTTCATCATTTCGATATTTTGTAAGAGAAAACACAGATGTAAATTAAATTTTCCCTAGCAGCCTTTAAGAGAAAACCCTACAATCTCAGAGAGGAGAGACTTTCCAGTGAGACGTATCCCCAAGGCACAAAACTCTGTGGAACATGCTCTACCTCCAAATATTTTACATCAGATTTGAAAACCTCATTCCCAAGTTAGTATTTCCTTTCTAGATAGCTGTTACCTTGCTAGCTTAAAAAGTGAAGATAGATATTTCAAAAGAAAGAGCATGACAAATAATGCCATGCCAGGTGATAGAAAGTCATTCTCCTATGTTTTCATTGCCTTCCTTAGCCCCATCTAAAAGGTGCCCTGTGATAACCATAGCTGTACTGCAGGTTGTGTTTTTAATGAATCAAAAATAATGTCTGTCCTGGTTTCAGTTAGAACAGAGTTAATGTTATTCCTAGTAGCTGGTAGAATGCTATGTTTTGGCTTAGGATGAGAAGAGTGCTGATAATACCCCGATGTTTTAATTGTTGCAGAGCAGTGCTTATACTAAGCCAAGGACGTCTCAGCTTCTTGCTCTGTCCTGCCAACAGGCAGGCTGGGGGTGCAGCAAGAGCTGGGAGGGGACAGACCCAGGACAGGTGACCCAAACTAGCCAAAGGGGTATTCCATACCATCTGACGTCATGCTAAACAATATATAGGGGTGACTAGCCAGGGGGAGGGGGCCGGACTGCTCGGGGTTAGGCTGGGCATCGGTCAGCGGGTGGTGAGCAATTGCATTGTGCATCACTTGTTTGTACACATTATTAGTAGTAGTAGTAGTATCATAATTGTTATTATTATTGTTATTATTATTATTTTGTCTTATTAAACTGTCTTTATCTCAACTCACGGGCTTCACTTTCCATTTCTCTCCCCCATCCCAGAGAGGGATGGGGGAGGGTGAGTGAACGGCTGCGTGGTGTTTAGTTGCCGGCCGGGTTAAACCACGACAATGTCTCTGGACAGCTCTCTCATGTTCCAAAGGTCTAATTTAGATGTGAAACCAAAGCTCACTTTGAAGAAGTTTTTCTTTGTATATATATATATTTATTTAATTAATGCAAACTGAAATTATAATAAGAAGGCATAAAATTTAACCAGTCTATAATTTAGTTTCAGTCCTTCTCTTTTCAGTCTTAGATATAGCATACATTTAAAATATCAAGATTAGCCATTAAAAATATGTCCCCATCCCAACAGCAATGGTAACAGACAAAATACTTACTCTAGATCTTATTAAAATTCATGTTTGTGCATATTTCTACCATGGTTATAAATCAGAACATATTTCTGCAGGGGGGTTGGACAAGATGATCTTCCTTGTGACTTTCTGGTCACTTCAGAAATGTAACAGGCATAGAGAATGTATCTCAACAATTTTACCTTCCTGTAGAAATCAGAAAGCAGAGAGTTGCACAGCCATTGCAAACAGCAAGGCTAAAAGATGTGCACACCTCACTGTGACTTTTCAGAGAAAATCTACAGCAATCACAGAATCAGAATGTTACAGATTGGAAGGGACCTTGAAAGATCATCTAGTCCAATCTCTCTGCTGGAGCAGGAATACCTAGATCACATCACAGAGGAACACATCCAGGTGGGTTTTGAATGTCTCCACAACCCCCCTGAGCAGTCTGTTTCAGTGTTCTGGAATCTTTATTCACCCTTCAATCTCTATTCGCCCTTCTACAAAAACCATGTGTTTGGCTTTTAGTCTGTAAAGTTATAGTGTTCCAAATATTCTGATAAGGCTTTCCATGGAATTTAACTGAGTTCCCCAGTTACCAAGAGAAGAGGTATGTTAGCACCATTTGGCTAAAAAACACTTCCTTCTCCAATAATAGAGCTTATTTGTGGTATAAATCATATTTCAGACTGTACAGTATCAAATTTGTGCCTTATTTTCAAGTGGACAAATACAATTCATTTAAACTTCAAAGATCAGGTGTACAAACAATGTATTACAGGGACAGACTTACGATGTTAATAGGAGAGACTCGGTTTATCCCAGAAGAGCAGATGGCCATGAACTTCTAAAAGTATATATGTGTACATTCTATTGCTGGCAGTAAAACAGTCTGATTCAGATTAGTGGTTTGTTTCTGCTTTTAATAACTCTGTAGCTTTCCATTAGGCTTCTCTTTAAATAGTCTTAGTTCCTTAGTTTTGTTCTCACGGTAAATGCAAATACTGTTATAAGCTAGTTTATAGTCCTGCTCCCTTCCATTCTCTGCTCCCCTTTTCCTTTTTTATGTGTTTTTTTTTTTTTTTTTTTTTTTGGGGGGGGGGAGGGGGTGTTAGAAGTTTAACTTAAAGGTTTAATTTATGATTAATTATAAGCACATACATTCTGTATGAACTAGGACAATGGTCTACGATATGATGACCAGAAGTATTCCTTAACTTTTTAAATAATTAATAGCAAACTAATAATCAGCAGTCCTTACACATAAAACAAACATCATTTGCCATTAAAATATATATATATGTATTTTGTCATCTTCTTAAAGTTTAGAAAATTCAGGATAAGCCCAGAGATATTACAGTAGGTCTGTGGGGAAAAAAAGTCACACACATCTACACAAAATAAAGAAAGAAATCAGATTTACTACAAGTTCATGTGCTTGGCAACCTTTGACTCCCCTCCTCCCTTTTTTATCACAGCAATAATTAATTTCAGCTTATATCATTCATAGATGAAGGACAGCTTTCAGAACAAAAACTGCTGTACCTGTGACCTGTTAAAAGAACCTGTTTGTGTATGTTATTATGTTATTATGACGGTATCAGAGACATTTTTGGGGGTGTTTTTGGTGCAGTAATTATTTAACAAGCACATAGTCTAAGCAATTTAAGAAAATAGATTAGGTTACTAAAATTTTACTAGAGATAGTTATATTTTCTATCCAAATAGACTTTCAAAAATACCAATTTATGTAATATTGTGATAAAGTACTTATTTTTCAGTCGAACAACAGAAAGTGTAAAAGATTCAGATGTTCTTACCTGATTATTTCAACTATTAAGAACAATAATTTCAACATTCCAATTGAAATATATGTTTATTTTTCTTGTCTTTGGTCATATACAAAAAACAAACAAACAAAAACAAACAAACAAACAAAAAAACACAATTAAGCATCTGGGATCCCACATGTTTAATTTTTTAAAAAAAAAAAAAACTTTTTTTTTTTTTTTAAACATCACTTATCTTTCATGGAGTCAGCCTTTTGAAGATATGTTTTATATACAAGCAGAAACAAGTAAAATTCTAGAAGTATTAAAATGTCTTGCAAAATGAAACAAAAATAGTTCTTACTCCTTAGTAGGCTTGCCAGACTACAGCTTGTTTTATTTGAAAATATGATTAAATCAATTACACGTGACATGCTGCTAATATCACAGGCAATGGTGACCTTTCTTTAAACAAAAATATTTCTCATTCTTGTCAAACTTCATGTGGTATATTTAACTTATTCCCTGTCAGGATATGAATGGCCACTTCCAGTGGTTTCAGCTGGGAAACAGAAAAGTAGAAACAGATATTGTGGTCACAGCAAGTAGAATTCATATATAAAGAAGATAAGAAATGCCTCTTGTGTGTTCATTTAAAGGGTAGCCGTCAGGAATTAGAAAACTCCCTGCTCCCAGCTGGAGCCTGAGCAGGGAACAGCTGGGGCTGGAGCAAAAACATGAAGGCAAAACATGAAGAACAAGAACATTACTGGTTACATCATGGATCCACAAAGGTAAGTAACACTTTGTCAACTTGATAATTTGCCATGATGAAATGGCTGGCTTGGTAAATGAGGGGAAAGCAGTGGATATTATCTACCTAGATCTCAGTAATGCTTTTGACAACATCTCCAATAACATCCATATAAAGAAGCTGATGGGATAGACAAGCAGGTAGTGACTGGCTGATCAGCTGAGCTCAGTGTTGTAGAAAGTGGCTTGAAGTCTAGCTGGAGGCCAGTACCTCAGGTGTAACCCAGGGATCAATACTGGCATCAGTGCTCCACCTCCATTAATGATCCAGATGATGGGGTAGAGCATACCTTTAGAAAGTTTTTTGATGACACCAAACGAACAGGAGTAGCTGATAAGCCAGATGGTCATGCAGCCATCCAGAAGGATTTTGAGAGGCTGACACAAACCTCATGATATTCAAAAAAAAAAAAAAGAAAATGCAAAGCCCTATACCTGGTGAAGAATAAATGAAATTGCCTATGCTAAGTGCTATACTGACATCTTGTTTTCATTTTCTTTGATAACAAACCATTACCATACAGAACAAGAGCAGCATTTTGATGTTGTTTGCTCTGCTCTTCAAAAAACCTTGGAGGGTGTGTATGGGGTGTCTAAGAGATAAAAAGCCACAGTGCAATAAGCACTAACTAAGTTTTCTAGGGTATTAACCACGGGTTAGAAAGCAGAGATGAAAAAATAAGCAGGGATAGCAAAATCTCATCTAGTGGGCATACTGGGAATACTGTTTGCTTCCCAAAAGTGATTTTGTGCTTAGTAAAAGGTGAAAGGATGGCAGAACAGACGGGAAACAGGGTTGTACTAAACAATATAAAAATTGCCACATCAGTTTAGAATGCGATGATGCTATGGCTGTGATATTTTGGGAATCTCAATTTACAAGAGTCGAAAACTCTCCAATCATTTAGCAGTACTATGGTCATATTTAGCATCTCTTTGCTTGGATTAAGGATGTACAAGAGCTTTAGGTGTGGTTTATTTGCCAGATTTTAATCTCCCAACATATAATCTTGCAGTTTGATGATTTTTTTTAATAGAAAAAATAATTAGTACAAAAATGTATTTCAATTTATGACTGTAAGCACTACAAATACAAATGATGCCTATAAACCCATGGGGCCTGATGGGATCCATCCCTCATCTTTGAGGGTACTCAGAGAGCTGACTGAGTGGTCAAGGGACCAAGATTAATTTCCTTTTGTGACAAGATCATCCATCTACTTGACCAAAGGAAGCTGGCTGACGTAATCTTTCTGGATTTCAGTAAAGCATTCAATACTGTATCCTTCTGGACAAAATGACTAGAAAACAGTTAAATAAAGACATAATAATATGGGTGAACAATTGGCTGGTGGGTTGGGCCCAGAGCATTCTTGTAAATGGGGTTACATCAGGATGATGACCTGTCACTAGTGGGATTCCCCAGGGCTCCGTTTTAGAACTAATCCTCTTCAATATTTTCATGAATGATTTCTATGTATGACTTAAAGTTTTTTTGAAGAAGTTTGTGGATGATATCAAATTGCGTGGAGCTCTGTCAGCTCAGTGAGGCCTTGCAGAGAGATCTAGGCAAACCAGAGAACCGAGCAGTCACTAACAATATGAAGTTTAAAAAGAGCAAGTCACAGAATCACAAAATTGCAGAAGGGATGAGGTTGGAAGGAACCTCTGAAGATCATCTAGTGTAGTCCCCTTGCTGAGCAGGGTCACCTAGAGAACGTTGTGCTGGATGGCATCCAGGAGGGTTTTAAATATCTTCAGAGAAGAAGACTCCACAACCTCTTTGAGCAACCTGTCCCCATGCTTTGTCACCCTCACAGTAAAGAACTGCCCCTTCATATTCAGACAGAATTTTCTGTGCTTCAGTTTGTGCCCATTGCCTCTCATTCTGTTGCTGGGCACAACTGAAAAGAGACCAGCTCTGTCCTCTTGATATCCTCCCCTCAGATATTTGTAAACATTGATGAGGTCTCCCCTCAGTCTTCTCTTTTCCATGCTGAACAGGCCCAGTTCTCTCAGCATTTCCTCATATGACAGGTGCTCCCGTCCTCTAATCATCTTTGTAGCCGTCCTCTGCACTCGTTCCAGTAGTTCTATGTCCCTCTTGTACCGGGGAGCCCAGAACTGGACACAAGACTCCAGGTGTAGCTTCACCACTGCTGAGTAGGGGAGGAGGATCACCTCCCTTGACCTGGGGGCAACACTCTTCCAAATGCGCCCTAGGATATCATTGGCCTTCTTGGCCACAGGAGCACATTGTTGACCCCTGGTCAGCATGCTGTCCACCAGGGCTCCCAGGTCCCTCCCTGCAGAGCTGTCTTCCAGCAGGTCAGTCTCCAGCCTGTACTGGTGCTTGGGGTTATTCATCCCTAGGTGCAGGACCCTGCACTTGCCCTTGTTGAACTTCATGAGGTTTGTCTTGGCCCAGCTCTCCAGCTTGTTGAGGTCCCTCTGAATGGCAGCACATCCCTCTGGGGTATCAGCCACTCCTCTGAGCTTTTGCTCAGTCAGTACACTAGCTGAGGGTGCACTCTATTCCATCATCCAGGTCATTGATGAACAAGTTGAACACTGGACCCAGTACTGACTCCTGGGGGACACTGCTTACAACAGGCCTCCAATTAGACTCCACACCACTAAGCACAACCCACTGAGCTATGTTAACCAGCCGCTTATCAATCCACCTCACTGTCTACTCATCTAATGCTGCACATCCTCAGCTTGTCTGTGAGGATGTTATGGGAGACAGTGTCAACAGTCTTGCTGAAGTCAAGGTAGACCTCATCATAGAAGGCTATTAAATTGGTTAGCATGACTTTCCCCCAGTGAATCTGTGCTGACTATTCCTGGTCACCATCTTATCTTTCACATGCTTGGAGATGACCTCCAGAATGAACTGTTCCTTCACTCTTCCAGGGATGGAGGTGAGGCTGACTGGCATGTGGTTGCCTGGGTCCTCCTTGCCCTTTTTGATGACTGACATGACATTGGCTTTCTTCCAGTCCTCAGGCAACCTCTCCTGATTTCCATGACCTTTCAAAGATGATGGAGAGTGGCCTAGCAATAACATCAGCCAGTTCCCTAAGCACCTGTGGATATATTTCATCAGGGCCCATGGATTTGTGGATGTCAAGTCTGCTTAGATGATCTCTTTCTCTTTGACCAAGGGAAAGTCTTCATTTCTCCCAACTTCCTCTCTTGTCTCCACAGTCTGAGATTCCTGAGGGTTGATTTTAGCAGTAAAGACTGAAGCAAAAAAGGCGTTCAGGCATTCTGCCTTCTCTGTATCCTTTGTCACCAGGGCACCCATCCCGCTCAGCAGTGGGTCAACATTTTCCCCAGTCTTCCTTTTTCTACTGATGTATTTGAAGAAGCCCTTCTTGTTGCCTTTGTCATTCCTTGCCAGATCCAATTCCAAATGGGCCTTGGCCTACCTTGTTGTGTCCCTGCATACTCTGACAGTGTTCCTATATTCCTCCCAAATGGCCTATCCATTTTTCCACATGCTGTAAACTTTATTCTTCCATCTGAGCTTTGCCAGATCTTCCTGCTCTCCATGCAAGCCTCCTGCACCCTTTACTTGTCTTCTTACTCATAGGGATACACCAATCTTGAGCTTGAAGGAAGTGATGTTTGAATATTGACCAGCTGTCTTGGACCCCCTTCCTTCCAGGGCCCTAACCATGGGTTTCTTCCAAGTAGATCCCTGAATAGGCCAAAGCTTGCTCTCCTGAAGTCTAGGGTCACAATCCTGCTTTTTGCCCTGCTTCCTCCTCTCAGGATCCTGAACTCCGCCATATCATGGTCACTGCATCCAAGGCTGCCCCTCACCCTCACATCTCCAACTAGTCCTTCCTCATTTGTTAATACAAGGTCTAGCAGTACACCTTTCCTTGTTGGCTTCTCCATCACCTGTGTCAAAAAGTTGTCATCAATGCACTGCAGGAACCTCCTGAACTTTTTGTGCCTAGCTGTGTGGTCTTCACAGCAGATATCAGGGTGGTTGAAGTTCCCTATGAGAACCAGGACTTGTGACTGAGAGGCTACTTTGAGCTGTCTGAAGAAGGCTTCATCTACCTCCTCTTCCTGATCAGGCGGCCTGTAGCAAACACGGTAGTGTCAGCCATGGTAGCCTGCTCTTTAATCCTTACCCATAAGCTCTCAACTCCCTCTACATCCACCCCTAGGCAGAACTCCACGCATTCTATTTGCCTTCTCATATAACAGCAACTCAATCACCTCACCTCCCTGGCCAGTCTTTTCTAAAAAGCACGTAGCATTCCATGACATCATTCCAGTCATGTGAGCTATCCCACCACATCTCTGTGATTGCAATAAGAACATTGCCTTGCAACTGCACACAGATCTCCAATTCTTCCTGTTTGTTTCCTATACTGCATGCATGAGTGTACAAACACTTCAGGGAGCTGAAATGCTTATTTCTCATGCTGTGTGTGTATGTATAGAAACACCTCAGATGTCTTTCATTCAACTCAGCCCCTAAGAGGCAGACTGGAGGGCCTCACTAGCATGCAGTTCCCCCAAAATTGACATAGCTTATAGTGCGCATGGTTTTGTACCCTTCCCCCTTCAAATCTAGTTTAAAGCCCTGTCAATCAGCCCTGATAACTCCTGGGCAAAAATCCTTTTCCCGCTCCGAGAAAGTTGCTCCCTATCAGGACTCAGTAGGCCCAGTGTCATGTAGACCTTCCATGATCAAGAAATCTGAAACTGTGTCAGTGGCACCAGCCTCGGAGCCACGTATTGATCAACTGGGTTTGCCTGTTTTATTCAGTATTGATCCCCACTACTGTTTTTTCAATATTGATCCCCACTACTGGAAGGATGGAGGAAAACACTACCTGTGCACCCGATCCTTCAACCAATTGCCCTAATGTCCCTTTTGATAGCTCTTTAGTTTCTCTTTGCCACTTCATCATTACCAACTTGAAAAAACAATAAAGGGTAATAATCAGAGGGATGTAAGTGCTGGATTGTGCAACTGAGAAGGGGCAACCCTGGCTATATGTACAATCTGGGGAAGAGAGGCTGGAGATCAGCCCAGCAGAAAGGGATCTGGGTGTTTTGGTCAGCATCAAGATGAACACGAGCCAGCAGTGTGCCTTGACAGCCAGGAGGACCAACCATATCTTGGGGTGCATCAAGCACAGCATTGCTAGCCAGCTGAGGGAAGTGATTGTTTTGCTCTACTCTGCACTGATGCAACTTCGCCCTGAGTATTGTGTGCAGTTTTGGGTGCCACAGTATAAGAAATATATAAAACTGCAAGAGAGTGTCTGAAGGAGGGTTACAAAGATAGTGAAGGGTCTGGAGGGCAAGACATATGAGGAGTGGCTGAAGTCACTTGGTTTGTTCAGCCTGGAGAACAGAAGACTGAGGATGAGAATGAGAAAACCGAGGAGAGACCTCATCACAGTCTACAGCTTCCTCATGAGGGGGAGTGAAGGGCAGGTGCCAGTTGCTTCTCTCTGGTGACCAGCTATAGGACACAACGGAATGGCATGGAGCTGTGACAGGGGAGGGTCAGGCTGGATATCATTAAAAGGTTCTTCACTGAGAGGGAAGTCGGGCACTGGAACAGTCTTCCCAGAGAAGTAGTCACAGCACCGAGCCTGCTGGAGTTCAAGAAGCATTTGGACAATGCTCTCAGACACATGGTCTAATTTTTTGGGTGGTACTTGGGGGACCCAGAGATTGAACATGTTGATCTTTGCGGGTCCCTGGGTGCCTTCCAACTCGGGATGTTCTATGATTCTATGAAATACATGTACAGTACTAGATCTCACATTAGAATCAATATAGCTTTGAAATTTGCCACACATTTTTAAGGTCATATTTTTTTCTTCTTCTTTTTTTCTTTTTTTCTTTTTTTTTTTCTTCTTTTCCCCAAAGGAGATGCACACTACAGCATAGAAAATTGCATATCACTATGTGATTAACATATTAAGAACAGCATGTTCTCTTAATAATTCTGGAATTGACATACCTCAGCAAATAAACATTTAATTGATCTTCACTTAAAGAATTGGAGAAAATACTCTTTGGAATCAAGGTTTCAGGAGGTTCTCTGAAGTTAAAGAACAAACAACCAAACAAGCTATGGGATGAAAAGGCCAGGATTTCTGTGGAGAAAACAAAACAAAACAAAACAAACAAACAAACAAACAAAAAACAAACTGTAACAATGCTAAGATAACTACCAAGTGAAGGCATCACAGTGATTTAGACTGTAGGTAATACTACTACTAATAATAAATAAATCAACCTGGGAATCCCTATTATTTGTGAACAGTAATAAAGACTCAAGTAAAGACATAGACACACACACACAAAAGAAACTATGGCATGGACTTAGGCTGCCTTGACTAAGGGAGAGGAATTGTTGAACAATTTCACTACGAACTAATAAATCAAAATTTTCAATACAGGCTTACTAACTTTCTAGTAGACCAAGCCAGGAATGCTGACAAGAACAGTCTGTAGGTAGATAGAACTTTCACAAATCAGAAGGGAACAAGAATTCACAGAAAATGTACAAGAAGGGCAGGGACAATTAAAAATATTAGGACAATCCAGGGGAGAGCTTTCAAGTCTCTACACTAATGCTCACAATATGGAGAATAAACACAAGGATATGGAAACTGTATATATTAGAAAACATATTATTTAATTGGCTGTAATTCACAACATACTAATTCTATTATAGCAAATAAAAATAATTTAAAAATTAGAGGTATGTAGTTGTACTAGAGGTATGTATGATGAAGTACTTAATGAGTACTTAATGATTATTTTGCCCCAGTCTTCACTGACAAGAGCTCCATCCAAATGGCCCAGGACCCAAAAGGCAAAGGCAGGGACTGGAAGAATGATGAACTGCCCAGTGTAGGAGAAGATTAGGTTCAAGACCATCTTAGGAACTTGAAGGTGCACAACTTCATAGGACCAGATGATATACATCGGTGGGTCCTGAGGGAACAGGCAGATGTAGTTGATAAGCCACTATCCATCATATTTGAGAAGCTGTGGCAGTCTGGTGAAGCACTGACTGGAAGAAGGGAAACATAACCTCCATTTTTAAAAAGGGAAAATAGGAAGACGTGGGGACTATAGGACTGTCAGTCTCACCTCTGTGCCTAGCAAGATCATGGAGCAAGATCATCTTCCTCGAAACTATGCATAGGCACATTTGAAATAAGGACATCTATATAAGGACATGCATAATTTGAAATTGGTGACATCTGACATGGCTTCACCACAGGCAGATCATGCCTGACAAATCTGGTGGCCTTCTATGATGGGGTTACAGCATTGCTGGATGGGGGAAGAGCAAATCCCGTCATCTACCTGGATTTGTGCAAAGTGTTCCTCATGATATCCTTGTCTCTAAATTGGAGAGCCATGGATTTGACGGATGGACCACTCAGTGCAGAAGGAATTAGCTGCATAGTCACACTCAAAGGGTTGCAGTCAACGGCTTGATGGCTAGGTAGAGAGTGGTAATGAGTGGTGTTCCTTAGAGGTCAGTATTGGGACCGTCACTATTTAACATCTTTGTTGGTGACATAGGCAGTGAAATGAGCATGCCACCAGCAAGTTTGTTGATGACACTATCATGGTTTTGGCTAGGATGGAGTTCATTTTAAATATGTTAATAAATAAGTTCATTTTAAAATATTTATGCCAGTTCATCTGTTTTACCAACAGCTGATTTTTCCGGGCACCTTCTAGCACCACTCAAACGAAACTTTCAAATCAGAAACCCTACAAAGACATTTCAAAATACACATCTGCCTTTGGAAGACAACACCCAAATCTAAGAGACATCCTTGGCTGAAGTCAAAACTCAGTCCACCTCACCCAATTTGCTTGTTAACAAAAATTCTGAAAGCAAATATTGCTATTAGCTATGAAATGTAACTCCAAAATACAGTCAGATCTGTGTTTTTTATGGTTATCTTTGAAATACCTGAATGTCTACTACCCCAGCCTGGATAAGTCAACCCAAGATTGGATGAATTTACCAAACACATGCTTCCTTAACATAATGCTAGCCTTCATGTCATACAAGACATACAACAGTTCCTTTGGTTTAATCAACTATTACTGTGCATGAAATGAAAGTTCCACATCTAAAATTTACCTTTACCGGATTCTTAATGAGAGAGGAATTAGTCCTGTGTTTAATAGTTTCTAAAGTAATAACTGCTACTCTTTAGCACTTAGAGATTATGGAAACACATGCTGCAATAAAGAAAAAATCATCATAGCAAACCACATAAAATCATAATTTCCATTTCCTCTCACTGGAAAATTGAAGGGTCTTTTTTCACACCACATTCTCAGAACTGACAATCTTTTTTGGTACAGGTTTGCAGAAGTAAACCCTTTTGAGAGGAAACAATGTCTCAAACTTTCTTGAAAGACTGTGTTCAACCACAAAGAGCTAACACTGCAGAATGTGATTTTCCCTGTCTATTCTAGGAAGTCAATCAGATATTCAGCATTCAAATTCAGAATTCCAGAATTTTGAAGATTATAGTTAAATGAATCACAGAATCACAGAATTTTCTAGGTTGGAAGAGACCTCAAGGTCATCGAGTCCAACCTCTGACCTAACGCTAACAGTCCCCACTAAACCATTTCCCTAAGCTCTACATCTAAACGTCTTTTGAAGACTTCCAGGGATGGTGACTCCACCACTTCCCTGGGCAGCCTGTTCCAATGTCTAACAACCCTTTCAGTGAAGAAGTTCTTCCTAACATCTAACCTAAAACTCCCCTGGCTCAACTTAAGCCCATTCCCCCTCGTCCTGTCACCAGGCACGTGGGAGAACAGGCCAACCCCCACCTCGCTACAGCCTCCCTTGAGGTACCTATAAAGAGCGATAAGGTCACCCCTGAGCCTCCTCTTCTCCAGGCTGAACAAGCCCAGCTCCCTCAGCCGCTCCTCGTAGGACTTGTTCTCCAGGCCCCTCACCAGCTTCGTCGCCCTTCTCTGCACCCACTCAAGCACCTCCATGTCCTTCTTGTAGCGAGGGGCCCAAAACTGAACACAGTACTCGAGGTGCGGCCTCACCAGAGCTGAGTACAGGGGGACGATCACCTCCCTAGCCCTGCAGGTCACACTGTTCCTGATACAAGCCAGGATGCCGTTGGCCTTCTTGGCCACCTGAGCACACTGCTGGCTCATATTCAGCCGACTATCCACCATCACTCCCAGGTCCTTCTCTGCCTGGCAGCTCTCCAACCATTCCTCTCCCAGTCTGTAGCTCTGCTTGGGGTTATTGCGCCCCAGGTGCAGGACCCGGCACTTGGCCTTGTTGAACTTCATGCAGTTGACCTCAGCCCATCGGTGCAGCCTATCCAGATCCTCCTGCAGAGCTTTCCTACCCTCAAGCAGATCGACACACGCACCTAACTTGGTGTCATCTGCGAACTTACTGAGGGTGCACTCCATGCCCTTGTCCAGATCATCGATGAAGATATTAAAGAGGACCGGCCCCAGCACCGAGCCCTGGGGGACGCCACTAGTGACTGGCCTCCAACTGGACTTGGCTCCATTCACCACGACTCTTTGGGCCCGGCTATCCAGCCAGTTTCTAACCCAACGAAGCGTGCGCCAGTCCAAGCCAAGAGCAGCCAGTTTCTTGAGGAGAATGCTGTGGGAGACGGTGTCAAAAGCCTTGCTGAAGTCAAGGTAGACCACATCCACAGCCTTTCCCTCATCCACCCAGCGCGTCACTCTGTCATAGAAGGAGATCAGGTTCGTCAGGCATGACCTGCCTTTCATAAAGCCATGCTGACTGGGCCTGATCGCCTGCTTCCCCTGCAAGTGCTGCATGATGACTCTCAGGAGGATCTGCTCCATGAGCTTTCCTGGCACTGAGGTCAAACTGACAGGCCTGTAGTTTCCCGGGTCTGCCCTCCGGCCCTTCTTGTAGATGGGCGTCACGTTTGCTAGCTGCCAGTCGATTGGGACCTCCCCCGATAGCCAGGACTGCTGATAAATGATGGACAGTGGCTTGGCCAGCTCCTCTGCCAGTTCCCTCAGTACCCTTGGGTGGATCCCATCCGGCCCCATCGACTTGTGCACATCTAAGTGCCGTAGCAGGTCACCAACCAGTTCTTCATGGATAATGAGGGCCACATCCTGCTCCCCATCCCCTTCCACCAGCTCAGGGTACTGAGTATCCAGAGAACATCCGGTATTGCCGCTAAAGACTGAGGCAAAGAAGGCATTGAGCACCTCCGCCTTTTCCTCATCTCTTGTAACTAAGTTTCCCCCCGCATCCAGTAAAGGATGGAGATTCTCCTTAGTCCTCCTTTTTGTGTTGATGTATTTATAGAAACGTTTTTTGTTATCTTTAACGGCAGTAGCCAGATTGAGCTCCAGATGAGCTTTGGCCTTCCTAATTTTGTCCCTGCACAGCCTCGCTACTTCTTTAAAGTCCTCCTTAGTGGCCTGCCCGCTTTTCCAAAGCTTATAAACCCTCTTTTTCCTCCTAAGATCAAGCCACAATTCTCTGTTGAGCCAGGCCGGTCTTCTTCCCCGCCAGCTCGTCTTTGGGCACGTGGGGACAGACCGTTCCTGTGCCATTAAGACTTCCCTCTTGAAGAGCGCCCAGCCTTCCTGGACCCCTCTGCCCTTCAGAACCACCTCCCAAGGGACTCCACCAACTAGTGTCCTCGGCAGCTCAAAGTCAGCCCTCCGAAAGTCCAATACAGCGGTTTTACTGGTCCCCTTCCTGGCCTCGCCAAGAATAGTGAACTCCACCATTGCGTGGTCACTCTGCCCAAGACAGCTCCCGACGATCACGTCCTCCACCAGTCCTTCTCTGTTTGTGAAGAGAAGGTCTAGCGGGGCACCACCCCTGGTAGGTTCACTAACCAGCTGCGTCAGGAAGCTATCTTCCACGCTCTCCAGAGCGTGCTTACAGAACTGTCTACTTACTTGATTTATTTAAAAAGGAGGATACAGTAAGGCAAAGCTATGAGAAATTGAGTCCTGTTTTTCTGTAGGTTTCCATAGGTTTTTCCATAGGTTTTCATTATTCATTCTTGTAAGTTTATATGTATATAAAGCAACCAATAAATATTTTGCATGAACAGCTAGTTTCTAGGAAGTTGATTTGATAATATCAATGCCAAAATATTTTAGGAAATCATTTTCAAAAGCTTGCTGGACTGAATTATTCCCCACATCGGACATACATCTAATAAAGTGGTGCTTGCTTTTCTTTGTAATCTATATGCATCAATGCGATGTTTATGCTATTTCAACCTGACATCATACATTTCTTATTGTCTGTCTCCGCTCGCTAACATCAATAAGCTGCTTAGCTTTATTGTCAGTGCTTTTGACAGCTATGATTTCTCTTACAAATTCAAGCTTATTCTTGAAATGTTCCCACAAGGGCCTCCTAAATGAAAAAAGATTTTAATTAAATGAAAAACAAAACAAAACAAACAAACAAACACACAAACACCAAAATCAGAGATCTATTGTTTCCTTCCTACTACTGTGCCAAGCTGGGATGCTTACTTATGTCATAAAGATCCCATAGGAGGCTGGGCTAAGACAGTTCTCATGTACAGTACTGTAAACCTGAAACAATCCATTAAATCAAGAGCTAATTTCCTTTTTTATTTCCCTTTTCCCTTTTCCCTTTTCCCTTTTCCCTTTTCCCTTTTCCTTTCCCTTCCCTTCCCTTCCCTTCCCTTCCCTTCCCTTCCCTTCCCTTCCCTTCCCTTCCCTTCCCTTCCCTTCCCTTCCCTTCCCTTCCCTTCCCTTCCCTTCCCTTCCCTTCCCTTCCCTTCCCTTCCCTTCCCTTCCCTTCCCTTCCCTTCCCTCCCCTTCCCTCCCCTCCCCTCCCCTCCCCTCCCCTCCCCTCCCCTTCCCTCTTCTCCTTCTCCTTCTCCTTCTCCTTCTCCTTCTCCTTCTCCTTCTCCTTCTCCTTCTCCTTTTTTTTTTTTTACCCTTTATATCTGTTACTCCACTGAGAAGGCATAAAGAAAATAGAAAATGCTTTTATAAATAATAAAGTACTCTCCTAGAAAGACAAAAAAACAAACAAACAAACAAAAAAAAAAAAAACAGTCTGAATATCTGTATGCCAGCTATGGCCAAGGGAAGAGAAAGAATGGAATCCTAAGCAGACTGTCGTGGTTTAACCCGGCCGGCAGCTAAACACCATGCAGCCGTTCGCTCACCCTCCCCTCCTCACCCCGGGATGGGGGAGAGAAATAGAAAGTGAAGCCTGTGAGTTGAGATAAAGACAGTTTAATAAGACAGGAAAATAATAATAACAATAATAATAATAACAATAATAATAACAATTATGATACTACTACTACTACTAATAATGTGTACAAACAAGTGATGCACAATGTAATTGCTCACCACCCGCTGACCAATGCCCAGCCTATCCTCGAGCAGTCCGGCCCCCTCCCCCTGGCTAGTCACCCCTATATATTGTTTAGCATGACGTCAGATGGTATGGAATACGTCTTTGGCTAGTTTGGATCACCTGTCCTGGGTCTGTCCCCTCCCAGCTCTTGCTGCACCCCCAGCCTGCCCGTTGGCAGGACAGAGCAAGAAGCTGAGATGTCCTTGGCTTAGTATAAGCACTGCTCTGCAACAATTAAAACATTGGGGTATTATCAGCACTCTTCTCATCCTAAGCCAAAACATAGCATTCTACCAGCTACTAGGAATAACATTAACTCTGTTCTAACTGAAACCAGGACACTGTTCAAGTTTATTTTTAATCTTTGGATTGCATATAGGCACTGGAACCAGATTGTAAATTACAGAATTGCTGAGATAGTCACTAAGTACCATTGAGCCAATGGCCGGGGCTGATATTCAAATGGAATATAATCTGAGCTAAAGAATCAGATAATCAGGGTCAGCAAATTTATACCACTACAACACATATTTATTCATATTAATTTTGCTACCCTCTCCTTTTTCCCATGTTAAGTCCACATATTTTCCAGATTATCATAATGGTTGTGAAAAGTTTCTTTCTCTGAGATTTTACTGAAATCTTACCACTACATACATGCTTATCTGGATAGCAAAATTAAAGATGAAATGGGTATTCAGGCTTGGGTTCCTCTTATTTAGCTTTTTCCAATCAAATGGTCATAAATACCATTACAATCAGAACACAGTGTTTCCAGAGCCTCATTTTACTGTTATGATTTTTAAGGTTATTTAGATTTAGATATATACTTTTTCCCCAGTTACCACATCATCAGCAAGGTACCACTCAGA
The DNA here is from genome assembly GCF_964035555.1 of Netta rufina. NCBI lineage: Eukaryota > Metazoa > Chordata > Aves > Anseriformes > Anatidae > Netta > Netta rufina. The sequence goes on from NC_140123.1 coordinate 102,612,143, forward strand.
TCTCTTCAGAATTCACCTTCTCCACCTCACTACAATCTGTTATTGACAGCATAATGAATCACAGTCACCCTTAGAAAATCTTTCAACATTTTCTCATGAAAAATAGCCTGATACAATTAAAAGAGTTCCACCATTTGTTATTTCTCCAATAGCAATAAAACTGCTGCTTTGTGTGTGTGTGTGTGTCATTCCCCTCCTCTCCCCAGCAGAGTTATGGAATAGATTATGGGATAGCAGAGTACCTCCTGTCTTGAGAAGAAAAGCAAAGAGCACAGACTACAACTAGACTGTTTTTCTTTCCATTCTGTCTTTCTATCCATCTCCTCATTACTGAAGCTATTCAGAACTTACACAGATTTATATGCCTTGGTTTGTTGGCCTTCAGGAGATTTTTTATTTATGACATCTGGCAGTTGCTTATGCTAATGTCAGAAAGGTATCATTCATCACTAGGTGTTTCTTTTTCAGCTACACTAAGGCAGGGGTGTTGGAACTAGATGATCTGTAAGGTCCCTTCCAACTCAACCCATTCTATGACTGTGTGATTGTGTCATTTCAGAGAACGTTCTTAGTGTCAAAAATTACTCCAAAGAGAGAGGTATTATAAATGTAATAAAGCAAGTGGGAGTTAAGTACATCTTCTTCTTTGAGTAGAAAACTATGTAAGCTGTTGTATACCTTATAATAAATAGTTCATTAATTTAATTTAAAAGGCCTCAATGTACTAGAGGGAACTATGTCTAGATTTAACAGCCTTGGGCATGACAGACTTAATAGAATTAACTTTAACTAGCATGAAAGGTATGTTACATACACTTTGTATTTGCATTGGTTTTCCTCTCACTCCCCTCGGTTTGAATCCCTGTTATTCAATACTGTACTTCTATGCCTTGTATCTGGAATGATAGCTGCTATGCTGACCCCTGGACTGCAAAGTTCCATAGACAAATGAACTCACAATTGTGTCAAGTGAACATCTGCTTTTTACAAGACTTAAAATGAAATTAGAGGAAATGACATGTCCCCTTGCAAGTGTTAATACACATTTCACTAGTCATTTTTGCTTCCATGTGAACAATTTCCTCTCTACTTTTTTCTAAAATGGAGAGAAGAAGGTTAAAAACAATGCTCACAAGAGTGACAGGAACATAAGACTAGCTTTTCTCTTGCCATCAGTAAATGTTTCTTGTATAAATACCAGTGATGTGCTATTGTAGCCCCATTTCCTCTTAGGTGTCTTGCTGCATTAAGGTCACTGAATTGTGATTCTCGTATCTATGCATTTCAGATTTTTACAACATGAAAAACTCACAAGATAAGTTTTCAGTGCCAATGTGGTAGAAATCTTTGGCTACTAAGAATGGCTTCCCAAGATGTAGCACAATGTTCTTCTCAGTAGTGAATCAATAGTGGCCAAGTAATTTCCTGATGACTGAGCACTGCAGTTTAACAGCTGAGTCAAGCGGTCACCACTCAGTCCCCTGTGGACAGCTAATGAAGTACAAAACAAGTTACAAAACTATTCATAATCCAACCATTACTGTGCTAAGAAAACTCTGATAATAAAAGTATCTCAACACAGTCATATTCTTTCTAATTTTGCATAGCTTCTCGGTTTAGATATTTTTCTACAGAAACATGCCTAAAATTAGATATATCCATAAGTCTAGCAGTCTTTCATATTATCTGGCATGTATTTACAACAAAATATAAATTTACATGTTTCCTAGAATCTCGGATGAAATGAATAATTTACTATAATTCCAAATTATTCCAACATTAAAATCCCAAATAGTAGCATTTTTGGATATTATCCATTTCTGAATAGATGTAAGCTTGCTTTTTTTGTTTCCATTCAGGCAAGAAGAACAGCATGTGAGAAGTCAACAACATTTGGTCACAAAATTTTTTCTTTGCCTTTTGCTCAGTTTTCTGGAGAGTTTAAAAGAGAAAACAAGAAAATCTAAAGAATATAACCAGCAAATTAAAGCTGTTGGACTAGCTGGATTATATTATAGTCCCAGAAATCTAAACATTTTGATTTGGAGGTGCAAGAAGGAATTCTAGATGAAAAAATCAGCATCGGTTAGAAATAGATGAAGCTATTGTGTATCGCGGAAAGAGGGAAAAATTTTTGTTTGGATATCTCGTGATTTATTCTTAGTTTCTGTTTGTATCTTTTATAGTTAAGTTTAAAACAAAATTTTTGTTTAACACACCAAAGGTATTTCAAATGGCATCAAGAGATATATATGAAAATCGAAGTTGGAGATCTTTTTGCTTGCCATGTACTAAAAATATATTTCACAACTAGAGCAGTAAGTGTCACTGCATTGCTATGCATGATGTAACATCAGGTGGGAAAGTGAAATCACATAAAATGTTTCTGATTGTGAAGAAAATTAATAAAACACCAGCTTTAATAAATACCACCGAAAGAAATTGGAAACTATTTCTGAAGGGATACTAAGAATTTTCTCCCTTTGAGTTCTTTGGATTGATAAAATTCTGCTTATTAAATAAATAAATAAGCATATAATCCAATCAAATTAGAATAATATTAAACTGGCTTGCTCATATTTATATTATGAAATGGCAAGGAACTGTACAGTATTTTTGTGTACTGTAAGAGAGCTGTATTAGCTAGTCTTTTTTTTTTTTTTTTTTTTTTTTAAATCTATGAATCACAATCACAGAATTTCTAGGTTGGAAGAGACCTCAAGGTCATCGAGTCCAACCTCCAACCTAACGCTAACAGCCCTCCACTAAACCATATCCCTAAGCTCTACATCTAAACGTCTTTTGAAGACCTCCAGGGATGGTGACTCCACCACTTCCCTGGGCAGCCTGTTCCAATGTCTAACAACCCTTTCAGTGAAGAAGTTCTTCCTAACATCTAACCTAAAACTCCCCTGGCTCAACTTAAGCCCATTCCCCCTCGTCCTGTCACCAGGCACGTGGGAGAACAGGCCAACCCCCACCTCGCTACAGCCTCCCTTGAGGTACCTAAAAAGAGCGATAAGGTCACCCCTGAGCCTCCTCTTCTCCAGGCTGAACAAGCCCAGCTCCCTCAGCCGCTCCTCATAGGACTTGTTCTCCAGGCCCCTCACCAGCTTCGTCGCCCTTCTCTGCACCCGCTCAAGCACCTCCATGTCCTTCTTGTAGCGAGGGGCCCAAAACTGAACACAGTACTCGAGGTGCGGCCTCACCAGAGCTGAGTACAGGGGGACGATCACCTCCCTAGCCCTGCTGGTCACGCTGTTCCTGATACAAGCCAGGATGCCGTTGGCCTTCTTGGCCACCTGAGCACACTGCTGGCTCATATTCAGCCGACTATCCACCATCACTCCCAGGTCCTTCTCTGCCTGGCAGCTCTCCAACCATTCCTCTCCCAGCCTGTAGCTCTGCTTGGGGTTATTGTGCCCCAGGTGCAGGACCCGGCACTTGGCCTTGTTGAACTTCATGCAGTTGACCTCAGCCCATCGGTGCAGCCTATCCAGATCCTCCTGCAGAGCTTTCCTACCCTCAAGCAGATCGACACACGCACCTAACTTGGTGTCATCTGCGAACTTACTGAGGGTGCACTCGATGCCCTCGTCCAGATCATCGATGAAGATATTAAAGAGGACCGGCCCCAGCACCGAGCCCTGGGGGACGCCACTAGTGACCGGCCTCCAGCTGGACTTGACTCCATTCACCACGACTCTTTGGGCCCGGCTATCCAGTCAGTTTCTAACCCAACGAAGCGTGCGCCAGTCCGAGCCAAGAGCAGCCAGTTTCTTGAGGAGAATGCTGTGGGCGACGGTGTCAAAAGCCTTGCTGAAGTCAAGGTAGACCACATCCATAGCCTTTCCCTCATCCACCCAGCGTGTCACTTGGTCATAGAAGGAGATCAGGTTCATCAAGCAGGACCTGCCTTTCATAAACCCATGCTGACTGGGCCTGATCGCCTGCTCGCCCTGCAAGTGCTGCGTGATGACTCTCAAGAGAATCTGCTCCATGAGCTTCCCTGGCACTGAGGTCAAACTGACAGGCCTGTAGTTTCCCGGGTCTGCCCTCCGGCCCTTCTTGTAGATGGGCGTCACGTTTGCTAGCCGCCAGTCGATTGGGACCTCCCCCGATAGCCAGGACTGTTGATAAATGAGGGTAAGCGGCTCGGCCAGCTCCTCTGCCAGTTCCCTCAGTACCCTTGGGTGGATCCCATCCGGCCCCATCGACTTGTGCACATCTAAGTGCCGTAGCAGGTCACCAACCAGTTCTTCGCGGATAGTGAGGGCCACATCCTGCTCCCCATCCCCTTCCACCAGCTCAGGATACTGGGTATCCAGAGAACAACCGGTATTGCCGCTAAAGACTGAGGCGAAGAAGGCATTAAGCACCTCCGCCTTTTCCTCATCTCTTGTAACTAAGTTTCCCCCCGCATCCAGTAAAGGATGGAGATTCTCCTTAGTCCTCCTTTTTGTGCTGATGTATTTATAAAAACATTTTTTGTTATCTTTAACGGCAGTAGCCAGATTGAGCTCCAGATGAGCTTTGGCCTTTCTAATTTTGTCCCTGCACAGCCTCGCAACATCCTTATAGTCCTCCCTAGTGGCCTGTCCACTTTTCCAAAGCTTATAAACCCTCTTTTTTCTCCTAAGATCAAGCCACAATTCTCTGTTCAGCCAGGCTGGTCTTCCCCGCCAGCTCGTCTTTGGGCACGTGGGGACAGACCGTTCCTGCGCCATTAAGATTTCCCTCTTGAAGAGCGCCCAGCCTTCCTGGACTCCTCTACCCTTCAGAACCGCCTCCCAAGGGACTCTACCAACTAGTGTCCTCGGCAGCACAAAGTCAGCCCTCTGGAAGTCCAATACAGCGGTTTTACTGGTCCCCTCCCTGGCCTCGCCAAGAATAGTGAACTCCACCATTTCGTGGTCACTCTGCCCAAGACAGCTCCCGACAATCACATCCTCCACCAGTCCTTCTCTGTTTGTGAAGAGAAGGTCTAGCGGGGCGCCACCCCTGGTAGGCTCACTAACCAGCTGCGTCAGGAAGCTATCTTCCACGCTCTCCAGAAACCTCCTAGACTGCTTCTCTGGGCTGTGTTGTGCTCCCAGGATATGTCAGGGAAGTTGAAGTCCCCCACGAGAAGAAGCGCTGAAGATGTCGCAACTTCTGTCAGCTGCCTGTAGAACTCCTCACCCGTCTCCTCATCCTGGTTTGGCGGTCTATAACAGACCCCGACCAGGACGCTAGCCTTGTTGTCCCTGCCGATCCTAACCCAAAGGGACTTGACCTTGTCATTCCCAGCCTCGAGTTCTACAACATCAAAAGACTCTCCAATATAGAGAGCCACACCACCACCCCTTCTATGCTGCCTGTCCCTTCTATAGAGCTTATAGCCAGGCATTGTAGCACTCCAGTCATGAGACTGGTCCCACCACGTCTCCGTGATGGCAACCAAGTCGTAGCCTGCCTGCCGCACGATGGCTTCCAGCTCCTCCTGTTTGTTACCCATGCTGCGTGCATTGGTGTAGATGCACTTCAGCTGGGCCATAGCCTTATCCTCCGGCCTTGCCATTGTTCCCCCTGGCACAGCCCCAACAATCCTAGCCTCAGCCCCATCCCCCTTCCTACCTAGTTTAAAGCCCTCTCAATGAGCCCTGCCAGTTCCTGGCCCAGGATCCTTTTTCCCCTAAAAGATAGGGACCCATCTGCGGCCATCAGGCCAGGTGCTGAGTAAAGTGCCCCATGATCAAAAAACCCAAGATTTCTGCGTTGGCACCAGTCCTGGAGCCACGTGTTTAACAGGTGGGCTTTCCGTGTCCTCTCTGAACCCCTCCCTGCCACCATAGGGATGGATGAAAACACCACCTGCACTCCCGCTCCATCCACTAACCGACCCAGTCCCCTAAAGTCCCTTTTGATAGCCTTGAGGCTTCTCTCTTCGATGTTATCACTGCCCGCCTGGACTATCAAAAGGGGGTAATAGTCAGAGGGGCGTACCAGGTTAGGAAGCTTCCTGGCAACGTCCCTGACCCTGGCCCCAGGGAGACAGCAGACTTCCCTACGGGTAGGGTCAGGCCGACAAATAGGGCCCTCTGTTCCCCTAAGAATCGAGTCACCAACAACAATAACCCTCCTGTCTTTCTTGGTGGAGGCAGTCCTGAGGCGCGGAGTTGACCTCCTCGCCCCAGGCATCCTCCTGGGAACATTTGCTACCTCTTCCTCACACACCGGCCTCTCAATCTCTAGGGCCTCAAACCTGTTGTGTAAGGGCACCTGGGAAGGTGGGGCCGGAAGGGGAGGGGATCGCCTGCGATGTCGAGCAGGGACTTGTTTCCATTCCTCCTCAGCTCCCAGATCCCCTCCCTCTGCCCGACGGGGACAGGGCAGGGGGTCCGCCCCCATTTGAGGAGTCTCACCTCGGCACCTCCCCTTGAGGCCCTGCAGGGAGTTACTCCAGAAGTCTATCTCCCGCTCACACTCCCTGATGGCCCTCAACCTCTCCACCTCCTCCTTGAGCTCCGCCACCATGCGGACCAGGTCATCCACCTGCTCGCACCTCATGCACGCAGTTTCTCTGCCTCCCGCCAATGGCAGCAACAGGCTCAGACACTCCTTGCATCCGGTGACCTGAACTGCGGCATTTTTTAACGGGTAGTCGGTCTGCGTGTGTACCGACTTCCTGGAGAGCGCGCCGTGCCTGGTGGCGACCATTATCACCTAGCTACGGCTGTTGTTAACGAGGTGTTGTTTGTGTGTAGGGGGAGCGCTCTGCCCTTCCTGCGCGAACTGCCTGCGCGAGCTGCCGCGCCACTCCCTTCTGACGCGCCACGCCCTGTTTGCCCGCCCTGGTCGCTCGCGCTCCCTAGGGGCAGCTTTTGAATGGCTGGGGAGGGGGCGCTGCTGGCTCCGCCTTCGCCTCGTCAGCCTCCCTCACGAGGGCTGCCGGGTCCTGGCGGCTCCCTCAAGTAGGCTCGATGCCGGAAAAAATTAGCCCTGCCTGGCCCAATCCCCCGCTCCGCTGCAGAATGCGTCTGCCCCGGAGCCGATCGCCTCAGCAAATGGCAGTGAAATGGCGGTGGGTCCCGATTTAAATAGCCCGCCGCTGACGCTGCTGGCTCCGCCTTCGCCTCGTCAGCCTCCCTCATGAGGGCTGCCGGGTCCTGGCGGCTCCCTCAAGTAGGCTCGATGCCGGAAAAAATTAGCCCTGCCTGGCCCGATCCCCCGCTCCGCTGCAGAACGCGTCTGCCCCGGAGCCGATCGCCTCGGCAAATGGCTGTTTTTATCCAGGCTGTTTTTATCCAGGAATTAGAATTCAAAGTCATATTGTAACAGACCTTCCCATCGATGCAGTGTGCAAGACCAAACCTTTCAGCATAACTGCAAGAAGCTGGACCAGCATAAGAAAGCTGCTTGTTGATCTTAGGAGTACTAAGGACCCTGTCAACTGTCTTAAAAGCATGTTGGCCTCAAGGAGAAGCACCTTTTCTCCACATATCAGATAGATAAGACATTCAGTTACCCTGGGTGAATGGACCTTTTAGTTTGTTGTGATAGACCTTGGCATTCTGACATCAACAACAAAGCACAAAACAAGACAAAAAGTCTATAGTGGACAGATAGAGTTCCAAAGGGAGTTACATGTCACAGTATCACAAATAAATACATGATTCTGGAGAGGTTTTACATAAATGATGACAATGTCTACCAATTTCAGATAATTATGGCAATCTAGATGCATGGCAATCACTGTTGTCAGCTTGACTCTTGCAAAAAGTTGGGAAACAATACTTGCTCCAAATTTACTTCCAGTTGCCTACTGCATTCCAGCTGTTGGCTTTGTCTGCTTTTAACACTCTTTATTTTATGAGAATATGATCTACTATCACTTTTACTAACAACACTTAAACACTTTTTGATATTCAGTAATATATTTTTAGAATTATGAAAAATATTTTATATATATCAGATGGTGGATACATTGCAGGTACTATAAAAGTGATTTCTGGTCCTTGGGTGAAAGAGAAAAAGTAATAAGGATTTACCACCCATTAAGTCAGCTTTCTTTCTGGAACATGCTGACGATTCCAAAATACAGGTTCCCTATCACTGAAAGTTGTATATACAGGAATTCAGCAGACTCTAGTGATCTATTGCATTCTCTGAGAGTACAGAATTTCACTTAACATATTGTTGCAGAAAAAAATCCTGAAGAAAGATATTTGAAATCCTATGCAAAAGCTTTTTGCCACAATATGAATAGTAACAATTAAAAGAATCTCTACACATACAGCTGAACTTCTGCCCTTCCTACATCTTCATATAGTGCCAAATAAAGGTTTATGGTAGGAAAGATCCTGATTTTCCTGTTGCTCACCTGGCTGTAGGAAAGTACTGCAATATTTTAACATATTAACAAACCTGATATCATTATTTTCTGTGTATGAGTTTTTTAGTCACTGTATTCAGTACAAGTGTAGCACTAAGAAATTTGTCCTTAGGTCAAAGATAAGAGATGTGATACTTTTTGCTTGTATTTGATTTAAGATGTCACTCTTTTGCTTGAATATGGACAATTTGAAAAGTCTATTAGTTTGATTTATGCCACTTTTGGTCCAATACAGACAGAAAAAGGCAATTAAATGTACAGTGCTACCCTCATTTCTAATTTGTTAAGTGAGTGCAAAATTCTGAGTCACTAGCTTCAGGAAGAGCCGTAGGAAAAATAAAATTAAAAACATTCAGTCATGTCATCTCATGGAACAAATAAAATATTTCCTGTAATGACGTGACAATCCATGACAAACCCTTTATGAACCAAAGAATCCACTTATCTGTGGAATGGCAGCTTAAAACCTATAAAGTAACTCAATTTTGGAAACAGATTCTGGCTGAGTGGAATTGAATGTTGAAACATGCATCAATAAATAGGTTTTCTGAAGCAGAAAAAATTTACTTCTCTTGAATCAAACAAGGGTGTGGACAGAACGTCCAGCTGTTTTTGTTGTTATTCCTGTGTTTGTGTGTGTGCGTGTGTACTCTAGGATATTTTCTTGAAATATGAAGCAGGATCTCAGACTGCTGCAAACTTTCAGGATTCAATGAACTGACAGAAACTGGTAATCAAGAAAATCCGCTGTGCTCTTCTAGCACATTTCAACAAAATAAATAATAATGACCAAAAAATATATATATATATATAAAAAATCAATCAATCTTGAGAAAGACAATGAATTTGTCCAGCAGGCAAAGGAGATAATATAATCACATTATTTGTCACATTCATGGATAAAGTTTTAGATTGCTGAACCGCAGTAGTGCAGGACTGATTAAGCTGATTAAACCAATGTTTTCTTCTTCCCATATTACAAAACAGGTAACAACTCTTGACAGTGCAGTTCCTCTATCTTTTCAGAACTCCCTTCAACTCTTCAGTTGCAGAATAGACAGAAAGATTAGAGCAGACTACATAGAAAGCAACTTTGCAGAAGAGAACTTGAGAGTTCTAATAGTGCAAAAGCCAGAAGTGTGCTCTTCTCATGAAGAAGACCAAATACATGGTTAGTTACTTTCAAAGTGAGCAGATATGAGGCTACAACAATAACTTCAAAGGAAGTTGATTCTTCTTTTCTATTCAGCTTTTGTGCGACCATTATTTTGGGTTTCCCAGTGCAGGAGGACACTGCAAATCACAGTATCACAGAATCATCTAGGTTGGAAAAGACCTCCAGGATCACCGAGTCCAACCTCTGACCTAACACTAACAAGTCCTCCACTAAACCATATCACTAAGCTCTACATCTAAACATCTTTTAAAGACCTCCAGGGATGGTGACTCAACCACTTCCCTGGGCAGCCCATTCCAATGCCTCACAACCCTTTCAGTAAAGAAGTTCTTCCTAATATCCAACCTAAACCTCCCCTGGCACAACTTTAGCCCATTCCCCCTCGTCCTGTCACCAGGCACGTGGGAGAACAGACCAACCCCCACCTCGCTACACCCTCCTTTAAGGTACCTGTAGAGTGCGATAAGGTCACCCCTGAGCCTCCTCTTTTCCAGACTGAACAATCCCAGCTCCCTCAGCTGTTCCTCATAAGACTTGTTCTCCACACCCCTCACCAGCTTCGTTGCCCTTCTCTGGACTTGCTCAAGCACCTCCATGTCCTTCTTGTAGTGAGGGGCCCAAAACTGAACACAGTACTCAAGGTGTGGCCTCACCAGAGCTGAGTACAGGGGGACAATCACTTCCCTAGCCCTGCTGGCCACGCTATTTCTTATACAAGCCAGGATGCTGTTGGCCTTCTTGGCCACAAATCTTTCAAACAAACTTTCTAATACGTATTAATATTCTGAAGAGAAATAATCTGACATCAGGTTTTACTGTTAAGCTCTAGAAAAAAAAAAAAAAGATATCAACAAACAAGCGTACATTTACAGATGACTATTTTCTTTTAATTGATGTCAAAAATTTGTATATTAAAGCTGTGTTTTGAATTCACCACACTGAGTGCTGAATGCTGGAGTTACCCTTCATTGTACTGCACTGATGAGGTAGTAGTTTCGATTGCTTCACATCAAGAGGTTAGTAAGAGCTTCCAAGAGGATACTGATGTACCAGCTGGAGAGAAGCATGACCTTAAAAGTGATTACATTCCCAGTAATATCTCTAAAGAGAAAAGAGAATATAGATGTGTATATATATACGTATTTGAAAATGGAAGGAAGCAACCACAGTCAAGTGAAGAAAGACTGACTTCACAACAGAAAACTGTAAAAAGAATGACTAAAAGCAAACAATTTCTAATGATGTAACATTTTTATGCCACTGTATTGTCTGTTATGTAGTGACAATTTCTGAAGTATCAGTTCCTCAAGCAAAGTATACTGAGGTCCTTTTTAAATTCCTGATACTGTATAATATATTATAGACTATCCAAAAGCATCTCATCCTACTCTGTGGCATTTTAATTGGTGGTATTATACATTTTAAGTATTAAAATGAAAATTCTCAGAAGTTTACTGAAATAAAGTAACATTTTGTTATTTGCCTTTATATATATAAAAGTATATATAAAGTATATCTATATAGTATATAAAGTATATATACTTTATATATAAAGTATATATTATTAAAGCCTTTATATATAAAGTATAAGGCAAGGAATCTTCTTGTTTCTAAGTTACAACTTTCAAACATACTAAAGAAGTACAATGTATCATGACAAACAAAAGGTCTCCTTAGGAACAAACAGAACAGATTGTGTAGTTCTGGTTCCAGATTTCCATTCTTTTCATTCCTAACTCCTAGTCATTCTGCAAGTAGTATAATTCATAATTCATTCAAGCAGTGGTGAAGCAATATGAACTGTATGTGCTTTGAGTGCTTCTGTTTGTTTCAGTTGATCTAAACTAGGGAAAGACTTGGCAACAATAAATAAAAGAAAAACATAGAAAGAATAAATCAATTAAAAGAAAACGAGCTCTCTACATTTTGTTTACCTATTTATTTATTTATTTTAAATAACCTTACAACAAGAATCTTATTCCTCCAGCTTCCTAACTATATGCATAGTGAAATCTTACCATTTTGTTTTTCTAAAACAATCTGTTACTTCCCTTTCCACACCAAGGCATAGCTTGGTTTCTGCACTGAGAAACAAATAACATTTTCTTTGCACGGACAAAATCACAACATAATAATAATTATTATTATTAATATTTTTTTGGAAGTGTTGAGAGTACAGGAGAGGATAAGAAAGATTAAATAGTCATTCTTCTGCCATCCAAGTACAAGTACTAAGTAGCCTGTAAGACACAGATTCATGCAACAGAAATAAATAAACTACATAGTAACAGTAATGTAAACTGGACGCCTTCTACAAGAGGAAAAGAATAGTCATTTCTATGATTAGTCATTAGATTACTAACTTAATAAAGTTCAGACATCTCTGAATTGCATTAAGTACGAAGATATAAGAAAAATGGATTTACAGTTCATGTATTGGAATAAGCTTTGAAGATACTGATTCAATGTCTTCTGTCAGCCTTCTTGCAGAAGATTTCCTCAGAAGGTAATCTTCCTCGGAAGGTAATCAGAGAATTTCAGTTTCTCTGTCTAAAATAGGTATGTTTATTTTATTTTATTTTTTTGCTGTCTGTCTGTGATGCTTGTTTAGCAATTCTGCAAACATATGGTGAAGTCAGTAAGTTTTCTCACTGAATCATTTTTCAAGCCTGTACTAGATCACTAAGTTCTCCATAAGAAGACTGTTTCATCTTCTTACTGACAGTTTCTTCTTCAACATGACTGTTTCTTATCATACTCATGTAGTACTTTGCACTTTAAATGAAGAAGCACACATTTGTCATTAATACAGAAACACCTGAAAATAACTGGTTGTTGATATCAGTCTCTTTAACATGCCATTTGAATCTGAAGCATCCCAGAAAGCTTCCAAAGTTTCTCTTAGCATCTGTGGCAGTTGAGAAAATCATTTAAAATCACCAGGATATGCTAAATTTTTGACAACCACACAAATCTAAAAATACTACTTCCAACCTTCTGTAATGAAGAGACTGCATTAGAAAGGAATAGCCATATTCTGACCACCCTGAGCGGCTGCAAAACTTGTTGTGGCATCTGAAAAGTTTAAAATACATTTAACATGCATTTAATGCTCTATGTAGAGCTTTATTATAGTTTAAAGTGTATGTTTTATTTCACTAATAGAGGACACTGATTTTTATGGATTTATTTATATTTTTTTTTCAAAGAGCTCACTGAAATTGTCTAATTATGAAATCTGAGGCTTCCAGAGGCATGTGAGACAAGAGAGAAGTCTTAGAGTCATGAGCCTTAAACTCAAACAGAAAGGTCTCAGTAAGGAGGAGGAAGTGGATAACCAAGTCACAGAAGGAATGGAAAGCACTTCTTTGGGGACTAGAAGTGATTCTAAAGTCTGTTTTAAAGAAAACCCCTACCTCTAGAGAAACAGGGGACAGGGACTTTTGTAGACTCTTTGTAGACCATTTTACCTTATTCACACTTTATTTAAAATTCCATCTTTTTTTTTTTTTTTAATTCACCAGACACATTGACTTCAAGTAACCATCCAACTGGGAATGCTAGAATGTTTCTGAACTTCACTGGAATTTTACTTTTTCTGGCAAGCTCAAGATAGGTGTCAGCTGGTCAATTTGACAAAATTTCTCACTATCATTTCCTCTCTACACGTAGAAACCTTTTCTATTAGGACCACGTGAACACCAGCTCTAGCTGTTCCTGGATTCTCATTTCATATTTCTGATCTTCAGTTATCATATAGCAAATACATATGGCAAATATACATTCTGGAGTACTCTGCAGCATTTAAGAGATTAGCAAGTCAAGAACAGACTACGACCTTGCAGATAAGATCCCTTATGCTCTACACTGAAGTGAGAAAGGAGGAAAACCAACTGAAAATTCATTTCAACAAGAAATCACAAGTGAGTAGGACCAACAGCTGCTGCCAAGTCTAACAAAAGGAGCAGATCACTAGTAAAATTAGGTAGATAAAGATTAGGTATTATAAATCACAAATAACTCCTAGTGTAAATCATTTGATAAATTGTATGATCTTATCCTCTCAAGAAGACTGTTTTGACCTTCAACACTGACTGTTATTCTAAAACTTCAGATGTTTTTAGTATCATCTTCCTAATGAATTACAGTTTAAGAACATTTTTGTGAACATCATTAGTGTCTAATGCATATGCTGCTGATCTAAGAAAAAAATACTTTTTCCTTGTGCTATCTGAAGTCACCTTTACATGTTTCTTAATAAAAAGATACCTCATTTTATTCTTTGTAGTTTATTTTCATGAAACTACTTATACTAAGTAATGTAGTAATCCTTATATATATATTTTTATCCATATAGATTTTTTTTTTTTAATCAGAATTTGATATAATGAGTTTGTGTGCAAAGAATGCATTCTAATTTCTGTTGTGGCTCATAGCCCTTCGTCCTCTGAGGCTCATGTTTGTGTTTTGTTGTGGGTACAGTTTTTGTGCATAAAAATGTTTGGGATAAATTTGTTGCAAATCATAGAAAGCATATGACTGGGTGGAACATGGCTGAAGTATTAATAGTAGGATTTTTGAAATATTCTATTCTACCTCCAAAGATGGGCTGTTTCCAACGTGGTTATAAAGCAATTATTTTACGAGTTATTTTTTACGCATTTGTTAACAGAACAAAATATTTCTTAGTGAGGTGAAAAGTAACTGTCTCAAATTTGAAAGTTAAATTACAAACAAGATTATTAAATCTAAAAACTATTTATTAAACTAATTATTAAACTAAAAACTAATTATTAAAATTGTATTGGTCTGACTGTTATTACCACATCATATATAGTAAAGTAATATTGTTTAGAAAGCTCCATGAAATGAACTTTATGAATTACCTGTAAGGTTCTCTCATATATAAAAATTTAATCCCAAACTGAACAGGCATGTATTTCTTAAACTGAAGAATTCAGATTCTCAGATGTAGCTCCTCATGGTTATTAATGGTAATTCTCACTGAAGAAGAAAAAACTCTGCTACTGTTACTTTACATTTCCCATTTCTGTGTTGGATTAGTAAACAAGGAAAAATAAAATAAAAAAAATAAAACAAAACAAAACAAAACAAAATAAAATAAAATAAAATAAAATAAAATAAAATAAAATAAAAAGTGAAGGAAATAAACGCCAGAAATCTTCATAAACAACTCTGCTAACTTCAGGTATTATAACCTTTTGTCAAAAAGGCCGTGAAATCCATTTATATACAAATAAAAATCCAATTAAAAAAATAATCCCACTGACAAGAAAATCCAGTTGAGGAACTACTTCAAAATCCCCTCAAAAATAGTAAACTCTGTCTTTTTTTGCATATGTTCCTTAAACATCTTAATGAATCGCAAATGTAAGGATGGAAAACTAAAATAAATAAATAAATAAATAAATAAAAATAATAAAATAAAATTAAATAATAATAATAATAATAAAAAACAAACAAACAAAAAAAAAACATAAGCGAAACACAGCCACCACACAGGAGGAAAATTATACTGAGAAAGGACAATGGTATATGCATCATGAAATCTGTGTAACCATGTATAACCAGAAAACCTATTTTTAAAAAACACTTATTCATTTTTCTCCAAAGTATAAAAACTATTGATCAGGATCAGGTCTTTGCTATCACTATGCTACACAGTTCAGTGTTTTATGGAATACCAGCTAAAGTTGAGATTAGATCTTCAAGTTACTGTTTATAGTAGTTGCTAAAATACTTCAGAATACAGTAGTCCAAGAAATGCTGACAGGAGTAGCAGTTAAATTAGTTTAGTGTACAAAGACACTAAAACTCTTACACATACCTCATTGTCAAATAACAAATTGGACTATGTTCAGTTAATGGAAATGTTCATCTGCCTTCTTTCATCACCCTCAACAGAAGAAATTTTAATGATGACTGCTAGTAACAGTAATGATATTTCAGGGAGAAGTATTCACATGCCAATGTCTGTTCTCCAGAATGAGTTACCTCCTAGTAACATATAGGTGAGTTGAAATTCTTTAGATTATTAACATTTTTTTTTCCTTTTGCTTAGTCTTCACTGTATTTGCTGCAAAATTTAATTATTTTTTTTTTTAAAAACAAACATTTCTTGTTAAATTATATTTTAAAAACAACAACAAAAACGTACATGAAAAAAATCCTTGATATAGTTAAGTATTGTGTCTGCATATCCCTTGTCCAGTCTGCATTAGATAGTTGTACTCATTTTGACTAAAATAAAAGTTGACTTCACTTCTTTGGGCTGAAGAGAAAAAAATAAAAATAAAATCAAAACAAACAAACAAACAAACAAAAACACCTTTGGTGGAATAATAAGTAATGCTTCAAGTTTTGGCAATTGCTAACATTTCTTGATTTAAATTTTTTTTCTTTGACCCCTCAGTTGAATAGACAGGTGTTCAGGAGAAAGTATTTAACTTTTGTTTAGAATTCATTGGCTTTGTGTTTCCCAAAACTTTATGATTGTTTGAAGAAGTATTCTATGGATGATCAACCACTTGAATGTACCTGTTTCTCTAAAATAATGTGAAGGTTAAGAGAAGGATAAAAATGTTTTATGGTTTCACTGTGCCAACTGAAACAAAAACAAATTTGAGCCATTAGCAAGTTAAAAGGAGGCTATCCATAGAGCTTTCACAATACTCCCATCTATGGAAAAATGCTTGTTTTTCCCTGTGTTTCATGTGTGATCACCAGTCAGTGACAGACATGCAAAACAGATGTCCACAATTAGCAAACCCACAATTCTTGGTTGGTGTCTCTTGATGTGTTTATATTGACATGCAGCCTTAAAAAAGTATTCCAGGTTAAATTTACCAATTGTATACACTGTTCACCGAATAGTGTTAAGGCTTGCTTGGGTAATTAGCATTCCTGGGAAAATATAAGATTTTTTTTAGAACCTGATCATATTCCTTGATGCCTAGCCTGTTAACTTTCTGTTAGTCTATTTTCCATTGCAGCTCCCGTATTGAATCTGTATCTAGCAGACAAAACAGAATGGTCTTTTTCTTAGGAAGACCTTGACTTCATCAATCAAGATAATATGTGCTTTGTAATCAGCCTGACTTTTGTTCACCTACTCATTGAAAAGAAATAGT
Organism: Netta rufina; assembly: GCF_964035555.1. NCBI lineage: Eukaryota > Metazoa > Chordata > Aves > Anseriformes > Anatidae > Netta > Netta rufina. The sequence goes on from NC_140123.1 coordinate 102,628,845, forward strand.
AAAATCTTCAAAATACTAAGAACTCCAAATCTCTCAGGCAAAATATTTGTTTAGAAAGTCTCATTCAATGATATCTGAGTTAACCAGTTCAAAACTAGTTTAAGCAGCCTATGAATAAACATATTCTTAGAGTACACCACTAAAATGTTTGTGGGGTAAGAATCTTAAGAAAAAAAATTGATATCATGGAATTGATTGCATCTCATGACTATTGATATAGCTTATGGTTTGGGAGTGAGCGGCTGTTTTTTTAAGGTTCTGAATAAGACTATAACATTGTAAGTGCTTCAGCAGAACAGAGGACTAACTTCTGCAATTTGCAGAAGTATACTCTTGCAGAATTATACCATCCTTCCTTCCCAGTGTTCTTCTGCTTCCACATTTTCACACTGACATTTATTGTCAAGACAAATTAAGGGAAATTTTATTTTGAATTCTTACTAGTAAGAATATAATGCTATGTCTAGACAAGGCCTTGAAAAGGTATCACCAGTGAATATACATTTAAAAACAGTTCCTAACAAGTTAGAAACGTACCTTTAGAAACATTACCTCATCTGTTTTATCAGCCTTTATCTTATCCCTACACTATATTGAATTCAGTTTCCCCTGCTTTCTCTTACTCTCCTCTGGCGGTGAATGGCCTCTGGAAAATACTGGGTGTGGATAGACTTCCTTGCTCACTAGGGAAGAGAGGAGTTTTCCCATCCCAAGAAGTGTTAGTTGTTATTGTTCCTCACACCCTTCTGAAACACATAAAGAAACTCTGTGCAATATCACTGTTTTCAATATAGGACTAATGGGGGAAAAATAATTTAAATCATGAAATCACAAATAGAGTTAGTAGAGTTTAAAACACTAAAATACACAGAAAATATATTTTATCAGGCACATGAACTTATACCATTCTTAACATCTGACCATAGATCGTTGATTTCTTTGTGAATTAGTTAGGACTGTTATTGACAGTAGATATAGAGAGCATAACTTTTCTGACTCGGCACAGTAAGTTTACTGGGAAAATATTGTCTCTTCATGCTTTTGATTAAATTCTAAATATTCATCCTTGTTACCCAGTGGGACTCATCAGTTGTAATGGAAAAATACATTCAAACTGATTAATGCAGAGCTTTTTGTGTGATAAAATAGTCAAAATGCTAGCTATCCAGTATAAAACATACACGGGTGTACTGTATATTTTCATGTGTACAAAGGGGACTCCACTTATTCCTACATGGGACTTATCATTAGCCCCTCTTATACTCATCCTGAAGATGGAAAAAAATAACATTACATGAAACTCATAGGAGTTTCTGTTAAAAAGGAGTTTCTGTTGCTGTTAAAATATTTTGTTGGGTTTTCTTCATATCATGGAGTTAGCACAAATGTACTGGAGGGAATATCAATACAATGTTTAGTTGTCTAAAGTTTTAAAAGATAGTCATCATATTTTGATAGTAAAAACAGTTGTGATTTGAGCTGAACAACAGAGACATTATTTCTGTAAGTAATATATTGTACCCTTCCTATTGTTAAGAAACAAACCCGTTTGTTACCTTTCTTGAATAGGAGGATTTTTCTTCCAAAAATTATTTCCCATATATTTGACACTTGCAATATGTTAAACATATAGCAGGAGGTGTGAAGTAAGTGGAACAAAAAATATTGATGCAACTAATCCTCCCCCCCCCCTTTTTTTTTTTCCCTTCCTCTTTTTTCTGAAATATCTGTACAGTCGGAAGGGACTGGAAACAGAGTAAGAATGTTATAACTAGAATTTCTATCCAAGCACCTGCTTTATTCATGCTTACAAAGTGAAAGCATGACATGAACATATTTTATTTGAACTTCGCCTCCGAGCATGCCATAAAATGTAAGAGTTTCTTAAAGAAGTCACTATAAACAGGGATATATATTTGTCTTCACTTTTAAGCAAGTCTCTTTTTGTAAAGTTTCAGCTATACCACAGTCTCAATGAGAGTGAGAACATTACTAAATTCAATATTTATAACATCATCAATATTAAAATGTCTACATTTAAATAATATATATATATATATATATCCTGATAGAGATTTAAAGAAATTCTGGATGGGCTCTTTCTAGTATATATTTAGTTCTTTACACCTAATTCTTGTTCTGTACAGTTCACCAATATTTTCACATAAAATATACCTAATTCTTGCAACAGCCAAATCTTCTATAAGAAAGAATATTCTCTTACCTTCTTTAAGAAGGTAAGAATTCTCTTACCTTCTTTAACATGTTCTCCATCACATCAACGTATATTATGAAAGTACTTGCATTGTACTTGTACAAAGTACTTGCATTTATCAAGTGGAAACTATGATAAATCCTCAAAGATTTGACTGTGAATGATTATCAGGAATTGGGCAGATGGAGTGAATCCCACAACTGGGATTAAAAGTAGCTTGCTCAGAATTTACACATCAAATAATTAATTTACATCATGTAAAATATTTTGAATACTGAACAAAAACTGTTGTTGCATACATACCATGAAATAATAGATCCTAATTAACAAGAGAGAAACAAGTGTGATCTTATTCAAACATCAAAGTTTTGCTATTATCCTCATAAAAGGCAGTTTTATTTTACCAAAAAGCTATTGATTGTAGGCTATGCTACAATTTCCAATACTTGGAAATATGTTTTCAAGTTATGTTTTATAAAGCTCTCCCACAGTCAAAAGACAGCCTACCATTCCTTCAGATCTTCATTTAATAATTCAAATTATCTGTCCCCTCTGATTCTGTTCACATTTTCCCCACTTTCACATACTTAATATTAACTGAAGCTGGCTTACAGAAAATGAATGCTTTGATCACTCACTCAACTAATTTGATCAACAAACAAGATTTTGGATAGTTAAAGTGAAAAATATCACAGTAAGTGAAACCCACCCTTTGAACTTTAGCACACATTGCTAGTTGCTCACTTTTATTTTCCCAGGCTTCTGTAGACCTTTTTGTTGTGACGAAAGCAATATTGAAGAAATGTGACTTCCACTTATTATTTCAAAAGGCGTGCCGGGACAAAGAGGGAAATGGAAACTTCTGCTTATTGGGGAGGAAGGCCAGGGAGGAGTGTTGTGTTTTTTTTTTCTAAGGTGAGAAGCAGGTCTCAGACAATAAACTTCACACAGGAAAATTTATTAATCTCTGATACTATTCTGGGGAAAGGGAATGAAAAGCATGAACATGTTAGAGGAAGTTTTACACATTTCATTGGCCTTCAATGCTCTTATAAGAAAGTATCATTCAAAAATCTTGCTTGCTGGTTTATTTAATCTCTCTCTCTCTCTCTCTCTCTCTCTCTTTTTTTAAAGGAACTTGGAAAAAGATCCATCTTCATTCTTTATTAGGAAGCATTTTATTCCAAATGAAGAGAGACAAATCAAATTTTATGCAGTGAAATTTCCTTTGCTAGAAAATCATATCCTGACTTGCCATGTTGCCTCAGAGGAGATAGAAATTGTCTTATTTATGTACAGGTGAGTACATATGTAGTAGTTACATGGAAACTTTTATCTAACACTGTTCCACTGTTCCACTGTTCCACTGACATAACATCCAAGCTCTTCATAATTTCTATTGAAAATATTTTTTTTAATGAAAAATAATATTTTTATTAAATAATTTTTATTTCATTCCTCTTTATTTTGTAAGGATTTATGGATACCAAAGAGACTATGTCCAGAGTCATATTAGTATTTAGTCTTCTAACTTCCATTAAAATCCATGGCAACTAGGTGCTGAAATAACTGTCAGTCCGAGTCTAAGTAATTTACCAAATAGATGAAAAGGAATTCTGAACAGTTTAAAGAAGGGGGAATCAAATTCAAGTATCCCAAAAATAGTATTTCACATTCATTTCTTTCAGCAGCAGTATCAGTCTAAACAGCTTCTGAGCACAATTGTTACTTTCCTATCTTCCTTCCCTGCAACTGTCACCCTTTTGAGTTATGCTAGTCCAAATACTGGTGTTTGGTAAAACAGATCAGGGAACAGACACCTGACATCAAGAGACATATATGATCCATGACCAGATAAAATCAAAAGGAATCAAAGCTATTCTAAGAAAGTGTAATATATATAAATTCTTTTAAAAGATAAAGACACATGAGAAAAACAAACAAACAAACAAACAAAAAACAAACAACACAACCAACCAACCAACCAAAAAAAACACAAAACCAACATGTTTCAATGAGTAGATTACAGATTTAGCAGAGTTGCAAGATCACGATCTATATTTATTATGTTGGGACAATAGTAAAAATGCCTCCCAAAACTATTTTCAGAAGTTCTAACCACTCTTTCCAGTTTATATTGTCCCCTTTAAAAGTTAGTATAATTATATTAATCTTATTTCTAACTGAAGAAATAACAACTTCTATAACTGTGATAATACTAGATCTAGAACTGAAGACAGCATTTGTGTGTATTAGAATATCTTTTTTTTTTTTTTTTTAATATTTTGACTCTTATTTTTTATTCTCAACTGCTTGGTCTCTTGGTCTACTCCCCACTTTGTATTCATCAGTTCCTTTCTTTAAATCTTTTTTCTACCTTCCTTCAGCATTCTCTCCATCCTCCCCAGGAACTAATGACTTTACTGGAAAGTGTTTTTGCTCAAAACAAGGTTTTTGCTCAGAATTAGGAACCTTCTATTCACCAGACTGTGGACAAGAAAATATGTTTTAACAACATTCCCAAACTACCTGCACCCTCTGCAATAGTTTTGCAGGATCTAGAGCTAGGAATATCTAGGCTAAGCAGAATTAATAATAAACAAATCACAGGAGATACAGTACCTCGGTCAGCAATACAGAACTGTATTTTTTCTACGAACAAAAAAGGATAGAACTGCTACAAAAGACGCAACTTGAAAGATGTGCAGATTGTCCTCTCAAGACAGTGAGGGGAAAGACAGAACCGTTGATTCAGGACCGTTGATGTTCACATAGCAATTAATTGCCAGTTCATATAGCATTTAATGAAATCCACTGTAGATTAATTCCAAAACTGATTTTAAATTGAACAACATTGTGATGATAACTAAATTTTGGAGTACAAGAGATGTAGGCTTAGATCCACATTCAGCTCAATACCTTCACAAAAAAATTAATTTCATAATTGCTTTCTATTGCAAATTCTGGAAAACATACGTGTAAGAAAAAGATTGTAGAGCACACTGAATATTTTGTTTTCTAAACACAGTTATACAGATTTGAAGAAGAGGTTTGGCCATACTGTTAAATGTTTGCACATCTATTTGTGCGGCTTCTAGTTATTTGTCACAAGCAATACCTCTAACCATTCAAAGCCAGAAACAACCCTCCCTAAACTGGATTTTCTCTTTCCCTTCCTGGTCACAGCATATAAGATTCTTAAATTCAGCTCATTTCCCTGTGTAACTTTCCCACAGAAAATAAAGCTGTTTGTTTACTATGCCCTTAAATAATTATTGTTATTATTATTTCTTCCCACTCCTTGTTTTTCTCCCTATATCCGATCATTACTGAAATTAGTTGCTTACTTTGGCTTTATATATGACACACTGTGAAGTGTCTTAATTAAGAGTTGATTCAACTTTGACTCAATTGACTCAACTTTCCAAACAGTAGCTTTGTTATGTGAACGGCTTGATAAGTCAAAGTTAATAAGTAATAAAATTGTCTTTGGTATGATGAATTATATAAAATGAATAGTCACAATTAAACAAAATTACACCTCTGACAAAACAGCTATCAAATGCTGATTAGCTGTCAGTGTAATTCTTCTAAATCCAAACAGAACATATGATAGCAGCTTTCTAGACTGCATTATTTCATTTCATTCCATCTACAAGAAGGGTCGGAGGGCAGACCCGAGGAGCTATAGGCCTGTTAGTTTGACCTTAGTGCCAGGGAAGCTCATGGAGCAGATTATCTTGTGTCATCACACGGCACTTGCAGGGCAACCAGGCAATCAGGCTCAGTCAGCATGGGTTTATGAAAGGCAGGTCCTGCTTGACGAACCTGATCTCCTTCTATGACAAAGTGACGCGCTGGGTGGATGAGGGGAACGCTGTGGATGTGGTCTACCTTGACTTCAGCAAGGCTTTTGACACCGTTTCCCACAGCATTCTCCTCAAGAAACTGGCTGCTCTTGGCTTGGACTGGCACACGCTTCGTTGGGTTAGAAACTGGCTGGATAGCCGGGCCCAAAGAGTCGTGGTGAATGGAGCCAAGTCCAGTTGGAGGCCGGTCACTAGTGGCGTTCCCCAGGGCTTGGTGCTGGGGCCGGTCCTCTTTAATATCTTCATCAATGATCTGGACGAGGGCATGGAGTGCACCCTCAGTAAGTTTGCAGATGACACCAAGTTAGGTGCGTGTGTCGATCTGCTTGAGGGTAGGAAAGCTCTGCAGGAGGATCTGGATAGGCTGCACCGATGGGCTGAGGTCAACTGCATGAAGTTCAACAAGGCCAAGTGCCGGGTCCTTCACCTGGGGCGCAACTACCCCAAGCAGAGCTACAGGCTGGGAGATGAGTGGTTAGAAAGCTGTCTGTCAGAGAAGGAACTGGGAGTTTATAGTCGGCTGAATATGAGCCAGCAGTGTGCTCAGGTGGCCAAGAAGGCCAACAGCATCCTGGCTTGTATCAGAAGCAGTGTGGCCAGCAGGGCTAGGGAAGTGATTGTCCCCCTGTACTCAGCTCTGGTGAGGCCGCACCTCGAGTACTGTGTTCAGTTTTGGGCCCCTCACTACAAGAAGGACATGGAGGTGCTTGAGCAAGTCCAGAGAAGGGCAACGAAGCTGGTGAGGGGTCCAGAGAACAAATCTTATGAGGAGTGGCTGAGGGAGCTGCGATTGTTCAGCCTGGAGAAAAGGAGGCTCAGGGGCGACCTTATTGCTCTCTATAGGTACATTAAAGGAGGGTGTAGCGAGGTGGGGGTTGGTCTGTTCTCCCACGTGCCTGGTGACAGGACGAGGGGGAATGGGCTAAAGTTGTGCCAGGGGATGTTTAGGTTGGATATTAGGAAACTTCTTTACTGAAAGGGTTGTTAGGCATTGGAATGGGCTGCCCAGGGAAGTGGTTGAGTCACCATCCCTGGAGGTCTTTAAAGATGTTTAGACGTAGAGCTTAGTGATATGGTTTAGTGGAGGACTTGTTAGTGTTAGGTCAGAGGTTGGACTCGGTGATCCTGGAGGTCTTTTCCAACCTAGATAATTCTGTGATCTCTGATTCTGTGATTTGTATAAGAAAATGGTTATAAAGTCTACTGGAGAGAGAGAGAGGGAGGGAATTTGTATTCCCATTTGATTTGTAATCGCTGACAATTAATTGCATTACTGTGAATATTATGACAACACTTTTCCTCTGTGCCAGGCAGGCTTTGCAAGGAAGCAGAACTGTAAAAGAGTCATCCCTAATATCTTTAATAAAAACATTAATATTTAACTCAATTTCTTCCAAGGAATAATTATTCTCTCTTTATATATTCTGACATCTTTCACCATATAACATTGAATCATCTCAGAGGCTGATGCACTTTCTTTCCTACTTCATTTGCAGGATGCACATTTCATGACAATTAAACAAATATGGGAAAAGAAAAACAAAAAAAATACCTTCACACCTGCTTAGTGCAAATGGTAAGAATCACCAGGAAAACATTGATAGATGAGAGCTTAGTGGCAAGAACCATGAACCATGGCATAGACTAAGATACTGAACGTTTCTAATCTGCATTTTACAGAAAATGCAGAAAAGATAGCAGCCAGCTGGATGTAAGAGCATGACATATTTCTAAAAATGACCCAATGTTTTGCCAACCCAAGCTAAAGCACAGTGTGTGAGGATATATGAGGTATCTAGGGAATAGTCTGCTAGATAGATCTCACTTCCTGATACCTCCCCAGAGTATTTCAAACACGCATGAACATGAAATAATCTGGTTTAATGTACATGCAGTGACTGCATCCACAGTTAAATAACAGAGGGTATAAAAATGTAACTCAGGTTTTCTGCCAGCTAATAACTGACATATTATTCCATCTTGCATTTTCCTGAGGGCATTGGCACTTCATTTGTCAAAGGCAGCCTCATTTTATAACCAATATGTTTTATGTTTAAACTTTTCTATACATATATCCTAGAAAACAAAAAGAGGCTGCCTATTGGTAAACTCTTTTAAATGAATAAACTAAACTCTGATGTAACACACAAGAGTTTGAACTCATAGTTAGGTATCAACCTGTAGTAGATATTAAGAGACCAGAAAATAAGAGATATTTTATATTAGACTTGGTAAAGAAGCAGAAAATAATTTCTGGCCCCAAGAAACTCAGTCAGAGTGCTCAGATCACAATGAGACAAATAGAGGGGATAATTTAGGATAGTAAGAAAACATTGAAGCAAAGCCAGAAGAAAGAAGAAAAAACACAGGTCACCATTTACCTGAAAGGAGAGCTCCTGACTGTTGAATAATTGTTTTGGTTTGGTTTGGTTTTGGTAGTGATTTAGATGGTGGAAGGAGGTGGGGAGTGGGTTGGGGGCAGGTTTAAAAATAAGTAAAGGCAGTGGCTTTATGACTTGAAGACTCAGTGCTTTACAAGAGCCCACAATATGTGATAGATGATCTGTGGGGCATGAACCAGATGTATTAAGAACCAGATGTATTAAGATTTGTAAATTTACATGTATTGAATGAAAAGGCATACATCTTTTCTATTTAGATGCTACTTAACTTCTTACTGCTCCTGAAAAATTGTTGCCTCTCCCAGTTGATGCTGTGTGCATTACAAAGATGTGCAATACTTTGCTATTACTTAGGGATTAAAATATTTAAGTTCAGACATGATTTGGCTTCCTCCACAGCTGCAAGTAAGATTTTTCCGTTAGTTTTTTTGCTGTGCGAGTGATGGTTTTAATATTCTTAGACTGTAAACACCCAGCTTACAAAACAGACGGATGACTAAAATGATGACAACAGTTCTTTGCAATGAGAGGTAAAGAAAATATTACATCTGGGAGAATGTGATGAAAATGCTTATCTTAGGGAATTCTCAAACAAAGAGCTAACTCACCTAAGATGAAAGAAAATCTAGTTATGAAGTGTGAGTTTTTTGTTGTTGTTGTTTTGGTTTTTGTTTCATGCCTTTTTTAAAGGGTGTTTTTGAAGTGATTTTTCTCTCTCTCTTTTAACAAATGGATTAATACCTCCTTTTTTGTTGAGAACAAGGTTAAATGTTGACTTCAGAGACTTTTGTTAAAAATCTCACATTTTCAGAACAAATCCATGTAGAATTTAAAAGACAGTCAGAGGATTAGTTTTATTTCATAGCACACCAATACTAGCACTTAAAAAGAACAATATATACATATATCAAAAAATAACTGTCACACTTCTTACCCAAGCCAATGTTCCTCTTACACTTACACCTTTGAAACCATGGCATATTAAGGAGTTAAATTTATTTTCAGACAAGTATTAGGGATAACACTTGCTAGCTTGTGACTTTTGTAAAAGCAGTAGAAATGCTCTGCAGATCCATACCTGAAGTATGATACATGGCAGCTTTACAAGAAACTAGTGGTCAGAGCACAAACTTCCTCTTCTGAGTGAAAATCTGAGAGGGGGTGGAAATGGTTGCACACTGGAAAAAGACTTCAACATTTCTTCAGACAGGAATCCTTAAATGTTGTTTACAGAAATTGAAGCAATATTTTTGCTTTGGCTCTTCAAAACAAACTCAAGATGACTTTCCTCAAGTTCTCTGAACCCTGACAGCCCTAGGAGCCAAGCAGCTTAGACTCATCCCATGGCTGGAAATCTGGCTCCAGACAGGCAAATTGTTGGTGAAGTAGGCAAGTTTCCATGGAAACCTGCCTAGTTTCTGTCAAGAGTAACTAAGAAAAACGAACTTGTTCCCACAGAATCTTTTGATGATACTGAATCAGCATTTTTTTCAAACAGTTCTATTAATAAACTACCTAGACTTGTATCTGCAGGCTAGTTTTGAAAGATTTGATACAGGGTAACACATTGTGATCTCAAAGAAAGCAAATGAGTCTCTAATGACTTTCTTATCAGGAGCTAATCTTCCAAGGCATTATTGCTTCCATCTGGCCAAAACACTGACACTCTTTTATATATATATATATATATATATATATAATAATACATATATATTGTGTACACACTTGTGTAAAGTTGCATAAACTCAAATCCCCCCCCTTAAAAGTAAACTCTGTTCCTTAGTTTAGGCATTGTTTGCTTATGTATTACTACTAATTCAAGTGTCTGTAAAAAGGCTTCTGAACCTAGATGAAATAAGACATTAAAATGTTATTATTTTATTAACTAGTTATTTGGAGAGCCTTCATACTGACTAAATACCAAAGACTCCAACATACTGTTCCATGACAGAGCTTTTAGACAGCATAACAAACTAGATACACAGTTGATCAGTTGATAAAGCCAAATAATAATAACAATAATAATAATAATAATAATAATAGTAATAATAATAGTAATAGATCTCAATGTTTCAGGAAAACATTAATAAATTCAGGATTATACATTATGAGGTGGAGGTGAGTGCATAGAATGTGATAACAGGTTAATACATGAGCACGTAGTGACTAGACTTTACTGTGATAAAACACAGGCCAACAGATGATAGCCCATATTAATCACTAGAAGACACAAGAAATACATTTTGTCCGCTGAAACTGCAGGCTGTGTTTATCATACCCTTTACAAGGAAAGCATATAGTCAGGAAACATGCAATATGCCTTTCGCTGTAATAGCAGTAATATGATATGTGCCTCATTTGCAAGTAATTTATACCCTTGAATATCACAGATGGAGAGCCCTGGAAGTAGAGTTTCTGTCACAGTTAGGGTTCCCTACATTCAAACATTTTACTTGCAGAAGGGATTACAGAATAATTATCCTGACACAATTTCTCACAACTCTGCAATGCCCAGATTTTTATCTTTCAGTGTCTTTAAAGGAAATATGTGTATGTATGTATGTATGACTATGGGTTTCTTTCCACAATGTTTTTTGTTTGTTTGTTTCTCTTTGTGGGTGGGGTGATGGGATGTAAAATTAGATTTTATCACCATGCAATTTACTCATTTTACACCTGAGAACCTCCAGGGCATGTTCTATAACATTCTGCATTCTAGGGTGCTAGCTTTAGTTTAGATGAAAAACAGGAGGCACTTGCATGGCCTACAGTCTTTGTATATTAATAATCATGAAAGAATGCAAGTTAATATTACAAATTGTGGGTTTTTCTTTCTTTTTCTTTTTTTCTTCTGCTAGTAAATTTCTGTTGAAATTCTACTTTTGAAAAAACTGAAAGTATTTGTACTTCTGTCTGAATTGAGAATTATTCACAAATTTTGCTTGTGTCGGGGTTTTAATATAAACTCATCTGACATCATACAATTAGATCAGAATTCATACATGATGTTTCTCAAAAATACTTAGGAATTTGTGGAAATAACAACCTATGTAGAGGTTTCAAAACTATATATAGTTTTTTTTATATACTTTTCAAAAAATGTGAATGGCAATGCCAGAATTGCTGTAGCAAATACCAGAACTAAAATATCTTTGAAAGATAATTTGCCTACTGGTGTAGTATACGTAATTAATGTAGACCTAATTACAAGTTAATTGCAATCACTAACAGTCATAGATCAATTATATACAGTAAAAGCATATATAACAGTACAAGATAATATAAATAAACATGCTGGACAACTGTTGTATTGCAAATGAATTGTTGCACCATTACAAACTAACATGCAAACCGGAACAGAGGACATTTTCTCAGTGTGTACCTAAGGACTTAGCACTAGATTAATTTCAATTCATTACAATTCTCAATCACATAAACATCCAGAACAGAAGGATATAATCTTTATTATATCTGACATCAGTAATTTAAGAGAGATAAAGAGATTTTTCTTGATATTTCAGCCCCTTAAGGCCTTCTCTGTTCAGAGCAAAGGATTCTTTGGAATATCAAACCTAACAAAGACTTAGTTAAGACTTGGATAGGTGCTGGAAATGAAGTTGTCATTTTTTAACCAGGGGAATTACAATTTTTCCTATATGAAAACAAGGTTTTAAGTTCACAGGCAAAGTAACAAGATTACCTTGGTGCATAGGATTATAAACCTGTTCCTTCTTTTTCTGATTTAGACACTAAAACTTTTATATGTGTTACAATATTCCCTAGTAATTTATTTCTCCTAACAATGTTCATCATGTTAACTACCCTCGCTAGGTAAATAGTCCATATACCCAAGAAATAGTCCAGATCACTCTACATCAACACATTACATCTTTGGGCTGATTCTAAGGTCAGAAATTCCTATGTAGCTCGTTCTACTGTAGTCTGTCCTACAATAATAAGAGTTTGCCCTCAATTTTTAATCTTCTCATACCTTTTTCTACTTGCTGACATATCTAGCTGTCTTCCTAGTGGGCTCTAACACTTCTACTATTACAAAGGACTTAGCACAGTCCCTCTTCTATCTTTTTCATTCCTCTAAAAAAATTCAGCAAGCTCACTATGTTAAGTAAAAGCAAAAACAAAGCAAACCAAAAAACCTTAAACACCTACCTATCAACTAGGGAAAGGCAACTACATAGGCACAGGCTTGTTTGATTCCTAGCCCTTTGATGAGCCAGACTTAAGATCATAAGATAATTTGTGTTCAAATGGGATGGGATTTCTACACAATGAATACCAGACACAAATTAATAAATGGCTTATTAAATCTAGGCATCAATTTCATACTTTTTATGATGAAAGTAACATGGAAAACAATTATCTAGTGATAAGATTTCATTCAGGATCAGGGAATTGGACATGAGATTATTTATAATATATTATTATAATTGGACAATTGATTTCTAGTTTCAAGTTGATGTTAGTTTTTCTACACTACACAAAGCTTCCTTCCCTAATCTAAGTGAGTTTTGGTGTAATGTTTGGTCAATAACACACATGAACTGATCTTATTCAGGATGTTAATGTTGGCTATGATGATATTTTCTTTAATTTTAGTGATTTCATCTATAGGAACTGCAATTATATAAGTCACACCTGTATCTTCTAGCTGCCCCTCTTTCTCACTCTTTTAATTGTTTAACTAAATGTTTGAACAAACCAGCAAGTGCTCTAAAGTTCTTAAGATATAAGCTCTGCAAAACAGAGAAGGGATCCTTCTATTCATCTTGCAACCTCCCGCTGGCATCTGGGCTAGTTAAAATCTTTGTCAGGCTGTAGCCTACTACAATCCAACTAATATCACCTAAAGCATGAAAACCATTCTATTAAAAAGAGGGGAGACAAGAGGAAGAGAACAGGAAAATCCTTTACAAAAGGACTGCCCTTTGTGTGCAACCTTTTCTGTAGCACCACTGCTGAAAGTAAAAAAAAAAAAAGTCTTACGCTCTTTATACCTTACGGGAGCTGCCTGTATTTTCTTCATTTTCTTCTAAATCTTCCAGCTAAAAAACGCTGGTGATTCAAACGAAAACAAACTTACTATACTTAAATACTCTTAAATATTTTTAAATACTGTGACTGTGCAAAAAAATAGCAATTGTTCCCACTATTTTAGCATTTGGAAATAAGCAACAAATACATAACTTTTTTTTTATTATTATTTTTTATGTTCATCAAATGGTGATGTTGAATTTTTATTTGCAACTTGGTGAGAATCTGTCCTATTAGAAAAGGACAGATATTCAGTACTTGAAGGGAGCTTATGAAAAAGATGGAAAGCAACTCTTTGCTCAATCATATATTGACAAGACGAGGAGAATGGTTTAAACTAAAATAAGGGAGATTTAGATTAGAGGTTAGGAGGGAATTTTTCATTCAGGTGGTGAGGCACTGGAACAGGTTGCCCAGAGAAACTGTGGATGTCCCATCCCTGGAATTGTTCAAAACCAGGTTAGATGAGGCCCTGGGCAACATGATCTAGTGGGTGGCATCCCTGCTTATGGCAGTGGGGTTCAAACGAGTTGATCTTTGAGGTCCCTTCCAACCCAAGCCATTCTATGATTCTATGACATACTAATCAGTGAGGTAATTTTGATGAGGAGGATTAATTCAGATACTTAAACATGATGAAAACAGTCTTATTAAATATCTGTTAACGTGTTATATTTAGTTAGGCCTTCCCCTTCACATTCAGAATACATTCACAATCTATATCAAAATATGATATATATCATATTTTTATATTGCACTTGGAAAAGGGGATAGATGCTGACCAGTTCTTGTATTCATAGCTTGAAACCTCAAAAAAACTCTGAAGAAAAATTCTGTAGGTAGAAAATTCTGGATTAGGTTTTCCTAGTTCATGATCTTTCTTTGGGGCAAAACTATAGGTATGCAGTGGTATCAAATATCTTCAGTACTGAAAATCCAGAAAACTGAAAACAACTTTTCCTCTAAGGAAACAAGCTGATCTATTTTCTTTTATTTATTTCTTTATTTATCAGGCCTAGCCTTTTTGATCCCAAAAGCAGACAGCGGATACATGGTTTGATGGGAATTCTCTGACATAATTACCCTACAAATGGAGTGCAAACACACACACCCTCATTTAAAACTTCATCTGTTTGAATTCACTAAAATATTGATCTAAACTTCATAAAGCCCATTTGGATAACTTTTCCAATTTAAAAAGACTAACACAGAATACACTGAAATGTGGAGAAAAAAAATAATAAAATTCTTGTTTTCCTGTGTATATCCATCTTCCCTTCCCCAACCCTCTGATTTCCACTACTCATAATGGCCAGTAAGTTCAGGTGTGTCAAAGAACCTGCCTGGGTTCTGGAACAGGACTGCAGTGTATGCTAGTGTATTGATAAAAATCAACTAATTCCTGCACAGAATCTGATAGTTAAAAAATGACAAGGACCATGCCCACCTGCATGCCCAATACTCACTCTTTTGAAAGAATACTGCTGGCATAAATATAGGCTGGTTTTATCCAGTTGCAGCCAGCATACCTCAAGATCTTCAACCTCTTGAGTTATAGAAGGCTTCTCTGCTCATTGTGAAATTACAGCAACGTGATCTCTTTCCAAACCAAGAATAAAAGGTAAGTAGTAGTTCCTAAGAACAGTTTTTACCTACAGATGCAGCTTTTCAGCCAGCTGGTAATCCTCTCTCTTGCAGTGACAGTGCGGCTGTGATAACTCTACATTTAGGCTGAGATTGATGATGTATCCAATGCTAGACCATAGGTTGTCTCCTGATGCATTGGCCCTTAAGCTCTTGCTTGAAGATGTTTTGGAAACTGGAATATTAATGCCAGGATATAGAAAATTAGTCATCTGAACTGGGAAAATGGAAAGTAACTACATACAGTCATTTTATTTTGAAGATTAACTTATTTAAACTTTGGGTACCTGAGTTACAGTAGGTAGATCCTAGTGTAACAGTGTAACATAAAATTTTACTTCCTTACCAGATTTTTTTTTTTTCCTCCTAGGAAGAGTCAGATGTGCTTTCTGATTCTAAACCAGAAAGTTACTTGTTTAGAAGGTTAGAAGGAGTGACAAATACAAACTGTACAGGAAAAAAAAAAGGAAAAGAAAAATCATTGGAAAAGAATGGTAGATGGAGTTCTGTAATACTTATTATGAAGTCTTTGCAGTTGTGTTGTCCACCTAGATATTGATGTCTCTCAAACACTGTTTGCTTAGTAGCAGATTGTAAATAAATAAAACATGAAAAATAAGCTATATAAACATTCTGACATACTTTGCTCAAAAAGTAGGATTAACAGACATTTGTACAGTAAAATATAAAGTTTACTAATTCTTAGAAATAACAGAAAATAATTTTTAATTATCTTTGTACTGTGTCAAAAGCAAGCAAAAATAATTTCTTGGTGTTGAGATTAGAAGAGAACAAACACAGTTCTGACTACTAAATGCTAATGACAAATAAAATCAGAAATTAATTTAAAAAATATTAACGATTAAGAGCTTCATAGCATACTAAAATCACACACACCATCTTCAACACCTAGTTCTCCCTCCTCCTCCCCCCCCCCAAAAAAAAAAAAAAAAAAAGGAAGGCTAAAACCAGTTGCCAACATGATTCTTTCATTCTTACACTTGGAGGTACCACAGCTGAGTACTTAGCACTTTGGAAAGAGCCTATTACTCAGGCACCTACAAGCTCTTTGACAAATAATGCATTACCATAGATACCTTGCTCTTGAAAGAACTTTAAAAACACAGCTATTTGCACACCTGACACAAATTTCTTCAGCAGCTATTTCTAAGCAACCCCTCAAGTGGTACCTCAGGAGTAGGGTGTCAGATGGGAGCTGCATTAGGTTTCACTGAGCACAGAAAGGAGAAAGGCACAGAGCTCTAGGAGAAGTCACACACATGCACACCTATGTCACCATGGAAGGGCTTTTAGGAAGGTTCCCAGCTCTCCCCAGGCCAGGCTCAGTAAATCAGCTTTGTGCTGGCACTGCCTTCCTTAAACTGTACATTCAAGTTCCTCCAACAGCCACTAGCTGCCTGCAGGCAGCCCACTCCTCCCTGGAGCAAACAGTGAGATATGGGTCTTGGCTGAAGCACCCACATGGGTCGCTCTGGGACCTCTGTCTGCATGCAGGCAGGACTGCCCAAGTGCAAGTGAGGCCCCAGCACTCTGGTGCTCACTGGAGCACGCGTGACACCAGTTGTAGCTGCAAAAGCCCTCAGGCTCCCATAACCAGGCACATAAATCACACTGCTTGGACATTAGCAGGTGCTGGGTTATTGCGAGTGCACAGGTGTTAAAGCATAGGCAGATGTTTGTAATGTCAAGATTGCCTGAAAGTGTCAGCATTAAAAGCTCATCTTTGATTAATAGGTCATCAGTGCCAAACAAGTATGCAAAATGATGAATGTTCATGAAAACCAAAATCGTGGGAAATTATGTCTGACTATACACGTACTTGTAATCTGTATTTCACACACCCCCATAATATGAGTGTTGGCTTGGTAAAGAAAAAAAGCAGGAAAACATTGCCCAGTTGTTAAAACCACTCCTATGGTTGCGATACATTACCCTCTGCCCTCCATACAGAGCTGTCTTTCAGATGAGAGGCCAGGGCACTCAGCCAGACCCCGTAATTTGGCCTGTGTAAGCTCCCATAATACATGCAAAGAGGGAGACAAACAATCCAAGCGGCTGTGAACTACTCTGAAAGATAAATGTAGGCAGTGGATTTATTAACTGTCTTTTCACCTCTGAAAATGGTTGGCCTGTCATGATCAGCCAAAATATGAACCCTAAGAGCTAGTGTTCCATTACAGAGAAATTTTTGGTATGCTGGCATTTATTCCAAATAGAGTTATCCCTTATGAATTCATAGCCTCCTGAATTTTCACTTCTAGGGAGAACTGTGCTCTGTAAAATGTTTGCCTTTCTTCTTACTGTACTGTATTTCAAGCTCATTTTGCACCATCAAATATCTCAAATAGGTCACCAGGAGAACAAGGACCAAGCACTAAAAATTACAAATATCTTGAGATTTCAACTACAAAGAACTTTACCTCATTCCCGTCCTTTCGTGCAGAAAGAAACACTGCTTTTTCTAGCAGTTTCTAAGACCAATCCCTAAAGTGGTATGTCCAACTGAGCCAACTTGCTTATAGTTTGGTATTATTATTGGATTTAGCTGAAGAATTGTATAAATTCAAAGTGAAAGTGTGAGTTTACAAACCTGTATGTTTTGTATAACCCTTTAAAAAAATAATAAATAAACTTTAAAACACAACTAACTCGTACATCCACAAGTCTAAAAGTCATTGTACCAAAAGATGAATAAATCATAACATATTATGAAGTAATTAAATATAGAATCATAGAATATCTCGAGTTGGAAGGGACCCATAAGGATCATCGAGTCCAACTCCTGGCACCACACAAGTCTACCCAAAAGTTTATACCATGTGACTAAGTACACTGTCCAATCGCTTCTTAAACTCCAGCAGGCTTCGCACAGTGACTACTTCCCTGGGGAACCTGTTCCAGGGTGCAACAACCCTCTCAGTGAAAAACCTCTTCCTGATGTCTAGCCTAAACCTCCCCTGCCTCAGCTTGACACCATTCCCATGGGTCCTATCACTGGTGACTAAAGAGAATAGATCAGTGCCTGCCCCTCCACTCCCCCTCGTGAGGAAGCTATAGACCACTATGAGGTCTTCCCTCAGCGTCCTCTTTTCCAGGCTGAAGAGGTCAAGCGACCTCAGCCATTCCTCATATGATTTTCCCCCTAGGCCCTTCACCATCTTTGTTGCCCTCCTCTGGACACTCTCCAACAGTTTCAAGTCCTTTTTGTGCTGTGGTGTCCAGAACTGCACACAGTACTTGAGGTAAGGCCACACCAGCGCAGAGTAGAGCAATCACTTCCCTCGACCTTGCTGTGCTTGATGCACCTCAGGATATGGTTGGCCCTCCTGGCTGCCAGGGCACACTGCTGGCTCATATTCAACTTGCCGTCCAACACAACTCCCAGATCCCTCTTTGTGGGGCTGCTCTCCAGTCTGTACATCTATGTATAGCCAGGGCTGCCCTAACCCAGGTGCAGGACCTGGCACTTTCTTTTATTAAACTTCATGCAATTGCTGATTTCCCAGCTCTCCAGTCTGTCTTTCTGCAAGGCCTTTCCACCGAGAGAGTCCACAACTCCTCCAAGTTTGGTGTCATCAGCGGATTTGCTCAAAACACCTTCTAGTCCTACATCCAAATTGTTTACAAAAACATTGAAGAGGAATATGGAAGTTTCTGAACTTTTCTGGCCTGAAGTTCTTATTTAAACATACAGATTTCCCCTTGAATTGGCACTCCAAATACAGTTCTGACTTGGGGAGGGGTGGGGGTGAGGGAGGGGTTGAAGGAGAAGCAGCAGTGCTTTGTATATGACAGCTTATCCCAAGCTTACCATGTGAAAACAAACAAACATATTGTGTAACTATCACATGAAACACTAAATAGCTGATTGCCTGGCTTTCAGTTTGGATGGAAAGATCAGAGATTTGGGTAAGTCCTGTTTACATCTTATTTATACATTTTGTCATTACTCCAAAACCAAGTTTATTATTGGAATTTTGTTTCTCTTCTTCAAATGTATATGTCTTCTGTTTCATTTGTATTCATAAAGGCCACTGCTCTCTTAACAGAGGGTGTTACTAGGACGAATAGCAGGAACATTGAGTTTTATCAGATTTTCTCTTCTTATTGTACTTAATTTTCCTAACATGAATGACAGCGCAGTTCCAGCTGAACCTTAATGAGGTTTGAAAAGATGTCAAAAATTCTTGACAGCAGTTTTTCAGATACTTGTTCCTGGCACTGGATTCAGACACTGGACGTAATTAGAATAGGAAGTAAAGAAATCACAGAAATGGTGATTATTTTTCAGGCATAAGAGGGGGTTGGGAGGAAGAGCATCAACAAGTAAAAAATGATTCACTACTGACACTATATCTCCCCAAAAAGCAATACAGAAATTCCAGGAGTTCCCCAATGAGTTAGTAAAACTAATTCAGTCACAAAAATCCTAATAGCGTGTAAGCGATGCTACTGTGTCTGGTACAGAGATAAAGTTGGTGGGGTCAGCTCATAGAAAAGCCTGTTACAGGCTTGGAAATGACTAAATACAGATGAAATCTGGAAAGAGATTGAAATCATTTTTTTTTTCTTTATTTAAAAATATAATGTATTTAAGCTCTGTGAATAATTACATTTTAAAAGATCTTAATGAAACCTTCCAAAACATTTATTCATGCAAACATTAAAAACAGTACAATTACTTCTTCTACTGTTTCTCTTAGATTTTCATGATCAAAATCCGATTATGATTATTCCTGACTGCCACGTACTCTGAGTCTTTAGAGATTTATCTGTATTACTGTATGGAAAGTAATTTTTTCCACTGCACTGTGTCCGAAAATGATTTCTTAGAATTTTTTCATTTTTAACTGTTATGTTCAGGGCAAATATATCTGCTTGTTTTTTATTTTTGTTGATGAGAGTAATGAGTAATAATTAGTTTGCAGGCAGCTTTCAGCTCCTTCCTATATTATATTTCAAATCAACAAAGTAATCACCAGGCATAATGTCACCATTTGTCTCCATTCAGGCTCTTGACCTTTAGATTGCCCATTAAGGAGAGGAAGACCAGTTCCTATCCATGATTTGGCAACAGAAGAGATTTTCCTGTTTGTAGGTACACATTTATACATCAGAAGTTACAGCCCATTGACGTCCATTTGATTTGAAAGTTTCCTTCCTCTTTACTGGAATAGGAAGCAAATATCATTATGGGTTGGTCCATTAATTAATGTTAAGGGAGGACATTATAAGAGAGGAAAACTCTTTCTACATAGATAGAAAAACTGAACTCTAGATAACAACCAAGTGAAGAGAGAATGTTGTGTTGCATATTTATAGTTTTTGAATGGAAGCATTTATTACCAAAATGAATTCAAATCTACTAACAGAAATAAGTAACACACTATATAGTTCTTGTGGCACCATGTCTTATTTTAAAATTGCACACTGCAAAGCTAGGCAAAGAAAAGGTAACTGGATGGGATGAGAATAATAAAATAATTTTAACTTTGAAAGTATCCATGATGGATTGATCTTATTACTTATTTGGTAAGCTCAGTTGCCAACACATAAATATGAAGAAAAAAAAAAAAAAGTTCCACAAATATGTAATCATAGGATATCCTGAATTGGAAGAACCCATGAGGATCATCGAATCCAACTCCTGGCTCCACACACAGGACCACGCAAAAATCAAACTAAATGACTGAGAGCATTGTCTAAACACTTCTTGAACTCCAGCAGGTCATGGCCACTTCCCTGGGAAACTTGTTCCAGTGCCCAACCAGCCTCTTGGTGAAGAACCTTTTCATAATATCCAACCTGAACCTCCTCAGTTGCAGCTTCATGCCATTCCCTTGGGTTCTATTGCTGGTCACCAGAGAGAAGAGATATATCAGAACTATTGTAGAAATTACAGTATCTATACAAAGGAAGGAAAAGAAGAACATGCTTCACTTCTCTTTAAGTGGAAATAAAGTCTATAGCAAGCCACAGTCGTCAGCACATATTCTCACATAGCAGTGGAAGACAGTGCTCTCCTTCCCACAGTCTCATTAAAAGAACTGAAATGAAAGTATTTGTGTATCAGTTCTGAACAAAATTTCATAGTGTAATATTTGCATTAAATTTCTAATAAAGGACAGCTCACTACCTTCCATAAAGTAGTGAAGTCTGTCTCAGATTATACATGTAGAGTTCTTCATTGCCAAAAAAATTAAATGCCAATTGTTTAGCTGGCATTTCCCAATAGTAACTGCATATGCAAGACCCCAAAAGTGGAGCAAATTTGGCAGTCAAGCTTAAATACTGTGCAGCAGAAGCATTCAAAAGAACAGTTGTAGTCTAAGCTGTTTAGAGATTTCTGGACAAACTATTACTCAGAGCAAATAGTAAGTGAGCTGCAGAAAAACCCTGCTTTTTCTTTGACAGGTGGACCAGAGATATGTAATAGAAGTTGCTCTACAGTTTTACTGTTTCACAGAAAGCCCTGTATGCAGGAAATTGAAGATTCAAAAGAGCAAAACATAAACCTCAGATAACACTAAGGATGCTTGTTTATATACAAAGCAGGACTGCAGTGGCATGTTTTACAAATTCTTCATTTTCTCTGTGTGTAAGTTTTGAGGAAAAGACTGAAGATGAGTAGGAAGTTACACCTCTCTACTTCCTTGGATTGGGAGGAACATAGGAAGGCATTTTGCAGTTCTTTGTTGAGTACAGGTCTTAATTTTAACAAGTAAATGACACAAAATTTGGTCTGTTGTTCAGTGTGAGTCGATAGAAACTACATCAGCTTTAGCTTCCTGTTTCCTCCCCTGACTGCCTTTACAAGAAGATCCCACTTTAGTTGAAACACATTCAGTACCAGAAGTTAAACTCCATACATTCTAGATATGTGTATAAATATGTATATATTCTATAAACTATATTGGTGGTCCTTTTGGGTTTAGTTACATTTTGGACTGATAGTAAAACAAGAAAAATTCTTTTGAAGCATAATTAAGTATAAATGAAATCTACAGAGAGCACAGGAAAGTGGCTGTGGCTCTGATTATGCACATGAAAAAGTGAAAGGACTGCACTAGTTGAACGAAGTGTAGAATAAATGAAAGTGGTAGAATCTGTGGTGGAATCCAGCCCACATCAGGCTTTCTTTTTGCTTTGGTGAAGAAAAGTATTTCAGACCGAAGAATGTTTATAAGTAAATTGAGCGACTACGAAGAAAGATCCATGTACTCGTTTTCAATCAGCTTTATGCCTTCAGCGCTTAGTCTTTTTTTTTTTTTTTTTTTTTTTTTGATAACCTAGAAGGTTTTTAAGTCTTCCGTCTCTCTCCTTGGAAAAGTGTCAGTATTTCAGTGTTTAGGAACTCTTTTAAATGTAGTTGGATATTGGATATTAGGAGAAATTTCATTACTGAAAGGGTGTGGCATTGGAACAGGCTGCCCAAGGAAGTGGTTGAGTTACCATACCTGGAGGTCTTTGAGAAACGTGTAGATGTAGAACTTAGTAGCATGTGGTGGAATGCTAGTACTAGGTTAAAGGTTGGATTAGATTATTTTAGAGGTATTTTCCAACCTGAGTGATTCTATGATTCTATGAAAAGGGTGAGAAGAGTAGCTTGATCAATGGACTGATCACTTGCCACTCACCTTTTGAAAGGGAGCAACTGCTCAGAATTATGGCAGGAGCAATACAAACCTCTTCCTTTTTCTCGCTTTGCAAATTATGTGAAGATCTGGTCCTTCTGATACTGAACGAGTAGGTCACTCTGACATACACATTTTTATTCATGTATTCACTTTTGTTTAAATTTGATGATCACATCCATCACAGAAGAAGAAGGTGTTTTTAATATTGATATATTAATTGGCATGTTTTCCATACTTTCCTCCTGAATACCAAAAATGTGTCAGTATATACAGGCCGTTGTGTAAAGAAGTTACAGACAAACAATAGAATATAAATTATGTGTTTGTTTTGTTTGTTTGTTTTTTTAACCATTACCGATGATAGCAGAATGGAAATATCTGTACATTTTTTGCACAAGGTTAAGAATACAATAAAAAGTACATACAGAGAGTAAGAAGAACAAGGTGTATAAGAGAGGAAGGAAGAGGAGGAAATTAATCACAACTGATTTTGAAATAGTAAAAGACAATAAGATGTCCTCTCTGTCCAAAGAAATGGGATTTGGATACCAGACACAAACTAGTGAGATATTCAACATAGACATAAGGGACAAAAAAAAAGCAAAAAGAGAGTATTTCCAAAGTAATTATTATGAAATAGTGGAACAGATTCACTGGGGAGGATGTAAAGTCTATTTTATAGCATCTTTAAATACAATCCAAATACCTCTTAAACCCAGACTTAGGCAAGGCAATGGGATGGACCAAAAGACACCATGAGATCCCTTCAAATCTTGCAATTCAGTGATTTTCAGAACACTTGCTGATACTTCTTTTACTTTATTAAACTCACATTAAACAGTGCTGAAAATTTCTTAAATTATTACTGTCATTAAAAATGGCACTCACTAGCATCTCTTCTTAAAATGGAAAAAACCGTATCCTTCATATATATCCTAGTCTTACTTTAGTTCTTCACTAAATAAAAATTTTCCAGTATATGTTTTCAACCTGTTTCACCTAAGATTGAATGATAACCTGAATCCTACAGTTTGACATACTTGGGCCTGCCTTTGCATCTCCTTCACACACCTGAATTTCTGAATTGCATGTGAATTTTTCTGTCACATATTATACACTTAAGCATAGCTTAGATATTTAGATGTATAAAATATACTTTAAGTTACAGATAAAAATTTAGAAACCACATTTTACAATACACCTACAAAATAAAATAAATTTTTGTAAGGAGATAATTCTACGTGAGACCATGCTAAAACTTTGAATGGGCTGTAATTTATCCTGTTTCAAGATAAAGGCTTAGAAACTCCTGACAGACCCAAGACTTAATGACTTTAAGTTACAAAACAATTGAAAGAAGACTACTGTTTGAACATAAGGGTTGTCATTTAAGACTTCTCTCTCTTGTGGATATTTCAATTGCCCAATTACCACTTAAAAAAATCAGTAAAAGTTTGTAATCTTTGTTTTTAGTAAATTGTCTTGCTTGTTTTAAGCAGTGGGCAAGATGTTTTACATTTTATAGTGTCCAACCTCTGGAAACCATTTATAGAGTTTATCATTGAAAACCAAACAAATCCACCCACTTCTCTCCTATTAAATTTCCTGGGGTTTAAAAGTAGTATAGTCTGAGGGCAGAAAAAAACACAAATGTTTTTCTTCCTGGTCTGTTAACATTTTTGTTGTTTGTACACTGATCCACTCAAGAATAAGGAAATTGTACCCTACATGTGACCTCAAAATCAAAGATAAATTATTTGCTTCTTTTTCTATCAAAGACTAAAACGTCTGTCGTCTATACAAATATATGCATCTGGGTGATAGCTGAGATCTGTACTTTATGTGCCTGTAGTTTGCATGGCTCAATTTTCAACTGTAACCGCTAGACTTATTGCAGTCTACTGGATTTTGGATCTAAATATGATCTCATTACAGAGTGAATTTATGGTTGTATAAGTAAAATCAGATTTGAGACTTATTATATTATTATATTAATAATTATCATTATTATTATTATAACATTATAACAGTTATTTACCTTATAGTGACCATTGTTCTGAAATATGTTGTGCACTCTTGGCATGTGTACATATAATGAGCTCAAAAATATCACAGTGAAAATATTTTGGCCAGCCTTTTTTGAGGCCATAGCTGTTAGCCAATGAACTACTGCTGCTTCCCAAGTGCATACGGAGATGATCACAACACCCCTCTTTTTGACAAAGCACAGGCCAAGTAAATTCTGCATTCTGAAGTGGAAAAGGGGATATTCTGTAGTGGTTTATGTAATACAGTAATGCGTATGAGCTTTAAAGAACAGAGGTTTTCTGTTCTTTAGTTGTACCAACCCTGAACTATTGGAAAAGAAAAGGCCATGCTGAATTCTTGCATTACTTTACAAGAATTTAAGTAGTAACACCTTTAAAATACGTTTTATTAAGCTTTGGACTGTATATAGCACTAGGAAAATCACAGAATCACAGAATCATCTAGGTTGAAAGTGATGTCCAGGATCACCTAGTCCAACTTCTGACCTAATGCTAAGAAGTCCTCCACTAAACCTAAGCACTACACCTAAACTAAGCAGTACACTAAACGTCTTTTAAAGACCTCCAGGGATGGTGACTCCACCACTTCCCTGGGCAGCCCATTCCAATGCCTAACAACACTTTTGGTAAAGAAGTACTTCCTAATATCCAACCTAAACCTCCTCTAGCGCAACTTTAGCCCATTCCCCCTCATCCTGTCACCATGCATGTGGGAGAATAGACCAACCCCCACCTCACTACAGCCTCCTTTAAGGTATCTATGGAGTGCGATAAGGTCAACCCTGAGCCTCCTCTTCTCCAAGCTGAACAATCCCAGCTCCCTCAACCTTTCTTTGTAAGACTTATAAAATCTAACAAACCTGAAGATATTTTCAAAAGCAGTCTTCATAATTTGTCAAGTTATCTCAAAATTTCATTTTTTCACTAGAATTAGTGTTACTAGAGAATAGGTCAACAATACGTTAGAAGTTAATTCCAAGAAAAAAGATTTCAATGTTGACAGATATCTTCTACTGCTGACAGAATAATTACCAAAGGCAAATATGATACACAATTTGTTAATATTAAAACAAATAACTAAACTTACACATTTTTAAAGTTCTCCTTCTCTTGGGTATAATCTTCAAATGTGTATACAAACTTTACAAATATGCTTTTGGTTCAAAAGAACACAGTGCTAAATGATATTGGAAATGATATCTGGAAACCTCAGAAACACAAACTCACAACAGTTTCCCAGTTCCTTGCAAATTAGTTCAGAAACTGTGAGAGGAAAAATCAACATTAGTATGAGTTATAAGGACTTCAGCTGCCAGAGTAGTCAAATGTTGCTATTACAATATTTCTATACACCAACTAACTATGTACAGGCCACAGATGCAGTGACATCTGCTAGTCTACCTACACACTGGAAAGAAAGAAGGAAATTTTATAACAAGTCATTTTTAGGTTGAACCTTTATTTAATGAAGAATAAAAATCTGAGTTGTGAATTCTGTATCTTTAAGCTCTTCTTTGTTTGTTTTGTTTGCTTTTGTGGAACATCTTGTGTGTAAACCAAAATCATAGAAAAATAAACTGCTGAACAAGTTCTTCCCTTTTCCAGAGTATGGTCCTAATCAATATCTTGTGTTTATGTCATCATAGAATTGTGCTGTTCTAAGAGGAATAAACAGTTCTAAAATAAAGTTACACAACAGTGCACTGCATCTTCTGATTTTGTAGTTCAAAATGCAAAATATATTAGAAGCCTCTATCATAGAATTTTCATTATTTTCCATTGAGTTAAATATTGAAACTACCTTTTATGAAAAAAAAAAAAGAAAGAAAAAAAAAAAACACAAAGCATTTCTCAAGCATTCCTTTTCTGCTTCTTAAAGTATATGCACAAATGTTTGATAAAATAGGCATAACATGATCACTTTAAGTCTCATAATTTACCAAGAAGCTCTAGGACAGGTGAGAAATACTATTACCTTTATAGCACCTACACAGAGGAGAACAAATGACATTAATATCTGGATTTCAATCACTCTGTCATGTACCCCTTTGTTTTTAATAGATTTAGAATTTGGCCTCAGGTTCTCCATATCCTAGCTATATACAGAAAATAATGAAACTAAGGAGTTATAAAGTTGTACCTATATAGTTAAGAATGCATTAAAAAATGTGAATACCTATTTTGTTAATACTGACAGATCTCACCTCCAGGTCAAATTACAATCCCTTTTCCTCTGTTTATACTACCTACACAGTAGTAGCCAGTTAAGCCTTCTTAACGTAATAGATCTGATTAACTTTTGTAGGGAGCATTTCTGTTGCCAGTGCAAGAACTTTGAAATAAGATCATATAGAAATGTTAAGTAGTAATGATTACGGCTGGTGAAAGTAGCCAGAGGCCCTGTCTACAGAAGCTGTCTTGTATTCAGTGTGTGTTAGAAACACAGGAATTTTCAAATCATTATCAGCACAGAAAAAAAATAAAAATAATAAAAAAAGTGATCTCACCGGGAACGCTGCCTCCTGTTTTTAGACATGGGTCAATGTTTTTTCCTAGAAAGGAGAAAAATTGTGCTTATTAAGATGTCACTTTAAGTGTAAATGAGAGATCAGCAAAACAAGATCAGCAATATCCTGTTTACTACCTGTGACTCAACAAGTCCCAGTGAGTCACAGTCTTAAGAAAGTTTCTTTTGCAACTTCCAGCTAACTGAAAAACAACATTCTATAAATAATCAAGTCACAAGTTCTTTCTTTTTCTTTCTTTCTTTCTTTCTTTCTTTCTTTCTTTCTTTCTTTCTTTCTTTCTTTCTTTCTTTCTTTCTTTCTTTCTTTCTTTCTTTCTTTCTTTCTTTTTCTAGATAGATAGATAGATAGATAGATAGATAATAGTAAAGCACATTCAAAGACTTAATTGAGTTTGGGACTTTGTATGTATACCTGTGAAAGGATTTACATTACAACATGAGCTGTTGTAATGTAAATAAAAGACAAAGCACATATTTGTCTCACAAAATTTGGAAAATGACTACAAAGAATTGGCTATATTTAGGAAATTCTTCAGTGTCATACCCTGGATAAGCATTAATAAGCATTAGTGTTAACATATAGGCAATGTCAGGCTACTGTCATTAATTACGTTGTTAACAAAGCTGCACATAAATCTATGTTACATCTGCTGTGTGAAGTCACTTCTTCCCTTTTCAAGGACATTTGGTCTGCTATGCATCAAGTTTCAGAAAGACTGAGTTTATTTTGGAATACTCTTTGTCTTCAAAGCAAATGAAATTAGGAATGGAAAGGGGATTTTATGTGGGTATAGAATATACCTTTAGCCTGGAAATTATAGGAAAAAGCTGAAAAGAATACAGATACCTTTGGTACTTCATTGGCATATATATCACATAATGATACATATTTTATCACATTTTAAAAAAAATGCATGATCTGTCTCTTCAAGTCAATGCAAAAGCTATTAAGTACCCTGCATTGCTCAGAAATATTTGTGGCACTGACCTGAGTTCTAAATTTCCATCTGAGTTGAGTATTCAATTTTTTATTCTTTTTTTTTTTTTGCTTCCTTCGTTGTCTCCAGATATTATTCCTGAGAAATGAAACAGAATCATTTAAGAGGTGAACTTTTTTTCTGTTACAAAAAAAGTTTAAAAACAAAACCAAGTGTGACAATTATTTTATACTAACATCTGTGTCTCTTAGATTTTTCTCTGTGCAATGCCACATCTCACCAGAGTAGACTTAACAAAAGTCATCAAGTGCTTTCCACTAGCTGCTGGATTTTGAAAAATTATCCAGTTTTCATTTCCATACCAGCCCTGAGGCAAATGCAAGTGCAGCAAAGAAATAAACAAACAAAATGTGCTTTCTTATTTTTTTCTTATATTAAAAGAAAAAAAAAATACAGGCCCAATGCTTTGAACTTTAAGAGATAGGAATCTGTCTCATGATGTGTTAACTGAATAATGAATAATAAGGTACTTATAATGTGCCACTGCTCTTCATTGCAAAATTGTAAGCATTTTGGTTCTATTTACAGTGGAAAGTCTTTAAAGGCTATAACAGTAAATGCTGCTACTCATTAACATGAGTATCCCAATATAAACAAAGATTTTCCACTGTATCAGAAGTTATCTGGCTATTGAGAAATAATGAGATGTTGGATGCTCCGCAGTAAGTGTTATTATTTATATTGTAGTAGTTCTTAGGGGTCTTGGGTGTAAGTCATTATCCTACAGTGATAATTCCATACAAATCAGAATAAAAAAGGCCCTCTAACCATTTTTGCAGACAATGTGACTGCAAATCTTAAATGCTTAATCTGGGCTTAAACAACTTAATAAACTACTGAAATCAGTCTTGCCACACTAAAACACAGACCTTTTCCTGTTAACTAATTTCACATCTAGAGTGTAATGGTCCAAATTAAAACTCCATATCCTTCCTCAAAATCAGGCTGCAGTATTTGAACCCCAATAATGAAACCTACAACAAATTTTAGTGTGCAAATCATCACAATGCAATTGTCTCAATCTAGATATTTTTTTATATATATTTATACATATAATAGAAGATGATTACCAGTACCTGCCTTTCATTACACTATGAAAGAAGTGGTTTAATATTCTCTTCTTTGACTGTCGCAAGTATTTTCTACTATCAAGGTCTTTTGCTTCATATGATTGCTAGCACAAGACCTGACTTTACTGTTCAGTGAAACAGGATTATGTTGATAAAAGTTACTGTCTGAAGTTCAGTCATTAGGTAATTGAAAGGAACGACGTCCATGAAGCTTTGAGTCACCGTGAGCACTTATGGGATATCCAGTCCTGGAATGGTTCCCCGAGTTTTCCAAGGCCTATGACTCTACACCAATCCAGGTGTGCCCAGGGGACCCATTCTCACTGGCACAGAACTGTGGGAACCCCACCTCTCCCTGCTACAGAGTTCTGACACAGCAGGAAGAAGGCAGGCTGTTGACCCCAGTATTTCCAGCCGTTTGGTTAGCTAGACAGTGCTGTGGGATTTCCCTGGAACACATTCAGGCTGGAACAATTTTTTTTTGATGTTTACAGTTAATGAAAGGATTTAAATCTTGTCTTTCAGCTGCTTCAATGACTGGTTTTACTCACAGGTTATCCACTGAATTCAGTAGGGCCACCCTTACATTTTAAGTGATTACATTTTATGAGATTAATAATTATAAGATTTGTGAAGTTTACATTAGTTTAAATGAAATCAAATTCACTCATCAGGACTGAAAAATAGCAATGTAGCAATGTGTGTCTGAATGTCACAAAGTCCACCACATCAATCAACAAGCAGAAAATGAAACTTTTCTTCTGGTTGCAAGCAGAAACAAATGCGGCAACAAAGATATCTAAACCCTGAGGCTTTATGAAGTGTATTATGTATTACAGAAAGCTGATTAGCACAAGCACTGGAAGTGAGTGAAGCTACCAAAAAAAAAAAAAAAAGACAGAGAGAAAAGAGAGAGAGATTTAAACCTACACTGTCGATGTGGTCAATTAGTTACAGTATGAACTAACAACAAATTCAAGTATCACTAACAACAAATTCATGTACAAATAGTTCAAAACACTTATCCTGACCCTAATGGGGAGGAATTCTTATTTCCTGGATGCAATTACTTTTTTTTTTTTTTTTTTTTCTCTGAGTAATGTAGATTTATTTTCTTTGGATCCCTATTGTGGTGTGAGTTACATCTTTTCAGAAGAATAAGAGAATGAGCAAAACAAAATATTACATGTTACTTTAACAAGGTACTGGGAAGTTTCAAGGTTTCTAAAACTCCATTGCTGAAATATATTGTGCAGTAAGTAATGTTGACAATATTTCTCATAAATGAAAAAAAATGTACTAAAATCTGAAACTGTTACTTCAGAAGTCATGAGTGCCTAAAAACTTTCCTAAATTAACTCTTCTCAGCTGCTGATAAAAGGAAGTATGGTTTTTAATTTGTGGCCACCATCACTAGTACAAGAAAAGGAAGTGAGTTGGTTTGGATTTTCTTGTCATTGCAGCAGTTTTTTTTTTTTTTTTTAAATTGATGTGCTGTTTTTGACAGGAAGAGTAGGTGGATTTTGCTGGGAAACAGTATCCCTTGGTCATCTTGAATTTAAGTACATCAATATATTATTTTCACCTACTAAATGTTCCATGAAGAAAAAAATAGTAAAATTATTATAAATTCTATTTGAATAAAAGTTGTTTTATGTTCTCATTTTTTAATCTTGGTTTTAGCTGTGGTGAAAGAATACAGACAAACAACATCAGAAACTGAAGCCATATGGTCACACAGCAAGATGACATAGGACAATCTGTGCAAATTGTTTCACATTGTACAGAGTCTTACCACAGATCTCAGGTGAGCAATTCTTCTGGGTGATATGATAGCTTATTTGCTATATTATTTCTAAGACTCTGATGGATAAAGACATGTAGACAAGGCCAGATTTGACACATATGTCAGTATCTACAACTGTATGCCTTTTGGAATCTGCATCTACTTTCAGGAACCTAGTTGCCTAATCATATAAAGGAAAAGGCAATAGTTTTGAAAAAGAAAACTAAATAAAATAATATAATATATATATATATAAACTGCAGGGAAAAAATGCAGAAGACAATTATCCAAACCAATCAGAACAACAGTGTTTCATTTTACAAAAGGGTTGTGGATTCTTTAATGTTAAGTAGCCTGGACCTCACTTTTCATATACTTGTTCACCTGACTGCACAATATTTGGATATTTGTCCAAGGTAGAGGTGGACAAAAGAGTGGAAGCCTATGAAATTAATTTATGTAGTATTTAAGGCTGATGATTGTAATCTGGACATCAATCAAGGCAGAGAAGGATGGAACAGGCAAGACAAAATTCTAACAAATTACCTAAATATTTAACTAGTTTGTACTCATACTTGCACTTATTTGGAACTACATCAACTCCACTCTCAGATGTGATATATGACTTTTGAAGTTGCTTGTAGCTGGTGTTTTGGAACAGCTACCATAGAACTGACATAATTCTGCCACAGGCAGTGGGATCTCCAGTCTTGCTTCATAGAGAAGAGTTTTGTCCTGACTGTAAACTGTATTTCAAGATGGGAATAACTTAGTAACTTAAGGTTTCTACAAATGGTGTTTTCTCAGAAGTATAACAATATTTTTGGGCCTTTGAAAATGAGATTCCAAAGCAGATATTGGGATTTCCTTGACTGCTAAATATTTGTTTCCCAATATATATGCACACTGAAGTGATTCTAACAGATTGCTAAAATACAAAGGTGAAAAAAAAATCTTTCAAGTTTTTTAAACACAAAGCAGTTTACTAATAGGATGCAAAAGAAAAGAATCCATAGAAAGGTGTGATTTAACCTGGCAGACAGCAACACAGCAATTTGTTCACCACCCAATGTGAGAGGCGAAATAACTGAAAAGGGTAAAAGTGTGAGAACTTTTTGGGTTGAGATAAAGACAGTTTAGTAAGAAAGGAAAAACAAACAAAAGAACAAGAGATGCACAATACAATTGCTCATCACCGGCTGATTCATGCCCTTGCCCAGGGCAACCCACCCTGGGCAACTGCCCCAGCTTTTATTGCTCAGCACAGTCATATGGTAAGGCATATCCCTTTAATCAGTTTGAGCCATCTGTTCTGGTTGTGTCCCCTCTCATGTTCTTGTGCGCTTCCCAGTCACTGACAGGGCAGCATAAGAAGCTGAAAATCCTTGACTTACTGTAAGCAGTGCTCAGCGACAAAACAAAACATTGGTGTGCTATCAACATTATTTTATCTTCACCCTAAATCCAAAACACAGCACCATGCTAGCTACTAGGAAGAAAAATATCTTCTTCTTTTTTTTTAACTTACAAAAGTTTTTTTTTTTTTTTTTTTTTTTTAAAAAGTTTTCCCTATATTAGAAGCAACTTTCAAAATCTTATGAAACAAAACAAAACAAACCAACCAACCAAAACCCCATCACTTTAAGTGCCAAGATAAAACACAGCTTGGTGACTAAAGCACTCGCATGCAAGGAAGGTGAGAAGTTGGTGAAGGGCTTATCTCTCTGTTTTTGTATTTCTAAGTAAATGCCATTCCTCAATATTTTCTCCTTAACTCTACCAACCTGTCATGGAATTGGTAGCATTCAGTAATGCTTTAAATGTCTCTGATTGGTCTTCTCTAATCATTTCAGTGCTGCTTCAACACATTTTTGATTCTCTCTTTTATTCTTACACACTGAG
Source organism: Netta rufina (assembly GCF_964035555.1). NCBI lineage: Eukaryota > Metazoa > Chordata > Aves > Anseriformes > Anatidae > Netta > Netta rufina. The sequence goes on from NC_140123.1 coordinate 102,662,016, forward strand.
AAAAGTCAGTGTGTAAGATTTATATAAATCTATAAGATTTATATAAATCTATATAAATAGATCTATAGATTTATATAAATCAACACTGTTGATTTAAATTTGAACAATGATTATTTTTCCAAATAAATAAGTATTAGTAGAATCAAACAGCAGTGGCAATGACTTCCCAGACTCTGCTAAAGTCCAAGGAAATAGGTATTTTCAATTCCTCTCCAAAATAAAAATATTTTCTTTGAGTGTTTGAAGCCAAAACAATAAAACATTAAAAATTCAGACCTGAGGCAGGACATAAGAAATACTAAAATGAAAGACTTAAAAACAAACAAACAAACAAACCCAATGAATAATGTCAAATAGATCCGATTTTCACTGTTCTACTTCAGATACAAACAGGTAGATCAACACGGGGTTTTAGCATTCATAGTGTTCTTTCTCTGGTTTCTACAATACTGAAAGCAAACACAGTTGAAGGAGCAGCTGGCCCTCTTTACATGAAACCTGATTCGGTAAGGACAAGAGGTCTTATTCTGGTAATGTTCATGTCCTATGAATAACCCTCCTTCCTCTACCTCCCATTTACATCTGGAGAATGCTTCTTTCTGGCTGCAAGTGTCAACTCTGAGGGGAACCACCCACACACTTGAGATGATCCCTAGCTTGTGGAGGATGATTCCTCCACAAGCAACAAAGCAGGTCAAATTATTTTTCCACTAATTAAGAAAATTCAGTAAAAGCTTCCATATTTTAAAGACATGATTTATTTATTTATTTATTTATTTATTTATTTATCTATTTGAGATTCTTTTACTTACCAGTTCTGAATCTGTTTCAGTTAATTAAATTTCACAGTGCTTCTGATGAATTTACAGTACAAAACTGATGAGGAAGGAATCCAATGGGAAGTTTTATATTAAAATTTGCATCTTTTCTCAAAAGTAAGCTGTGTGCCCAAGATCTCTGTTTTCCTGAAGTTAGTAAATATTGCAGCAGTATTTACAAATGTGTCCAGCTCCAAGTTATGTAATTAAACATGTACATTCATTCCAAAGAAACAGATGGCCATATGATTAACTCTGATGCCAGATTGTCTTGACGTGTAAGAAGCATTCTGCTGTCTTTACTCCCTCTTTCCAGTAACTTTTCTGTAGATTTTAACTTCTTCATTGAAAATTCAGACTTAACCCTACAAAGATGTTTACACCCTCAGGCCTTTCTTGTGGTAAAATATCTCTCTGAAAGTTCAAGGACTCTCTTGCATGATCTTCTGAGAAAAAAAATGCATTCAGTTTTATCTATTGACATTGAAAATGAAAGAGGATCTAGTTTTTTATTGATTTACTTATTTTGAAGAAACAGAACATAGAAATACTTAAAACTTCTCTCTTGACTCTTTCTTTTCCAGGCTCTCATTATTAGAAAGCACCGTTGAAGACTGCCAGTACTAGGGAATGGAATCATTTACTAAGTAACGGATGACTCACAAGTAGATTTGAAGTACAGCTGGGTTATAAATGAATTACTTAACATTAGGGAAAATTACTTTACCGTGAGGGTGGTCAAACACTGGAATAGGCTTTCTAGAGAGGTGGGTGATGCCCCATGCTTGTCAGCGTTCAAGAGGTATTTGGACAATGCATTCAATAACATGCTTTAACTTTTGGTTAGTTCTGACATGGTCAGGCAGTTGGACTAAATCTCTGAAGATCTGTTCCAACTGAACTATTTTATTCTATTTTAATATTACAGGCCACAGTCTAATGTTAATTTTCACTTTCCTAGAAGATTTGGAGAGCCAGATATGAAAATAAAACTTGGGGAAAACAAGAAAAAATTGAATTAAAATATGGCCTTAACACTATACCAGAGAGACAGGTTGCACCTTTACATTTGGGGCAGATTTGTAATGAGCTGAGGTATTATTATACCAGTTATTCAAGTTAAATAATTTGAATTGGTTTCAGTTAAGACTGAAGATTATCTGAAGTACCAGTAACTTGTGACGATCCTTTCTTTAATCTGCTGTTCAATGCAAGTGTCACATACTTCAGTGTAGCTTGGATCAGGTTCTTAAAATAATTCTAAGAACTAGCTCAATGCAAGTTTAGCCTTTCTTAGAAAAGAAGTCTATGAGTGTATGTTGTCTCTCTATTTTTGTCTGGCCCAAACAACTATCCTTACTGGCCCTAACAACTTCACATCGTCTGACAAAACTACAGCCAAGTTTCACAGAAAGCTCAAGCTAACTATGGTCTTTTGAGTTCACAGAATCACAGAATCTGTAAGGTATGTGAGAACATCTGACTGCTTATTCTACCTACAAAAGGCTTGGTGGCAAGAATTGCTGCAAAGTGAGGTGACATTTAATCCTGGAAAAACAGTACAGGAATACCCTTCAAATTTCACAGAGTATTTAAAACCCTAAGACTAAGTGACCAGTCACATAGTCAGAAATCACAGCCACGAGACAAATTTGAGAGAAAAAATGTTCCAGTGCACATATAACCTCCAGTTTTATTGTTTTATCTGTTTATAATAAGCAATGTAATGCTTCAAATTCATCAGAATTATTTAACTAAACATGAAATAGTCCATGCTGCTTGTTCTGTTTTACCCTTGTTAGCTGTACCACACAGGTTAGATGTTGAATTGAAAAAGATACCTTAAGTGCAATCAGACTGGCTTTGGCTTTGCACCTAAACTCACTGTGCTCATGCTTCTTGATGTGCACTTGAACATATTGGTGTGTTTTGTGGAGCCTCATCCCCAGTACAAATTACAGCATTGCAAAGCTCATCACAGCAGAAACTGTCACACTATTTGTTCAGCTGGAGATCCTGGAGAAAATAAAGTGCAGGCACATACCCTATCCAAAGGACATGTCCCCTTTGGTCCCCTGAGTCTTTTCACAAAGGGGGTTTCAAGAATGGAAGATTTTTTTGCTGTATCCGTTGTTTTGCCTGCCACTATGGTATGCAGTAAATGAAGCATCACAATGAAAATGAGTAAAGCCCAAGCTTTTTTTGCCAACCCATAAGTTAAATTAGTTTCCCTAGTGATAACACCAAAGTTATGATGTCACTTTGCATCTGCTACTGTTTGCAATGTTGCTAACCAGTGATCTATGACAATGACCTGCTCACTTTGTGGAACAGTGACCAAGGAGAGGTGTCTAGTCTGACATAAATCCTCACCCCAGGCACAGAGGAACTCTGTGGGTATTGGGTTTAGATCAGGTACCAAGATGTACTGGAAATGAGCCTTTTTCTCTCTAACTGACAGCCATTCACATATTTCAACACTTTGGCTTTCACTCTGAATCTAAACAATGAAATGCAGCTATAACATCCGCTAGCTCTGCCAGTACTATGAGGTGAATCCCATGAGGCTCCATAGACTTAGAAACATTGAGCTGATACAACTGTTCCCTTACAATTTTGATGACCACAAATGGAAAGTCACTGCTCCCCGTCATGGTCCTCCAACTCTGAGGACTGGGCAGCACAAGACCTGTCATTACTGTTAAATACTGTTGCAAAAAAAAAAGGCAATAAATGCTCTGCCTTTTCCTCAGCCTTACTTGTTATCCACTCCAAGTATCAGTCCAATGTTTTCCTTTGACTTCCTCTTGCTGTTGACATATTAGAAAACAAAACAAAACAAAACACAAAAACAAAAACAAAACAAGCAAACAAACAACAAAAAACAACAACATCAAAAACACATTCTTGCCTGACAACACCACACTGGCCAGTTTCAATTCACGCCTGGTTTTGGATTTTCTCATTTTCTTGCTGCAAATGTGAACTGCAGCTCTGTACTCTCCCCATAAAACCAGACCTTGCTTTCAGAGGTCATACATTTTTTTCTTCTGCCCTAGTTCAAGGCAGAGTTCCCTGTTCAGCCAGGCTGTTCTTCTGCTCCATTTGCATGACTTGCAGTACAGTGAGACTGCCTGGTCCTGAGCTTTTAAAAGATGGTTCTTGAAAAGTGACCGGCACTCATGGGTCCTTAAGCCCTTTAGAGCAGATTTCCAGAGATGCTGCTAACTAGCTCCCTGAGAAGCTTAAGTCTGCTCTCTTAAACACATGGTTTACTCTGCTGAACTTTTTCTCCTTACACCAACAATTTCAAACTCAATGTTCACTGTGGCCAAGAAAGACACCTACCATCACCTCTCCCACAAGGCCTTCCCAATTCTCAAGCAGATCCAGGAGGGTTCCTTTCCTAGTTTGCTCACTCAGTACTTGTGACAGGAAGTTATTACGCTTTAGGGATTTCACAGTTGCACGTGTTGCAGAAATACTTTTTCAGTTTATGTCTGGGAAGCTGATGTCTCCCATAAAGATAAGGGCAACCATTCCTGAGATTTCCCCCAGATGCCAGTAGAACAGCTTATCCATGCCATCATTCTGCGTGGGTGGTCAATAGCACCCACTTTGCTATCTGTCCCCTTAATCCTCAACCAGAGGCTCTCTACCACATCATCCATAACGGCAATAGCTGCACAGTCTAATCTCTTCCTTATGTATAGCACAACACCTCCACCTTGCCTGCCCTTAATGTCCCTCCTGAACAGCTGCACTCCAGTTGTGGGACTCATCCCACGAAGTCTTACTAAAACTATTGATATTGCAAATCTGTGAAAGGACCAAAGCTTCCAGTTCATCCCATTTGTTGTTCATACTGCACGTGTTGGTATGTAAGCATTTCAGATGTGCTCCTGAATCCACAGTACTCCTTGGAACAGCATAGATGCTCCCATTAGCCTTGTCACCCTAAGATGGTGCCATATCATCTTTTGGCCTAATCTCATGTGCTTGTTCTATGAATATTCTGGTCATAAGGATTTTAAATAGGTAAAACAAAATATTTAAAATAACATTTTAACCAGAAAAATGATCCTTGTTTCCATTCCTCCTTATTCTTGTAATATCAGCAGTGCTGATGACGTGATAAATTCATAGAACACTAAATAATGGCAAGCAGCTAAGGATTGGGTCACTGTAATCCCATATTTTTCTTTAAAATTATTTATTATTCGTGTAGCCATATTTTTACATTTACCTAGATATGCCTGTTGTTTATTATGTCATTTTCTTTTTATCTCTGCCACTTTTAACTTTTGTACCTTCTGTTCTCCTGGAAATCCCCATATGTGGTAGTAGACATCTTTTCTGGTTCAGGAGTGAGAACAGCTGATTCCATTGCTATTCAGAGACATAACCTATTATTTTACTACCTTTACCTTTAAAATAGGACTTTGTATATACATGCAAGTAGGTGAATTATGTATACAAGGATTTATGTGAAGAAGTCTCTCTTGTGCATCACAGTATTGCTTTGATTGTAAACATCGTTTTAATTTTTCTTTTTAAAAAAATAATAAATCTATGGCTGGCAAAGGCATGTCCTCACACTTAACATGAAGCCACTTTTTCCAGCTGAAGCAAGGTAAAAGTGGATGAATATATTCCAAAAATATTGTATATGCAGTTATTGAACCAAGAATACATCACTGACAATTGGAGCAAAACTTGTTTAAAATCCTACCCATGACATCTGGAATCACACATTTTTAAATTTACTTTGGCTTTGATATTGATTACAAGCCCCTGATGTTATAGTATTAATGAATGCCTGGATCTATTACAGTCCCTGAAGACTACGCTTTTTAACACTGTGGTGCTAGGATACTCCCCTCAGTATATAATGATACATACGGCATCGACTTTATTCCATCTCACAGCTCATTGCCATCACATTAATGCTAATATGCTACTGAAATCTCTTTCAGGTGAAATGCACTTCTTACATACGGAAGATGCTTCTCTACATTACACCAAAAGAGGATCTAGTTAAAGTAATGGGAAAAATGACCCATCTTTCTCTTTTGGGTGGAGGCTAGACTGGAGAAAATGGATGGGAGAGGGGGAGGAAGTTCAAATATAAATGTACATGTAACAAATCAATGTCAGACTTGTAAAAAATGAACCATAACTGAAATGCTACTATACATCTCTCTATTTTTTTTCCCAGTATTTTATTTTCTTTGTAAAATCAATACTTAAACAGTTGTATACCTAACTTCCCCTTTGTTATATTAACTCAATCATTAAAAATGTATTTCACAACGAGCTTTCTGATTTTGATTGGTTGTTTTTTATTGTCTGTTTCTGTTTTGTTTTGTTTTGTTTTGTTTTGGTCTTTTAAGAGCTGGAAATTCTTCTTATTGTTTACTTAGGGACAGAGTATAGTGATACACCAGAAGCAGTGTCCAGTTATCACAACTGTTTCTATGGAGTACCCAATGCAGAATATCAGAAGACAAAAGTGTCAAAAGAATTAATCAAAATGAAAATGGAATATAAGTTTCACAGTGTTCTCATTACTGAAGTCAAACTTCTTAGCAGAGTTTTCCTAATCATAGACAGTTTATTTGATTTCTCTTACCATTTTACATCCAAACAGAGAATTAGGATGACACAGAAATGAAATAAACATGAGAGTAAGCTTCAAAATCACAAGCAGCATCTTTGTCCTGGCCATACCTAAAGCAAATAATGCAGGAAAAAACAGTGGTGTGTCAGGAACTAAGATGTAGGCCATCTAAATGAGAGCTGCTTTACTTTTTGGAACCCATACTTCTAGTGTGGATTTCATAAAGCCCTTCAAGATGCCCTAATGTTTTACAAAGAATGAATGAAGCAAAAGAGGTACTGTGAAATGGGCTCCACAGTTAAAAAAAGGACATATAAACAGCCTAATAAGCAACACTGAAGAGAAAATTCTTCTAAATTTTCACCTATTCCCCCAGACATGTAAATACAGATTCACACTGCTTTTAGACTCCAACTAAAATTTTGAGGCTAGAGATACTGTTAGGTATACCACCGATCTCCTCCAGTTTCCTAGCAGGTGGCAGCTGTTTCATCATGTCCTAAAGTGCAAAATTAGCTCAAATAGTTAGAATAGCCAAACAAAAATGTAGTAACTCTGCATATAGCTGGGAATCCAGTGGGCAAACTGCTTTCTTTGGCTTGCAGGCAGAGAGATGTTTTTTTGTAGAGCAGTTTCACAGAGGAATTCATGATGAGGTTCCCTGCAGGATACAGTGAAAGAAAACAAGTCCCAGAGCCAAAAGGGATGTAAATGGTGGCATGAATACATGTTTCTGCAGAAGAATATAGAGTGTTAACATCTGTCTGAGAATCTGTAGGAAAATAACAAGTGGGTAGCTTTTGGCAAAGAAAAGACTGTATTTCGGATTGTTTGATACATTTGTTTAAAAGGGTAATAACAATAAAATATCTTGAAATAATCACTACTAAGCAATGATGTGGGAGAGAGAAGGGATGGTAAACAGCACATTTTAATAACCACTTAAAGTATAAAGAACATTAATGGACAAGAATGTATTTTATTTAAAACGTTCTTTGAAAGTACTCTGAGTTGAAGGATAGATTAGCATGAGTACTAATGTAACATTTTCCATGTTTAGAACCCTTGTTTAAAGAGATCTCAAAGTATAGAGATTTAGAAGTGTACAAGAATGACAACTTACAGACACTAAGATAAAGTACAGGATTTTAAAGTCCTTGTTATATTTTATACCACCCGTCTGAAGTACTGTGGTATGCCTGTCCATGTGCTCCAGTAGTTCCTGATTACCTCAGTTTAAATAAAGCATCTGTCACTATTGCCATTAAAGTCTCCATCAGCTCTGAGCAAAAACACAGCTCCAGCTGGAGTTCAGCATGGCTGCCTTCAGTTAGGACCCTTTTTCCCACTTCTAGTGCTAACAGATTACATATGGCCCAGTTTAAAAGTCATGTGGGGTTTCTGTGGGAACTGCCTCCACACTGGCTGCGTCCCATTGCAGCTGCCTAGTAACAATCATTAATGGGACACAGAGGGAAATAATACAACTTCCAGATTTAATTTCCATAGCGGCATCCAAGTCCGGCACAGAGCAACACCTCTTTCCTTCCCACTCTGGCCTTTGGTTTGCAGAGTTCATGGGACTCTGCTGCTGAAGCTCCAAAGAGAGGCAGGGAAGCCAGGTTCTCCTGACAGCAGCATGTCTCCCCCACCAGCTCCTGATGGAAGTTGCCCGCACTATCTTTAATGTCAATTGTAAAGTCAGTTCACTTTGTCATACAAAGGTCTGTTTTGACACTTAGAAAAGCATGCAAACACTGCCCTTCCCTATGTCAAAATGAAAGGAACATGTCATCCTCAGTTAATATGGTGGAATCAGCTGCTCAGATACACCTGCCAGATTTAGGCATTTGTACTTACTATCATCACCCATCACCTCCTAGCCAAGGCTGGGGAAACCAAGAAAATGAAAATGGTGCACGGGACAAACTCCCCAAACTCCTAAGTGTATTAGAACTGTGGTTGTCACTTTGTCTTTGCACAGATTACACCCAACACAAAAGAAGCAGTCTAGGGCTGCTGAGTCATGATGCGAACCACAGGTATCCTTTCACACAATAAAATAGTAAAGTCTATACAAACATTGGTGGTGTAGGAGGAAAGGGTGAGAATGTCTTTGTAAATGACTGATGGGATACAGTTTTTAAAGAGGAATCTCAGTTTGCATATCAGATGATTTCATTCTGCAGTTTCTCCTTCTCTCATCTGTGTATGTGTGTGTGGCTTTTGTTACACCCCCCTGGTTTAGTTTTCACAGCAGAATTCACTATTTTTTGTTTGTTTGTTTGTTCTGCATTGCAAGTTTTCTTCACTTATGTCATTAACAACAACACAAGCTATGGGCAAGCAATTACAGAAGGCAGTAGTTTAATAGGGGAAATTGCAATAAGGCTGTGTGTGCCTGCTGGACAAGCTCCCCAGCAGTGGGATTATGGGGCTCATATGGTCACATGAAGTACAGAAGCCACTTGACACTTTTGTGGAAAATTCTCTAATTGCCACATGCTCACAATGTATATTAGCACCTTTAAAACCCTTATGTGCTTCAGGTGAAATTTATCCACGTAGACTGCAAGCATGAAAACTATGTCATATTCAAACACACAGTAGGAGATTAGGAGGAGGCTGCACATGTTTTACACTACCTTTCTTGAATGGGAACCTCAGGATTTAAGACCGGTGTTCAAAGAAATTGAGGTGTAGAGAAGAGGCATCAGAATTATCCTGGGCATAAAACATTGTGAGCAAAGGCCTGATGTACTAAGGCGTGATATTTAAAACAGCAACTACAATTTTAAGACCTTTGAAAGGTGTTTCTTTAAGGAAAAGTGCTTTTTTTGGACCAGTAACTTTTCCACAAGTTTCAACTGTGTTAAATTTTTGCAACAGCTTTCAAAATCCCCTGTAAATAAGAGGTTATATTGGAAACAATGAGATTTGAATTATACTTTGATGCCATCACATGTCATTATAATAAACAAATGCTTATTTCAGGAAATATGCATCTGATTTGGGGGTAAAGACAGAAGGAGTTTTTTTGTTGTTGTTGTTTTGTTTTGTTTTGTTTTTGCCAGCAGCTATTGCTTTCAGTTAACATAGAATAGAAACAAGCAAGCACTTAGTTTGTGATAGAGATTTTGTTTCTGGGCATCTGTTTTTTATGTGTGAAACTCTAGCTTCCTGTAGGGTGTGCAACTTTGTTTTCCATTTTCATTCCCCTAGACAATAATTTGATATACAATGTGGTGTTTTACATTCCAGTATCATGTATTGTCATAACCCTGATCTGCAAACAATTCAGCACTATCACCCTGAAGTCAGTTTACTTCTCATATTTATCAAGATTAGCTGCTTGTTTGTTCAGAACTAATTTTGATAATTGGTTCAGAATTAATTTCCACAGTTACAGAGCCAACCCTCTCATGATGTGCATATGCTAAGGGCAGACATCAGAAATACAGTTTTATTTGTCTCTTAGTATAAGTGTCAAATATATTCTTGTTCAGAAATATGATTCCTCCCCAAACCAACTAACAAACCAACCGAACAACCAACGAAATAAATAAATAAATACAAAGACTGATAGTTTTAAGAACCTCTTACTGGATCTGAGAGGATTCCCTCAATTCCACATAAATGTTTACCTGTGCATTTGATAGAGTAGAACCACAGCACATAATTATCAGAAACCACAATTCAGACAATATTCTGCAGTCACTGCTTCTATGCTATGAATTACTACATTTACTGTCTTTGTTATAGAGATGGAATATTTATACTCTCAAATATCCGAATTAATCAGTGAGAGAAATAAATATATATATATATTATTTCCTTATTTTGAGTGTCTTGTTGCAAGATTGCAATGAAGAAAAGCAATAAACTCCTGCTTTTCTAAAACTGAGAATCTTTTTTTGCAGTAAAATCCTTCATACTGTTTCCAGCTGGACACTCTTTTGAGGGACTTCTTTTACTTCAATTTTTCAAAATTCTGGCTAATATCTGAGATTTCACATCTCTTTTAACAATACCAATTTCTATTACAATGTTTAATTTCTGAAGACCATTAATAGAACAATCATTTTCTGCTATAGATTTGTTTATAACAACAACAACAGCAATTCTGGCTCATTCTCAGTTATAGCGAGGCTCAACTATGCTAATGTAACAAGCATGTGAGTACCTCTTCAGAATAACAAACTTTCACTGAGAACCAACACACAACTCCTACATGGCCAATCCATTGTTGCTGCCAAAGCAAGAATAGCTAGGAAATACTATGAACATACTAGTGTGGAGGAATGGTTAAGTGAAATAGGACACGTGGATGTTGGGCAGTTAAGAGGCAATGGGCTAGTGAAGTACCGTACTCAACTCACATGAGTCTGGCACGTACACAGCTGGCTGAGAGCCAATCAGGCTCAAGGACACGATGCCCTTGAGCGATGGGGAAAGTCCCTACGGCGGGATGGTGGCTAAAAGAAGGAGGAACTACCTGAAAAGAGCGGGAAATGTTAGCCAATCCTGAGCTTAGTTTTTGCAATATGTATGAGTTGATTATGTTCGAACTAGATAAAAGGCGACTGAGCTATCCATTAAAGTTGAAGTTCATTGTTCACTCATACTGAGCGTCTGTGTCTTCCTTCCGTCGACAACAAATTGGCGCCCGAACAGGGACCGGTCTGAACGGGATTTGGACACTGCTGGCAGTGATCCTGGGCCACGTGTTCGACGGAATAAGGGAGGATCCGGTCCTGCAACGCAGCCCAGGAGGTGGAAGGGACAAGAATCCCCGCACCGCGTCGGGAAGGTGAAAGGGACGTGGAGTCCCCGCACCCGGGAGAGGATCCCGACGGTCACGCGTCGCCAAGGTCTGAAAGGTGAAAGGGACAGGAGTCCCCGCACCCGCAGCTCAGAAGGTGGAAGGGAGTCCCCGCACTCGGGATGAGCCTATAAAGGGTCCCGCCGAAAAAGCGCCGCCGAGGTCTTTGCAAAGGCTGTAACTGTATATATAAACGTATGAAAGACAAGCGGCGTATAATTTGCTCAGATGCTTTTTAGAAAAGCGGAGTATTTTAGATATAGATTGTAGAAAAAGATTTGCCAGGGTTATTAGCATATGCAGTAGCGCAGGGTTGTTTTACAAATCGTGATACAGTTTTTTGAACAAACAGAGTGGCGTAAATTTGGAGATAAATTGTTTGATGTTATTAATGATATTAAGTCTGCTAAAAAATTATTGAAGCCTTGGAGAACAGTCACTAGCGCTTTAGCTACACATCAGGCTGAGCAGAGAGTCGCTGTTGCCGCTACAGAGCGACTGGGATTGCCGGGAAGTGCTGGAGCTGGGCATTGCCCACTGCCGCCTTCAGTGAGAATGATAACGCTGCCTCGGGGCTACGGGGCAATGGGAGCCTCCCCACCCCCCTCAGTCACCGCCACGAGCAGCGCTGCGCTTGGAGCTCACCGTGTGGCGAGTCGGCACAGAGCAGAGGGACGGACATCAGGACCCTGCAGCCTGTCTGACGTAACCATGGAAGCAGCGGCGGCTGTGCTGCTTCTCTCTGGCATGTTTTTGATCTGCGGAGACCGTGCATGGCAAGGAGTACCAGCCAATGCTTTTGGAGGACCGTGTTACCTAGGGCGACTCACACTTTTCGCTCCAGATTTACACTCGTGGCAGAACTCGACAAGGAGCAGAAGAATTAAACGAGAACTAAAAACTTTGGGTTCTGACTGTAATGATGATGTAGAATTGTGGGGTCCAGCAGAAAGATTCTTTGCTTCTTTGGTGCCTGGTGTGGGAACTGCACACGCTTTGACTAACATTAATAAGCTTGCTTGTTGGGCTGTTAAACAATCGAATGTAACAACACAAGTTCTTTCTGAAATGTCACAAGATATGGAGAGTCTAAGACATGCTGTATTGCAAAATAGGGCCGCTATTGATTTCTTATTGCTGGCTCAGGGACATGGGTGTGAAGATGTAGAAGGAATGTGCTGCTTTTATCTTTCTGACCATGGTTAGTCAATTCACGACCAGTTGAAATGGTTAAGGGATCATACACAAAAAATTGTAGTACAAGATAGTTGGTTTGAAGGTTGGCTTAAATCTGTTTTTGGGAACATGGGTGGATGGGTTTTCTTAGTTAAAGAGGGACTTCGCTTTCTACTTATAATTATATTGATTATAGTTGCTGCACGTATAATCTTTAACTGCCTAACTAAGAAACTAGAGCAACTCACAGAGAAGGTATTTGTAGCGCAAAATAAAAACGGGGGAATTGTGGAGGAATGGTTAAGTGAAATAGGACACGTGGATGTTGGGCAGTTAAGAGGCAATGGGCTAGTGAAGTACCGTACTCAACTCACATGAGTCTGGCACGTACACAGCTGGCTGAGAGCCAATCAGGCTCAAGGACACGATGCCCTTGAGCGATGGGGAAAGTCCCTACGGCGGGATGGTGGCTAAAAGAAGGAGGAACTACCTGAAAAGAGCGGGAAATGTTAGCCAATCCTGAGCTTAGTTTTTGCAATATGTATGAGTTGATTATGTTCGAACTAGATAAAAGGCGACTGAGCTATCCATTAAAGTTGAAGTTCATTGTTCACTCATACTGAGCGTCTGTGTCTTCCTTCTGTCGACAACATACTAGCTTCTGAAGCACCTTCTCAGTCTTTTACAGTTGACATAAATTCATCTGCCCTTAGGTATTTGAACCCAATTAACCTATCTACTTTTCTTTTTCCATACTGGTGAATACAGGGGAGTAGGGACCAGCTTCTCAAGTTAACTGTTTATATGGTATGCAATCACTTTAGAAGTGGACACACTATAGCCTCTGTGCAGAATATTGGTAACAGTGTCATATGATAAACATGTTATAGATCACATAAGAGTATAAAAGTATGCATTAAGAAAAGGTATATATACTTGTTAGAGTTGACATTACATGTTTACCTTGTGTAAACACAAATCATAGCAGACTTAGGAAAAAAAAAATCCATCCATCATGGAGGTTAATTGCCACAGCATACCTCATGCAGACTAAGTCATGCATGACAGCATTTATAAAAAATCTGCTGCTTTATTTTTGTTTAGCACTACCTTTGACACATTGTCAGTGCTAGTACAAGAACTGATTGCTTCACTTTTGTACGTTCTATCTTCATAATAGAGCACAAATAAAATTGGATTCAATGTTCCCTAGACAAGCATGTGTCATTGTTTGGACTAGATAAGGTCTGCATTGCTATTCCTGCCAGATCAGGAAATAAAATGGAACATTCAGATCCTCCTCACTAAAGCTACCATGGGACAACTCTTGCAGCATGATATAGTAGACACTCAGTCATATAGTGAATTATATTCAACCTGTCCTGGCTCCAGAGAGGATACAGCAATGCTGCAGCTAACCCAAAGTGAAATCTTGGATGATGTCATGATTATATGCAGCCTGTTAGAAGTCTCACTCTTGCACTGTGTCCAAACTAAATAGAAATGAGTTGTATACAAACAAATCAGGTCACAGATTCAAGAAGGACTAGATATAAACAGTTCCAAATAGTTTTATATAAAATAAAAGTCTTCTGACATTAACATGTGCTGAAGTTTCCTTCCATTTTAATACAGATGAATAAATCATGAATAACTAAATGCAACCTTCAACACAGGAATGTTCCTGTAGTACCTATGAACGTGTATGAGCTTAGTGATATTCACAGCTTACAATTTACAAGCAGTAAAGAAGGGAAGAATATACAAGTTACACCATTACTCATCATTTCTAGCAGTTGCACAATCACTGCTACTGTATGCTAGCATGGATCATTTTGCATGGTCCCTTGCCATGGCTTAGAATCTGACTGGACATTGCAGCCTCTCAACGAGTTCAAGGCAGGGGCTTCAGGTGAAACACAGCCTGAAGGACTGCTTAAGGGAGCAATTAATTTATTTATTTTTTCTCAGCATTTCATATGTTCTCCTTGAATACCCAAATACGAGGAAGCTGAAAAACGTACTCTTTCTCCCCTAGAAAAGAGGAAGCCTACAGCCATTTTACCCCTGATTTTGAGGGACAGCATACTCACAGTAAACAGACTCCTACTCTCCTTCCCTGCTGTACTAGAGATGATGTTTGTCTCCTTACCTAAAATGAAACAAAACAAATTAAAACCCCATTTAAATTATGGTTTTCATCTAGCAATTTCTGCCATCTCATCTCCTTCAGCAATGGGTTGGAAAGGATGGGATCACACAACTGCCTACAGTTACTACAGGCTCATTTAGTTAATGACCTTTTGTAGTGGGTTTATGTGGCAAGGTTTTGGTAGCAGGGGGCCCTAGGGGTGGTTTCTGTGAGAAGGATCTAGAAGCTGCCCCATGTTTGGTAAGGGCCCCACTGTTGACCTGAGCCAAGCCAATAAGTGATGTTGTTTTGCGCCTCTGTGAGAGCATATTTAAGACAGGGAAAAAAACGCTGTGCCACACAGCAGCTGGGAGAGTGAGAGGAGTGAGGAACGGCCTTGCAGGCACCAAGGTCAGTGCAGAAGGAGGGGGAGAGGTGCTCCAGGCGCTGGAGCAGAAGTCACTGCAGCCTGTGGTGAGGACCATGGTGAAGCAGGATGTCCCCCTGCAGCCCATGGAGTACCACGGTGGAGCAGGGTTCCACGCTGCAGCCCGTGGAGGAGACCACGGTGGAGCAGGTGGCCCTGCACCGACGGAGGCTGCCGCCTGTGGAAGACCCCTGCCGGAGCAGATTCCGGGCCAGACCTGTAGCCCGTGGAGAGGAGACCACACAGGAGCAGGTGACCTGGCAGGAGCTGCTGCCCGTGGGGGAACCAGGTTGGAGCAGTTTGCTCCTGAGGGATGGACCCCGTGGTACGGACCCATATCTGGAGAAGTTCTGGAAGAGCTGCTGCCTGTGGGAAGCCCACGCCGGATCAGTTCATCAAGGACTGTATCCTGTGGGTGGGACCCCACAGCACAGGGGACGAGAGTGACTGAGAAGGAGCGGCAGAGAAGAAGCGCTGTAGACTGACCATAACCCCCATTCCCCCATTCCCCTGTGCCGCTCGGGGGGAGGAGGTGGAAGAGGGTGGATGGGGGGGAAGGTGCTTTTGGTTTCTTTCCTTTGTTTCTCACTTCTCTAGCTTGTTAGTAATAAGCAATAAATCTTACTATCTACTTATGCTGAGTCTGTTTTGCCCATTACAATAATTACTGCGTGATTTTCTCGTCCTTATCTCAACCTTTGAGCCCTTTTCACATATTTTCTCCCCATTCCTCTTTGAGGAGGGGGAGTGAGAGAACAGCTGTGGTGGAGCTTGGCTGCCCACTTGAGCGGAACCATGACACCTTTTCACTTCAACAGCTAGTGAATAAATAGAAAATTTCACTCTCTGGTGTTAACTTTAACCCCCAAACCTTTAACTGAAGTCTAAATAAGTACTACGCCATTGTCCAACCACTGTGGTGCCCCAGTTCTTATCCAGCCCCTATATTTAAAATATTGTAAAAATAATACAGGAAGCATTGCATTCCAGAGCACGCCAGTAATAGGCCAAGCTATGCTAACATATGTGTGATAGTCTCTGTGTGACTTAATGAATTTGCCATCAACTGGTTCTTTAACCATTTATTGTGATCCTTGAAACACAAATTATTTCTAGAATACTTTCAACTTTGATGTTCTGTGCTTACTGGACACATGACAGAGAGTTATAAATTTAGAGATTCAGCAAGAATTCGTCTTGTGGGTAATATATAGAAGTAGATCAGCTTTTAGTTGATCTATTTACAGTCCTGTTTCCCTTAGTTATTTGTTCAGTCCTATAATAAATATTATTTTAAAACTGTATTATATTAATCATGTAATGTGATACCAACTGAAATCACATAAATATTTTATAAGAAAATTTGCGTTAAGACTGAAACAGAACACCATATATGAATACTCTAAAACATTTCTTTGTCTCCTGTTCCAGTTACTACATGCTATACTTATATTTTGCTGAAGTACAGATTCCTCTCAGTAAAAAAGGAGACAAGAACAGCATATGTTCTTTCAAGACTTTCCATATTTTGTTGCAGCTGCTGTAGGAATCTTCCAATATAACAACTAATAGATAGTACAGTGTCCACAGAAAAAGATCTGTGGTCATACAGACTCCATGTGAAATTATATACAGAAAGACATCACAGCTAAGCCATAGACTCTTACACATTTTTAGTAAGATTATGCACCAGGGAAGCCAAGACACTGAATGGGATGGGGCATGAATCACTAAGTCCCCTGGGGTTACTAATGAAGTCAAGCCAAAGTGTGAAGTTGACACTAGCATTGAATTTACTTGGTAGAAGTTTTGCTATGCTGCTGAAAAGATTAAGATTTTGCTAGGAAACTACAGAGACCATAAAGCGTTCCTAGGGTAGGACTTCTGAGAATGCAATTGATAGATTGCCTCTGCAGAAATACAGCCTTGTCAGTCCTTTACACAAGAAACCTGGGGAACTTCTTTGGCATCTAGTGCTCCATCACAAACAAAGTTGAGACCTTTTACTCATTGTAGATATACTCAAATTGGCATAAATGCCACAAAAATATTCAGAGGTTTCCACTGATCCTTTAAAGGAGCTGCCCTGTAGACACTAGCTCAGAATTTGGCATTTCTGTGGATACTTCTGACTTGCTCCAAGCTTCTGATTGCCAGTATGCAGCAACTGGTTGTTAATGTTCTTATGTGATTTTATATTTTAGTTTTTCTTAATTCAAGGCAGTTCTAATGAAGGTTTGCACAACAGTCTTATTGATAAGATTAGGAACATGTGGAATTAAGACCAAATCCTCATTGGTATCTTTTGTTATAACTAATGTAAACTGCCACCAATTTCAGGAGTGCTACTCCATGTTTTTTTTCAGAAGGGCACCTAGTCATATGTTTCCAAGGCTGTCTCCTGTTAAAGGTTGAGGCCAAGCTTTTTAGTAATTCTTTCCTCTCTACTTTGCCAGAGATCTCAGTTCGGCTACAAAATTCTCTGCCAGAGCTAAGGAAAATTTCTTTCTAAACAGCGACTGAAAAACAAGACTGTTTGCAATTTAGCTATTTGAAGAGCTGATGATAGACAAAAAAATATATGCCAGTAAAGGATATTGAACATTTTTCCTCAATGATTCTTAACTTTGGAGGAGCTGGCATCACTCTCAACCAGCAGATTTATACATAATCTGTACGGTTTGTAACAAAATTCTCATTTGCAATCTGCCAAGTTCTGGGTGACAGACAAACCTCAAATGTTTTTTCACAATATTTCTAAATCTGTTCTTGATTTAGTTATGTTTACAAGATAAAATTTTTTAAGTTCTCATTCCGTGCTGGAGTTTCTGCATATCAAAGTGTGAAAGTACGGACTAATGACAGTTCCCTATGTTGCATTATAGCACTATATACTAATACGATGCTCACTTAAAAAATTGAGTGATTTAGCAACCAGGAAGAAGACTCAATTATACATGCACATTTATATAAGAATACATTAGCCTTACAAACCATTTTACATGTCATTGAGAAAAAAACAACAACAAAAATGTACTGAATTTCACAAAGTTTGAAAAGTTTGGTTTGGTTTTAGTTTAATAAAGGGTCCCAGATAAACCTTATAGATAAAACAGCTTTAACATTACACACAAAATTGATATGTAATTAATACACTGTTCAGATAGAACTATGTATCCTCTTTCACTCTCTGTTCAACACCTTTTCAGTCTTTTCAGAGTGGATAACATGTAGGGGAAACTGTGCTGCAAACTAAGATGAGGAGGCCAACGTTCCTGTAATGTCCTTGTAATGGACTCCTACTATGGCCAGCTCTTAAGGCCACTGCTACCCACAGCATAAAAATTCAACAGTTGCAGGGCAGAACTATAAAACATTTCCCAGAAGTACAGCTGGAACAAGACCCTCATATTTCATCAAGGCCTATGGCATGCACTACCAGAATTCTGAAAGTGGCTATCTTCTGATATTTCTAGGCTGATTGGAAATACAACAATGATGAAACATGACCAAATTGGAGAAAAGTGGACAGACTTGATTCGATCTCCAACTGCTAAAGTTTAAATATATATATATATATATATATATATATATATATATATATATCTTTCCACTGAGTGCTGGGTTTAAGTACTTCACATCAGAATTAGTGAAGACAAGATCTGTGCAATGCTATTGCTTCTTAATTTTAAAAATGGTTTCTTTTTGCATTTAAAGCAGAACTTTGAATGTTCTAGATATATAATACCTTCAGCTAGTATGGGTGTTCAAATATATGCATGTCTGTTTTTGTGAAGGAGTCTAACACTGCTGTACATTTCATAATCAGGATCAAACCTATATAGAGAGTAAACCTTTAGAGCAGTGTTTTGAAGACTAGTAACTTGAGAACAATCTGTATCATCCTTAATAATACTATTTGTATTTGAAGAGAGAAAGAGCATTTTAAATACGTGGATAGATTGATTGAAAATAGTATAATTGTAAATACAGTTGTGACAGCTTGTGTGGTGTTATCAACAGTGAGGTCAAGTACAGTATTCATTAGACACAGAAAATAAACAGAAACTGCTTAAATAGCAAATAAAACATAGGCATAGATTTCCCTAGCTGCAAGCTCAGTTCAAACCAAATATTTTTACAACAACTGACCTCACTATTCTTGGTCATGGATGATTCAGAGACACCACATTAAATATACAAATGTGCACAGTAGTGTAGTTTGAAATAGTACTATTAAATAAAATGGACAGTTATAATTTGAACTAGAAATGCAATGAAAATCTAAATACTTCCTGCCTCAGAATGAGAAAGGTCAAAAGGATCAATATCTCGCAGTGCTATGTAACATTAAGTTTCTTTCTAACACAAAGAAAGAGCTGGTAAAGGCGTCACTGCAATCAAATCAGGTCCTTCTTTTTTGGCTGACATCAAAATTTATTCTGCTATCTTTTAATTCTGAAGCTCTTATCTAGTAGTGAGTCACAGAGGACTCATAGGTCTAAATAAAAGAAAGAGTGATAATTTGGGATACAAATATCTCTAGACTTTTCCCCAAACAAAATTTGCATGTCCATTGTAAAAAGAAATCCATTTGCTTTAAATGAAAACCATTGACATTTTTATTATCACATATGAGAAATATTATTTTCAAGGAAATGTTAAAAAAAAAAAAAGTAATTTAATAGAGGAGTATTTCTCATCTTTTGATGTTTTATCCAGAAAAACATGACAATGATCATCTTCACCCATTTTGCCAGTAGAAGAACCTGACAGTATCTCAAGGCCACAACAATACTGGAGGATTTTTTTCCTCTGATCTTCTAATCCCACAAGATACAAACAAATTGGACAAGTCCACATTTAGTATCACGGTAATCCAGAACCATCCACTAAATATGGATATGGAAAAGGAGGATGGTGGCTCATTGTAAAGAATGACGTCTCTGAAAAGAAATTCAGTTATGGAAGGCAGGAAACAGAAAGCCCCACACATCAGAAAGACAATCAGAGAAATACGGCAAGTTGCTTCTACATTGTGGAGCTGATGATTTGAATTACTGACAAAGGTTCTTCTGGTGTTTCATAAAGATCTTTCACCAGACAAACTCTCACCTTTTTTTATTTACAGCAGCTGCACCCCATCTTCTCCCAGCTGTGCTGAACTACTTTCCATCTAGAACAAGGGAAAAGCTCAATTTTGAATGGCTTAGATACCACAAGTGGCGCACCAATATCTTGAGACAATTGTATTTTACTTTCCGTGTGGCAACTTTCTCTTTATTTATATTATTTCTTGTTTGAACACATTAGGTACTTCTTCTGTTCTACTTCCATGCAAATCTCATCTTTGGTTCTTTTCAATGGCATAATGTGTTTGGAAAGCTAGTTTTTCTTCAGGTATTTTTTCCTCACCCATCTATCACTATGGGTAAAATGACAAGATTTGACATCTATCACAAGGTAAAATGACAGATTCATGGAACAAAAGGAATTAAGTCAGGACAAGAGAAAGAATAATGATCTCTTTATACTTAGTATACATGACTGCTCTCTGATAATAAAAATAATGTGTTTTGGGGGGATTCACGGTTCAGAATGACTGAGCTTTTAATTGTGAAGGTCTGCAATGAGGAAATAAACTGAGTTATTCCATAAATTTGTGTTTAAATTATGCTTCACTTTTTTTTTCAGAATGAACATTAACACAGAATAAACTAATTAGATTACAAGGCCTGCACTCAATAAACAGAATGTGGGAATTGTGTAGGGAGTTCAACTCCCACTAGAAGGTACATCACTTTCATGTGAGATTACATTTCTGAGTAAGTCATAGTAGGTGTAGATTCATTTCCAAGGAAATCTGAGGCAAATATTTACACTCTGAGATTTTATATTACTTAACTATCTATGTGAACTCAGACAAATGCATCTGTGGTTCAGTTTCTCATTTACAAATAAGAAGAGAAAATGGTGCTTCCCTGTCTCACAGTGGTGTCAAGCACACATTTTTAAGTGTTCAAAACTGGTCCAACAGTCAGGTTATCATTAATAATATGGGCTATATGCCATCCACAGGGAACTTGACAGGCTTGAGAGGTGGACCTGTGTGAACTTCATGAAGTTCAACAAGGCCAAGTGCAAAGTCCTTCATTTGGGCTGGGGCAATCCAAGCAAAAATGCAGGCTGGGTGGAGAATGGATTGAGAGCAGCTCTGGAGAGAAAGACTTTGGGGTGTTATTTGATGAGAAGCTCGACATGAGCCAGCAATGTGCACTTGCAGCCCAGAAATCCAAACTTATCCTGGGCTGCATCCAAAGAAGTGTGGCCAGCAGGGTATGAGAGGTGATTTTCCCCCTCTGTTCTGCTCTCGTGAGACCCCACTTGGAGTACTGTGTTCAGCTCTGTGGCCCCCAACACGAGAAGGACATGGGATTATTAGAACAAATCCAGAGGAGGGCCGCAAGGGAGCACCTCTTCTGTGAATACAGGCTGAGAGAGCTAGGGTTGTTCAGCCTGGAGAAGAGAAGGCTCCAGGAAGATGATCCAGAACCTAAAGGATTCCTATGAGAAAGCTGGTGGGGGGACTCTTTGTCAGAGAGTGTAGTGATAGGACAAAGAATAATGGTTTTAAACTAAAAAAGGTTCAAATATTGAATAGATTCAATATTTGGAAGAAATTCTTTGCTATGAGGGTAGTGAGGCACTGGCACAGATTGTCCAGAGAAGTTGTGGATGCCGCATCCTTGAAGTGTTTTAGCCCTGGTTGGATGAGCTCTGGTTGGATGAGCTTTGAGCAGCCTGTTCTAGTGGAAGGTGCCCATGGCAGGGGATTTGGAACTAGATGATATTTAAGGTTCCTTCTAACCCAAACCATTCTATGATTATATGATTCTATGTAAATAAAATAGCTGTGCAGTGAGAATGAGAAGATGGAGCACAATGCATCAGGACAGGGAGGTGACATTATATCAGTAATCAATGTAAAAATATAGCAAAACCTTCTCTGAACTGAGGCTATGAATTCATATTTCTGTTCTTCATATTTGAAAATATGCTCACTTAGGAAAAAAAAAAAAAGATTGGAAAAGATGCTTGGTAACAAGGACAATTTAAAACCTACATTTCACTGAACACTTAACATTTTACTCCATTTGGAATATCAGTTTTCATAGTATTTCCAGCTAATGTACATTTTTATTTAAATTGAATTAAACTGTTTAGCCACATGTGCATGCCAGTTTAAATAGTGCTGTTTGGAGAACATTATTTTCACCTTTATTGGACAAAAAGTATCATAGGAAGTTGCCTTCCCCTGGAAATTGAACCCACTTGGAAATAAATGAACTGGTATACAGCCAGGCCTGGAAACTGTATAAAATAAAAATCTACTTAGCGGAGAGGTGTACATCTTTAATGCTTCAAAGTTGTTATCTTTTAAGAGGATGGAATGCTTTCTGGGACTATATCCCATGAAAATAGCTGAACTTTACAGAATTCATGTTATAACTCTGCATGATTCCATAGATAAAACTGTTTTCTAACAGTATCCATTTGATCTTTATGGGTTTAAAATATTACTTATTACTGTATCTCCTACAGTCTCCAGCCACTATCAGTGTCCCACTACAACACATTCTGTGTACCAAAAATGTAATAGTCCTGGCCTCATGCTTTTCAAACTATACACAGAGACAATAAAGAAAAGATACTTATCATCACTGTTCCTGTTTGTGAATCAGCTTCAGAGGGATTTTGATAAAGTCCTAGTTGGTTGGCTAAAAACACAACACAGCTATTAAGATAGTATAGATCTCTTGACTTCCAGAGGTATTTATGTATCACATACTCCATGGAAATTTCCAAATAGCAGAAGCCACAGATTTCCCTGCAGAGTCTTATGAACAGGTCAGATGAAAAATATGGCTGACATTTGAGGAATTTGATGCTTGACAAATAGCCCTTAAGACTATTTCTCTGAAAGTTTGGAGAAACATGGAACACATATAGCAGAAATACATGTGCTGAAAAAGAGAAACATTTTCTTTATAAATGATGGGAAGTGCTTCACACTAAGAAATATTCCCCTCTGTTCTTCATGGTATTCCCTGTGCAGATTTCAGCTCAAGAACACCACAGGCTCTAAAACTGTCTGGTTAAATATATTTGTGTGGAATGTAATTAACAGCCTTCTAAATGTTTTCAGCTCAAGCTAATTTTATTAAATGTATTAACAGATTGTTCTCTCAGCCCTCAAAGTCCTCTGGAACACCCACCAAAAATTACATCCATCTGAATGCTTAAGGCCACAAAACATGACTAGACCTTTAATATTTACTACTACTTCTTCAAGTAATCATAAAACAAAGAAACAAAAATGTTGCCTGGTGACCCTTTGGTTCCTGCATTTTCACTTTTTCTAAATCTCTAGATACTCCCATTTGAAGTACCTGATTGTTTTACATTTACATAGGGCTGTCTGATGTTGCCAGAAACGAGTTTTTAATTGACAAAGGAGAAAGGCAAGCAATTCAAAACACAGCAAAACCCATGTGTTGCCTGCATTCACTTGAGAAGAAGGAACAAATAAGTGCAAGTGACATTAATTATATCAGATCATTATAAACAGAGACAATACTAATTTCTATTGTCAAGTTGTGTGTTTGTTTGTTTGTTTGTTTGTTTTTTACTCAGTAACTAGCAGACAGAAGGTGAAAGGAAAAAAGTTATAGGAACTCTCAGTGTGGCTCCACGGTTTCTATCTGAGTAAAACTTAGTTTAGATAGCCCACTCATTTTGTTAATAATGTATCCAAAAAGAAAAGTATATTAGATATTATACATGCATACAGTCTTCTGGAAAAAGACTTTGTCCCAAGGACTGTCTGTGGCAGAGAAAGGCTTTGCTTTAACTTCTAACCTTATTCAAATCAAAGAAAAACATTACTTGCATTTAATGGTATGAGGAAAACATTTGCTTATTTTAGATAATAAATTTGGATTAGCAGTTCATAAAGGCTTCCAATCAACATTTTGTAAAACTCATATCCTTCAAAATTCAGAGTTGAGGTTTTTCAAGAACAGATTCATTGGCAAAATGCTCTCACCCAGACACAAAAATGTGAGCGAAATTCTGATTCCATTGAAATCAAGGGATTCCCATTATTTTTATCAAATACCATCAATTTCAGGAGGTGAGGGAAATTAGCCTTTCTCTGTAAATTCTCCCAACCCAGCTGAAATGGATGTAACACGCAGAAGTCACAAGTACTACTGAAAAGCATATCAAAACTAAGCAAAACAGAAGAAACGGTACTCTACAACAAAACAGAGATGTGGAATACTGGCAAAAGAGGACCATCTGATGTTTGCTTCAGATATTAATACATAGTTGGAAAATATAACACCCATAGAATGATCATCTCTGTAGCCTATGGCAGGAAATAAATAAATAAATAAAAGTTGCAAAGAAAGAACGGAATAAATGTCTCTCTCTCAAGAAGTTTCTTTCCTTTTTTTCTTCCTTTCTTATTTTTTAGAGACATAAGTAGCTGCTACAGATATCGGACAGTTGCCATTTGCTGCTATTACGCAGTAGCTTTTCCAACTGCTGTGCATAAGAACAGGAAAACAGTGCTTATTGAACTGAATTTCAAAAATCATCTGGTGATAGTCCTCAGAGAAATCATAAGAAATCACTACATTATATATAACAGCTGTTACATATATACATATATATAGTATATATGTACTCGTATATATACTATATATATATGTATATATAAATATAGTGTGTGTATATATAGCATACATATATATAGTATAACAGCTACATCCACTAATATTTGAATTGAAACCAAATGTTTGTTAGTCAGTCCAGAAGTAATAGCATATAGCATGAATAAAATATTTTAATGATACTATGACTCTTGTTCTGCTGAGACCTACACTGTTTGTTTTTTTTTTTCTGTATTCAATACTACAAAGTATAAAAAAGAAAAAGTAAAAAAAAAAAGTAAAAAAAAAAAAAAAAAAAAAAAAACACAACAAACTATTGCCAACCACAGACAGATAATCAAATGTTCAAATGTTTCATATTTCCATTCTATGTGGAGAGCTCTGCACTTATTAACACGTGGTATTTAATACTTGGGACTGACAAGGATCATCTGCATGCATACAGGGTCATTTTGTTTGTTTCTTTGCTTGTTTTGTCAGAATAAACTTAAACTGTATGCCACTAATATAGAGTATCATTGACAAGATATCCAAGGGTGATTTTCTTTCTTGTGTTGTCAGAAACAAACAAACAAACAAACAAACAAACAAAACCCATCAGTTCAACACCCTATACTGAAACAGCTGTAGAAAATCAGGCCAAATCCCTGCACAGCAAGCTAGAGACGTACAGACAAGCTATTGTAGGGACAAATAGCTGCAGACAATTTCCTATGTTATCTAACAGCCATGGAAATCTAGTACTTTTGTTTCTGAAGATAACATGAAGATGATCACAAGAAAGAGAAATGCTGCAAATGAAGGAGAGATGCTGTTGGATTGCATGTTAAAATTATTTTAGATATTAATGAAGTGGGACAATGAGTCTCAAGCCAAGATTGTCAACATAAAACTGTATTAATTTGTTTAAAAAAAAATAAAAAATATCAAATTCAACTGAAAGAAAACAGAGCAATGTGGTTGTTACTGGAGTTGCACTGCTATTTAGTGGCAAATAGCACACTACCTTTCTTATACTTTTATAATTAAGGCCTTATGACAGGCAAAAGGCACAAGTAAGTTAGAAATTGTATTTCAAAGTACTTCCAATGTTTCAGGGATTATATGCTTCATATTTATTGAGAAGATTTTTGGTAGATTTTTTTTTTCTTTAATACTCCTCCCCACTAAAACCAGACTGTCTTTTTTGGTCCAACTGTACAGACTTCAGAGAGGATCATAAACTATTTGAAAAATAAGGTGTTTCCTATATGTACAGGTTTTGTTTTCTGATATCCATAGATTTCAGTGTTTTGGTCTACTGGACAATTAGTAATGTGCCCTTCCTAGTAGTAAACATTGTTCACATCTTTCCTACAGGGAGCATGTTCTCACCTGTTTCTTCTGAAAACAACATACGGATGCTTAAAATAAGTATCTTTATTTTCTCTTTAGTGTAAGGTAGAGTAGATTGCAGGGAAAAAACATCATGGTGCAGGAGAACAGTGAATGACCTTGCTTTTTCTGATTGGGAGTCATATTAGTTTTCAATAAAAAATAAGAAAAGAACAAGTCTGGCTGTACAAAGCCATGTACCTGGAAGATCAAAGTGCTCTGAAAAAGGTGACATGCTGAGAAAGGAGGTGGTCAAGAGACCACAAAACACTTCTCAGGTGAATCTACGATTTGTCACAAATATCATTTCTGAAATAGTGGTCGATGTACCATGTAATTTTATTACACTCACAGCAACAGCCTTATTCCTTGTTTTCCTCTTTTACAGAATTATTTTCTTATCACAGCATTATTCCATTTTTATTTAAGGGACAATTGTGCAGAATCTTTGGAGTTCATGGGTCAACAAATACCATAGGACTCATATGATCTTTCAGACCTCAGTGGAAGAGAAAACAGTGGTGGAAGTGTAAATACTGTGTGGCTGTACCGCAACATTCTAGATAAGTCACATGAAAGTGTTTGCAGGTTGTACGAAGTTTGAAGCTTTCATTTCAGTTTCTAGTATGTTCAGATGAAAAGGCTAACTCTGAAGTTGAATTTTTTTATGTATGAATTCCAGATTTCTTAACATCAAATATATACACATATATCAGGCTAAGAAAAAAATAAAAGAGAGAAATTTAGATTTTGAGAAAACTGAGAATATTTAGGTTTATCAAGAAACCACTTGAAAATACACGTAAGCTTGTGTTTGAAAAACACAATGCTTAGTTTCTGAAAGCAACTTTCAGACATCAGTGTGAAGATTTGTAGATGACTTTGAAAAAGTTCTTGGAGTTGACTTCCTAAGTTGTACACAGGAAATACTGTCAAGAAATATTGTCAGCCTACTCAGAAGAGACAGTGGAGAAATCCATCTTCAGACAATAGTTTATATTCTTAATACCTCCATTGTAACTGCATTCCTCCTGAAGATGTATATGGATGAAAGTAAACATGGATATTCATGTGTTTAATGTATGAGGTATCTGGAAAGTGTTTTAAGATTAGTTTTTGAATGTTTTTCTACCCCAGCAGGAAATTTGTACATGTTGTTTCTGTTTACATGTGGGCCTTCAAGCAGGATGCAACTGAATAATTACTCAGTCTTTATGAATGCCTCAATGGCACTGCCTTCAGTAGAACTGTTTTACATTCCCTGTTTCACTTGGTATTTTACATAATTATATCAAATAGATATATTAGTTCTAAATTAAAAAAAAATAAAATAAAATTGACTTTCTGTTCACCTCTTTGATATCTTTAATCAGCTTACTAAAGCACCCTTAAGAATTAGAAAAACCTTAGGTTAAGACAGAGAGAAACAAATGTGGATGCTGTTTATAGCCACACCACCAACATGAACAAAAGATCTAGGGGCTGTGAAAAAACAACAACACAACAACAAAACTATTCTGTGACTCTCTCAACTCATAATTATTGAAAAGTAACCCTCCAGTATGCCTCAACAGTAGAGGCCCAGAGAACAAACATTCCTCCTCCATTTCAACATCTCAGTCAGGTGATGTTAATAGTTAGAAGATTTAAGTTGTTTTAAGCATGCCTTTGAAAAATAATAACTAGCCCCAGCAAAATACAGAAAGTGAGAAGTAATATAGGAAATCTCTATGGACAATACTATTAAATAAATGAACAGAATAATAGTGTAACCAGCAGCAACATGAGAACTAAAGTACAGAGCAATTACAAATGATAACAAGAAACAATGCCGTTAAATAATCCCTCTTTGTTGTCACACTTCAAAGTGTTTGTACAACGAGATTCATCAGTGTTTTATATGGGTTTCTAAGGAATTGTAATTTCAATGGGCTTGGGTGTTTATCTCCAGCAGATTGAAAAATCTAGAAGTACAAGAAATATCATCTGAAGGTGAGCTGAACACAATTAAATAATGCCTAATCTCAGATTTTAGTTAGACTTCAATTTTTCTGATTTCAGGCAAAAGCTTGCATGAATGTAAAACGTGGTCTGTTTTATTTACAGATAAAACATTTGTTTTCAAATCAAGACATGTCAGTTCCCCTTAAATCCTGGTATACAATTGAATTAATAATTCTCTGCTCATAAGAGTTCATCCAAACTCATTGTCAGAGCCCAAAATTTAGGAGAAAAGCCTAGTAGAGTCAATTTTCTCATCTGAGTAGAATCACTTGGAGTTTTCTTTGCTTCATCTTCTGCTATTGACTGGACCCAACAACACAGAAAAACTCTACATCACAACCAGGCCATGTCTGAAAAATGGCCATCCTTGCAGCTGAAAGGATTAGGGGAAAGGCAGACATTATTTTTACCCACTTCTTTAAGCTGTTATATGAATTGATGTAGTCTTTCCCAAACACATCTCAGGTCTTGAGGAAAAGTTTGAAATAGATTGAATAGAAAGAATAGAATGAATAGTTTGAATAGAAAGTGGTGTGAAGAAATTTCTGTCAGAAATTTACATAGCTGTATCAACAGAAATAATTGGTACCCTAATTAATCATATGACATTTACAGTAATGTGGAAGAAACAATCAGGTTGTCTAGAATACTGATTTAAACTATCACATTGTACTGTCTTAATTACAACCTGTTTTTTTTTCTTTCTTCCTAAGTCCCTCCCTATCCCCACATCACCCCCAAATTATATGCACTAAGAAATAGCTATCTCAAAGAACTAACTTCACCCACCCCTAGAGTTTCTCTGTTACTACAGTAGAAGAAATGAACAGATTAAAAAAATATTATTTTAACAGGTCACTTTCAAATTGTACTCCAGAGGGCACCCAAGAAAGAATGGCAAATGGCCATCCAGAGAGTTGCCAAATATCATTAATCAATGCAATGATGTGGCAACACTGAGAACTGTGACAGGCATGATTTAATCTATTGTTTGGTAATCAACCTCATCTATGGACATTCTTTAATTGTTATAAATTCAAGAATCATTGTTAATCTTTTAGAGCAGAACAGTAAGAGTGTCTCACTTAATAATCACAAATTGCTCTTTTCTTCAGTCAAAGAGGTAATCATTTCATGATTAGTTGAGAGAACAGATTATGTCAGCTGGACTTAACAGTGCATGCTTTGTCTCAATGAATACTACTTTCCTCCAATTTACCCTCACAAATCTCGATGCAGTCTTCACATTGGGACTTGCTCACTAGAAGCAATAGATAATAATGTCATTCATCCACTGTCTGATTCAGATTTAATAATTAGAATGGCTTACCCCCCAGTTAAAGGGCAATGTTACTTCCACTGTTTATTGTTCTTATGATTTACAGCCTAGTACTATAAAATACTCAAAGTTAAATGCAAAACAAAACAAAACCTTTCTCAACAGTATGCAATAGTTAGTAGATTACTTCATACTTGACCTTATCTTCTGAATGAAAGCAAGTTATCCATGTGAAGGAGTGAATCATTTTGTCTGTTTTAGAATGTGCACACTCAGAAGTTTTACATTATTCTGAATTTATCTTAAAACTAGCTTTAAGGTTGAAACTCTCATTTATAATATTTCAGATTGCAAAGTAGAAACCTATAAAACTAGATAATTTCAAAGACTGAAAAGCTAACTCCCAAATAAAATGGGAATACCAGTAAGAAATACTAGCACTTGTTCAGATAATTCAAATGTAGTTATACATGTGTAAGTTAGAAGACCCAATGAAACTATCTTTTGTTGGCAAAATAAAATGTTTTCCTCTGTTTTCAGTAGCACAGCATATCTATTCAGCTTCTAAATACCATTTTTTTTTTTCATAATTGTTGCATTATCTGAAATATTTGTATTACTTCTCAAATCACTTGTAAAAGTAAATCAAAAGTGTTATCTGCCTCTGAGGCAAATTAGGATTGGAAAACTATGCCATCCTTTCTTTAAACTCTTGCTAGTTAAAATATCCCTGTAGTCATTCTGTGTTCCTACTTTAAGACTTAAGGTTTGAGGAGACTAAAATGAAGAGAGAAGAAAAGATCTCTGCCTCATGAAAACTTGAGCTAGTAAGGCTGGCTGCTACAGTGAGATGCTGGTGACTTCAGGTTAGATACTGAAGGGTCATACTGTTATTTAAAGAGTTGCACTACAATTTAGAAAACATTCCTCCTGCCTATCATCTTTGCCCAAGATGCACAGTTTGGGTCCTGTGCTGTACACTTGCAATTTTTCCATTTCTGGACACAACCTATAATGCACACAGCTTTGTAAAACCTTTGTTTTAAGGTTTGTAAAAAGGTTTTACAAAAAGTTTGTTTGTTTGTTTTTAATGTAATTACCTGTGAATCTCTACAGAAACAACAATGTCTCCACACTTTTGCACTTGTACACTCCCACCCACAATACCTCATATTTGAACCATATTGCTTATCAATCCTAATCAGGGTTACAGGATATTTCTGTGAAATTCCATGTGTTAAGTCACAATCATTAGCATGTTTTCTGGTCTGGTTAACAAAATCCTGCATGTGCCAAAAATTTATAGGATTTTTTTGTATAATTTTCTAAAACAGCCTATAATCTGTGTTTACACTGTAGAATAGATGTGCTCCCTGGTATGCCCTGAAGCTTGAACTTACACTGGGCATATCCGCAAGAGACTGGGGATGCGTACATTCTTTAGCGTTTCTTGAATTCTGATACATTTCTATAGGTCTGCCAGTCCAAACAGCTGAGTGTATCTGTGGACTACAAAGTTTACTTGTTTTTATGTAAGATGGAATAATTTTTTCAGGGCTTCACAGTGCTGCTGAGTGAACTTTTTCAAAGTCATTTTAAATCTGTCCTATTATAATCAACGCTGGGTTTTTAAAACTCGAAGTAACTGCAGTGATATATACACACACATACATGTATATATATATAAACAAACAAAATCCCACAACAAACCAAAATGAACAAACAAATAAATAAACAAAAACACAAGAGACAAATATAATAGATAGAATGAGACCTTACTGTCATATACCAAAGGAGGATCAATTCATTTGCCTAAATATTGGAATTTAGCTCTCCTTGAGATGCTCTGGGATACCTAGGGCTATCAGACATAGCACAGAATCTGCAGAAAATCTGCCCTTTGCAGCAGCAGCTGAGATCCAATAGGGATAGCCTAAAGCATGACGTGAATATATTTAGGGAACAAAATCAAGCCTCAAGTGTTGATAGTCTGTGTCAAATACAGACAGAATAAAAGACGAACTTTATGAATCATATTGTGTCATTAGAGAAGCAAATGGGAAATAGGGGCTGATTTATTCTTTGAAAACAATGTGAATTGCATGGAAAGAGGTAAAAAGCCAAAAGAATACAGCTTCTGAAATTTGTCAGTTTGTCAGTTATTGGAGAAAACAGAAAAAAAAATAAGGCACATAGGCTTTTTGTTTTCTTGATATATCTTGATATATATATTTTTTAAGATATTGGTGAGACAGTAGGACATTCTCTGTGACAAGCATTTCTGATAAATAAATTAATCAAATTAGCTGTTTACATCTGTTGGATGAAAATGTAACAAAATCCAGAGTTGTTGCCAATTGTAAGGAGCACATCACAGACTTAGATCTTTTATTTCTTTTAAAGTTGTATACAGTTTTAAACTACTATTCTGATTTGATTGGTGCTTTCTCAAAGCCATATACCTTCGCTGTTCTGTCTAGGAAGTGTATGAATACAGATGCTGAATATTTACCATCTGATAGGAAACTTTTTATGGTAGCTTAGATATTCACAACTTGCATATAAAGATTTTGGAGAGCAGAAACAAATACAACTTCTACCGTTTTATGTTGCTGAGATCCAAGTATATTCCTGAAACAAATTGAAAAATTTATTGATCCACAGACTAGGTAAATTTGATGTTTGTCAGAAGATGGTTATATACATTGGACAGTGACACAATACATTGTTTTTGTCCCCAGACAATGGCATGGCTAATAAAACTATGTGTTGTTTTCATTCTAGAACTTTTAAGCCTCAAAATTATTTTATAGTTTTTATTATGTATTACTTCTCCTCCCTGGCTCAATTTCAAAGGTACATTTAATACAAGTCCTTGGATTTGTGATTAGAAAATGTTAAAAATCTAAGAAGAGAATTGGCAATATATAGGGAAGGAAAATAATATTAATCACAGAATCGTTGGGATTGCAAAGGGTCTCTTGAGATTGACTAGTCCAACCCCCATCTACTCTAGGAGGGTCAGATAGATCAGGTTCATGTCCAGTCAGGTTTTGAATATCTCCAGGAATGCAGACTCTCAGCAACATGTTCCAATGTTTGACCAAATTCACAGTAACAAATAAGTGCTTTTTTGTGTTCAGATAGAATTTCATGTGTTTTGATTTGTGCCCATTATCTCCAGTCCTATCTCCAGTGACACTAGGCATCACTGAGAAAAGTCTCTCATCTTCATTTTCCTGAAGTAGGTTTTTATACACATAGATAAAAATCTTCCTGAGCCTTCTCTGTTCCAGACTGAACAGTCCTAGTGCTATTAGCTTCATAGCAGAATTGCTCCATTTCCTTATTCACCTTTATGGCCCTTTGTGATACTCTCTCCAATACGTCACTGTCTTTCTTACAAGGGGCAGCCCAGAACTGGACCCAGCATTCCAGGTGTGGTTTCAACTGGGCTCAGCAAATGGGAAGGATCACCCACCTTGATCTGCTGTCTAATGCAAACAAGAATACTGCTGGCCTTCTTTACCTTGAGGACACATGGTCAGATTACTGTCCACAAAGACACCAAGGTCCACCTCTGCAGAAATACTTTTCAGCTGGTCAGTCCTGAGCCTGTACGGGAGCATGGGGTTGTTTGTCCCTACGGGCAGGACTGAGCACTTCCTGTTCTTGCATTTTATGAGATTGCTGCCAAAACATTTTTCAAGCCTGTTGAGGTCTGCCCAAAGGACAGCACAGCACTGTAGTGTATTGGCCACTTCTGCTTTTCCATCATCTACAAAATTGCTGAGGGTGTACTCTGCCCCATCCTCCAGTCCATCAGTGAAAATATTAAAAACAATATTTGCCCGACTCTCAATCCCTAGAGTGCGCCACTAATGACTGGTCTCCAGCTGGTCTTTTTTCCACTGGTTACAACCCTCTGGGCTCAGCTATTCAGCCAGGTCTCACTCCTTCTCATGCACTTAACTAACTCACACATTGTCAGTTTATCTATCAGGATAATAATAGAAACAGTGTCAAAAGCCTTAGTAAAATCAAGGTGAACAGCATCTTATGCTCTTCTCATATCCATCAAGCTAGTCATCTTATTGTAAAAGGTTATCTTATTGTAAAAGGTCATCTTATTGTAAAAGGTTATTGGTTTGGAAAAGCACAATTTCCCCAACGTAAATCCATGCTGATTACTCCCAATCACCATCTTGTCATTTATGTATTTGGAAACACGTACCAGGGTTAGTTACTTCATCACCTTCTCAGGGCTTTCAGACTTGCCGTGTACAGAAGTGTTGGAAAAACAAACACACAAAAACACAGAAAAACAATGATATAATTTAGGATATACAAAATGCAAAATATAATTAAATTTTGAGACTACCATCATTTTTTTTTATTTGCATTTTTTTAATTTATTCTGAGTTGTATATTATTACCTTCCTTTAACCTAACTTTCTTAGTTCTTTTTGGTTCAGATCAGCTTATTACCAAGAAAGAGTTTTTAAATTTTTATTTTTTATTTTTTTAAGGTGGCCAATTATCTGCAATTGGACTGTGAAAACCTCGATGCAAAGCATTGGATAATTGCCATTGTGCAAAATTCACATCAATATACATTGTATATGTACATCAATATACATGTATACATCATGAATGTCAATATACAAAATAACATTAAGCTCTAATCTATTGCACGATTCTGAAACATCAGTAGATGAGAAAATCTTTTATCAGATCATGTTTCCTTGAACATATAATTCAGTAAACTAATGTTATCAAACTTCAGCAGAAGCATGCCAAGGAAGAAAAAATCTTCTCTCAGTATTATCATATTAGTTCTAAATGGCTAAAAATTACAGTGTCAAGGAGGATGATCTGCCAGATGGATCTGCCAGATCTAAAACTGTATTCTGTCTGGTAAGATAGGAATGGTTTCTAACTTAGATAATTTAATTATAGCAGTATATATATATTTGAGAAAGCAGGAAGAAAAAAAAAAAAGCATAATATGTAATGGCATTAATATTTATAATGGGAATTATTTATAATTCCCTCAGCATTACAGCCTGAAGATAATTTAATAATGAGTCAAACTGTCTCTAGTGTAAATCAGGAATCAAATGGCAGATGAACTGGTTTTGAAGAACTGGAAAACTTGACATATCTGAAAAGTGCTACAAGGCCTGAACGGTGTGAATAATGTTTAGTTTGCAGCTGTTGTGAATCCAGTTGGACTGGCAACACATCTAGTGCTAGCGTTACCACCCTCTTGTGATCTAATTTATTTAACATCTGATGAATATCATTATAATGGGCCCCTCGAGACATTTCTGTTTTCACTTAATCAAGAAAAAGCAATAAAATATTTCTCAGTGGACCCCAGTTATGCATTACCACCCATTTTTTTTTTTGTTTTTGAGGCATTATTGAAGTTCAGAAATTCCCATCATATTTGCATCCCACAGAGGTACACAGACGGTTGGATCTAGTTTTCTGTGAACAGTCACAACTAAAAACTGTGGCTTTAACATTTCAAGAAGATCCACTGCCTTCCATGTTTAATGTTGCATCAATGATCGCTGGATGCTAATGATGACTGTATGCTCCATTCTAGTAATGTGAGAGGAAGAAAAGAATGTGTGCATCCCACTATTATCCTGGTCCATCATCTGTAAGAAACACAGCTATGACAAGTACACCTGGCATTACATCTGAGTTAGGGCAATCCCAAACAGAATTACAGGGTAGGTGGAGAATGGATTGAGAGCGGCCCTGAGAAGAAGGACCTGGTGGTGTTTGTTGATGAGAAACTTGACAAGATCCAGCAATGTGCACTTGCAGCCAAGAAGGACAACTGCATAATGGGCTGCAAAAAAAAAAAAAACAACAGAGAAACAACAGAGTGGCCAACATGTCAAGGGAGGCAATTCTCGCCCTCTCCTCTGCTCTCATGAGACCCCACCTGGAATACTGTGTTCAGCTCTGGGGCTCCCAGCACAAGAAGGACATGGAAGTATTAGAACGAATCCAGAGGAGAGCACCAAGGGAGAACCTCTTCTGTGACGACAGGCTGAGAGAACTAGGGTTGTTCAGCCTGGAGAAGAGAAGAGTCCAGGGAGACCTTATAGAAGTCTTGCAATACCTAAAGGAGACCTATGAGATGAGAAAGCTGGGGGAACAATGGTTTAAAGAATAACAATAATAAAATAAAATAGATTTAGATTAAATATTTGGAAGAAATTCTTTGCTATGAGAGTAGTGAGGCACTGGCACAGGTTGTCCAGAGAAGCTGGACATCCCTGGAAGTGTTTTAGGCCAGGTTGGATGGGGCTTTAAGCAACCTGGTCTAGTGGAAGGTGTCCCTGCCCATGGCAGCGGATTTGGAACTAGATGATATTTAAGGTCCCCTCTATCCCAAACCATTCTATGACTCTATTATTCTAAGATTCTATTATTCTATGATTCTATTATTCTAAGTGCAATCTTTTGGGTTGTTTCAGGTCATCTAAGTGCTGACACTTCAGAGAGTGTTAAAGAGCCCTCTAGATGGCACCCAGATTGACAGGAGGTGTTTTAACACACCTTGGCATTCAACTCACCCAGGCAACCAAGGAATAGGACATCATATATCTCAGGCCATGGAAATCAAGCCATCAGATGGAAATCTTTGGTGAATAAAGAATGCAGCTAGAAGAGGATATCTGAAGTAATAACCCTCAAAGGATGTGCTGCAGACCAGAAGACTTTAAAAAGTGGGAACACATTCCAGCAAAACAGGCAAGACTGGGGAAGCAGCTGTGTTCTACCTATTTATTAAAAGTTGTCTATTTGTTAAAATATTTAACTGAAGAAATTGCATTGAGAAAACTTCAATGTCTCCCATTCCCCAAAATGCCATGCTTGTATGTGTCAGTATATTCAATGGACCTTTGACATGTAGTGAAAGAGGAGGAAAATTATATGCATAATTAATAAGCTATTACCAATTAATTTCAAACAAAACCATAGGCATTTAGCTTACTGGCTTGATTAGAAATATTTCAATAATTCCCATATATACCCAAAACTGAGTAATTGCAATTTTAGTGGGTCTAGAAAAAATAAGACCTTAACTGAATAGGCATAGACATTACTTTTGAGGTTAACATGTTTTATGCTTAATGACCCTACACTTCCTTTAATGACACTCCTTCCACTACCTCCAATTCTCAAATTATGCAAAAGTTCCACTACCTTCATGATTTAGGGGAAGATATCAGTACTTGTCATGACACCACCACCAAATCAGAAAAACACTTAGTCCTGTTCCTATAAAATTCTGTCTTAAATGTTGCTACCTTGCAAACTTAGGAAATAACTGTTCCCAGATAAGTTATTACAAAGTTGTTAATTAGTTTGATATGTTTTCTAGGTGTTCTTTGCTGAATCAGCTGCATGTAACACTGTAACTCCAGAGACACACAAACTTAGAGCACAAATAGGAATATCATTAGCTAAAAATGTTACTCAGTTTAGCAAAGGAAGGAGTGAAAAGTCAAGGGTCAAGGTGCTTATGCTTATTTTGTTGAAAGGACACTGAGAAAAGGAATCACTGGGAAGAGGAGATTGGAAGACAAAAAAAGACGAAGGAAAAGTGAAACAGACTGATGCAACTGATCTTGGGTTTAGTGTTTACTAAATTCTGAATATTTGACTTGCAATCCTAATATACTGTTTGGATAAATAATAATAATAGTAAGGAGGATAATAATAGTAAAGATACATTTAAAAACACATTTAAATATTTAATGTAAATACATTTAAAGATACATTTACTAACAATTGAATGAATTTCTTCTGTATCCTATGAAAGAGTTACAGCATTTGTAAGCAGTATAAGAACTGTTACCATAGGGTTGGACAAGGTTGACTATTCAGTATACAAATTATTATTATGGCTTGTTGATTCTGTTGCATCAATGATGATTCTGTTTTTCCAAGGAAGAGAGCATTAGACATTTTTGTTAAAATTCAGCAGAAGTTAAAGAGGACTAAATGGGACTAAGAAAAAATATATAAACCAATCCACCTCATTTAGTGTGAGGAAAAATCATCACATAGTAGATGTTAAAAGATGCCTATCGAAGACGTTAAAAAAAATAGAGTACAGTAAATAAAGTACAGTTCTTAAACATAGAATAGTACCAGCTCATCAAACTACAGGCTTGAATTAGTTATGCTGCTTTCAAATCTGTGATTTTATTTATTTATTTATCTATTTATTTATCTATTTATTTATTTATTTATTTATTTATTTTAATGGGGTATTCTGAAAAAAAATCATGAATATTACTTCTGTATCAGAAAAATAAAAGTTTTGAATGGTGATTACATAATGAGTACGTGTGATTATATAATGATAACCTGAACATAAATATAAATAATTTATATTATTATTAATATTATATTAATAAATATAAATTCTTCATATAAATTCACCTCTTTCATCTGTGAGATACAGGTTTCTCACCCTGTAGCTTGAAGAAGTACATCAGGGTTCTTTACTCATTACTTTCCTTTAATGAAATGACTTCAATGTCATCCGGCATCTGAATGGGCTCTGACATACAATTTATTTATTGCAATTTTTTCCTGAATTCATGGACAATATCTCAAATACTTATAATAAAACCCATTTTCTCATAAATATCTTTTTAAATGTTTTTAACTGTGACTCACCACAGATACTGAAACACTGACTAAGAAGGGATGAATGAATTCCTCTTTCATTCCTTCCCATTTAGAAAGAAGTTTCTGGGATTTAGTTTGAATCAGGATCCCTCCAAATTAAGAACTTCCCTTTAAAAAGGAAATCATCCTTTTGTAACTAAATTATGACTTAATGAACAGTTATTGGCAAGCTTTTACTGTAGCTAAAAGTCATATTTTCCTCTGAACACAGGAAGAGACCTATTAGACTTTCTGCTTATATAAAATGCCCCATAAAAACAAAAGCCATCTAGAGCTGTCTAAAAAGTCCTAAGCATTGGTCCATACTTGGAAATTCAATTATTCAACAGATGCTGCAGTTGTACTTATTTCTTACAGCAGAGCTATAGAGTTTCTGGGACAACCTGATAGCATTTTAAAGCATTTTTTATTCACTGTATCTTTGAAGTAAAAGAGGAAGGGGTGCTTTTTTTTTTTTTCTTTTTTCTTTTTTTTGTCCAAGTGGTAGCTTTGTCTGAAAATAAGGATGCCTTGTTATTTCTTTCCTTCAGCATTACAAGCTATACTTTGCTGTGGATACAGAGATTTGTTATAATTTTCATTACTATATCTAGAAGGGGCAAACTTCTCAAAGAGACAAGGATGGTGAATTTTAGCTAGTTCCATCAATAAACAGTTCTTCAAAGAAAGAAAGAGAAAGAGAGAGATAGAAGTGGTTTGTTTGTTTATTTGTTTGTTTCTTTTTCAAATAATTTATGTCATTTTTAATATTTTCATGGAGATCTCTTTGGTTTAAAAGTATTTATTTCCTTTATTACTTCTGCTGAAGGCATTCAGTGTTGGAGAACACAATCTGAATGCTTTCCCTAACATATTTGTTGATGAGTTCAAGTTCTAGTATACTATGTTACTGTCCTGGTACATTTCTAAATGCAATAAAAGTAATTTTAGTAGCGGTAAGGATTAAATATTTACAATAATAATATATATCCTCATATCAGAAGGAAACTGATGATGGTGTCACTCACAATGAAAACTAAATTCAAGCATTTTGATATACGTATAAGAAAGTAATGGAAATCTATTTAGAAAGCCTGAATGCTGCATTAGGACAAAAATATTGCAAATTTTTATCACCACAGAATTGAATTTACATGGTAGCACAGCATTTTACATTTTAACTGCAGCCTGTAGTTTCTGGGAAATCAGACTGAATACATAGAGTATGATAAACAAGGAGGAATTTACAGTGTAGACCACATTCAAGACCAAACGTGTACAGAAGGAGAATGACGTAGACAGATGACCTGATAGATCACATTCAAAGTCACAACAGTAAGTCCTAGGAAAAAGAGGCTTTTAATTTTAGGGGAAAATTACTGCCAGAAACTTCAGTTCTACGTGATGCTTTAAAGTCAGATGCTTATGAATTTGCTGTATAAGTTCTGTGTCCTGATGTTTCATTCTGCACAACTGCAAGACATTTAAGTGGTTTTGAAAAAAAGCAGCTACAGAAATTTTTGATGGCTGCTGAGGTTTTGTAAAACTGCTTACATAGATCTGCTGCCCAAAATGTTAAATCACTGAAGTTGTGTTAGAGATGATTCACATCTTCAGAGAAAACATATAGTGGGCCAAAGTCACGCTTTGTGCTACTCAAATGAAATTCTTAAAGTTACATGGGGAATTATTTTTTGTTAATCTTGGATAAAACTATTCATTTACATTAAATATTAATTCAAAAATAATGAAGGAGAAGGATAACATTATAGCTTGAAACCTTTGGGCCCACAGGCCTGATTTCTTCAAGGACATCATGAGATCATCTGTACAGTTGGTTTATAGAAATTAAACAAATTGACTTCAACCTATTGCCTTGGAATCTACAGTGCAGTGGAATCCTCCTCGTCATAGCCATCAGTGATGAGTGACTTTGGAGACTGGTCACTACTGTGGGAAGTTGATCTTAAGCATATCTTATGCTTTTAGGAAAAAGGAGGCAGATAACACAGGAAGGTGATAGAACAACTGTCTTAATGAAACATAGGTTTATGAGGCATTCAGTGTCTCTGTGTATGCTGTAGAATACACTGGCTGCCAATCACTAGCTTGCACAGTGTTAGGAATTAATTAGTCTTGCTCTGGTAGAAAACTTCACCTTTTCACCAGAGCAAATATATTGAAAGTGAAATATAAAAAGTAATTCACTTTTAGCACTAACGAAGACTCATTGCCCCTTATGCAAAATAAAGTGTTTCCTCCTGCAAGCATACTTCTTGGAGAAATCCACACAATGTGCAGAATCACTTCTTAGATGGTGCTTCCCACACCAGTGTTTGGCTTTATAACAGAGCAGTTTGAAGATGCTTTATGGAAAAAAAGTTACCCTGCTGAACACAGCAGCTTGTTCAGGCCCAACATTACACATCAAACAGGGGTCAGCACCTGGAGAAAAGAGTCCAGGGAAAGCTCTTTTACTCTTGTCATGTGGTGATTACCAGAAATGTAAAGATTGTAAGATGCCATAAGTGTTTGGTTCCACTCCCTAACCTCCAACTAATCTTTGCAGGCATTCAAGCAACACATTTAAATAACAAAACCTTAAAAGAGTGCATTTTGATTTTTATTTTCGATCAATTATGTAGATACTGACAGGATGAGACAAAATGATAGCTATGGTGTATCTGGTACAAAATAAGAGTTAATTGGGATAATTGGGGTGGTTGCTAAAACAAAGCATACTGCAGCCTTTAACAGGCACTTTGGTCAGCCCATGGCAGGCCAAACCTGAAACATTCACATCAGTTCTTAGCATTTCAAACATCTTCACTGGGTTGCCTCCCTGGTTTAAGAAGAACATGGATTTTATTATCTTTTTTTTTTTTTTCTTCTCATCATTCACAAGCCCACACAAGCAGTAAGTAATTCACCCAGACAGGAAACATTCTATTGTGTGGGTCAGGTCATTTAGAAATGATTCATTTGTACCTGAGTTCAAAGCTTCTGGCTTAGACCTATGGTGCATTTTAGTCTGTATTCATTCTTGCCTCAGACTTCTGTGCTAAGTGCAAATAAGCTGCTAGAGCAAATATTACAAAAGTTCAAGTGCCTTCAAACTTACTTGAATTTAAAAGTCTCATCTGGGATATATGAAAAAGAAAGTTTTATTTATTTATTTATTTATTTATTTATTTTTGGGGGGAGGCATTATTAATGGATGC
Source organism: Netta rufina (assembly GCF_964035555.1). Classification (NCBI taxonomy): domain Eukaryota; kingdom Metazoa; phylum Chordata; class Aves; order Anseriformes; family Anatidae; genus Netta; species Netta rufina. Next base: position 102,703,334 of record NC_140123.1, read on the forward strand.
AATAAAGACTCCTGTGAGAAAACTTCTTTCTGCCTGGAAACAAGGAGGAAAAAGACTTTCCCACTGCATGAAAATATTTGAGATCACTCCTTCTCTCCTTCCATCTCATATTATTGTGCATCATGTTAAAAATAGTAATAAAAATAATAATCCCTTGGAAGTGGAATGTAAGAGGAAGGTAAGAAAAGTAAAGGAGAGAAATCTCTCAATGACCCAAAGGTTATAATATTACATCTAGTTTCTGATGTAACTCTCTAAGGAAAAGCAAAGTCAAAATGCTCAAACCCAAATTCATCTATGTATTATTCATATTAGTGCTTTTCTGGATCGATAAATATATCATTTATCCAGGCATAACATTTTGAACACAAGAGACTGAAGAAAAGTCCTCAGTCCTCAAACCACAGTATCTTGGTTGTCTCACCTACTAAGAAACAAGACAACATAGTCTACACCAAACTTGCTTTGCTGTTGTTAATTACCTGAGTTAATTATTTTATAGAACACTCTGCAGCAACCTGAGCTGCTGTAAAAGTGTCCATATAAAAGTGCCTTGAACACTTCCTATTATTTATCCTGGGTGTTTTTGACCATTTTGTTAACAACTTCAAAAATTGTCAGTAAATGATAAAACAAGACGGAAATCTTGCAATACTGAATACATTACATAGAACCAACTAATCCTTCTGGATCATTAATTAACTAATCCTCCAGGTCATTAAAGTTGTAAGAATTCACATGAAAGATCACCATCAGGTGGACGATTAGTATCAGTAAATGGTATAGGACTTGGAAGTGACAAATATGGAACATCATCCTCTATCCCTGTTCCCAATTTCCAACATTATTTTGCAAAGCAGTATGAAAAGAGCTGAAGTCAGCTGGAATTGGAAGGCCCGTGGTCAGACCATGGGGTCATTTCATGCTTCTTCTTGGCTGGTCACTCAGCCAAACACACAAGGTTGGGAAGCAGAGCTCATGACAAAAGACCTTACTTGAAATGCCATGCAAACTCTGAAGGGCAGAAACAAGATCCTCTCTGGAAAATTAGTATAGGACCACCAGAGAAGAATGAATGGAAAGAATATCTCTGAGGAGAGTCAGAAAAATGTATATGCTCAGGCAGATGATGTGGTGATCAGGCCCAGTCAGCATGGGTTCATGAAAAGCAAGTCCTGCCTGACCAAGCTCATCGCCTTCTATGACCGGGTGACTCACCTGGTAGATTAGGGAAAGGCTGTTGAGGTAGTCTACCTAAACTTCAGCAAGGCCTTTGGCACGGTCTTCTACAGTATTCTCCTGTAGAAGGTGGCAGCCCATGGCCATTGGATAGGCACACACTTCACTGAGTTAAAAATGGGCTGGATGGCCAGGCCCAGAGAGTAGTGGTGAATGGAGTGAAATCCAGATGGCAACCACTCACCAGTGGTGTTCCCCAGAGATATATTTTGGAGATATATTTTGGGGCCCATCCTCTTTAATATCTTTATTGATTATTTGGATGAGGGAATTGAGTGGACCCTCAGTAAGCTTGCAGATGATACCAAGCTTGTGGGAAGTGTCTTCCTGCCACAGTATAGGAAGGCCCTGCAGAGGAACCTGGACAGGATGGCTTGATGGGCAGAGACCAATGGGATGAGATTCAACATGTCTAAGTGCCGGGTCCTGCACTTTGGCCACAACAACCCCATGCAACTCTACAGGCTTGGGGAATAGTAGCTTGAAAGCTGTGCAGAGACAGAACAATGTCGCAGCCTCCTCCGTGTTTCCTCAAATACTGGCTGTATTACCTTTTTTGCACAGCCTGCACAACCTTTGATTCATTTCCAATTATTACCGAGTCTGGATCCCTTTGCATTATAGATTTCACAAGAAAAGGACAAAAATGCTCAAGTATTAAAACTGAAGTGCGTTATGGTAACACTATATCTGCACTCCATTCCTGCCATGTAAAAGAAGAAGTGTACCTCAAACCAACTAGTGAACTAAATGAAGAAGAAAGCTTCCCTGTCACTCACCACCCACAAGCCTCTATTGCACCGATAGTATTGATAAGGACAAACTGATTGAGAAATAAGCATGTTAGAGGAGTCAGATAACTGAGGATGAGCAGATAAGAGACAAAAGCAAGCAATATTTATTTTTCAGACAGTTTTCCTCTAAGAAACTAGGCTGGGTCATGGGGTCATGTATTAAGTTTCTGCCTCATCAGGCAACTTCTGGTGTACTCTCCATAAGTAAACATAAACGTCAGGTTTCTACCATTTGACATCTAAAAAGGGAATCCTGATATTGATAGGATTTATTTATTTATTTATTTATTTTTCTAAAAAAAAAAAAAAAAAACATAACAGATCTCCAGGCCTCCAGACTTACTACTAAGGATTGGTGATCCCAGAAATCTCACAACAAAACTGGAAACGCGAGGACTACATGAAGTTAAGCAGAAGAGAAGCACTTTCTCAAGGTCACAAAGCCTTAAGCCAACAAACAACAGGCAGATCCAGAGTTTGAGCATGGCCATTCTGGCTCCAATCCTTGGACAACACTTCCCCCAGCCTGAGGATTTAAAGCACCAGAAAGGAGGTTCTACATCCCCACTGAACATCTGTTAGTGCTAAAAGGTGGTACAGTCAGAGGAGACTTGAGGTTTTACCTCCAGGAACTGCTATTGCAAAGTTTCTCCATGATGGGCTCTTCCAGTCTTCAATGTGTGCAATGGTTTGAAGCCACAGAGTGTGGGTCTAAATACAAGTTACTGAAATCCCAAGAAAAGGTCAGAGTGTTTTACTCACAGATGTTGTTCTGGAAAAGGTGTTTCATCGGTTAAGTGTTTGAGCCAAATAAAAAAAAAAAATCCATTTGGCTAAACTTTTAATGATTATTACAAAGGGATTTCGTATGTTCTCCTTTAAAATGATACATCCAGCTGTTACCTGCTAACTATAAATATAGCTTTCAGTGCTGAACTTGGAAAAAAAATTTCCTGGGTAGAAAATTTGACCTTCCAAACTGGGGAGCATCTGGGGAGTAAACAACCCACTTTTCTGAGCTCGACCATCAAAAAAGCTTTCCTTATCAACTATCACAAACTGAGAATATTCACTTTAGTTTCAAATTTGTGTAGTTAATGGAGTAAATATGCACCTCATGTATGCTTACTTAAAAGTTTGATGGGAAAGTAATGTTTTTCCTGATTGCAGGAAAAGACCAGTCAACCATGGTGTGGGGGAGGAAACGGCTGATCTGGTAAGAAACAAACTGATATTTAAGAGCACTTTGTATTGACCTCAGTTTCCATCCAAAATACATGAGTACTGGCAAGAGTGTACTGAAGTGTCCACGTACTACACCATAGGATAAAATCAGTTCATTCTGAAGTAACTATTTCATTCCTCTAATAAGCTGTGTTATAAAGTTTTGTCTTTTATAGATTAAAGACATCTGAATTTGCTGTAGAAAATCCATCTCAGTATTTCCCTTTGCATTCAATTCCTTCTTCACTTCATTTTTGATGACAAGCAGACTGACGAAAAAGAAAGCAACAAGCACAAAAGGTCTTTAAAACACACTGTTCTGATTATGGATGTGCTTGTGACTACGGTAATTATCCGAAACTCAGGTTTTGGTTCGGTTCTCAGCTCTGTTGCATGCCTTCTTTATGAAACTGTCTAATTCACAGAGTTTATCCACAGAGTTTATCTGAGTTTCTTAACCTCAGAAATTGAGGTAAGCTTAATTTTATTGTGATATTGTTGGGATAGCTTCATGTATAGTTGTAGACATCATACACATACCTAGATGAAAAGCAGTATTCCTTGTCTCATGACCATGCGGAATGTGTTTACTCTTAGCATTGTTTACATTAAGTTTTTAAGAAAGTCTTTTCTAATTCCTGTAAGTCTTGTGCTGGTTATGGACATCACATTTAATATATATAAACTAAAGTGCTTGATTTATGACTTTAATCAGTAGACAAACAACATGTGGCAATAAACTAGCAATCAGAATTCTTCTGGCAAATTCTTGAAATAGCATATGCATTTAAAAAAAAAAAAGAAAAAAAAAAAGTATAGCCATTTGTAACTGGACAGCAAATAAAAAGATAAATAATATAAACACTTCCTGTGATGAATATTACCTCAGCAAGACTGTTCTTATCTTCAGCTGCAGGCGGCTGTATGTTGCATACTTCTGCAGGAGATCTCAGGGCTGAGCTCCCATTTCCTAGCCTAGGAAATACACTAGTAAGTAAAACCCTCTGTACTCTTAACATTCTCTTTGTTCTTCTGAAAGAACATAGGTGTTCTGAGTTGAGTTTTTACTCAAGGTGAGCCACTCAGGCCCAGTTACTATGCCATGCTATACAGATTCAAGGATACTTACTGTGATCTCAGAAATGAATGTTTCAAGAGAATTAAAATTTAGGGCTAGCAAACAACTAAAAGACCAGGAGATGAAATCAGTTCTAAATTAATGTTCTCACAGTGGGATGTTATGGATAGATAGTGCCAGTTGTGACACTTTACAGGGATTTTACAAGAAAAAATTCTGCAAGTGTCAGATTTTGATGCTTAAATTAGGTCTCCTGATGCATGTTCATTTAAGTATAGTACCTGTTTTTAGATTTGAAACTGTTTTGTCCAAAAACCTCATCATTTCTCATTTAATTTTATGCATGTGCATCAAAACATGTTTGTATAGATAACTCTGTCCTTCTGATTTCAAGGCTGCACATTGGCTTTCATTTGTTTAAGCAAGCTGCACGTTTTTGTCCAGCACACCTTCAAATTAATGGCTGTCTAGAAAGACAGGCTTTATACTGATTGGAATTTCATTTAAGACAACAATCCGAGTGCCCAATCCTTCTGCCTCTGAAACATACATGCTGAGATGGGAAAAATATCTGTAAATGTTCTGAAAGGAAATTGCAGAATGCTTTTTCCCTGCCTCCTCCTCCTCAATGCCTCATTCTGCAGCACTATGGTAAATACCAGCAAGACAGTCTGGGAAATTCCTGAGAAATGTTAACACATGAATCTCATACAATACACATTACCAGTGAAGGTCACTGGGAACTGTACTGCTGCGAGAAACTTCCCAGAACCCTGGTTTATTACAATGACAATTGTAAAGGGCACATTGTAATGCAGCTTATCTCTCAAATTTGGAAACCAGGAGACATGCTAGTACTAATACTTGGTGTCTTTGTGTGTGTGTGTGTGTGTGTGTATGTGTGTTAAAGGACAATGTTTGTGGAAAAGTTGGCAGAATATACAATAATTTTTAATTATTTTACTTGGTACACCAATATTGTGATACACAAGAAGCTCTGTTCAAAGTGTTTATAGTGAAGATGAATGATCTTCACTGCAAGTAGGAAGTTTTCTAAAATCTTAAATGTAAATTCACCGTTCATTTTTGGTTTAAGCTGCCAGTGATACAAGTTCTCTTCCTCTTTAAGAATTACTTCATATATTCTTATGATCAAAGTAATTAAATTATTGAAGTGTTACAATATTGGAATACAAATCCATTTTTCCATAGTTATGGAAATAACACTTAAAGCACTACTGTGTATAACATGCAGTTATGCTTTTCTATACTAATTACCAGATCTGATTGCCTTTCACAGTACTTTCTAGTATTTCTGAATACCTTATCTTTCAAAAACATGAAAGTAAGGTAATATTTTTATTTTCACCTTCCTGTAGCAGTAATCATTGTTTCTTCTATCAAGGCAAAAATCTCTGCACACCAATCATTTTCCAGTACAGGTACAACTGTAGGTACAACTAAGGTTCTTAGTTGTAAGATACAACTAAGTTATCAGACTTCAATTAATATAAGCTCTAAACAAGATATAGGAAAATAAATACCAGCTGTGTTGCTAGATGTCCTTTTTTATTATTTTTTATTTTTATTTATTATTTTTTTAATGAAGAATGCTTAAACTCTTGTACAGCTATTAGATAGATAAAGCTGCAAAAACAGTTTCCATAAAACATTTAAAACCTTCAGGATTTCATTTCTTCCAGAATCAGGACAATGACTTCCCCTCCTTTTTATTTTCAGACTTAATTAGAAATATTAACTTTTATTAAACACCCTTCCAAATAAAGCAGTTATGTTGAAAAATTATTAGATCTATTACATAGCTCAGCTTTAAATCAGCTAGTGGAAGCATTTGACAGATCCTCTGCAGGAGGATCTGGATAGGCTGGACCGATGGGCTGAGGTCAACTGCATGAAGTTCAACAAGGCCAAGTGCCGGGTCCTGCACCTGGGGCGCAATAACCCCAAGCAGAGCTACAGGCTGGGGGAGGAATGGTTGGAGAGCTGCCAGGCAGAGAAGGACCTGGGAGTGATGGTGGATAGTCGGCTGAATATGAGCCAGCAGTGTGCTCAGGTGGCCAAGAAGGCCAACGGCATCCTGGCTTGTATCAGGAACAGTGTGACCAGCAGGGCTAGGGAGGTGATAGTCCCCCTGTACTCGGCTCTGGTGAGGCCGCACCTCGAGTACTGTGTTCAGTTTTGGGCCCCTCGCTACAAGAAGGACATGGAGGTGCTTGAGCGGGTCCAGAGAAGGGCGACGAAGCTGGTGAGGGGCCTGGAGAACAAGTCCTATGAGGAGCGGCTGAGGGAGCTGGGCTTGTTCAGCCTGGAGAAGAGGAGGCTCAGGGGCGACCTTATTGCTCTTTATAGGTACCTCAAGGGAGGCTGTAGCGAGGTGGGGGTTGGCCTGTTCTCTCATGTGCCTGGTGACAGGACGAGGGGGAATGGGCTTAAGTTGAGCCAGGGGAGTTTTAGGTTAGATGTTAGGAAGAACTTTACTGAAAGGGTTGTGAGGCATTGGAACAGGCTGCCCAGGGAAGTGGTGGAGTCACCATCCCTGGAAGTCTTCAAAAGACGTTTAGATGTAGAGCTTAGGGATATGGTTTAGTGGGGACTGTTAGTGTTAGGTCAGAGGTTGGACTCGATGATCTTGAGGTCTCTTCCAACCTAGAAATTCTGTGATTCTGTGAAATTCTGTGATTCTGTGACAGGGTATTCCATAAATTTTATGCTTATTTAAAAATTAGCCACATTTAGAAGTTATTATTTAAAAATAATTAAAAATAGGATTGGAGAGAATAAGGGTGATATTCACATTTTATGTATAAAGACATTTTATGGATTATTTGTTCTAGAGTGCTGCTAGTGCTATGATAAAAATAACTATCCAGAGCACTCATGATTTATCTTTAAATTAGTAAGCAAGTATTTTCTTATGTAAATCTAAGCACATATTGGAAAAAAAGTTTAAAGATGACCCATACAGATAACAAAATAAATGTTTTTGTGGTAATCTTCTGAGGATGTGAGATGGGGTCCACAGGAGGAAGGAAGATTAATTTTTTAAATCATATATTTTAATTCATTTTACTCTTTACTTGGAAAAAAAAAAAAAAAAAGAAAAAAAAGCTGCTTAGTTTCAGAATTTAGATTGATATCATTTAAAGAAAACTGTCTTAATTAGCATATCAAAGAGAAAATTTCCCTAATGCCGTTTGCCAAGGGCAAAATAAAAATAAATTAAAAAAAAATACTACAACTATAAAAGCTTTACAGCATATTGTTATTTCCAGGAAACATTTCATGTGTGTTAACTCTACAGACAAAACCAGAGGGAGTACATAAACAAACTTAGAGGAAAGTGTTCCTGGCAGCAGAAGAGCCCATCAGAGACTCTACACACATCTTTAAGATCCTAACATCTTTAGGATCTCTAGTTAGAGGCTTTCTTTATTTTTATATACAGTTTACAGATGGCTGTGACACTGAATAAAAGCTAACATGGAGAATAAGAAACACATCTTTCCTAACTTTCTTTGGGAAAACGAAATACCGATTCCAAGAATAAATAATGTGAGTTTCTGCTTTACTTATGTCTTCAATTGAGTTGTAAATATTAACAATGTAGTGGGGAGAATATCACAGCCAGTTCCAACATACATACACACCACCTTTTACTGTGATTTCAGATCTCTGAGGATAGCTGCTTATAATTGGCAGTCAGGTTTGGAGACTTAATATTTCACAAAAAGGCCCTCATATCAGTCTGCTTCAGGTTACTCATCATTGGTGACTCATACTCATACCGGTGACTCCAACAGGTACCATCCATCACACAGGTATAGCAGAAGGTTTATATTAACCTTGGAGGCATTGGAGAAAGGTCTTGGAGAAAGCTGTAAATGTGGCTGAAAAGTTTGAGGGATCAAGGGATGATGGGAAATTATTTTTATTGAAAAGGTGGAAACAAGCTTTGTGTCATTTTCTTCTCCTATTCAATACCTCTCAGTTAAAATTATCTCACCCCTGCACTTCACCAAATTACCTGTCTCCACGAATCTATTTTTCTGCTGTAGACACAGTGTAAGAAAAGATGGTATGGGGAGGGAGGAGTCTTCATGGAAAGTATCTTCTATCAGAGGCAAAATTTGTCTATTCAGGCAAATATTTCCTTCCTTGGTAAAATTTATGACAGCATTGAGAATATCCAGGCATTCTCATTAGAAATTAGATCTACTTTTAGATAAAGGCTAAGATCCACCACCAAGTAAATTCATACAAGAAGAAAAAGTAAAAACAAGTTTTCTTGTTAATGCGAGTATGTTGGCTTGTAGCCAAGAATATGTGAAGTCCAGCCCCAAATTCTCCCTTATTTAAAAGACGGGTGAAAACTCCAGTACTCCATAGTAGTGGATACTCAATACTCCATACTCCATAGTATAATTCACAGAATCACAGAATCATCTAGGTTGGAAGAGACCTCCAAGACCATCTAGTCCAACCTAACACTAACAAGTCTTCCACTAAACCATATCACTAAGCTCTAAATCTAAACGTCTTTTAAAGACCTCCAGGGATGGTGACCCAACCACTTCCCTGAGCAGCCTATTCCAATGCCTAACAACCCTTTTGGTAATGATTTAGGTTGGATATTCTTCCAACCTAAATATCCAACCTAAATCTTCCCTGGCGCAACTTATTCACCCTTTACTGTTCTCTTCCTGGCTTTCTGTTTTCAAGAAACTTTTAGGAATTGACTGTCCTTGTAAACATCATTCATCTAACAAATTTGGTTAAAAAAAATCAAGTTGGCTCAGGCAGATGAAACAAAGACATGCTCACATAATTCTTTTCCTCACAGATGACTAGGGCAACAATGTGGTCCCAAGACTCATTTTTCCTTCAGAAACAACTTCCTTCAGAAACAACTTCTAGTTGTTGTTTCTGTTGGTGGTGGTGGTGGTTGGTTGTTTTTCTTAAACCAGTTATAAGAGGTTCTTTGTCATACAGTCTGATCATATGTGATTGCCTTTTTTAAGTCTAACTACATATTTACCTTTTTTTCACTCAAGGACGAGCTATTTCAAGAGTTAGAATCATAGAATCATAGAATCAAGAGTTATTAGGGAATTTCAAAATTAACTAATCTGAGGAAACTGTTAATCAAAATGTTAGCTTCATCATGAGATAATTTTGTATATCTCACTAGATGCTGATGCTATCTGCTGTCAGATGTTAAGATATAAGAAGTTATACCTAGTTCCAGAACTCTGAGCTTAAATTTGAGTGACTGCTTCATAGAACATGCCTCAAGCTCTCAAGTCTTCTTGTCAAATTGGTCCACGAAAGTTGTGTCTCATCCAACTTCTTTGAGGATGGGGAGTCATCTGACAATGGAGAGGGCTCATCGTAAGTGTGGGGATAAGAAGGTGACAAGACATCCACCATATTACACAAGGTCTATACATTGCGAATAAGCCCTCTTTCAAAAGATTTTGAAATCTGCAGACTCCTCTAAAATGAGTTATGGAGAAACAAAGATTACTACAAACAATGAATTCCAATTCACTTGTTTAGTGATGATCTGAATTTGGCCTTAACTCTCTGAAAAAGTTGAATTTAAAATATTCATGCTAGTCCATGCTCACACAGATTTTTTTTTTCCCATTAAATTCCCAAGAAAGATGGAAGAAAATGTACCCATCTTCTTAGTAATAAAAGATTCCTGATAGCCAATTTGCACTGAAATGCATAGAAACGTTTCAGAAAAGAATGAAAAAAAAAAACCTCATAAACAAAATAAACAGAAATAAGTACTAAAAATTGGTATTTAATACACTTTTTTTTTTTTTTTTTGGTCCTTTTCCTAATTTTAAGAGCATAGAATTGTTATTTCTTTAAATCAAAAAAGGATGCTAAATATCTAAATGTCCCTAATATTGTCAGAAGAAAGTACTTGAATTGCCAGCTTTCCATAAAATGTATAGAACAAGGTTTTAAATCTATCCTGGAGCTAAAAGGAGGTTAATATAGCACCGAATATCCACACATCTCTCTAATGAGACTTTTTTACTGCATAATAAATCTTTGCACAGTATGTATATGCACTGCAATTGCAGTATGACTCAAACAGCATTAATCAAGTGTTATGGTAACCTCATTTTAAAGTACAAATCCAGTCAGACATTTCTATCACTGTACTTCATTTCTTAACAAGATTCTTTTAATAGGTAGGAATTTAGGATGTCCCATGCATTTACTTTCCTTGTAAAAATGTCAAATCTCAGTGTTCCTACATACCCAGAATTCTTCACTGTGTTTTCTCCCGTGTGCCAGTAGTTGACATCATTTCTGCTTTGTTTGAACAGCTGGTCTTCACCCAGCCTCGTGAGTTCAGAGGTACAATCAAGGCCAAGACTTCACTCTTCATAAAGAAGAAATACAGAGCACAAGGAAATAGGATGTATCACCAACCATCCACATCCCTTCCCTCAAGGGATAAGCTTGTTATGATAAAAGCTATCTTATGCTTTGGTAATGCAGGTTTCATCCTATACCTCCAAATTCCAGTGTATTATCATGAAGTTAGGATTTTCAATGACTCAAGCATGTAGTTTTTGATTTTCTACACCACAATCCTGACTCTATTACAAATTACAGATGGCCATCACATCCTGTCTCAAGACCTTATCTCACATTTCAGCTTACACTGTGACAGTGAAGAACACAAGAGGGTTTCAGAAGTTACTTTCCAAGGAGATGGGAAGGCTGAAAATAGATTTTAGCGTAGTCAGCAGTGAGGGAGCAGTGAAAGCGGGGCTGTTTCACAAGGAGACCAAGCCAAGTAGGATGCCACACAGGTCCCCAGTGCGGTGGCAGCAGACAGCTCCATGTCTAGACAGAGCAATCAGATAGCCCTAAATATCCCCTTCCTTTGGAAGCCCAGAAGAATCATCTGTAATATTTTCTGTATAAAGAAGCTTCTCTTTAAACCAAAACGCAAACTTTTGTCATCTTGTCAAAAGACATCTAAGTTCCTGAAGTTAATTTCTGCCTGAATCAGAGTGAACTAGTAGAGCAAGGACTTGAAGACAAACCAGAAGTTTACCTGCAGTTATGTATCATCTTAGCATATCAGGTTTTGGGGAGGGGGGGGGTGTATAACATACCGAGGCTCCAGTGTCATTTGAAAATTTCTGAATGTCAGGAGTTGTACAACAGAATCCTCCTCCTCCATTCAGGTTCAAAGCACACCCAGTCTGCCACAAAGCAGGTCTATGTCTGCATTCACAAATAGTGTCTCTGTTGAATGAAAGAACTGGTACGGATGAAAAGAAACCTATATTATTAACACTACAGGGAGGTTCTAGTTTGGATTAGTTTGAATCTGTAGCATGTACTGAATGTCCATTTATGGCTTGAATGTATCAAGTGCCTTTTCAGCTTAATTTTATCTCAAAGGCATCATTCTCACACACGCGAGACTGCTCCATGATCCAAATGAAAAATGTGGAGTTCTCCTTAAAAGCATACTTCTGATTTGAACTAAGGGAGTGATGTAGATGGGTGCAGGAAGACCCTTAATACAGAGGTAAACAGAAAGACACTCACGTCCCCATTCCTTTGGAAGCAAGGAGCTTGTTGTTTGTGACAGAACATCAAGAACACAGACACAAATATTCAACATGTTTTTTGTCTTCACGTTCTTCCACAAGATATAGTAATGTTTCATTCTTCATTAGCTGTATAAAATTATGAAAGTTACAGAAAGTGTGTGCACCACTTTATCTTTTTAACTTTCCTTATCCAATAAAATGCAATGCACTCATCGAAGAAAAAAAATAAAATCCTTCTAATCCTATGCATTTGAATGTGTCCATGAAAATGAAGCTCATGAAGCCTAAAGAAGTTGAGATGGTGTTGTAAGGTTTGAATTAAAATTAAAAAAAAAAAACAAAAACGGTATGGATGAAGCATGCAATTCATTTTCAGCTCATAAATCCTGATTTTCAAGTGGAAAGGGTACACAGAGGATGTATAAAAATTTAGTGGCTACAGTCCTTCTAGTGTCAAAAACACATATTGACATAAGAACACACACTTCTGTGGAAAAAAATGTGAAGCAATTAAATTGTAAGATGTTTGTAAATCAGCTTTGGTTATACTCGGCTCCTATTGTGCACCTGTATATGTATTTCACCATGTTCCAAGCCTTCTTTACTATGTCACTCAGTAAATCAAGCTATGATTTACTGAAGCAAGAAATTTTGAGCAAAGGAATGAGTCACAATATTTATTTGAATTTCATTGACCCCTGGTGGGAATGAGGGAAAGGGTGGCACTGCCCATTTCTGTGAATGCAACGATTTCTTGTCTAATTCCAAGACACTTTATTTTTACTGGGACAGCTTCTGAGTTGGAAACATAAATAACAAAGCCAGTTTTCCTGTTGGCCACCTTCTCAAATAAGTGAGGTTTGTAGGAAAAGGAAAGAGATTTAATTCAAACTTGACAGTCACCAAGCAACCAAAGACTAAACAAATAGACACAGGGCCAAGGTAAAATAAAATAAGAATGCGTTGTGTCTCTTTAAATTCTGTATTGATTACACTGGGTACGTACATACATATATTTGTGCATGTTTGTATAAAATCCAACAAAGGTTTACATTGCTTTATACATGAATACTTTATATATGTTTTTTTAACATCATAGGTGATTAATTTGATGAAAGAGTAGAGCTGAAGACCAGCCTTTTGCTTTGACAAATCTTTGCTCAATTCTGAACACAACAAACATGACAACAATCAAGCTGGCTGAATTCCACATCACAGTTCTTATGTACACTAGCACACAAAAGTAAGCTAGACAGCTACTCCACTGATGTCTGTTGGCTCTGTCAACAAAACAGAAGTGTACCATTAAAGACTCCAAAATTAAAGCGTCTCCATTTAAGGAAAATGACTCCTACAGTTACAACTTTTCTGTTATATTCCCTGTTGTTGAGAAAAGCAACACATTTTTGTGATATTAGGAAACAAAAGACATTTATTTTCCCTTAACGTAATTAACAAAGCAAGTATGATATTAATATTGCTGCATAATGAAAAAATCTCTTATCTGTTGACTGAGATACATCATATCTGGACTCTTAATATAACGTAGATTTTTCAATTAATCCTTAGAGCAGCAAAGCAGTTAATCTTTTGGTTTCACAGCCTATAACATTTCGGGTCCTGTGCTTGGCTTGAGATCAGACTAAATGATCTTCATAACTTCTGAAATTCTTCACTTTTTGACCTTCAAACAATGAAGCAGTCTCAATGGAATTAATTGGGCAAGATCTGCAGTGTTTGAATTGCTGCTTGTACTCTTCTGGTTAATGCACCCATGTCCATTTGAGGTCATTGAAGCCTTTGTGTTATGCTTCTGCAATGGTTTGACAGGTAATATCGAAAACTTACCATTATGAATTATTCCTCTTTGGACACCTTACTACCAAACTGGTCCTTCATTACAAACAGCATTGTAACATTGTAATTGTCCATGTGCCAACCCCTGTTCACATGACATATGTGCTTTCATAAGTTAACAAGATTGCAGAATTCTTTAAACTTGGTGCTGAGCTGAGATCAGTAACTAATATAGTTCAGGACACAACTGATTCCACTTCCCTTCATTATCAGTATCCAGCCTGACAGGATGGGAACTTGGGTTGCTTGTAGAGCCCATCAGTTGTGACATATTTCCCTGTGTGTTGCAGGATATACTATCAAGACTGAAAAGCTTTTAGTTTGGCCTAGTTCTTGACAATTCTTCTAAATTCCTTTCTCAAGGCAAGTTGTATATGGCCCTATGGTAGTGTAAAATACCATTTCAATCAGCTGATTCTCTATGACTTTTTAGGCCAAGAAAGACATTGTGCAACAAGAAAAAACAGAAGAAACAAAAACATCCTTGGCACAGAGCAAATATTAATATTTAGTTTTCACAAGAGAATATATATCATTTTTCTTACTCTAAGGAGGTAAAAAGAAATTGCCATTCATGTCTAATACTCGTTCCTGTTTTAAAAAAACTTTTTGTTTATCCATCTCTTCTAGTAAATTGTAGTTGCTTTTAAGTATCTACAGTTAATTTTTCTACGTCAAAAGGGCCTGACTGAATCTTTTCAAAATCATTCTTACTGGTATTTTTCTTATAGTCCACTTTCATTTTAATACTCCTTGATAGCTTTAATGAAAACTTGTTGCAGAACAGAGTGAAATATCTCCATCATGTTATGTGATATTTATTCTGTAATGAAACTCTGTGCATTCACAGTCTTTTTTTTTTTCTTCTTCTTTTTTGATTCAGTGTTTCCCCAAATCAGAGAACAGTTGAGGTTGGAAGGGACTTCTGGAGGTCATCTAGCAGACCCCACTGTATTAAGAGCAGGGTCAACTAGAGTAGTCATGTTTTGAATCTCTACAAGACTTCATAACTCTTCAGTAATCTGTTCCCATCTCTGACCACCCACACAGAAAAAAAAAATGTTTTTCTGTGTTCATATGGAATTTCATGTATTTCCTTTCATGCCGATTGCTTCTCATCCTGCCACAGGACACCACTGGGGAGAGCCTGGTTCTTTCTACTTTATTCCCCACTCCATCAGGTATTTATACACATGAATAAGACCTCCCTTGGTGCTCCAGAATTAACAATTCTAGATCTCAGCCTCTCCTTGTATGAGAGATGCTCCAGTTCCTTAATCATCATTGCGGACCTTCACTGGATTTGCTCTAGTACATCTTTGTTTCTCTAGTGCTGCAGAGCCCAGAAATGGACTCCAGACATGTCTCATCAGTGCTGAGCAAAGAGGAAGAACCAGCCACTTTGACCTTCTGTAAATTCGGAGTCTAATATAACCTGGGATATTGCTGGTCTTTTTTGCCACAAGGATGCAATGCTGACTCCTGTTCAATGTGGTGCCCATCATGACTTCCGGTTCCGTCTCTATAAAGCCAGTCAGTCCTGAGCCTGTACTGGAACATGGGGTTATTCTTCAACAGTGGCAGGACTAAGCACTTACTTTTCTTAAATTACTTGAGATTGCTGACAGGCCATTTCTCTAGCCTCTCCGAATAGTGGCACAACTGTCTGTGTGTCAGCCACTCCTCTCAGTTTTGGGTCATATGCAAACTTGCTGCGGTCCCATTGTCCAAATGATTAAAGATGTTAAACAGACCTACTGTCAACCCTTGTGGTATACCACTTCATTGATATATATTGGCCTCCAACTGGACTGCTGCCAATGGCAATCATTTGAAACTGGCTGTTCAACTGGTTCTCAATCCATTCCACAGTCAACTTTCCTAGCCCATGCTTCACCAGTTTGTCAATGAGGATGTTACAGGCAAGGGTGTCAAAAGGCTTGAAAAGGTCACAATAAACAACATCTGCTGTTTTCCCTTCACCTACCAAATGTCATCTCATTTCAGTGGGCTATCAGGTTGATCACGAATGATTTCCTCTTCAAAAATCCACACTGAATTCATCATAGAGAACAATATATTAATTAATATCTAAAGATTAACTATTATCTTTTTTAATTTTTTTTTGTTTCTTCCTGATTTCTGATAGGAAGTTAAATTCACTGTCGAGAAATTATTGCATTATTCAACGTTTGTGCTGAAGTTTTGGGGATTTGTAAGTTTGACTACCCATTTGGGTGTCTGTAGAATCCTCGACTTTAATTCCGAGACAGTGACTTTATCAGTATGAGTACACATAGATTTTATTTCCCCACCCCATCTAATTATAGTTATTTTTTCCAGTCCCCTCTCAAAAGTCCTTCTTCAAAAGCCCTTTCCATGCCGTATTTTCTAGTATACATTTGAGCCTTTAGATTTGTTGTTGTTGTTGTTGTTTGTAGACATGTACTCCAAACTGCTAATCCAAAATTCAGTGGTACAGTTTGTCTCATCCTTGCCTCATGTGTTGATATTATGAATCATTTGAGAGAGGTCTATAGCTATTAACTCATGGCTAATTCATGCTTTTCTTCAATATTAAACATAAAATGTTAAGATGAGCTCTTGCATTGATTATTCAACCTTTTTTTAAAAAAAGGACTTATGGACTTAAGCAATACATCAGTAGTCTAAAACTCCATCACATAAGGGTAAAGAATTAGAAGTCATTAATGATAATTTCATGATCATCTCTGCTCAAAAACAGTTCAAGTACCATGAGAAGAGGAGATACCATTCTGAAGTTTCCCGTTCTGAATCAGATCACAGCAACTGCAAGCCAAAGTACATTTACTGGGAACACCCTTTGAGACAGGAAGGACCTTGGCTAATGAATGCATCTGGGAGATATGGGTCTAATAAACTTGGTACATATTTCCTCTATATTGAAAAAAAATGTAGGATTAGGGATCAGGAAAACTCTAGTTAGTAGAAATACTCCAGCTTGTCAATGTTATACACTTAACTGGATTTCATAACTGTTATCCTATTTGCTCAACTATTTGGAATTGAATGATATAACCAATTGACTGAATAACTATTATTTGATAACAAAACAAAAAATCACAATGTAGTCATCATTTAGGCCTTGATATCTAGATACAGCTGATTTTGCAAAGTTTAGTCAATGTGAGCAATGCATTGGGGTGCAACTTAGAAGTCAACTTGTCAGAAATTAATATAAAAGACCGATGTATTGTACAAAGTGAGAACGATATGCTTTTGAGTCAAGTAGATGCTTTGCAGAAAGGACAACTTGGACACATAAATGATCTCACTGCCTTATTCTGCATGAATACTTCTTGCAGAATTCACTGCGCTATACATGCTAGGTTTCAAAGAGGAAAACAAACTGTTTCTTTGCACTACATAATGCACTTCTGGAAGGCACAAAAATACCATAGTGCTGTGGATATTTTAGCAGATATTCTTTAAGAGTCTTAACAAGGACACTTCCTATTACTGTTGAACATCATCATTCAAGACTATAATATGCAGTTATGTAAAGCAATAGGCAGTATTCTGAACTTTTCTGCTTTTTGTTTGTTCATGGTTTGGAAATGTGTACACTTTTCTGGGTGAAGAACTGTCTGGATGGCCTGGCTCAAGGAGTCCCAGTGAATGGAGTTCAGTCCAGTTGGTGGCCAATCACCAGTGGTGTTTCCCAGATCTCAGTACTGGGGCCAGTTTTATTTAATATTTTTTCACTGATCTGGATGACGGGTTCACACTCAGTAAGTTTGCAGACAATACCAAGATAGGCAGAACTGCTGATCTCCTTGAGGTGAGGAAGGCTTTGTAGAGGTATTTGGGTAGGCTAGATTGGTGTGATGAGTCCAATTGCAGAACATTCAACAGGGGTAGCAGCCTGGTACTGTACCTGGGTCATAATGACTGAATGGGGGAGTATAGGTTTGGGAAAGAGTGTCTGGGAATTCGCCCAGGAGTAAAGGGCCTGAGGGTGCTGTTTGATGTCCAGCTGAACATGAGCCAGTAGCCAGGTGGCCAAGAAGGTCAATGGCATCCTGGCCTGTATCAGAAGTTGTGTGGCCAGCAGGATTAGGGAAGTGATTGTCCCCTTGTACGTTGCACTGGTGAGACCGCACCTTAACTGTTGTGTTCAGTTTTGGCATCTCACCACAAGACGGATTTTGAGTTGCCTGAGCATATGCGCAGAAAAGTAATGAAGCTGCTGAACAAACTAGAAAATCTGACTTAATAATGAGTGACTAAAAGAACTGGGGTTGTTTAGTCTGGAGAAGAGAAGGCTGAGGGGAGACCTCATTGTGCTCAACAACTACCTGAAAGGAGGTTGCAGTGAGGTGGGTGGAGGTTGCAGTGGGGTGGGTGTTGGTCTCTTTTCTCAGGTGAAAGTGATAGGATGAGAATAAACAGTCTCCAGTTGTGCCAGAGGGGGTTTAGATTGGACAGCAGGAAAAATTTCTTCACAGAGAGGATGAAGAACCATTGGAACAGGCTACCCAGGGAAGCGGTGGAGTCTTTGAAGATATTTAACAGACATATGGATATGATACTAAAGGACATGGTTTAATGATAAGATGTGGTAAGTCAGGTTGATGGTTGGACTTCATGATCTTGAAGGTTGTTTCCAATCTAGATGCTTCTATGATTCTGTGAATCTAAGTAAGCAGTTAAATTATCTACCCTCAATATTGAGCGGATAAATGCATTATCCCAAACTGTTGAGTGGTAACTTTCTTTATCAAGCTACCATTTTTGTAGCAAGAGAAAAGAGACATCACAGATTGAGTTTGCATAGTAGATGACTATGGAACTGATTTCTGAAACCTGGGATCAGAATCTGTATCACATGTCTCACTTGTTAGGCTTAACACAATCATATTTCTTTTCCATAACCATGAACGCTTCAACATATCAAAATTTGATCCACATACTAGATAGAGTACAGAAAAAGCAGTAACCTGCTATTAAAAACATTTCCTTTTTTTTTTTTTTTTGTTTTTAGCATGTCCCATTTTAAAATCTGTGAAATGCCTTTCTTAACACCTGAATAAATAAGTGTTAAGATGATGCAACTCTTCAACTGAGATAGGCTGAAGTTAAAAATTAAGTACATCAGGACCCTCTGAAAGTCAATCCCTAGATATTCTAAGTTTTTTCTGAGTGACTCTCATTGTTTTGCAGAGGACCAGTCAAGCTTTCCACAACCGTGAAATTCATGCACAACTCCCATTTTGAACAGTTAAGTAAACTTTGCTTAGGCTGTTCTTTGCCTATACTGCACAGGACTAGCATTCTCTGCAAGTGGCAGATCACCACATACACTAAACAGTAATTTTGTTGACTGGTGTTTTGATCACACTTATTTCCCCCAAAACAAGGCAATTAGAAACAAGAATAAGTCCAGCAAATAGAATCTACTTCCTACTTAATATCAGAATAGAAATAGCAATTGCAAAAAAAAAAGCCATGATCCCTGCAACTCAACAGTTATGCAGCAGAATTCTGCCTTTCTAAGGAAATGTTTATAGACAGAAAACAAAACTCTAGAACTAACTCGGAATCAAATTGTTTGCTAGTATCCTCCATGCAAACTGAAATGCAACTAGTTCTCAGTGGTCAGGCAGAAAACAATACAGAGAAAGTGTCTGATTTTGGAGTACCATTTCCAATTTGTTTCCCTAAAGAAGCAAGATACTGTTGAATGACAGGAATGAGTGAGTCAAGCCAGGACAGATATAGATTCATCTAGGCAATACTGAAATAAAAGTTATTTCTAAAGTGAGGAAATAGAGGAAAAGGGTGCTCAGATGAACTTACTCGAAACCGAGGAAAAGAATCCTTACCCTGTACAAAGAGAATCCACTTCGCAGCAATTTTGATAACACATATTTCAAGCAATTAACAGTATCATTATCTTCTCCAGGGCAATGATCTTATTACATGACATTTAAAGATGTCAAAAATAAATTAAAAAAAAAAAGAGAGAGAGAGAGAGAGAGAGGATGAGGTAGAGGGAGAGAGAGTAGAGCATAAATACAGTTCAAATTAACAAGTGTAGGCAGAAGCCCTATTAACCTATCCCATACTGTACACACTCTAAGATGCAATAGTAAAGGTTACCCAGATACTTCCACTCACAACACTTTTGCACCTGGCCCTATACACATGCATACCGTACAAAGCTATGGAGGGAAATGGCTCATCCTTACTGAGTCTTCTTCATTTTGACTTTCTGTAGTTGATCATGCTTTCCAATTGTTCATCCTTTTTCAAAATCAGAAGCTAATCTCTTTCACGTTATGCCTGTCTAAAATAGCATAAATATTTTCTACTAAAGCAGGCTCAAATTCACAACTGCTCTAAGATAGCTTTAGTTTATATGGCAAGCATCACTTTAAAACATACTTTCATGTCTATCACAAGCAGCTGCCATTACACTTTGAATTTTATTGTTTATGTACCATTTGGAAGCTTTGAATGGAATATGTGAAGAACTGGATTTTACAAACATGAGGGTGAATACGGACACTTGTTTTTCCATTTTAAAAGAAAAGCAACCAGAGAGATTCCTTCTTAAAATCAAGTTGATAATAAGAAATGTTCTTGTTTACCTTAAACAGAAGGTTATGAACACAAGTTATGAACACTCTAAAATGTTATGAGAACTCAAGAGAAAATGGTCAAGTCTACATAAAAATTTAAGATATCAAGGCAAACTCTATTTTTAAATTTTCCTTTCCTTGAAGAGATAGGACATCTAGATATTGGCTGTAGAGTTGACTCATATTGTCTTTATATTCTTCTTAGCTCAATGTAAAAATTTGGCATATAAAACGGACTGAAATTTGTTGGTTAACAGTAAAATATGAAGCCTGCTTTTCTGTCAAAGTTGAGAATGTAAAAAGATATCCGACAATTCAAGTTTCAAAAATATTTCCTAAAACACGGAATTTGAGTTATCCTGTGTTAAATAATAAATAATAAAATATCTCCCAAATTAAGGATTTTCAAATAAACGTGATTCATCTACATACACACCAGTACATTTAACTTTTTGCACCGTAGTCCCCTCAGGGAAACAACAACAAAAATCATTTGGGTGCATAAAATTAGGCACATACCACTGATGCATTTCTAATCAGTTAAATTAAACAAAACAAAACAAAACAAAACAAAACAAAACATAATTGTATTCTGCTTGACATAGCATTATTATTATAGAGAAATCAAACCCACTGTAGCTTATAGAAAGCATAGGATGTAGTACCTAGCTATGAATTCTATTATCTATTTGGTTAATGACAAGCCATGCAGAAATATGGCAATAGGACAGGAATCCTAAAATTAAACATAATGTATGTATAACCACTACCTTGCATAACTGATACAAAGAGGGCATCACTCACCCATGTGAACAACTGAGACTATGGAACAGCAGACAATTGGCAAGCAGACTTAAGATCAACTGTGCCATCTTTCATCCCTCAGTCATACAAGCTGAGGAAGATCCATATAACATTTACATAATAGTACACCATTAAGTATTAAATGGGAAGTGGGAGAAGGGAGATGATTACTACAATGTACTCCACAACCAACTCTGGAAAAATCTGCTAATGGCAAATACATTTGTATTCCACTCTCCCAGTGGGGCCCTGAAGACAGCCTGAAGGCATAAAAAAAACAGAGCTTACTGTTTACCCCAAACTCAAATGCCCATGGAACATTTTAGAGAGCCCAACTTAATCCAAGCAAGCAATACATGTACTCACTTATTTAAACCAGCGTGGAAACTCACCCTATTTGTTTTGCTGTTAGTGTAATCTGTGTCTTGTCCAGGATCAATCTCGTAGGGCAAAAATGGCCTTTGCCCTCTTGCTCAGACAGCCCAGGGCTGCAGAATGGAGCCAGAAAGCCTGGGAAAACCCTGCCTCTGGAGTAGCACAGCACTGGAGCTTTTTGTCTATGAAGGACAACCTGATAGTGGGAACTTCATGTTCTTGTTCTTGGCATGGTGTCCCTTTCAGCTGGCATAGGCCAGGGCCTCTCCAACCAGAGGGAGGTGTCTAAGCTGTAACCTTGTCCAACCCAGGGAGTCCCACAGCCAAGACCAGTTCTACATGGCATGCCAGCCTTGTTGTCACCCTGGAAAATGTTGTCATTTTCCTTTTGTTCAGGAATTTGCTCCAGGAGGGATAGAGAGTGCATGACTGTTTTCTCCCATTCAGATACCTTCATCCTAAAAAGCTCCAGGATGGCTGTGCACAAGAAACTGCACAATCCTGGCCTTGCTCCCCATGGCAAGCCTAAAGATAGGCATGCATGGCATGCATGGGCATGAGAAGTGGTGGTCAAATGAAGAGCTCAGAGTATTAGATGTCATTCAACATCAGAGGAAGTGTTTTACCTTTATGAGTATGAAGAAGAAGTTGATTAATAGAATGTGAATTGTACCTGTCTAGACCTGAAAACTATACAAAAAAGAGAAAAACAAACAAACAACAAACAAACAAACAAACAAACACAAACAGAAGAGCTGATGGCTCTGTTCACCTGTATTTTGAAATCTACTCTAAACTACTTTGTCCAGCATATGGGGATGGTGAGACAGCATAAGGTCTCATGTCACTACAAGAAATAAATAACACTTTTAATTGAAACTGGTAGCTGAAGTTTTTCAGCTGATGATTGATCATTTCCATTGTGAGCATCTGAGAAAAGTATTTTCATTTGTTCTAGGTTGAAAAGCACACTTCAACTTGGCAATAAAATTGAATCAGGCAACTTTTAATTCAGCTAAAAGCAAAAGAAGCTGCCAGGTATCAACTTTTTTTTTTTTTTTTTTTTTTCTAATTGGAAAACATTCTCATATAAATAATACTGATTTTATTATTATCAGGAATACTAAGGTAACAATTTATATTAATTTATATTAGAAATTATTTTAGTGGATAAATGATTTCATCTAACTATTGGATTTCACAAAAACTTTGAATACTGCAATATAACTCTGGCTCTTATTTTTATAATAGCTATATAAAACATGCTTTAAGTTTCTGTACATAAGCACCTTGCAAAGCTGAAAGCTAACAAAAATGTAAAGTTGATAGCAAGCTGCTGGAGCACAAAGCAACAATCAAGCACCACACCTCTCCTTAATACAGACTGCCCTCACACATGCAGCTGGACCACAGCATGGTCAAGGAAAATTCACCTGATTATTGTGTGTATGAGCTGAGGATTCTGACTACTGAGCAACTCAATTCTCATTAATGGCCTTCATGGCAGGTTTTCTAGAAAAGAACGATAACTGTTCTTTCCTCAACTACCAGTGTCCTCACTTTTCTTACACAATTTAAGTAGTGCTCTGCATGTTTATTGGAGATAAGATATGTATTGGAGAACTGTGCAGCAGTTCTTGCACAAGCTTTCACCGTAAGGCCCAACACCACGTAAAAGGAAAAGAATCTGAATAAAGGAAAAATAATGCATATATGCATACAGATTGCTCACAAATGTCTACATCTGAAGAAAGTTACATACATAATATGTACTTAAGATAGATTATGAATGGTAGTGACAGTAGTCTCATATTATTATTACTCATATTATAGTAGTCTCAACTTTCTAAGATAAACATCTTAGAATGTGACGTTTTATTCATAAATAGCTGTTGTTTGAAAGCAAAGACATATAAAACCAAGAATCTGTTGATAGACTGTGTATCTAATGTTTTTGCATTTTAGAAAAGTTAGAAACACTCAATCTGATATATATAAAAGCATACATATATACATTTTTACATTATATCTCTGATACAATTATATCTAATAATTTAAAGTATTTTCCCAAAGGGAAAATATTTAAAGCAAGTAAAAATGCAGTTTCAATACTAGTTTATATACTTTTCTATGATGAAACTGACCACTTAGATGCAAAGGCAAGAGCTCCCTCTAGTTAATAGACTGTTGAATTTTCCTAGCCTGAATTTTGAAGTGAACTTTGAAGAGGAGTCAATGACTTAGGAACTACCAAAGCACAGTTGTCATTGTTCTGAGGACACTTGGAATTTGTTTCCTGGATTTATGTTTTTATGGAATATATGGTTTTGGATCGACATACATAAATAAATCGGCAAATTTAGGATTTTGAAATTATTTTTTATTGTATCACATTATTTATGTGTTTTAGTTATATCACACAAGTTATATAGACCATCTCCCAAAATTAATAACAATAGCTTAGTGGCTTCTGATGCCTTCTTAAGCAGATTTCAGCACAGAATCAGATATGATCAGGTCCCTCCTTAAGACTTTCTCTCTCCTCTCTCACTGAAATACTTAGGTTAGGAAACAGCAATCAACTTGGGACTGAGGGGTGCTGTATTGCAACAAAATTAAGGGCCAAAAGGAATTAAAAGATTTACAAGAATCATGATTTACAAGAATCACAGAATATGGCCTATAAAAGAAAATTAAAGAAATCAGAATTACTTTGTCCAAAGAGACAGAGAAGAAACAGGATATTTTTCTCCAAACAGTGCTGTGAGGAACAAGAGGACTATCCATGTTGTCCATGTACTTAAAGGCTGGACAAAAGTAACAGATTTAAATTGCCTGGAGCAGTTGTTCTGGAGCAGACTTAATTTGTGTAATTTGAACTTAGACTTCCAACCATGTCAGGAATGCTTAGATAAAGCTCATTCTGCCTCAGTGAAAGGGAAAGGTTTGCACAACAGTGTTTGGTGTCCCACCTCTAAGCACTCTACTATATATCATACATACCTTTTACTGTCTGTATGTAAGTTTACACCTTGAAATGTTTTACTTCTTTGTAACAATATCATTTCTGAGGACATTTCTAACTCCTAGATTTCTTTTTTTTTTTTTTTTTTTTTTTTTTTTTTTTTTCTGTAGAAATTGTACTTGGCCCCAGCAACATAGGGTAACTTATTGATTAATTCTTTCTCTGTATAGGACATTGCATTTATGTCTAATGAATGATGGCCTTTTCTTCTCCAGAATATTGCCTGATTTTTTCTCAAGATTACTTTGGGCTTTGTTTCTATCATCCAAAGTGCTAGCAACCTCTCCCAATTTGCTCTCACTTGCACTTTTTATAAGAACATTCTCCAGCTGTTAGATTTGTCCTGTTCTTGTTTTTCAGTATTTCTACTAACTTCATGGAGACTTCAAGATTAGAAATGTGAGGTACCAAGCCTGTAAGTTCTCAAGGAGACCATAATGCTCAATGAGCCTTAAATCAGCAGGTTTGTGTTCTTTTATCTTTTCTTTCCTTATTTGATACTGAAAACATTCTCTTTAACAGTGGTACCTAATGTATAAGCTTTCTTGCATGTTTGCTTATTTCTGGAGATAAAGTGTAGTTTTACACAATTTAAACAGTTTAGAACTTTCATCAGCAACTTTCATTTCACCCAACGTTAAGCTTTTTTTTTTTTTTTTTTTTTTTTTTTTTTTTTGGGGGTGGGGGAAGGGACATGGGGTTAAGGCTGAGATTTATGTTAATTTGTAGGAATAAAAAATCATGTTATCTGAATATTTTCTAAATACTGAAACTAAAATGTTTCTAATGTCACTGCCAGAAATGTTGTTCACTGCAACAATGATTGTTAACATTTTTTCCATAATGCTCATGCTCTTATTTTACAACAGAACACATCTGGGACCTCCCACTCAAATCTAGCTATGGAGGAAGAGTTATAAATATAGAGGTCATTTTAGACCCTGTTTATGACCCCTGGTAGACCCTAGTTCCTTAGGAATGTTTGCTGAAAGCATTTAAATGAGGAAGTAAAAATATAATGTTCAAGTGACTGTTCGTGTACCAAGCCACCTCTGTCTTGCACACATGCAAATGGTACACATAAACTAAGTCCTTTAGCTGTTGATGAAACCTTTATTTGCTTAGCCAATAGAAAGGTTTGGCAAAACACCCCAAGTACAAGTTTATCGTTCTGTTTAATAGACAGCGGGAGTGTACTGACATGCAAGCCAGCAATTACAATACAAAATATTCACGTCTGCCAAAGAATGATGTCAGTTCCAGGCTGTGGTGTTTGGTACATATCAAAATACCCTTGCTACTAGAAACAGAGGTACGTATGTGTGAGTTGTATATGAATTTCCAAGCTTAATAAGGCCACACACCTTGAAAATGGATCATTTAATGGTCAACATCAGCACATACATTTATCTGCAGTAGACTCCTTTTTACATATAAAACATAGGTTAACACATGACCTTTTTATTTGTTCTTGGACACCTGGAAACAATTAAAAAAACATTTAGTTTTCCATTCTGTAAAAATATCCTATTTCTTTAAGTAAAGAGCTTGCAATGAGTTATAGAAGAGGGAATACATTTAAAAATCTAACTTTGTTAATAGAACACATCCTTCTTGTTATGTACTAAATTTGTAGGTGGGGGAAAATTCTGTATCAATAATGTGAGAAGATTGAAAGCTTTAAAAATATAAGGAACCATCAGCACATCATTTGTGGAGGATCTCCAAGAAACTTCATTGAATTTAAACAGATATTTTAAAAATTATGTGTATTTTTCCTGTTTGCTAATGGGGTCACAGCCTCGATTTGTTCTTTCCTCCATTTTCTGATTAAGGTTGGCTTATATCAGTCATATCTTACAGTTCCTGAATGGATAACACTGCTTAATACCAGAGATCTCCAAAATATGGTTTAGATACCATAGACAGAAACCAAAACCCAATTTAATGTTTGGAAGTCTTTCTACACATTTAAAGGGATTTTAATCAGGCCTGAAAAGAATACCTTAGTAATCTTTTTATAGGTATTTATATTTCAGTTGCCTTGAAACTGCTTTCACCTAGGAGTGATTGAAAGATAACAGAATAGGGAGGTAGGAATCAGTTCATACAAGAGACAATGGGCTGTAGACATAAGACAAACACTAATCCAAAATGCAGTAACGTAGTGGAAACTCATAATTGATTCTGAATAACTTCCTTTTCCTCCCACACATCCAGGAGCTGAGAAAATATTGAAGGAAAGATGAGAAAATTCACATCCATTTCTCCTGAATACAGAGCCAAATCTTGGGAACTGGCTTTGCCTGTCTGCCCCTTGTCTCCCTCCTCCCAGTGGAAAAAAACGCTGTGACCATCTCCTCTGGAAAACTGGTGAGCATGAATCATTGTGCTGATGAATAATTCCCTTATTAAAACATTTCTAAATTGTTGCCAGCTTTGTGATTCTTTTACCTTTATGCCTCCAGCAATTCCTGTACCTGTGAGAGAGGAGGAAACAACTGTGTTAGGTCTGTGGGTGAATTATAAAAGAATCAGTACTTTTAGCTGGGGAAATAAGAGAGCCCATTCCTGAATGGCTTATGCAGTAATTTAGGACCCCAGCTGGACACCTCTACAATAAAGAGCAATCTCATCCAAGAAAAGGAGGCATATTATGCCAAGTTCTGGCATAGTACTGTTTTCATAGAGGGTAAGCTCACAGACAGGTGGTAGTAGGAAGAATATTCTCTACCTTCCCTTGCTGCCTGTCCGATTTGTGTTTGTACTCCTAGTTGAAACATGGCACTTAACTGCGGTCAACTTCAGGTTGTGCTATAAATCACGTAAAATAAAAATCTGGTTTTCAAACACAGGATCTTGACACAAATTTTAAAAATAGAACTGGCATTTGTTAAAAGCTTTTGGCTGAGCATCTCTTTACTAAAAGGCTTTGTAGGCAATTACACTGTGGAGCCAAGTATGGAAATACCCGCAGTAGCGGTTACAGCTGTGCAAGTCTGTCTGAATCCGGTTCACACAGAAACCTGCTGATTTTCTTGTTTATGAGCTTCATTCACACATTTCAAGGCAAAATTGAGTAAACAGTGACCTCTAGGTGAAGAGTGACCTAGTCATGAGCATTACCATGATGTCCTTTATGCATGATCCTTGAAGAGAACAGGAGGGCTGTGGTTCCAACAAGCTATGAAAGGGGAAGTCAGTGAAAACCCTAAAGGTTTTTGATCAGCTTCTATGAAAATGGTTGAGTAGCCCTTGACTGCTGGCATTATATCTGAGATGTGGAATGATATTGCTCATTAAGGCATGCTGGAATTGACAACACCTCCTAATAGAAGATGAGCTTCTAAAAGCTGGTGAAGATCATGCAGATTTTACCAAGGAACTTATGCTCTATCTCAGGAAAAAAAGTATCCTTTCAACCATGAGAGTCCTCATTCCATTGTACTTACATCTGATTTCCTCTATTCATACAAAATCACAGAATGGGAAAAGGCTGCACCTATACTAGGAAGTTAAACCATGCCAGGGCATATTCCCAGGCACTGTTTTACTATTGTGTGCTTAAACTACAAGAGCAGACCCTCATTTTTGACCTATGGCAACTGTCAGTCTCCCAAAGGATTCCTGGACATTGCTCACCCAGGCCATATGAAGCCACCCTGTTTTTAAGGCTCAAAGATATTACCTTTTCTCTTTCCAAAAATACAGAGTGGAATACATATATGAGGCTGAAGTGTAAGTAGTACATAAAAATGTATTTATTCTCTTCTGTAATTACATATTTAGGTCAAATATCTACACAACTGTATTATTATCTTCATATAACAGATGGAAAATTGATAATCTAAAAGACAGATTGTCAAAAAACATTTCAGCATTGCAGCAGCCCTGCCAGTACTGTACAGGAAGGAAACTGATGGAGAAGGTTATTGAGCACACATCTCTTGAGTCTTTTACTGTCACTATCAACAGGCCATGCTTCCTTCCCTTTAGTGGAACAACATGCATGTTTTGTAGAAGTTAATAAAATGCATGGACTCTCAGTTGCTATAAACAAATGAAATGAGAACATTATTGTCAAAATATTGAGGAATGTGCTTTTGTAATTTATTTATTTATTTATTTATTTTCTGTTTGAATATACTAATGTAATTTATCAGAATTGCAACTCAGGATATTTAGACCACTCTTCTTGCAGTGGCAGTAAAGATACATGTTTCAGTACAGTTAAGGCAAATAACAATAGTAATTGAAGAAATACTTTGTTAAACTGTTCATGTATAATTAATTACAATGTACAGCTCAGCAGGAGATGATGTCTGACATATTGTTCCAGCATGTAGCAGAGGTTTTACTTTCACATAATGGAAAATAAAAATGTAATTTTAGCAAAGTATAATATCTCTCAGATTATCTGAGCTCTATAAAAGACAAAGGTTAATAATAGATGCCTATAAAAGCATGAAACAGACTATTCAGCATTCCCAAACTTTCAGATAATGACGGTTTATAGTAAGTAAGAGAGAACGCCTAGAACATGAGAGGATTTTCCTTAACTGAACTGAACAAATCTACTGGCTTTGGAGATCAGGATCTCTCTCTTTCTAAGGAAATGAGTATTGACATCAGGAGAAGGAATTAATGGGGTAATATAAATTTTCTATTAACTGCATTTATATAGGGAGCTGTGCAAAAGGAATATCCTTTTGCAATACCTACTCCTGGCAGAGGACGGCACGCTGAGCTTCACTCAGCTTTGGGATCACATAAGATACTGTATTGTAAGTTTTGTTGCTTCTTTAGTTAGTTAGAAAAGTTAGGAAAATTATCCTTTGTACAAGAATGTATACAGTCAGTACATCCCAGGATTCAGTGCTTACAGTCTCCTAATTCAGTATTTCAAGTATAATGCCTAAGCAATTTCCAACATGTTCTATAATTTTAAGTCAAATTGATAGGAGGAGCAACAGCAGAGGAGCCACACTGGGATCTTACATAGCCATGAAGATTGCCACATCTTAAAGAAATACTTTAATTTTATGGCCATCTCTCTTTCCTGAATTTTAATTCCGAATCATAGTCATTTCAGGTTATAATTCAGCAGAGGTTATAAAAGTACACTTGCTGGCAATTTTATATAACAATGAATATTTAGTAGGTATATTGAGTTTTAATTAACTGATAGAAAGGTCTGACAAATTTACCAGGCACGTAGTTTTTAATTCTGAATAGCAAAGAAAAGTTAAAGGAATTCTAAGCCTTGCCAAAACACTGAAAAATGCACATTCCAAGTGAAGGTCCAATGTGGCCACCTGATGCTTTGATCAAAAGGAATTGGTGCTAGACATTTCAACAGATACAAATATGCATGCAAATCACTCCCTTTGTGACAGGACTGACATCAACCACAAGGTCATGGTATGCATAAGCTTAAAAACACAAGACATTTGTTACCTAAAACTATGCAAAAAGAAAACTACTGCCCAAACATATAGCACAACGTATAGTTTTATGAATGAGACAAAGAGGTTTCTAAAGAGAGGTAGGCTACAGAAGGGAGGATATTTACTATTTCAGTTTCTATACTGCCCAAAATTTAGTCATATCAGTACAAGTCAGTTGCAAAACTTTTCTTCATATCATTCAAAGTTCAGTCCCCTGAACATTTCTGTTGTTCCTTCTTTCATAGTTGTTAAAGTCTTCAAGTCTTCTGGTAGATTCTTCTGTTTCTGGAGATGTTTTTGTTGGGATGGAAACCTCTTCTAAATTAATATTTTAAATAGCATCGTCTCTTTTTATGATTCTTTAACCAATGTTGAATTGTTTAACTAGCAAATTTTAATATATTTTTCTTAATTGCATTCTTCATTATTCCTGTTGTCTTCCTAGTATATAAATTCATATATATATGAATTCAAATATATAATTCTTGCTCAGTAATATATTCTTAAACTACCTTGCTGTTAGATGGCTTGTAAATATATACAGAACATTTGTTATCCATCTCACTTGAATTTAAAAAGTAAGGGTTTACATAAAATGGCCATATATAATGCTAAATGAATTCAAGAATCCCTTCCAAGAACTCTATGGACAAACAGATTTATAAGGTAAAAACTGGAAAGTACAATACACCTCTTACAGCTGAAAAGTGTATCCCGAACCAGATGATGCAGGAACCACATTCATAACCCAATAATCTCTTTATTGTCATAGTTAAGAGTAGTTTCTTCCCAGTTTACAGGCAAAAGCTAGTTTGCTGAGTTGAAAAATTAAAATGCTCTATTTAGTTCCCCTCTTCCCTATGTTTGATTTTAGATGCCCTTATGGTTCCATCACTGCTATTATATCCAACTATTTGAACTGTTATTTTGGTTTCTACTGTAGTTGTGACTTATTAGTCCTGGCTGCAAGCCATGAAGTGATGGAAAATGCAGAGATGGCACCTTTTGATGTTACTTGTATTGTTGAGTAGACTTTCTGTGGGCCAGACACAGACTTGGTAGCTGATAGCAGCAATTGTTTTTTTAAGGACAATGCTGTGTTAATATTGCTGACTTAAAGATTTTCGCAATTGTCATTCATAGAAAGTGTCCTTTGTATATCTAAGTTTATGGATATAATACACTTGTCAGTTTGTTGCTTTCAGTGTACACTAACAAAACTAACTTTTTAAAATACTAACTTTTGTTAGTATTCTAACAAAATACTAACTTTTGTTAGTATTCTAACAAAATACTAACTCTACTTTATTCCATTCCTTTTCAATCTTCCATTCAGAATCCAAGTTTTGGCTATAGATATTTCTTATTTCGTGACTGTCATTTTAAGGCTAAACTGATCTACCTAATGGTCCCCCTCAATAGACAAATCAATATAACCATAAAAATAAATGACTAAATTTGAAGATTACATAGTAAATTATTTGGACATTTGAATAATGAAATAATTTATTAATTGATATATACTGTTTTCAAATGTGAATATCACAAATCAAAACCTTGTGGTTTTACTCATAGCTTTTAATTAATATTCATACATATTCATATTACATGTCCTTGGATGCATAGCAACTGTCATTGAAGCCTAAATGACACAGATCTTCTGAAACATCAGGACACTCAGGAACATGCTATTAAAGATCTTTAATTAAAGATTAAGACCTAGATTTCATGTAGAAAATTTCATTCAGTTTTATGCCTAATAACTATCTCTTTTGAATTAGTATTAGTTATTAGTATTAATATAAGCCTCATCTGAAGAGGTTTCAGTTTTGCTTTCTTCTTTTCACATAATCACAGAATGGTTGAGGTTGGAAGGCACCTCTGGATATCACCTCATGCAACCCTCTGTTCAAGGACAGTCAGACAGAGCAGGTTGCTGTGGTGGTTTTACCGTGCTGGGCAGCTAAACCCCACAACCGCTCTCTCACTCCCCCTCCTTTAGATAAGGAGGGGGAGAAGTAAAGCAAAGAACAACTCACGGGTTGAGATAAGGATAATTTAATTAAAGGGAAATAATTATAATAATTAAATAAAGACTACCATGAACTAAACAATTTAACTAAGGGGAAATAAAAGGGAAAGGGGAAAAAGGGAGGAAAACAAACAAACAAAATAAATGAAAGCTATATGGAAGTGCAGAGGAAAGAAATTACTCTCTACTTCCCACAAATGAGCGATGATTGACCACGTCCTTGAAGCAAGGCCTCAACGCACGCAGCCGGTGTTCGAGAGGAGGACCGACGTCTTCTCAACGAGAGCCCACCCCCCCCCTCTTCTTCCTGTTTCCACCTTTTATTGCTGAGTGTGACACCACATGGTATGGAATATCCCTTTGATTGGTTTAGGTCAGCTGCCCTAGTGATGTTTCTCTCCTCACTTTTTTGCCCACCCCCTAGGAGGGTTAGAGAAAGGTCCAATGCTGTGCCACTGCTGCTCAGCAGTAGACACAACACTGGTGTGATAACACTGCTGTTCCAGCTACAAGTACAGAGTACGGCACTGAATGGGCTGCTGCCGGGAAAATTAACATTCCAGCCAGACCCAGTACAGTTGCTCAGGGATATGTCCAGTCAGGCTTAGAATATCCCTGTGAATGCAGAGACTCCACAATTTCTTTGGGCAACCTGCTCCAGTGTTTGTCCATGCTCACACTAAAAAGGTGGGTTTTCCATGTCTAGATGGAATTTCATGTGTTTTATTTTGTGCCTATTGCCTCTTGCCCTGTTTCTGGCACTACTGAGAACTCTGATTTCTTCATCTTGGTTTCCTCTCATCAAGTGTTTATACTCATTAATAAGATGTTTCTAAGCCTTCTGTGCTCCAAACTTAAACTCCCAGTTCTCACAGTTTCTCCTCATATAAGAGATACTTCAGTCCTTTAAATATCTTTGTGACCCTTTGCTAGATTCACTCCATTATGTCCATGTCTTTTTTGTTCTGGTGAGACCAGAACTGAATGCAGTAATCCAGATAAATCCTAACATAGATGACATTTTACTGCAGTCTAACAAAAACTCTGCACTGGGAGCAGCATAATTCTTTCCATCATAAAAGAAATTCAGTTGACAGCAGTTCCTGATTCTGATAAGGTTATTGCTTTCTTTATATATTTGTGTATAATGGTCTTGACTGGAAAACTGATACTCAAAGGGAGAATTACACAAATATTATTAATTTAGTACATATACATTCTTACTCCTTTCTTCATCAGGATCCTCAAGTTCAATTCTCAACTTGCAAGTGTAGGCAAAATATGCTTTTATCTACAGAATAATAGGGTGTAGTCTGGAGAAGCTGAATAACTGATGATCAGTCTTGGCTACAGTGACGAATATTTATCATTTTCCTGTAATAACTATGTTTAAATAATCTTCTTCTTGCTTTTGATGATTTATATCTAAAAAGAACTCAACTGTATTCACTTCTCTTGTTAAAGATGGACAATGATTGTTTTTGAATATTTTTCTATTGCTTTGTGGAGTTTTATTGTGTTCTGATATTATAGGCACTCTGTTCATACACCTCCAATAAAATTTCCCTTTTCTCTGCAGGAGTTTTCACATGACTAGGATAAATACTTGTGAATCAGAGTTCTTCTCATTGGTTTGTTCAGTTTATGTATCACCAGTCAATAAAGGAATCATTTTAATTATATATATGCTGAAGTTTATACCATACTTTTCCAAAATTCATTCTTGCACTTAGGCATTTTTACTTCTCTCTCTCTATATATATACATATATTAACAGCGTATTTTATGCAGAGCAGAAAACATTCTATATTGCCATCAGGGCTAGATAATTGGAGCTTTACTGTCAGGGACCTCAACTATGAACTTTGCAGAATGTTTGGGCTGTTTTTCACAGTGCATGTCTCTGCTATGCCACGTTAAAATCCTCACCTACATACATGTATAGTTCCCTCACAAAATCTGTATTCTAAATTCAGAACTCAACCTCGAGTTTCCTAGTTCACCTGGTATTTCAGTTTCTTTTCTCTCTAGTTAATAAATTCAGCAGAGACAACCTCATTCCAGGAGCAAAACAAGACTTCTCATCATCAGACATTTTCACCATTTTATCCTTTTAAACTACTGGCAAATAAAGGGCATAGTGTAGGGATGTGTTTCTGTACTTCAGTCTCTTCAAGAGTTATCTTTTGAAAAGGTCCCAGAAAAACAGAACAACACTAGCATGGAGTAAGATCTACATTCACTGAAAACATGACTACACATTATAAGGGCATACAGTTTTATTATCTTTATTTCTTTATTTGAAATCAAACACATAAATTTCAGCAAAGATCCTTGAATTTCTCATGGGAAATAGTTGCTCTTATGGAATCTGCATGACTATGGAGCTTATTAACTCTTTACCACAGTGTTATTAATGGTGTTATTAATGGAAGTTCTGCTTCATTTTTCCTTCCTTCCTTCCTTCCTTCCTTCCTTCCTTCCTTCCTTCCTTCCTTCCTTCCTTCCTTCCTTCCTTCCTTCCTTCCTTCCTTCCTTCCTTCCTTCCTTCCTTCCTTCCTTCCTTCCTTCCTTCCTTCCTTCCTTCCTTCCTTCCTTCCTTCCTTCCTTCCTTCCGCTAAAAAAGATATGCATCTCCTAATTTTAAGCACTCTGGCCCTTATTCAAAGAAGTCCTTAAAAATGTACTTTGTTTTAAGTAGATACTTTCAGTCTTTCTCAAATAGGATGCTTTCTTGAGTGATTAAACATATGCCAAAATAAAGTCAGCCATTTGTAAACTAGAAGAGTGTATTTGGTTTAACTTTTCAGTAGAGTGCATGGAATGAATAGAACATTTTACTTTTTTTTTGGCATGCAAAGACCACCTGAAGTTCCATAGCTAAGCACCTGAGGACAGAGCTTCTTTGTTTTTTTCCATCAGACACTTTTCCCAAGGTATTTTTTCTGCCCATTCCTTGTCTCCTACATTTCCCAGCATAGCTACAGTCAAAACTTCCTGTAGAATGACTGACTTGTTTCCCCAGATATGCATTCTCTCATGTCACTGTGAATCCAAAGCCATGTTAGGCACGGTTTATAGCTGCATATCTGAAGCTGCAAGTATGAAGTGAGGAGAGGATGATGAAAGAGTTAGATTTTGATAAAGAGGAATGATGATTGTTATTCTCAGTCTTCACTGACTAGTTTTTCCAGGTTCCACCAGGGAGCACTGAGTGCCTGCAAGGGCTGATCAGATCATATTAGGCTGACACTGCATATCTCTACAGTTCTTTGCTAGCTAGACATCTTAATATTTAAAACTCCTTAATGTTTTCAGAATAGGAATAGAAAAGTATGAGGAATTGTATCAGCATATATATTTTTCCTCTTTCTTTGCAGTCATGGAAATTTTGTTTCTAGAAACTGCTATGAAAGCAATGTTTCATTTGTTGTCTTTCTTTAAACTGTAGATTGGCTGGGTAAAATGCTTTCACATCTGGCCTATTATTGACTTGCTGCAGCCTACATACAAAATAAATCTACATGCATCCATGAAACTCCAGTCAGTGATTCAGTCAGGTAACTGATTCAATCAGTTAAGACTGATGTCTTACTTCCATCAAAGTTAGAGAGAGAGAGATAATACTGTTCTATTAATCTCAATGGCCATGACTAGAAAATACTTTTTTAGTTGAGTGAATGAAATAAAAATTAAAACGATCTCCCATTATACCTTTAAATATAAAATTGTCTTTTACCACTTTTTTTGATTAAAGGTAGCCTAGCCTGAGAACCAATACTGCTCCTCAAGTGTTCATCTAAAGAAGTTGCTGTGTGCTAGATTCCAGTAAACACCTAATCAGAATGAATATAATTTTATATTTCTAAATAACAGCATATATCAAACTTCAAGTGTTCTAAGTATGCAAGGATTAAGAAGTTTAATAACATGTTAGGATTTTCCACTCCAATTTTTATCCCCTTAACTAGATATGATGAATATCTTTTAATAGCCATACAGATAAGTCATCTTTAGGAAAAAAATCTTCAGAAAAAAAAAAAACAAAAAAAAAACAGGATATAAAAATAAAAGAGAAAAAAAAAGAATTCTCATGACAATCTCTTGCAAAAGCAACATAGAGAAAAATCATACCAATGAAATTGAGCCATAATTCCTTTAATTAATTGCATTAATTCTCTTCAGAACATCTTAATTCTGTTGCAATTCATTTATTTTGTAAAGAATTTCATTAATTTGCAAATCATTCTGTTGTAGAAAGACTTAGTCCATAGTTAGCCATAACTGTCATCATTAAGAAAATGCTTAGCAAAAATTAAAATTTATTTGTGATACTGTCTTTTGGAGTATCTTTGGAGGAAGCAAGGAAGGAAGGAAGGAAGGAAGGAAGGAAGGAAGGAAGGAAAGCAGTAGAGAAGATTACCATTTACAAAAATGCAGGATTCTGTCTTGTCATCTCCCTGTAACGGTGTCAAAGACATGGGATTTTATCCCTTTTAGTGAAATAGTTTCCAATCTCATCAATTTAAAGTGGTATATTTTAATGTAAAAAATAATGTAGGAAAAATGTATGTCCCCACACACCTCATCTAATCCCTTTTTTGGATAACATGAAACTTAGAAAGGTTAGTAGAAATTATTTTATATTGCATACAACTGTATTCTGTCATACCTGTGTAACCTACCACACATTACACCAACTTTTGAGGAAACACTTTTATACACATGGGTAGGGGCCAAGAAGCATAAATGTTGGTGCTTTTCTTGGATTCCTATCCCAGAGGAGACCAACAAAACCTGAGAGAAAAGGGTAGCAAGTTCTGAGGAAAGATGACCATTGATTTGACCTTCAAAACCTGGCATAGTTGCCTCTTTGTACAAAAGTCCTGCTTAACCTCCCAATCTTTTTATATTGATTCAGGAAAATAACTAGCACTATTAAAGCCAGTGTTTTTAATAAAGTAACAACAAAATAAACTAAACAGAAAAAATATATAATCAAATGAAATTATTATATATATATATTTGATTTTTTTTTTTTGATTAATCCAGTCTTGCTGATGATATTTATGGAAACACACTCCTGCTCTTTAAGAAGAGAAACATGCATGCCCCAGATCTGAACGTTAAGCTCCCTTATGTGTTGTGTGGGGAGCGGTTAGGGAAAAGGAATGAGGTGGAAGAAGTGGCTACTAAAAGAGATGCTCAGTCCTGCTAAAGATGTTTTTTACATTATTTACATGTGTTTGACAAGCAAGGTGTGGGAATACTGAGAATAGGCAATGAATGAGATGGGTCTCCTCCCTCTGCTCTCCTATTCCTCTGCTTCCATAACACAATTTTACGAAGTAACTGGAAGAAACATGATACAACCTCTTCAGCCATCAGCTTCATGGCTGTTTGGGGATCACTGAGATGTGGCTTCTGCCACAAGTCTCCGTTAGGATACCTAGCATCCAGATTCATGATACATGCCAAATTCTATATTTGAGGATTGGATCTTATTTTTCTGAACAGTCTAAGGCTGTATTTCTGTAGAGTTAATGATTTTTGGAACAGCAAAAAGATTAGTCAAGTTGCCAATAGTCACTATTGGACTGAATTAAAAGATAATTGAAAATATATTGGTGAAAGAAATCAACAACTGATTTTCTGGGAAATGGTAATGAACATGCACGTCAGAAGAAAAAAAAAAAAAGAAAAAGAAAAAGAACTGGGAATTCTGTCAGTCTGTTATCATGGAGAAAAGTAAAAATGTGAAAGTGGTCAAGACATCATAAAGACTATCTGGAACCATTATAGTCTACATTGGCCTATGTTTTCTTGTCAACTGCTTTTTTCCTTCCAAAATGAATGAGGTCTCCTCCCAGTTTTTAGTCTGCGGGTTTGGACCGATCCCTTTCAAAGGAAATGCTCAGCTTGTGTTGCTGCTGTGAAATCCTAACAGAAGGAGGGGACTGATTTCTCCGTTCTGTTTTTTTTTTTTTTTTTTTTTTTTTTTTTTTTTTTTTTTTTTTTACTGAGCCAGAAGCCACCCTGACATCAAGTCATCAAGATCAAGGGTAAATTCAAGTAGTCTCAAAAAAGAGCTGATTTATACTCACACCCTATTTATCTGTCACATCCCCAGGAATATACAAGCAGAGGGAAAACAGCCCATGTAACTTCCATGAAACTTCCATGTAAAATTCCATGTAACTTAAGTCTCCAAAACAGCTTGCTTAATAATTCAAAGAGGCAAAATGTCAAAAGCCTGGCTCTTTGACCATTAACACTGTTCATTATTTCATTAAAACAAATGCCATTATTTCGCAAGAAGTTACTACTATTTCTACTAAGAAGTGTACAGTAGTTTTATCCATAACATGGTGAAAAGGACTTCTAGCACATCTGGAGACTTGGAAATTTTTAAGCCACAGTTACGGAAGTGGAGAAGGGTTTCCAGTAGCACTTTGGCTGCCTCTCCAGAGAGCCCCAGATGAATCATTCATGTTACCCACTTCTGAAAATATCAGTATTTATTAACTGGGAAGTGATTTTCTGAAGAATAATTGGTTATATACCATTCAAAACTCTGAGACCAATACATTCAATCAAAAATTCCATAGTTCTGTTTCAAATTGAAATATTTCAATTCAAACATACCACGGTTGTTCCCCACTGCTCATCCAGAGTAATGCTTTGTTGCAATTCCACTGTTACACTACAGTGACATTTACAAACTGAAGCATTGATTTACATTCTTTTAATGATATTGAAAATAATATCAAATCAATACATTCATTTTAGCAGGCTTCAGTAATTCCACGAGATGAATTTATTTAAATAGTGTCTCACATCACCATATGTGATAGTTCATTTGCTCTTAATTTCCTGCATTCTCTTATGAAGAAACACTGAGAGACCTGTGCATGTTCAGCCTGGAGAAGAGAAGGCTCCAAGGAGACCTCTTTGTGGTCTTTTAATACTTAAAGGCTTAAAGGGATCTTATAAAAAGGATGGACAAGAACTTTTTACTCTGGTAGATAATGATAGGACAAGGGGGAGTGGTCTTAAACTAAAAGAGGATAAATTTAGATTAGGCATTAGGAGGAAATTCTTCATTCTGGCACAGGTTGCCTGGAGAATTTGTGCCCCATCCCTGTAGGTGTTTAAGGACAGGTTGGACGGGGCTTTGTGATATAATTGCCTAAAGTGACTTTTAAATTAAACTGATACTCATATTTTAAAGGAAGGGTATAGCATTGAAGAAACTTCCAGGGTGGAGTGTAGTTGCACTACCTAAGCATTCCGTAGGCCTCCAATCTTATTTGTTAGAACGCTGGGAGAACCTGGTGTGCTGACTCTAAGGAACAGTATGGAGTGTAGAGTGGAATGTAGACACTGTGGCTAGGCTCTGTGACAAGATTGTTCTTATGCACACCAAGGCTGATAAGCTGCACATTTTCTACCTTGAGCCAATGACCTGTCATGTTTTTGACAAAATGCTGTACCCTAGTGAACTTTGCTCATTTATAATATCATTATAATATCAAAACACATCTCCATACCAAAAGCTACCTGCCTCTGAGGTGCAACCACTCCTCACTGAGCATGCATTCTAAATTACTTGGAGCCTATACCTTTATATGAAAGTGAGAAAATTTTGCACCAATAGTAACCAACACATGCATGACTAGAGTCATTCAAGCTCTACCTAAAAGATAGAAAATAGTATAAATTGGCCTAAGAGAGAGGGGTTGTGAGGGTAGGTACCATTCTGACTTCTGGGATCAGTTGATGGGCTGAGCCTCTCTCCCCTTCCCCAGTTGGGATAGATTGGATAAGATTTGAACACTTGGTAATACTGTGTGTCTCCACGGAAACTTAGAAATCTCTGTAGAGTCCTTGCGCCTGTTAAGGTATAATAGCCAGCCAGTGTTACTCATACTGTTGGCATTTGAGTGTGCTTTGCAGACAGTGAATTTATCGCCAGCAATCCAAAGAACCTGTGTACTTGTTGCTTTAATAAATTGCACTAGAATGCCTTGAACCCAGATTTGATAGTTCTAATTGAAAACGACCAAACTCTTTAAGTGTGGCTGTGGCAGTTCATGAAACATGAGGGTGTACTATGTTATTTGTGAATCCATAATCATGGTAGTTCAGTACCCTGAATGCGACTGGACTTATAACAGCTAATTGGCTATACCCCTTAACGCAACAGGCCTTGGCCAACCTGATCTAGTGGGAGGCATCCCTGCCTATGGCAGGGGGGTTGGAGTTTGTGGTGGTTTTACCGTGCTGGGCAGCTAAACCCCACAACCGCTCTCTCACTCCCCCTCCTTTAGATAAGGAGGGGGAGAAGTAAAGCAAAGAACAACTCACGGGTTGAGATAAGGATAATTTAATTAAAGGGAAATAATTATAATAATTAAATAAAGACTACCATGAACTAAACAATTTAACTAAGGGGAAATAAAAGGGAAAGGGGAAAAAGGGAGGAAAACAAACAAACAAAATAAATGAAAACGATATGGAAGTGCAGAGGAAAGAAATTACTCTCTACTTCCCACAAATGAGCGATGATTGACCACGTCCTTGAAGCAAGGCCTCAACGCACGCAGCCGGTGTTCGAGAGGAGGACCGACGTCTTCTCAACGAGAGCCCACCCCTCCCCTCTTCTTCCTGTTTCCACCTTTTATTGCTGAGTGTGACACCACATGGTATGGAATATCCCTTTGATTGGTTTAGGTCAGCTGCCCTAGTGATGTTTCTCTCCTCACTTTTTGCCCACCCCCTAGGAGGGTTAGAGAAAGGCCCAATGCTGTGCCACTGCTGCTCAGCAGTAGACACAACACTGGTGTGATAACACTGCTGTTCCAGCTACAAGTACAGAGTACGGCACTGAATGGGCTGCTGCCGGGAAAGTTAACATTCCAGCCAGACCCAGTACAACCTCCACCCCTTATTCCATAACATTTGTGTCACACTCAGATCCCCATACTTTAGCATACAAGCATTCTCATCATTATCCCTTGTCCTTTAACAGGACAAGGATTTAACAGGACAGGATTAATAGGCAGATGTATCTTTTCATTCCATAGGTCTTTCTTGGAAAATGTTCATAAGAACTGTTGATGATTAGGTCTTCATCTGCCAAAGTGGCCACTCAAGGCAGGCGGAGTTGGATGTCTGGACACCAGCACCAGTCCTTGTTGCACTGCCCGGCTCCTTGCAAAGTTGACCTGTCGTTGATCCTACAGCATCTTCCTACAACATATAACTTAGATTATAGATTAGTTTTCTCTCAATGTCAAATCTCCTTGAGGCACACACTTGATATCCCCATTCTTTTGCATGACCCACCAGGTATACCCTGGTCCTTGGGTGAAGACAATCCCACGAGTGGGTTTGCCTTTTCCCGAGGCAGGAGCAACCCACACTGCCTTCCCCATCCACCTTCCTATATGCACTACGGGAACCTTAGCTCCTTTCACAGTGTGTAGGGGTTTTGTTTCGGCAGGACCAGCACGGCTGTCAGACCCCCTATTGTTAACTAGCCAAGTGGCTTCTGGTAGATTTGTGTCCCATTGTTTCCACGTCCCAGCACCTAATGCTCGTAACATAGTCTTTAACAGTCCATTGTACCTCTCAACCTTCCCAGAGGCTTGTGGGTGGTAAGGGATGTGGTACACCCACTCAATACCATGCCTCTTTGCCCAGGAGGTAACAAGATTGTTTCGGAAATGACTCCCATTGTCAGACTCAATTCTCTCTGGTGTACCATGACGCCACAATACTTGTCTTTCCAGGCCCAAGATAGTGTTTCGGGCTGTGGCATGGT
This sequence comes from Netta rufina, assembly GCF_964035555.1. NCBI lineage: Eukaryota > Metazoa > Chordata > Aves > Anseriformes > Anatidae > Netta > Netta rufina. The sequence goes on from NC_140123.1 coordinate 102,745,277, forward strand.
TTACAGGGTATGTTTCCAGCCACCCAGTAGTTGCTTCTACCATGGTGAGTATGTACCGTTTGCCTTGGCGAGTTTTTGGGAGTGGTCCGATATAGTCAATTTGCCAGGCCTCACCATATTGAAACCCTAACCATCTCCCCCTGTTCCAGGGAGATTTTACCTTCATGGCTTTCTTGATTGCAGCACAGATCTCACACTCATGGGTAACCTGTGTGATGGCCTCAATGGTCAAGTCCACCCCTCGATCACGAGCCCATCTGTAAGTGGCATCTCTCCCCAGATGTCCTGATGTTTCATGGGCCCATCGAGCTACAAACAGCTCACCCTTACGTTCCCAGTCTAGGTCCACCTGAGCCACTTCAATTTTCGAAGCTCGATCCACTTCTTTGTTGTTCTTATGTTCTTCAGTAGTGCGACTCTTGGGCATGTGGGCATCTACATGACGTACTTTAACATCCAGGTTTTCTACCCGGGCAGCAATATCTTGCCACAGGGTAGCAGCCCAGATAGGCTTACCTCTGCGCTGCCAGTTGCTCTGTTTCCATTGCTGCAGCCACCCCCACAGAGCATTTGCCACCATCCATGAGTCAGTATAAAGATACAATACTGGCCAATTTTCTCTTTCGGCGATATCTAGGGCTAGTTGTATGGCTTTTACTTCTGCATACTGACTCGACTCACCTTCCCCTTCCATGGCTTCCACAACTCGTCGTATGGGACTCCACACAGCAGCTTTCCATTTCCGATGGCTCCCTATCACACGGCAGGATCCGTCAGTAAACAACGCATACTGCTTTCTGTCTTCTGGCAACTCATTGTATGGTGGTGCCTCTTCAGCACGGGTTACCTCTTCTGTTGGCACTCCGAAATCTCTGCCTTCCGGCCAGTCCATAATCTCTTCCAGGATTCCTGGGCGATTGGGTTTTCCCATTCGAGCCCGCTGTGTAATTAACGCTATCCACTTACTCCATGTAGCATCAGTTGCATGGTGTGTAGTGGGAATTTTCTCTTTGAACATCCAATGTAACACAGGTAGCCGCGGTGCCAAGAGGAGCTGTGCCTCTGTACCCACAACTTCTGAAGCAGCTCAAACACCCTCATATGCTGTGAGTATTTCCTTTTCAGTTGGGGTGTAATTGGCTTCTGATCCTCGATAGCCCCGACTCCAGAAGCCCAGAGGTCGACCTCGAGTTTCTTCTGGGGTTTTCTGCCAAAGGCTCCAGGTGAGCCCATGCTCCCCAGCTGCAGTGTACAGTATATTTTGCACAGCTGGTCCAGTACGGACAGGCCCAAGGGCTACTGCACGAGCTATTTCTTGTTTGATTTGTTCAAATGCCTGTTGTTGCTCAGGGCCCCACTCAAAATGGTTTCTCTTTCGAGTCACTCGATATAGAGGACTCACAAGCTGACTATAGCCTGGCACATGCATTCTCCAGAATCCCACGAGGCCTAGGAAAGCTTGCGTTTCCTTTTTGCTAGTTGGCGGAGACATTGCTGTTATTTTATTGATCACATCCATTGGAATATGGCGACGTCCATCCTGCCATTTTACCCCCAAGAACTGGATTTCCTGTGTAGGCCCCTTGACCTTGCTCTTTTTAATGGCAAAACCAGCTTTCAGGAGAATTTGGATTATTTTCTTCCCTTTCTCAAAAACTTCTTCTGCTGTGTTGCCCCACACGAGGATGTCGTCAATGTACTGAAGATGCTCAGGAGCTCCCCCTTGCTCCAGTGCAGACTGGATCAGTCCATGGCAAATGGTAGGGCTGTGTTTCCACCCCTGGGGCAGCCGATTCCAGGTGTATTGGATGCCCCTCCAAGTGAAAGCAAACTGCGGCCTGCATGCTGCTGCTAAAGGGATGGAGAAAAATGCATTAGCAATATCAATTGTGGCATACCACTTGGCTGCCTTTGACTCTAGTTCGTACTGAAGTTCTAGCATGTCTGGCACTGCAGCACTCAGTGGTGGCGTGACTTCATTCAGGCCTCGATAGTCCACTGTTAGCCTCCACTCGCCATTAGACTTTCGTACTGGCCATATAGGACTATTAAAGGGTGAGCGAGTCTTGCTGATTACTCCCTGACTCTCCAGTCGGTGAACCAACTCATGGATGGGAATCAGGGAGTCTCGGTTGGTGCGATATTGCCGTCGGTGCACCGTTGTGGTAGCAATTGGTACCTGTTGTTCTTCAACCTTCAGCAATCCTACAACAGAAGGGTCTTCTGAAAGGCCAGGCAGGGTAGACAGCTGCCTAATCTTCTCTGTGCTCAAAGCAGCTATGCCAAAAGCCCACCGGTATCCTTTTGGATCCTTGAAGTACCCTCTCTTGAGATAGTCTATGCCAAGGATGCACGGAGCCTCTGGGCCAGTCACAATGGGATGCTTTTGCCACTCATTCCCAGTTAGACTCACTTCAGCTTCCAGTACAGATAGTTGTTGGGATCCCCCTGTCACTCCAGAGATACAAGTGAGTTCTGTCCCTTGGTAGCCTGATGGCATTATGGTACATTGTGCGCCAGTGTCCACTAAAGCTTTGTATTCCTGTGGTTCTGATGTTCCAGGCCATCGGATCCACACAGTCCAATAAATCCGGTTATCCCTCTCCTCTACCTGGCCAGAGGCAGGGCCCCTCTAGTCCTGGCTGGAGCGTCTGCCACTTAATTCTTGCAAATGCACAAATTCTGGCAAATGAGAGGTAGAGGTCCCTTCATCGTGGTCAAGAATAACATCAGCTCTTCTACTGCCTCTGGGGTACTGCCCAATAGAAACTGGAGCAGCATTTCTCTTAGGAGCCCCTCTTCTTGCTGCTGTATTTCCTTTCAGTTCACGTACCCGAGCAGCTAGGGTTGAAGTAGGTACACCATCCCATTTCCTCATATCTTCCCCATGGTCACGCAGATAAAACCACAAGGTGCCACGTGGTGTACGTCTTGGGTACTCTCTCTCTTGAGCAGGCGAATGCTGATTCTTAGTGGCTGAAGTATCACTCTGTCTAGATGAGGGGGAATATACTTTCTCCACAAGCTTGTCAAGTCCTTTAGACAATTTCTCCACAGCTGAGACACAGGACTGTAGTGGAGCAGAGAGATTGTCTTCATATTTTTGAAGTTGGCAGGAGACATCATACATTGTTGGTCCCATCCCCTCATCCCAGTGAATTGCTGCCAGGGTACTGGCATGTGCTGCTGGTGCACTCCGCACAAATTTACGCCACATGGATGTTGTGCACTGGACTTCATCGGGGTCTTGAGGTGTCTGGGCATTGTCCAAATCACTATAAATCATCTCCCGCACAGCTAATTCCCGCAGATGTTGGAGACCTTTATCCACAGTGGTCCACTTGCCTATGTGATATACAATATCTTCCTTATGGGGATATCTTTCTTTGATAGCTGCCAGGAGTCGTCTCCAGAGGCTGAGGGCCTGTGCTCCTCTCCCGATTACTTTGTCGATTACCCTTTCTCTAGAGAGGGATCCCAGCTGCTTGGCTTCATTGCCTTCTAATTGTAGGCTACTGGCCCCAGCATCCCAGCATCGGAGCAGCCAAGTGAGGATGTGTTCACCTGGGCGTCGACCATAATCCTTTCGTATTTCTCGCATCTCACTCAGGGATAAGGATCGAGTGATTTCTGATTCCTTTATGATTTCCGTCTCGTCTTCCTGCTGTTTTTGTGATGGCTCTGCTTTAGAGGTGCCTGCCAATTCCCCTTCTCCCTCCTTCTTAGGAGAGCCTTCTTCCCTTACTAAACGAGCTGACCTCCGTTTCCATTGTTTTGACTTGACTATGGGGGCGACTGATACCATAGTTGGTTGGTCCTCTGGGTCAGCCACAGCATGTGTTACTTGGTCATCAGATTCAGAGACTTCCTCCCTCTCTTCAAGTTGCTGGATGATGTTAAACAGTGTTTGATAGGAATAAACCAGGACCCAGCACAATGCTGCAAGCTGTTGTTCTCCGGCATTATCGGGATCAGGACATACAACTCTCAAACATTCTACCAAGTTTTTAGGATTTAGCACTTGCTCAGGGGTGAAGTTCAAAACTATTGGAGGAGACACTCGTGACAGGTATCTGCTAACATCATCCCACACACCGTGCCACTCACCACGAGACTGTTTCGGGACAGATTCCCAAATAAGTTTTCTAAACAATCGACTAATCTTAGAGAGAAAATGAAACCTGTTATTCAGAATTAGAAATAGCAATACATGGGTTACAGATGGATCTTCAAAATACTCCCAAACTGTTGTAATTATCCCACTGTGAAAGAAGGGAAAGGTACCATTCCTGATATTATTAATAAACTGGTGTCCAGATGAGAAAAGGAAGGCAGTGTAGTTCTGAATATTCTCTGAAAGATAGTTTCCATGGGACCCAAATGATAACAGCGCAGAGCCTGAATTCCAGAGTAAAACCAAGGTCAGTGCTTGGCAGCACAACGAATTAAAAAAAGTGAACACAGATTGTAGCACTTGGTCGGATCGGATATATAGGAGAAAGGAGAATATGACACGAATTGCATGACATATGAACAAAGCCATTATTATTAACAGGGCAAGGAACATGGTTACTAGCAAGCAAGTGTGTTAGTTGTATGCGTTTAATCAATTCTATTGTTATCTCAACCCTTCGTGCCCCACGTTGGGCGCCAAAAAGGACTGTGGTGGTTTTACCGTGCTGGGCAGCTAAACCCCACAACCGCTCTCTCACTCCCCCTCCTTTAGATAAGGAGGGGGAGAAGTAAAGCAAAGAACAACTCACGGGTTGAGATAAGGATAATTTAATTAAAGGGAAATAATTATAATAATTAAATAAAGACTACCATGAACTAAACAATTTAACTAAGGGGAAATAAAAGGGAAAGGGGAAAAAGGGAGGAAAACAAACAAACAAAATAAATGAAAACGATATGGAAGTGCAGAGGAAAGAAATTACTCTCTACTTCCCACAAATGAGCGATGATTGACCACGTCCTTGAAGCAAGGCCTCAACGCACGCAGCCGGTGTTCGAGAGGAGGACCGACGTCTTCTCAACGAGAGCCCACCCCTCCCCTCTTCTTCCTGTTTCCACCTTTTATTGCTGAGTGTGACACCACATGGTATGGAATATCCCTTTGATTGGTTTAGGTCAGCTGCCCTAGTGATGTTTCTCTCCTCACTTTTTTGCCCACCCCCTAGGAGGGTTAGAGAAAGGCCCAATGCTGTGCCACTGCTGCTCAGCAGTAGACACAACACTGGTGTGATAACACTGCTGTTCCAGCTACAAGTACAGAGTACGGCACTGAATGGGCTGCTGCCGGGAAAGTTAACATTCCAGCCAGACCCAGTACAGAGTTAGATGTCTTTAAGGTCCCTTCCAACCCAGCCACTCTGTGATTCTGTGATTATGTTAGTTACTTTCTGTTAGGCAACTATGACTTTTCTCCTGTATAAAAAATGTCTTCCTCTGATACCTCTCTTCAGCCTGGATAAATTACTAACCTCCCAGTAAGTTATGTGTGCACTAGGACTTGTCCTTACCATTTAGTAGCATTAATAAGATTATTATTGTTCTCTATTACCTTTTTTAGACATCAAAAGTAAACATTTTTAGCCTACATTTTCTTAATCCCTATTTCCCATTCTTTGTTGTCCTTTTGAAGTCATACACTTAACTTCACAATGCAGGCAACTGAAATTAATGAGCACTCTTTTTCTGCTCACTTTCCAAACTGAGAACAAATTTTTTATGAGTCTCTTTCTAGTCTCTCAAGCAAAAATGGTCTCTGGAGAAGGGCCAAGGTTTCTACAAGGACAGAAGCCAGAAGAAGACTCAGGAATAGCCTTTAATAAGATAACTAAAACCCACCCTTAACATTCTGAAGTGTTCTGATTGTTATATTGCTACCTGCACATTACAAAAGTTTATCCCCAAATGGATAAGAAGAAAATTATATTTGAAGCCAGGGAGCACAATATTTCATTTCATTTCTCAGCAGGAGGGGAGTTTGGAACTGGCATACAGTTTAAGAATGAGCAAAGCACAAAACACGCTTTTCTTTTTTTTTTTTTTTCTTTTTTTCTTTTTTTTTTTAATGAAAACAGACATGGAAAGCCAAAAAATAACAGAGGAATAATAATGTTTTCATTGAAGCCAATATAATCAAAATGACATTACGCACTGCAAGATGCATTGCAGTCAAGGATATATTTTAGAGACATACTTTGTAAATTAAAATAATAATAATAAATAAATAAATAAATAAATAAATAAAACTACAGCAGAGTGAGCATTTTTTGTATCAGGAAGATTCTTTTAAAAGCCCAAACATTAGGTGTTAGTTGGTACTGATGAGTACTGCACATGAGCTAATGCATTTGAGGATATTTTGTTGAGTACTGCCATATATATTTGGTTTTGGAGAAAGATTCCTGCATTGCACCCCAAAGCAAGATGACAGCTTGCCTGGACACAGAGAGAAGATAAGGAATGATGCATATGAAGGTATATAAGCTAATATAAGCTGATGTCAGAGGTAGTATTTCCACCCAAGAGGACTTGAAATGCTAGTAATAATGAAAAAGTTCACCAGATGATAAGCAAAAGATAATGTTTCTAAAGGTATTTTTTCCCCTTTTTTCCTTTCATTTTCATATTCATAGATTAGCCACTGCATTCACATAAAAAAAATAATAATAATTTTAAAAATAAATGATGTGCTCAATGTAATTAACTTATATGTCTGTGGTGTGCTATACACAATAGCAAAAAAATGTGTCTTTGATTCTAGTTACAGACACAGGATATGGTCTGTCTAGACTATCAAGTAACTTACCTCTAAAGTGAGTTTTACACGTGAGATTACATCTCTGAAATGGAAACTGCTTCAAGAATACTGGCCAGAGAAAGGAAAAACTAGATTCCTTTTACACTGTCCTATTTATTTTACCCACTCACTCTTCTAACCAGTCCAGAGGACTAGGATGTGTGCAGTCTGGTGGATATGCCAGTGTTTCCTGTAAGACATTTAATCAATAGATACCACCTTCTTTCCTCTAATACCTTGGAAAATTGCATATTTTTCATTAGAATATTATAATTCTTGTTCATAACAAAATTTAATGAGATCAGTACAGACTACAGAACCAAAAAATAATTATACAATTCAAAGCTTTACATTCAATCCCATGAGTTATTAATTTATAGATCTGAGTTTGCATGAAATTTCAAATGACAATTTTTTTAATCATTCTTTTATCTCTACATAATTTTGGTAATCAAGAATACAAGAATACACTCAGATATGCTGGATCTTAGGCTGGGAGATGTAAGAAATCTTACAAAAATTTTAAGTTCAAGGGCTCCATTTTTACTGCCTTCCCACCTGATCTTTTTAAAAGTCTGCTTCTATCTTATTGGATGCAACTTCTACGTGCAGCTAACATCTCCCTCTTTTGTAGGCTCATACTTAATTTTGTAGAGAAACCAGAAGACCATCTATAAATAAAGACAGATTTTTTAATGACACAGCTAGCAAGGCAGTTCCCAATAGGTGTATCATCTACAAAACTTTCAATTTCTTTTAGCTAACTAGCAGCTCACCCAAATTCTTCTCAGGCTCACAGACTGGTTGGTCTCTGACCTTATCCCCAACCCAAATTTTTTGTGAGTGTAGCCTCTCTAATGCTGCCAGCCCACACAGATGCTATGATGCCAGTGGGGCTGCTGACTTGCATGGACACACAGACACCTCACAGACAGTGGAGGTGATGCCTAAACGAAGCAAAATACACCAAAAGAATAAGATAGAAAATAAAGAGACAGAAATCCTCTTAAAATGTTAATTTCCTTGAACATCCTGGTCTTTAATCTTCTATTTAAATCTTCATTTAACCTTCTATAATGAATCATGGAATCATTAAGGTTGGAAAAGACCTCCAACATCATCTGGTCCAATCATCCCTCTATCATCAATATCACCCACTCAGTATCACCCATTTCCCTAATCACCACGTCCAACCTTTCCTTAAACTCCTCCAGGGACGGTAATGCCACCACCTCCCTGTGCAACCTGTTCCAATACCCAATCACTCTTTCTGTAAAGAAATATCTCCTAATTACCAACCTAAAACTCCCCTGTCATAACTTGAGGCCATTCCCTCTTGTCCTAAAACTAGTTATCTGTGAGAAGAGGCCGACACCCAGTTCCCCACAGTTCCCTTCAGGTAGCTGTAGAGAGCAATAAGGTCTCCCCTGAGCCTCCTCTTCTCCAGACCAAAAAACTCCAGTTCTTTCAGCTGCTCTTCATAGGACTTGTTTTCCATACACCTCACCAGCTTCATAGTCCTTCTCTGGATGCACTCTAGGGCCTCAATGTCTTTTAGTGAGGGGCCCAAAAGTGAATACAGTACTCCAGGTGTGGCCTCACCAGAGCTGAATGCAGGGGATGATCACTTCCCTGGTCTTGTTGACCACACTATTGCTGATACAAGCCAGGATGCCATTGGCCTTCTTGGCCACCTGGGCACACTGTTGGCTCATGTTCGGGCAAGGGTTGACCAACACCACCAGATCCTTTTCCTCTGTACATCTTTCCAATCACTCTGCCACAAGCCTGTAGAGTTGCATGGGGTTGTTGTGGCCAAAGTGCAGGACCTGGCACTTAGCCTTGTTGAACATCATCCCATTGGCCTCTGCAGACTGATCCAATCTGTCCAGGTCCCTCTGCAGAGCCTTTCTACCCTCCAGCAGATTGACACTTCCTCCCAGTTTGTTATTATCTGAAAATGTACTGAGGGTGCACTCAATTCCCTCATGCCAATCATCAACAAAGATATCAAAGAAGATGGGCCCCAACACTAATCCTTGGGGAAAACCACTGGTGACCGGTCTCCAGCTGGATTTAACTCCATTCACCACCACTGTCTGGACCTGGCTATCCAGACAGTTTTTAACTCAGCAAAGAGTGTACCTGTCCCAATCATGGGCCTCCAGCTTCTCCAGGAGAGTATTGTGGGATAATATGAGGGAAAGAATAGCATAGGGTTCTCAGGACATGCACAGGTATATGTAAAACAGTGAGTATAAATTGGGCTTTCATTGATCCTCTAGACTAACAATCAACCTTTTTGGAGTGGTCTGTATTGCCTACAAGAATTTTTAGCAAGTTTCTATCAATAGAGCTAACTGATTTTGGTCCAATAATAAACATACCTTAAATGGAAATATTAGTTAGAGTCAAGCCTTTCATAGGTACCAAAAAAACAAAAACAAAACTGAAAAATCTGTCATTGGATCTGTATTTTAAATACCTCTAGATGTAAGGACACTCAGTTCAGCCAAGCAGGGATATAAGGAAGGGGATCTGCAGCTGCCTGTATCTCTCAGCTGTGGCCTTTGAGGTGTCAAAACAGCAAGAGTGCCTTTATTTGCAGAAGACAAGTTGGACATCTGTCTGTCAACCATATGTTTTGCTGGCAGAGACAGGGGGAAAAAAAAGGGGTAAATTTAAGGTAGGAATGCGTAAGATGGATTGTTTGGGATAAAAGGAAACAGCTTTGAGGGCTAGCGAGCAGCAGGCAGGCAGAGAACATGTGAGTGCCTGTGTGTGTCCTGGCAGCAGGGAGAGGAACAGCAAGGCACTTAACAGAGAAAGCCAAGTCCAGGGTCTGCCAAAGATACTGGGAGACTTGTCCAGCCAGCAGAGCTGTCAGTCTAAGTGTTCATTTAATGTGACAACGCAAAAAAAATGGAACAAGTCAGTTTCAGACTCAAAGGCTTTGAATTTTTTTTCAGATTTTTTGAAGGCCTTTCAAAAAAAATTGAAGGGGCTAGTGACATCTTAGGTCCTGCCTTTTGGATATCTACATGGAGCCAAAAAGATTTTTCAGCAAACTCTGTACCTCTAAATATCAAAGTGCTATATGTTTAATACAACGTGCATCCAGTGAAGATAGTACTTTCACTTGGTACAAGATTTCCAAATCCAGATTTGGAGGGAAAAAATGGAGGACACAAAGACATTTCCCACTGCTAAAAATAAAATCTTTAGTAGGTGTAGACCAATTAAGAAATAGTTTTGACACAGCTGTCTATCTTTGGGCTTATAGTTCTTTAAATATTAATAATTTCAAAAATGTCATTTTGCTTTTCATTCATTCCACCAGATTGTTTTTCCACTTGTGACAATTCAGTTGCTTACGAAGTATGCTTTGCTAAATTTTGTAATTAAAAAAAGAAAAAAAGCATAAGAAGTTGAAATAAAGGGAAAAATATTAAAGAAATACTATCATTTTCATAATGGGAAGAGAGAAAAATTTCCTTTATCTTCCGCTGATTTACAAAGATACTTTAGCACAATACCTTGTTTGGATATCATCATTGGCAAGAGGCTGGATGTCTACTTTAGGTCCCAATTATGTCTATTTTAGAGCCCAGTGAACTTCTGGTTGATGATTTGGATCAAACACAACTAAAACACCTACAGCAAAAATCCTTATTTTTTAGTTTTGATGGGTGAAAAAGTTGCAGCTTTATATGTTATTCGAGTCATACAGACACCAGTCTGTGTTCTTTAAAATTGTACTGTCTTGCTGGGAGCATGTGATTATTTCACTACTTGGTCCCAACCCCAACCTTGATTGTTGAACCAAGTTCAACAACTTGGTCCTAATTGCACCCTTGGATCAGTGACCAAATCTTCACTCCTACTTAAGAGTCAAAATGTTTATTTTTCAATATATTTTTACAAATAGTTACTCTGTAGACTTGGTGGATTAGGCCTTTGCCAGGTAATTGATAAAACACTGCTGAAAATAGCAGTTTACACTTTGGAGAGGAATGTGATATTTCTCAACGTTTCTCAAACAACTTTTAAGAGTCCCAATAACAAAATTAGATTTTCAATTAGATCTGAGAGTGTAACTGGAAATAATTGCTGCTCTGATTTTATATTTATCTGCGGATATGGGGGATACATATGTGCATTTTTGCAGAACAAAAACCTCTTGAGGCAGAGCAGGTCAGCACTGGGGTTCCTCTTGTTATTTTACCATATAAGCTTCAACTGGTGTTCTGACCCTGTCTTCTGGGGTTCTACACAGTCTTGATCACACAGTCATGCACATCACAGAGATGTTGCTAGATGTCTTCCTTTCACCTCCTACCCTGTTTAAGCCTGTGATTATGATTTAAAGAAAATATTGAAAAACTCAGCAGTAGAGTTCTCACAAAACTAAACTGAGCACAAATCAGACAGATAAGGCTGTGTATGGTACCAGTCACTATAGCTGAACAGAAAGCACGGCTACCTGATTTTTGCTAGTCAAGATCTAGCATAACAGGAAAAGAGGTGGACTAAACAGATGCTTCCTCTCCATGTTGTGCCAACGTATGTGAAGCAAAAAGTGAAATTTGAAACAAAGTAGGAGCAGAGTGCAATGACACATTTACAAGTACTGAAGACTTTGGCCACCTGTATAAATGGCTGGAACCACCTCATTCTCCATTATATTTGCTTTCTCTACCCACACCATCTGCATCTACATCAAGTGACTAACGGTGACAGTCATTAAAAGGTTTCTCTGTGCACATAAGCTTGCCATTGTATTTTAATTGTCCTACTTCCAAGTAAAGGAGAGCACAGAATATTTGGTGGTATTAAGTTACCCATTCTGTAAACAGTCTTTAAAGTGAATTCTGTGCCTTTTAATATGTACTGTTAATCTAGAAATTCAAACCTCCTAGATTTGTAGATAGGCAGCAAGTGTTTTTTGTTTGTTTGTTAGTTGTTTTGCATTGTTTTGTGTTTGGTTTGTTGGTTGGTTTTGGTTTCGTTTTGATCTTAGTACAGGGAAAACAATTCACATGTTCCCAGCTGTGGACTGTGAGATAAGACACATTTTCAAATTTCATTCAGAGAAACCATTATTCAACAAGAAGCCACAGAAAACTTGTTGCCTCTTCAGTGGCACAGTTAAAATACCTAACTTCAGTTCCACTCTTCTTCAAAAAAAGAAGTGTGTAGAAACTGCTTTTCATATTCCTGCTGTGCCCTCTCCCTGGAGCTCACTCTGTGAAGCAAGGAATATACAATACCTCTCCATCTAACAAAAAGACCAGCTTCTGGACTCTGTTTTACTTTTACCTTCACATTGCACAGAAACATAGAAAGAATAAATGTTGATCTACAGATAAATAGAGGTTTCTGTCTGGGAAAAAGTGTTGACATTTCCATCATGACCCTCCTCAGGCCTCACACTTGCAATCTGGCACATCAGAAACAATCTTTGTGTTTCAACCAAGCCAAGTTATTTCTTGAAATATTACCCAGAACTTCAAAGAATTAAAGTCTTCTGCTACCAATTTTCAGTCATCCAAGTAGGGAAGGACTGCAAATTTTTAAAAATTTATGAATAAACCTTGTGAAAAGAAGTGTCTATCTAAACACAGATCTTCTATCCCTTACTTCTATTTCTGTTATCCTTTAGGACTGCCCTTTATATTCTTTAAGACTGCATTTGCTACAAACAAGTAGCAAATGCAGTCTTAAAGACTTCAGTTATATCAGTAAGGTAAAAATAAAATCATATTCAGAATTTTGTGTCTGAAAGATAAACACTTTAGAATGTAGCAAAAATGGGGAAAATCTGTCACCCCAAAGCAACTTGTGAAGGACAAAATTACTATTTGAAGGTTGTAGGAAGAAGAAAGACCAAAGAAGTTGTAAACTTCAATTAAACCAACAGGACATACTCAAAAACAGATGGTCCTGACTCATGGAGTCATGTTGTGTGCCCATTTCCTGTCTCCATATAAACAAGACAAGACTAACTACATGGAAATAAATTATATAATCTTCTGAATATAGTAGAACATCAATTTTATTTCATTTTCTTTAAAAATACCACTTAAGATGTGGAAATAAAACAGTTGATCTACAATGGCTGGCAGTTCTATTTCCTGCAACTTTTGTTGTACCAACTAGAGAAGCCTAGCAGTACATAATTAAACACATGAGTCCAAAGCATGACAGAATTGGCAGTAAATATGGATTTTTCTACAGATACTATCTTTCTACTTAGATGTTATGACTTGTGATAAAACTCAAATAGAACATATGTCTGCAAGCAGTTTTCTGATGCATTTGAAATTTCCCATGAAATTTTGTTTAGTGCTTTCTGAAAATATTATTATAAAGCCACCAGACGCTATGTGATTTTGCTGTCTACTTACTATCATGCCTATTAGTTATAAAGTGCTAAGTGACTACTTTTCTTTTCTTTGGTCTTCCATATGTTAAATTTATACTTAAATATATGTATGTATGCATGTATATATATGTATGTATGTGTGTAAATGTACATATGTGTGCTTGTTTGTGTGTGTATAAAAGTTCATTTTCTTTAAGAAGCTTTGCTTGAAGTTTAACAATGTCAGTTGCATAGCTTTCAATATCACATCATCTGTGTGGTTCATAAACCTTCAAAATATTTGTTCTCATGTAACCATTTGAATTGTCCTGTCAACTTCTATGTTGAAAATGACTGAGAATATTTTTCAGAACACCATTACAAAGCTGTTACTAGACTTCTCCCTGTCTCTTGACTGAGAAGAAATGGGAGTCAGGCAACCCAGTAAGCCTAGGAAGACTGTGTCAAAGATTGTGATGTGCTGGGATGTACTATCAACTACTCCAGTGTTTTGGTCCCCAAGTCATGCAAATGCTGACTAAAAGCATCCACGCACTCCATCCACACACTCCAACAACAGAGCAATGGGAGAGGTAGATGCATAGGCACATGCAGAGCACAAGACTGAGTGGAGTGAATACCAAAGCTTTTACCAGGATATTCCTGAATTAATATAACTGTCCTCACTTTCCTAAATCTATATGCTATCAATGTCTGTATCTAATGTTGCTCATACTGTTCCTTTCTAGGAACATAACTGTATAAGCAGCCCCATCAATTTGCACCATGCCCATCTTTCAATCAATGATTTCTCAAGTGGAATTATGGCAGGAGAGAGCAGTTCTGCATATCACCATGCCCCAGCAGATTACCTAATAAGACCATGGACAACTTGACTCACACTAAAACAAACCATAAGCACATGCAAACACACTTAATATACAATATGCTGCTTAAATATTGCTTCATTTGCTACTGCATATTCTAGCATGATTTAACCTCATTCAGATGACAGACTTCTCTGCTAACGTGCATTTGGGAGCAAGCCAAATTCAACATGATTCATGTCATGAAGAATCTCATTGACTTCACCTCACTTTTGTGTTTCTCTGTTCTTTCAGCTGTGGGTCCTATGAGACAAAGGATCTTTTTTATATTGTTTATAACTAGGAGACTTATCAAGAAAAGGAGGGAGTCAGTGAGTTGCTAAGGCAGCCATCAGAAATTTCCCCATCCAGTAAGCCTGAAGACCATTTTCAGTTTCTTTTTATGAAAAAAACTTGTCAAGTATCAGCTGCCAAGAATACTGGAAAAAGATGTGTGACTTTTCCTTAACTGGAAAAAAAAAAAAAAAAAAAGGAGTTGCTAGAAATATACACAATATACCTTTCTACATCTCAGCAGGGCATGGTGCCATGAGCAGATGAGCAGAACTAAGAGGCCAGTCACTGTGATATGCTATGGACTTGTCTCTGTAAAACAGACAGCAGCATTTAACAGAAGCTGTCTGAGATGATTGTTTTCAGAACACTGTGACAAAGCTAGCAACTAGGCCTTTCCCTGACTCCCAACTGAGAATAAATCCATTGCTCTTATTTAGAATAAAGCTTCACATAATGCATATAATATTATATTAACAGTGACTTAAAAAACATGCTCCCATTATTCTACAGTTCCCCCACAGGGCTGGACTAAACGTAGGAGTTGTTGATTATTCAGGTTCAATTTTGATCTCTGCTCCTGCATTCATTCCTCTTTGGATAGATTTCTAAGCCCACCCTAAAAAGATCTTTGGAAAATTGACTTGCAGCTTCCACAGTTTCACCTATCTGTAGGGACTTCCAGTATTCTTGACTCTTCTTAAGCTGCTCCTCTAACATTATTTTTCAGCTTCTTGCAGTGCTTTCTTTCCCTGTTCTCATTTTCAATGGTAAATTTTAGCCTAGCATGGACAAACAGATGAAGATCTATTGGACTTCTGTGGCCATTTCCCAGCTAAAGTTTGTTTCTCCCTTGTATATAGGCGAAAATCTATCTTTGTACTAAACCAAGCCTTTCTGGGAAGGTGTTAGACCCAGAGGTTGGGTGCTTTCCGCTTTCCCCAAGAATCCTACTGCTTGCGTAATTTATTAACAAGAAACCTGGAAATCTAGGCCTTTACAGGACGCAGAGCAGAAGGGTTTAGGACATAGTGTCACAGACTTTTGGGATGTCTCTAAATAACCTTGCAAGCAAGAGCATAATTCTGTGTATTTGAAATGTCTCTTTACTGAAGAATGGGCAAATAAGGGAAAATGCCAAAGCCAAACTCCTCCTTCTACACGTTCATTTCTTCACTTTCAGCTGAAAACAGCAGCTGTGCTCAGGAATGTAAAGTAGTGTGGGATACAGGTTAGAGAACAACTGTGGTTAGCCAAAGAAGCTGGATTCCCAGTTTGTGGGAAAATGAGAGTCCTTGAAATTGATTTCAGCCCAAATAGGACAAAAATCCAAAGGAAAAAAAAGAAATAAATACAACAAACCCAGAAATCCCCAAGAGTTGGAAGCTCTTTGGATCTTTTAACATCTCAGTAAAACAAACAAAAAATGTAAGGTTCATATAATAGCTACAAGGGTCACACCAGGTTGCTGGTCCCAAGGCAGACTTGTTAACAGGCCACCCATGGCAAGGGTCACAGATCTCCCCATCCCCCCAGCTGCAGGGAGGACCTGCCAAACCCCGCCATGAGGTAACATTTCCTTGCTTCTTCTGTAAATTTCCAACCAGCGAAAACAACAGTTTTTGCAACAGCATGACTCGATCTTGGAGAGCATAGTCGATCTTAAGGAAAGGAGTAATCAGTGCTTACCATTGCCACAACCACTAGTCCAGACTACCTGTAGAAGTGACTTTGTCCTGCATTAACACTTAATTAAATTGTGAAACATTGCATAATTAATATTGCTCTCTACTCAGGCTTAATATCAGCCTTTTTGTATCATTTTGAAGCTTTTAGAATGTGCTTTATCTAAGTAGTTAACAAATGAGATTTTTAATGTTAATCTTGGTGATTCAGACAAAATCCGGTTATTTTACGCAGTAAGATCCCATTGAATCTCCATTATGAAGGCTAATGGAAAACCCCATTGGATTATAGTTTGACGTCAAATCTGGCACAGCACAACCTGCAGACATCTGACTCACAGTGCCAGCAAAGACTTGGAAACTTCCAAGGAATCTTTCCTGTATTTAAACCAATATAATTCCCTGGGAAAGAGCACATCTGAAAACAAACTTGTCTTAAGAACTTTTATTGCGATCCTATTTGAAAAGTGATTGGCCTTCTCTTAAGGAACAAGTGGGGAATTCCCTCTGACTTCTCATGGAGAATGTAAATGAATATTGCGGGTTTTTTCAGTAGCTCTAGTATGTAGTTTCCTATAAATGGGAATGAATAATTTGTATTTGAGGACTGTGGTGATTAATGGTCTGCTGGTGGTGGCTGGTTTGTTAGTTGAACAGAAAAAGGGAAAACTTTTCAGAGTCCATTAATTTCCTGATACTTTGCCATAGCATAAGTTAGTGTATCTCATTTGTAGGTGTGTGTGTGCGTGCATACATACGTGTGTGTATACATACAATTTATATCTAGGTTTGTCTGCAGATTTTTCAATATGTAAAAACATTCTGGCCTTAAACACAACATACTTCCTTTCACAAGTTTTCAGATCTCTATCCATGCCTGTTACATTGTAAGAAAGTTCCTGCATCTCAAAAGGAAGATATGCTCTTCTGCTGTTAAATTTATGCAGTTAGGAAAAACAAACAAACAAAACAAAACAAAAGGAAAAATAACAACAAATAATAACTGTAAGACAGATCAAAAAATGTTTTCTTTAGTTTGCAAGTATTAATTGTAGCAAAGACAGTCCTTTATCAGAGCTTTTGTTGGTGTGGTCTTGCATATCAATACATAAAAAAAAAAAAAAAAAAAAAAAAAAAGATTTGCTCTTAACTTCACTCAGAATCAATGGACATCAATGTTTGTGTGAGATTTCTGAAAGTTTGGGCTACGGGGAATACTCTAAAAGCTGTCTGATTATCCTATGCCAGAAAAGTTATATCCAGGTAAATAAGAGAAGTTACAACTGAGATAGATATAAAATTACTTCTTTTCAGTGATTTCACCTCCATCAAGAACCTGAACAGTAAAGTCCTGCTGTCAAAATTATATAATGATACATCTATTCCAGACATTAATAAATAGATAAAATTAAATTGAACCAAGATTTTAACTGATTTTTTTTTTTTTTTTTTACCCCCTTGCATCCATCAAATCTTCACGTTAAAATCATTTGTTATTATTTAAATGAGTTGTTAATTTTAAAATATCCATATACCTTAGTTTTAAATACAATGTATTTGAAAATGTGAGTATGTCATTTTGGGTCGGGTAAAATACCTGATTCTTTAAAATTTTCAATAAAGCTTCAAAAGAGGTAAAGATTTTTTCTTTTCCACATTACTGCCAGTTGCCTGTGTGATGAAGGGTTTGTACAAATTTGGAGCTGCAAAAAACAGTTGCCATAAGAGACATAACACTATGACAGCAACAATTTTTACTCACAGTACAGCACGCACTATCTGGCTATATGTATGTCAGTCCTAGTTGATCTAGCTCTATGAAATACCTCTCTAAACCTGAAAACAACTTAAATCACCAGTAGCTAGAAAAAAGCTGAAAGAATTGACAATGCAAGTTAGGCCTGCCTTCTTATGCCAATTATTGCAGCTTCTGGGATCTGTTGCCCAAACATATGTTGAAAAACCTGGAAATGAAGACAAGGACTTTGCAGTGTGGAAATGATGATGCTGGGTCTCTCAAAACCAAATGTTTTAGGTTCTATGTAAGCATTTTATCCATTTCTTTAGCATGCATCCCTGGTAAGGGCTATTTCAGAAAACAGGTTTATTTATTTTTTAATTCCTATTTTTATTATACTTCCAGTTACACATATCTGTACTTCTTTTGCTCCACCAAAATTGCAATTTTTACTGACTTCATGAATCAACTCTTTAAATGTAATAAATAAATAAATAAATAAATAAATAAAAATCTCACAATTAGATTTTCTCAGTCTACGAAGGACTGAGAAATTTGCTTGCATGATGTCAAGTAGCAAATGAATGTCTGTGATCACTGCCAAGTTATAAAAGTTGTAATTAATTTGCCCTGAAAAGTTTGGCTTTGTTCATTTTTTAATAATTAATTAATTAATTAATTTAATATATGTAGCAATATACTATTTCACCTGAAGGAGAAAAAAAAATGAAGAACAAAATAGTTATCATATCACATAGTTCTCTAATATACGTATATATTTTTTCAAAAGTATTCCTGATTGGTCAGTTGTATTCTGCAGAAAACTCTTTCTTCCAAACAAACAAACTAGGCAGAATGAATTTTAAGTAGATAGTAAAGTTTGCTGATGATAATACTCTAAAAAGGATGTGAACATTTGATTAAAGCCACTATATCTTTATTATGCATCCATATTAACTTAACAGTTTCCAAATTCAGTCTCCTGAAACATTTATAATGGTCTTTAAGCTTTGGTACAGGTACAGTGTCTTCAAAATGGTGAGTCCCCCAATGACTTATGAAAAAAATATGTACACCCTTCTGTGGAAAAACATTGTTATGTGCTAATTAAAGGTGGAAGTCAGAACTGAATAAACCTTACATAGATTTTGTCTGGTATATAAGCTTTTTTTCTTACGTCAGGTAAGACACACACACACCGTTGTTCATACTTCATTCAGTTAAGGCGTGATTAACTAACTGGAATTTGCCTAAATAAGGCTCAGTGCATATATCCAAGAATTTTTAGTAAGCCCTTTTCTGTTTCTCCTCATTGGTATCCTGGAAACTTATGTTTATTTTCACAAACAATAGGTTTATTTGTCATTTCTATAGAAGAAAATCTTCTAAAGCTCATTTACAGGCAAACTATGTTCCCTCCCATTTTATCGCTTGCAGAAAAACTTAAACTACTTAGTTTCCCTGAAGTCCCTTGAAAATTAAAGGTTTATATAGTAAATCCTTATTTTTTTAAATCACTCACCTCCATAGATTTATATCTCACTTTATGGAAAAAGAAAGCAAATTTCTTTCCCTGCCACCCCAAAAATGTGCATAGGGATGTCTTTTAATTCTCGGACCTTTAACATTTTGTCAGCCATATAGTCTCCCCTTCTTTTATAAGCTTATTTAAATTAAAATTAATTATTCAGCATTTTTATTCAGTCTTCTATCCCTTATGCTACCACAGACAATTACCTTAAAGCAATATTTGTGAAGTATAGACTTCCCAAGCTTAAACAAACTTTAAATCTGTTCACATTCAATGATTCCACTAAGATTTTGATTTAACACTTGAAGCTGAATAGCATAGTTATGGATGACAAAAATAAGGCAATCACTTCTCAAGCTTGTCCATACTTTGTACGGCATCGATTCCTTCTGTTGTGTTGACTGCGCCACTCATTTTAGTGTCATTTGCAAACTTGTTGAGGGGGCACTTGATCCGATTGTCTCTGTCATTGATAAAGACACTAAACAGGACCAGTTCCAAGACAGACCCTGAGGGACACCACTCATCACCGGCTTCCACCTGGACATAGAGCCATTGACCATCACCTGCTGGGTGCAGCCTTCAAGCCAATTCCTTATCCACTGAATGGGCCACCATTCAAATCCACATCTCTCCAATTTGGAGACCAGGATGAGACCATGTCAAAGGCCTTGCAGAAGTCCAGGTAGATGACATCAGTCGGTCTTCCTTTGTCAACTGGTGCAGTCACTCCACCACAGAAAGCCACCAGATTGATCAGGCACAATTTTCCCTTGGTGAAACCATGCTGTCTGTCTTGGATCACCTCTTTGTCTTACATGTGCCTTGACATTGCTTACAGGGGGATCTGCTCCATGATCTTTCCAGGAACAGAGATGAGGCTCACTGGTCTGTAGTTCCCTGGCTCCTCTTTTTATCCCTTTTTTAAAACAGGAGGGGTGTTTCACTTTGTCCAGTCACCAGGTACTTAACCTGACTGTCATGACCCTTCAAATATGATGGAAAGAGTTTCCTCAGGACCCTGGGATGCAGGCAATTGGGCCTCACAGGCTTGTATTTGTTCAATTTCATCTGGTGGTCTCAAATCTGTTTACCAAGGCTTTGCTTCCCCAGCCCTCATCTACAGGTTCAGGGAAATGAGAGACATCGGAAGCCTGACTGGCAGTGAAGATTGAGGCAAAGATGTTGTTGAGTACCTCAGCCTTCTCTGTGTCTCTT
Source organism: Netta rufina (assembly GCF_964035555.1). Lineage (NCBI taxonomy): Eukaryota > Metazoa > Chordata > Aves > Anseriformes > Anatidae > Netta > Netta rufina. The sequence goes on from NC_140123.1 coordinate 102,765,781, forward strand.
GTTACCAGTTGTCCCTTCTCATTTATCTGAAGGGGTACATTCTCCCTGGTCTTTCTTTTCTGGCCAATGTACCTCTAGAATCCATTCTTGTTATTCTTTGCATCTGTTGACAAGCTCAGTTCCTGCCTTGGCTTTCTTGATCCTATCCCTGCACATCCAGGTAGCATCCTTGTATTCTTCCCAGGCCACATATCCCTGCTTCTGCAGTCTGTGCATTTCATTCTTGTGCCTCAGTTTGACCAGCAGGTTCTTGCACAGCCATCGTGGGTTTCTGCCATCCATGCTCTTTTTATTACACAGGGGTATGGAGAGTTCTTGTTGTGCTCTAAGGAAAACATCCTCAAAAAGTTGCTGTCCCTGTTCAGCTCCATTGTCCCTAAGGACAGTGTTCTAGGGATCTCATTCACTACATGTTTAAATAGGTGGAATTTTGCTCTTTGGAAGTTCAGGGTCCTGACTTTACTCATTGCCAGGCCAATATTCCTTGAGATCACAAACTCAACTAGGGCATGATCACTGCAGCTCAGACTGCCTCCAATCTTAAACTCTTTAATAAGTTCTGCATCGGCAAGCACCAAGTCCAGTAATGTTTCTCTTCTGTTTGGTTTCTCTCTTTCTTTTTTATTCTCTCTGGAACTTATCCTCAATACACTCTAGAAATCTCCTGGATTGCTTACAGCCTGCTGTGTAGATTTTCCAGCAGATATCTGGGTGGTTGAAATCCTCCATCAGGAGGAGAGCATGCAAGCATGATGCTTCTTGTAGTTGAATCAAGAAGACCTCATCAATAGGCTCTCCTTGATCAGGTGGCCTTTAGTAGACCCCAACCACAAGTTGTCCTTTATTGATCTGGACCTTAATTTTTACCCATAAGCTCTTATCTTGTCCGTGGCTATTTCTAAGAGGCATCAAGAGAGCAGGCTCAAAAGGTCAGAACCACAGCTCTCCTGAATACTCATCCCAAAGTACGTAAAGGATATAGAACCTTCCCCTTCTTCCGTCTGTTCTGCAAACTTGGTTGTCACCCTGTAAAACACAGTCATGTTTTACTTCCATAATATTTTTATTTATTTTTTTATTGCATATAAATTAAGAAAAAACATAGCAAAGAATAATCTATTTAGTTTGTCTTTAGGGAAGCCTGCCAGAACTCAGAAGCGATTTCTTGTAAAAGATTACATAATTATGACAAATCTATTTTTACAAAGTATTACTTAAGTCTCAATACAATGCAAGGGAAAAGTTATTTAGGGCTTTAAATAGGTGTTTCTGATTTTTTTTTTATTTTATTTTTTTTCACAGTATGTCTTGTTTATCAATAATTATTCTGTATAGACATTTGTCATGATTAGTAATTATCAATCCTGTACTAAATGAACTAAAAAGAATGGTGTACTTAATACAACCTGAATCTATAATATCTCTCTGTGGACCTTTAATTCCAGAAAAGGTTGGCTGGAACAAAGTAAGAGCAAAGGCAAAGAAGACGAATTTAAATACTGAAAAGCAGAGCCTTGAGTCAGAGGAAGAATCATAAATGTCAGAATTTTATGGTGGTTCAATTAGGGTGAAAAGGAGTTATTCAGAGTAATGATGAATGAAATTGGTGAGGGAGCTGGGGAGAGAAAAAAAGGTGCTAGGAAATGGAGTACAGATTACTTTTATTGAGAGGAATTCACAAGTAAACAATGACAGCTAAGAATTTTTGACTGAACAGGTCTTTTTTTTTTTTTTTTTTTTTTTCCATCTAATTTTCAAGATTTCTAAGATGTAGTAGGAAATTGGTTGTTCGAAATGTCTGTCCTTGGATGACATGACATCTGTCTGCCCTCTGATCTGCTTCTTGGGTCAGATGTAACCCAAGGAAGTCTGCACTACCAAAGGCACCCCCAGTCCACACGAAGGAAGAAGATGTGAGGGTGTTACCATTTGTTTTCTGCTAGTGATATATAAGCACACACTAGGAAGGATACAGAGTGAGCTCTCTACTCTTATACAGTGCTTCTACAAGACCAGGTGAATCTCCCAGTTCTATATGTTGCCCTTTTTTGCTCTTTTAGTTTGAACTGCTTTTGAATCACAAACGTGTTAACCTCAACTTTTATGCTACTTCATTCATAGTGTTGGTTTATTTCATAAATCATGGCTAGATACAGTAGATTGGAAGGCATTCTGCTAGGAAATAAAAAATAAAAAATAATAAAAAAAAAAGATAGAAACTAAAGTAGTCTTTCCTGCTCTGACTAAGTAACACTTCTTCCTAGTTTTCTTGAAAATGAAATTCTGTTCTCTCTCAAATTACTCAGAACTAGCCACATCCTTTCAGGAGTATGTGAGGACATAATATTGCAAGACGTTGCTGTCTTCTAAGTGTGACAGGGTATACTTGCATAGGGTGTTGCAACCCCTGATCCAAATTTAAACTGGTTTTCTACCTCAAATACCTGCAGAGATTATGGCAATGAATCCAAGCATGCATTAAGCCTAATCAAATGCCTCATCCCTGTCTGGCAGTAAATTGTGTACTTCCCAGAATCAATCAAATAGGTTTACTAGACATGCAAATATGTGATTACCCTTTCTTTATATAAAAAAAAATACAGCACACTGAAAATCTGAAAGTGGAAGACCTGGTAGATAATCTGATCTTGAAGACTATAAACAAATAGCAACTACATTAATCCCAACAACTGTCTAATTTAAATTAGAAGTCTGAGTATTCACTACTACTATCTGCATATGGCCATGATGAAAAAATATCATATCCTGTCTCAAGTGAGTTAAGAAACAGCCAGTACAATCTTTTCAGTCTCATGTCTGTCAAAACAGTATCAGGAAAACTTAACATATAATTTTTTCCATGTATCAAAATTAACACATTAGTAAATAAAGCCCCAAGTTCATACCATACCTGTTGAATGATATCTTTATTACTGTTGAGGATTAATATCATGAGCATGGGCCAAGAATGCAAATGTGCTCTGTGAAAGAATTTAGGAGTACAGCTGAAGAGTTAAGAGATTGTTCAGCAAAAAAAATGTTGCATAAGGCAACATATGTTGCCTTCTCAAAAGTCTGAAGAAAGAAGGTGAAAAGAGAAGAAAATGAGTAGTATTAGCAATGATTTAAGTTTTGCACTCGTATTAAGATGTATTTTTGTTGTTATTGTCTTTTTTCAGTTCTGCCCTGTTACTTACTCCTCCCCCGCAGGCCAGATGACATCCTAATATGAATGAGTAAGCTAGCTAACCTCCACCCTTTCTCTCCTGCAATAAAGGACTTTTCCATTCCTGTGCTAAGTGTACATTTATACAAACAGCCCTCTAAAGAAACAGATCTTACTCTTTTTCCATATACATCAAAAGTCATACTCCATACATCAGCACAGAAAAAGCACTTTAAAAAAAATAATGTTGCAATACCTCCAAGAAAAGAAATATGCAGCTGAAGTACTTCAATTAAATTTTTTAATTTCAGAATTGATGTGACTTATTGCTTTAAAGCTTCTCTGTTTCATTGGCTTTGTGTAATCACTGGCAGCATATTTCTGGAAACATCCTCAGCACCAGAGATTGAATTGTGGGACATGGTTATGTGTGTGTCCAACACTGCCAGCATGGAGCTGAGATGCTGCCACAAGCCAACTACAGACTGGCAGGACCAAGCATGCTGCCTCCAGACCCACTGTCCTGTCATGGCAGAAACCCAAAGATAGAGAAGCAAAAGGACTGGTGAGTGTCCCAACCACTCTCTGGTCCTATAGGTTCAAAATTCATATCTGAGACTCTGAAATAAAGACTCTGAAATAATATTTTCACTGATTAGCAACATCTCCCAAACCCAGTAGTGAAATAACCCCAAAATATTAACTGCTACAAACTGAGTCATTAGGGTTAGTCTAGTGTCTTTGTACAGAGTGTAAATGAAAATCTTTAGAACATATTTAAAGTCTTAGTACATGTTTTATTCCACCAGTCAAAGTCTATTATTTTCATAAAGCTGTTCTTTAGGCCACCAACACACCATGGGAAAGCTTAGAAAATTCTGACATAACATAACATACCTTGGGACTATATTTCTTTTAAAATCTTCTTTTAAAATCTTTACTAACATCTAGCATTAGTAAAACACTGTATAAAGTTATCTGTGTACATCCAACGATTTATTTCCACTGCAGGACAAAAAAAAAATAAATAAAAAAAAATGAGGAGGTGATGTGGGTTGGATTAAGAAAGACTGCAAATGATGAAAGATAGTAAGATAGTATGGCAACTGGGGACAAGCTGGCATCCTTAGATTTTTATTTCTAGTGTATTTCTCAAAACAAGTCAGAGGTGTAGCATTCCTGCACACTTTGGGAAAGATTTTTTTATTTTTTTTTCCACAGATGAGGGGAAAAGGTACTTGGGCACAAGAGGTACTCTTAAATACAATTCCACTATAACCGTTTTTCCACTCCATTGTTTCCTAGCAGAAAGAAAAGGAAAACAAAAACAAACAAAACAAAACAAAAACAAAACAAAACAAAACGAAAACAGGCATAGCTTTGACTTGTTTGTCTCTGTACCATATTGAAGGACAAAGTGTTTAACATAGCTGTTAAAAGAATACTGCACACTCATGGTGATATTTCATGGTGCAAATGCCAGTATCTGCAATAAATATTGTGTGTTTTATTCCACATGTGCTGCTCAGGAAAGGTAATTGTGCTTCAGTGGTTAAAACAAATCTCACTGAGTTTTAAACTATAAATCAGCCTTCACATATACAAAATCAGGGAATGACAGGAGAGTTTTGTGTGATCCCTGAGCGACACCTGGTGACCATTTTCTGCTGCCAGTGTCAAATTTTCAAATAATATTAGCGCCCTCTTTTGAACACTTTTCAGAACTGGAATTTCAATAAATTTAACCAACACGTAATATTAGCTGCAAACTACTCTGTTAATCGGTATCAGGGAAATAAATTTATTCCAGAGTTAAACATATTAGAATTGCCAGATAAAGTATTTTAGTAAGACAAATGATATTATATTTGATACTTAAGGAAATTATACTCCATATGGACAGTTTACCTCTATTACCTCTGTCACAGAATTGCAAACGGAATGGCAGTTTTTGTAAAGCAGAGGTAAGACAAGTGTTCATGCAATGATCATTTCAACAAAAGTGGCTTTCATTCTAGCACAATAAAACCTCATGGTAGTCTGAAAGACTCCCTCACTCCTGACATCCATACTTTGTTTTCTACAACATTACTTGGAAAAATCTCAATCATCTACATGCCAGTATTATTTCTGAAAGGTGGATGAAATTCTGTTATTACTCTTAGTGCTCCTCTTTTCTTCTCCTTTCCTTTCCTTTCCTTTCCTTTCCTTTCCTTTCCTTTCCTTTCCTTCTTTCCTTTCCTTCCTTTCCTTTCCTTTCCTTTCCTTTCCTTTCCTTTCCTTTCCTTTCCTTTCCTTTCCTTTCCTTTCCTTTCCTTTCTTTCCTTTCCTTTCTTTCCTTTCCTTCCTTTTCCTTTCCTTTCCTTTCCTTTCCTTTCCTTTCCTTTCCTTTTCCTTTCCTTTCTTTCCTTTCCTTTCCTTCCTTGTAGATTACCATCAGAGGTTACCTGATGGATTTAATAGTTTTCTAGTTGTGGTTACTGGAACTATCATAGTGCTTTTGCCCAGGCTCTGAAGGCACCTTTCCCTCAGGGGACCACAGTATGTGGATAGACAGCAGAGCAGGATGTTTATCATTACCTGCTCCTCTTTCTGATGTACCCAGCCAGAGACACTAGGCCTGATTTACCAAGGAAATGAAGGGCCTTCTGTTGTCTTCTGTTCCCCTGTGCATCATTCTGTCTGCATCTTCTCTGGTGCCAACAGCAGTTTATGATCCTGCTCCAGTGCATGGGGGAGCAGGGTACCCAGCTGGGAGCCCAACAACAACAAGGTTGAGAGGCAGTAAGAGATGGGGGCTACAGGACTATAGGAATGTGCAAAAAAATGGCCAAATACCCAAACTACTTCCAGAAACAGAGCAGACAGGAATATGGACTCAACTTCCCTTTGCTAAACAGTAGAGAAAAGTAATGCTATCTTCTTTTCAAGAACCTCCTCCAAATCATGACATCTAGGGAAGATCAAATCAAGCCTGGGAATCTGAGATACATTGAACTTTGGAGAGAAGTTATTTTTCCTTATCAATATTGTTACAATGCAAAATAAACCAGTGTTGAGAGCCCAACAGCTCAATGAACAGTAACAGGTAATAACATAATACCGGAGGTTTGAGATTTACTTGTCAACTGGTATCTTGATGTCAGATTTCTATGAATGTAGTGGTCAGTGCTATTTTCCATTTTATATTACTTTGTTAACAGCAGTCTCTGATCTGCTTCAGACAATTAACATACATGGACAAAGCAACCCAGAAGAAATGGAAAAAGTCACTTTTCATCTGGAGCAATTTTGCTGCCTGCACTGAAACCTTTTTATTTTATTTTATTTTATTTTATTTTATTTTATTTTATTTTATTTTATTTTATTTTATTTTATTTTATTTTATTTTATTTTATTTTATTTTATTTTATTTTATTTTATTTTATTTTATTTTATTTTATTTTATTTTATTTTTTTTTGGGGGGAGAGGGGTGAATCATTGAGAGTTTATAACACATCTACCTACAGACTAGTTTCAGAAAGAAAATAGTAGTGGTTCTTTCCATCTTACAGCTCTCTTGATCATTTCTCTAAGAACACATTCAATCCATCTCACCTTTCCATCATCCAGCCTGGCCTCTAACACCTTTCCCAGGGCTCCTCTTGTAAAAGATGCTGTTGCTTGAAGTCCATTAAAAATACATTTCCTTTTTGTTAAGTATTTAGCAAATAATTTGAAAAGAGTATTTTTCTAGGATACTCTGCATGATGTCAGAACTCTGAATTCAAGGGCAGGACAGTAAGCCATCTACAGGAAAACAAAACACCACCACCAACAAAACACACATGCAAGAACTAGAGCAGCCTTCCTCTTTCCCCAGGAGCAATTTGAAACAGGAGTGTTACATTAAAGTTTAATTTCAGAATTTTACAGCATAAGGGTTTCATTTTCTTGTGAGAGAGAAGGTGAGAAAGTGTTGGAACTATATGAAGAGCAGAGTAAAATTCTCATAAAATGGGAAGAGGCAAAAAAGCAGGAAGAGAAGGAAGATCCTTCCTTCATTAGAGCAGTGAGGAGGGGATAAAAAAATGTCAATGACTCAAGTTTCCTTTCAACAACAAAAAAAAAAGGGAAGGGAAGGGAAGGGAAGGGAAGGGAAGGGAAGGGAAGGGAAGGGAAGGGAAGGGAAGGGAAGGGAAGGGAAGGGAAGGGAAGGGAAGGGAAGGGAAGGGAAGGGAAGGGAAGGGAAGGGAAGGGAAGGGAAGGGAAGGGAAGGGAAGGGAAGGGAAGGGAAGGGAAGGGAAGGGAAGGGAAGGGAAGGGAAGGGAAGGGAAGGGAAGGGAAGAGAAGAGAAGAGAAGAGAAGAGAAGAGAAGAGAAGAGAAGAGAAGAGAAGAGAAGAGAAGAGAAGAGAAGAGAAGAGAAGAGAAGAGAAGAGAAGAGAAGAGAAGAGAAGAGAAGAGAAGAGAAGAGAAGAGAAGAGAAGAGAAGAGAAGAGAAGAGAAGAGAAGAGAAGAGAAAAGAAAAGAAAAGAAAAGAAAAGAAAAGAAAAGAAAAGAAAAGAAAAGAAAAGAAAAGAAAAGAAAAGAAAAGAAAAGAAAAGAAAAGAAAAGAAAAGAAAAGAAAAGAAAAGAAAAGAAAAGGCTGAGAGCAGATATGGTGAGAAAGCTGTTAGAAAAACCATCACATCAAGCAGGCAACACTGTTCAGATCCCAGTGACCCTCCTCACACATCACAGATATTCAGCAGTAAAATTAGTTTTAAGAATTGTATGTCATCTCATGGCTTAGAAAAAGAGGGGATACATTTTCATACTGCATGATTTAATGTTATTTGAGTTGACCTATTTCCTCCAGTTTCCCTTTTAAGGAAAGCTTGGATTCTGCAGAGAGCAGGAGAACTCAGTTCCATATTCTTCCAGGAACCTGTTTTGTGTCCCTGACTATATATCTATACTTTCCTTTGCCTCTGTTTACTGTTTCACCCATTTTCTTGGCTTTAGTCCAAGCCTCAAAGGACTGGAAGAGTAACTGATATCTTCAGTACCAAACAGAAATACAGGGAATGGAGGAGAGGAGAAATCAGTCTGGATAATGTGCATAAAAAAGTAAAAAATAATAAATATTACTTTTTTTTTCCCCTGATACAAAAAATATTTCATATGAAAAAATTGACTCATCATAACATATTTTGTTCAAGTATTGTAAGAAAAACATAGGCAATGAGCAGCAACCTTGTAGCTGGCATTTCCCCTCATGCCAATGTACTGGAGCACAAGGTCCAAGTCCCTCTTCTGTCTGTGTGCACCAGTGACATCTGAGACCCGTGTATCTAAACCACCATGCTACCTAGCCCTTCTTTTCTGCTTACTGACAATAAAGAATCACAGAATAGCTCTAGGATTACTCTAATAGCCAGAATTTCAGGGAGCTCTGTACCAGCACTCACTGCTTTGCTGTCAGCACGGGAAGGGTTTATATCAGCAGTTGCTGCCCTGAATCGGAAGAGAGTAGAGTTACCTTGCAGGTGGGCACCTAAGCCAGTTACCCCAGTCTGGAGGGTTTTCCCAGGCAGATCTTCTGCTGTTCCCACACTTGATGAACCTCTTAAATATCACTTGGACAGAATGAAAACAAGTCTCCATCTTAATGGCAGGGACACAGCTTTCAGCTGTTGCTTCACTATTTTTAGAAAAATGGAAAGATAATTCACATTGCATTTAGACTGAATAACCTGATAATTGTTTTGTAAACATTTATCAGGTTATTATAACTGTAAAAGTTTTCCAAGAAAATGTGGGAGAAGACAGAAGTCATACCAATTTCACACACTTTAGGCAAAGTACTTTCAAACAGCTAAGATATAGTTATATCTTGTTTACCTTCCCTGTAAGTTTAACACCCCAAACAGTTTTCCAGCCAAATTTATTCAACCAATTCAATACAAATTCACAACTATAAGAGGCCTTTTAAATTTATAGTTCAGAAATATTATTTCCAGCTCTCCAAAATCAAAACTCATTCTGTGGAGATGCAGTGAACTCTACTTATATAAATAAGAAAACAGATAGAGGACATTATAACATGGACAAACACTTGTGTATTCTGAAGCTGTGAAAACAGTTCTCTAATGCTTAAAAATTCAGGTCCCTCACCCCTGGACATAGAAGCGTCAATCAGTTAGTTACAAAGGATTTAGATCTGAAAATGTGTATGGTGAAAGAAAAGAGCAAAAGGTACTGAGCCTCCTGACTTCCCCCTCTATGCTAAGAAGGATTCAGAGGACAAACATTTAGCATAAGACCTGCCCCATCTAGTGAGGATTCATCCATCACATAACATGGGCAAAAGCATCTTGTGACCCTGTAGACTTCCATTCCTTGTTATGTGTTTGGAAACAGGCATGTAAACATAACCAAAGGCTCCATGCTCTCATGCTCCCTTTCTACCATCACACCCCCCTTCCACACTGAAAGTGTGGAAGTTTCTGCAATATGAGAAACAGGTTTCTCTCTTTTGTGTTACACATGCAACAGCAGCTTTCACCAAACTACATATTTGAGTGACTGAAATAGACAAACTAAATAAGCAAAAGGTCAGCTACCCACAGTGATTTTCAGGCATGTGCAACATTTTGTTCTGGATTAAAATGTATTTTATTCACTCATTCTGTTCATGCAAAACAGACTTTTCCTTTTATGCTCGCTATCTGAGCAAGTAATGGTGGTAAAAAAATGACTTAAATAATAAGAGATGCTAATAAATGGTGTGCTTAACTTCCTCAATCTCCAGTAAGAAGTAACTTGTGTGATCATCCTCTCTTGTTGCATGACAGGTCTCTCTCAAGCCAGAGGGAGATACAAGGCTTTTTTGTTGGGCCTTTTTTTCTCCCATCATTATTACTACTCTAATATAGAAATCTCTGAAGTGCAAGGTCTGCACTCTGTCCTTTGAGACTCAGCAGAAGTCTTTAAAATGCTTAGTCTATTAAAGCTTATAATGAATGATTAATGATCTGCAAGCTGCTGATCTGAGGTGAAAGACTCAGCAGAATTTGCCCAATAACTTTTGCAGATTTATGTTCTGCATATTAGAAACCAGAACCATCACTGTAATTATTTCACAAAAGCTCAGATTCCTTTGTGAAGTACACACAAGCCACCACAAAACACACACAAAAAAAACAACTCAAGAAGCAAAGGTGAAGCTCTCTGCAGTTTTGCTCTGAAGTCCTAGCTTCTGTTTGCTCCTTCAGCACTAGTGAAGCACTACAGAAAGAAATTTGCTTATTTGTTTATTTTCATAAGACCATGCTACAGCTTTACCCAATTTTATGAAGTTTTTACTCAGATATAAAAGATCTGAAGTTTCTACAGACTTTTCACTTTAGTCCAGTGCATAAGTGGTTTTCATTATGGACATTCTAAGTTTAAAAAACAGTACTCTGCACAGTGATAATTTGCACATTTATAAAGAATATTCAGACAAAAAGTATATCAGTTTTTCTGTATCTTTTCAGTTCTGTAAGTAAAGAGTAGTCATTTAGAGATAAATATTTTCAGGGTAAATATCATGCTTGAAGTAGTATGTATAGATGGAGATATGCAGCTTTCACCAAGGACCTTTAAATTTTTCCAGATAACTTCTCAGATATGAGCAAACTATGTGCAACTTTAATATTATTGATACACATACAGTTGTTATACTTGAACTTACATTTAGTCTTTCGTGCTCCAAATGACAACACATTAGGAGCTCTGTATGAACAAGGAGACATCAATTCTATAGCCATTGCAGTCCAAATAATACCTAGAAAAAAATAAAACATGTACAGCAGATGAAATGGGCTGTGAGACAGTGTTAGGTGCACAGTCAACAATGCAACACTCTTGAATATGGTAGCCCAAAGCTCCAACCTTCATAACAACTTCATATGCGTATTACCAGGAAGGCTACTATGCTAGTGCTTTCTGAATTGAACTGCTTAGTACCAACCAATTTTTTTTGCAAAGACACATTTCTCAGATATAGATTAAAAGGACAAATTGATAAATAAATTACAAATAACAATAGAGGTTGAAACGTGCAACATAAGGAAATGCTTTGTATTTCTTTCCTGTGGGCACCTGCTCCCCAGGAACACTTGCATGCTCCCCCAATTCTCCCATCACACGAGTTCTTTCCAGAGGGCTAAGCCACCCTGTGGCAACACTCTACAGTCTGTCAACAAAGATACATATTCAACAAGTCCTGCAGAGAGATTTGTATGTCCTGACCACTCCAAAGTCTTCACTAAGGTAACAAAATCCAAGCAGCAAGGTTTCATGGTCAGAAAAACTGAGAAATCTTTGAAATGGAATGAGACAATTGTATGGTTCAACCCAGGATAAAGAGTAAAGGAAGAAACACATGATTATGAAACTTCCTTTGGGTTACCTAAGCTTGTCCTGAACTGCATTTAAATTGTCTCTGGTATACATGGTACATGACTGGCACCATATATCTAAATACATAACAATAAGTTATTTTTATATAACACAGTCACACCATGTTGGCACTCAATATCCAAGATTCAAGTTCATACACATTCTTTGACAAATCCAACAAATGATGTAAACTTTATTCAGCTGTCAAAAACACAATTGATTATGGAGGAATATTGTCAAATGTAATCCTCCAATTGAGTAAGCACCAAGGTTATAAGTGGAAGGGCAATATCACCTTTACAAGCAAACTTGAAAGAAACTGGGAAAGCACTAAGTACCCCTGAGAGGTTCTCATGGACTTTTCATACCAGCAATTGTATAGCCAGTCTAATCATCACCTAGCCATGGAATACGTGCTTGTTCTCCCTCATACAATGCTCTTCTTTGCTGGCTTGAACAGTGGAAGTAGAAGGCTTGACAAACAGCACAAGAGAAGCCTGTAGTTTTGATTTCTGGCATGAGAAAGTTTGGTGCTACCAGGTGCCAGAGGGGAATCAGTCTACAGGGTTTAGAGATGTTAATGCTCTGGTCATCTGCCATCATGGTTGTCCCTGACCTTGCTGAACAAGGCACCCTCTGTTAGCAGCCATTTACTTACATAGAAATCAGGGAAAGGCAGTTGCACGAAGATTAATCTCTTCACAAAACCAATTTATGAAGTTTTCTTTCCCCTCCCATCCAGCATCTGCTAATGCCTGCCCTGATGAACTTTAACGGCCCCTCCTAACATTCAAGGTTTTATTTTTAACCAGATTGCTGAAATTATTCAAACATAGGGAAGGGGACAAAAAAGACACATACATACACACCAAATGTGTGTGTGGGGGGGGTGGGGTAGGATGGGGGGAATGAATAAATAGGGAGACAGAGCAGATTTCTTTTTTTTTTCTTTTTTCTTTTTTTTTTTTCCTAGTTCTGATAATTTCAGTGAACTGGTTTGCAGTGCATCCCCAAAAGCAAAAAAGTGGGTTGTAAGCAGGGTGTGACACAAGCAGTCAGACTTTGCATCTGGCAAAAGGTCTGTATGGTCACACCCTACATTCATGTCAGACAATAGGTACCTCCCAGGGAACACCGTATGCCTGCATGTGGACCCAGTGATTTTGCGGTCTTCAGGGTTAATTTCAGCAGGGCTCTCAGGTAGGCATAGGAAGCTGCTACTAGGACAGTTTTGACACATAAGATAACATCAGAAGAATATGTCTGGCTTCTCAAATAAAAAATACTGAAATTGTGACCAGAAAATCTGAAGGAAGTCCTGTTCTGATGTGTTGAGTTATGGATCATTTGTATATGCTTGGGAAAAAAAATACATAGGTAAAATAAAACATCCTAGGTAAGGGGGTGGGAGGTAGAGGGGATAGGTGCTGATCCCCCTACAGAGTCATAGAAATAAAAATAATATTTTGTCAGAAAAAAAATAATAAACTTTTAGTTACATGAAGCATCCTGTTAACTTTTTTCACGGGTGTCTTGCATGTCTGATTTTAACTCTTAACTTTTATTTCTGTCTCAAATCTCTCTGACCATAATGTCTAAATCAGATCCAGGTTTGTGTAGACGTGCCAGGATAAAAATAGCAGAGACAAATAGCTCTTCCATGGCCAAGATAACAGCCTGGTAAGTATCTAGCTGTGAGGCCTTATGTTTAGGTCACACCACATCGGATCTGTGTACTCTTAAACTTCCATCATCTGGGTACACTGCAAAACCATTTCTTTTTTTGATTTGTAAGGCAGACTCTTGAGGGCATTTTTCACATAAGGGGTAACAGATCACTCTGGGTAACAAAATCCTGCTCAACCACACGAAAAGACTGCCTCTTTTTGCCAAGTTCCAGACTTACGGACACTTGTCAGCAGCTTAGAACATACATAAGCACATATGGTGAGTGTTACGGGATGTTTTCTTAACCCAGGCACTCTTTAAGCTAAATAGCAGAGAGGAGATCTAGGCAAATTGTGATCGATCACCTGCACACTTTCCTTACCTTCCTTGTATCATCATGGCAGGATGTGCTTCAGATCAGCTGCCCTCCAGCCCGCCTTTGGCTGAGATCGTCTCCCCTGCTGTTATTTTCTTCCTCTCTGTCAAACAGGAATCTCCCAGCAAGCAAACCATGTCCCCTTGCTGCTCTGCTGAGAGATTTCCCATTCTCTGCTCTCTCTCTCTTGTATGGATGAGCCTGGCAAAAATAGTTTTCCCATTTAGGCACCCTCATCAACATCCAGCTCTGATCACCTACAGAACAGTCCTCCAGAGCTGAAAACTTGTGTTGGGTCCAGGCAGGGTGGGCAGCACACGACTCACACACTACATGAAAATTGCAATGCAAATTACAATTATAATAACTAGAACTCTCAGTTATAAAAAAGCTGCTGTCCTCTCACAAGTCTCAGAGCACACATGCCTGAAGATATTGTGATAGGGGTCTGCAGAACTGGGTCAGATAATTCAGTAAAATATTCATTACATGAGAAGGGGAGCAAGGAAGACAAAAACTTGGCAAACCCATATTATTCTAACTAAAAGCATTATCCAAATGCCTCTTAAACAGAGACAGCATCAAACACCTCTCTAAGAAGTCTGTTCTAGTGTCCAACCACCCTCTTGGTAGAGAAGTTCTTCATAAAGTCTAGTCTGAACCTGATGAAGCTTTGAGCCTCTGCCATGCATCCTGTCACAAGATAGCAGGGAGAAAATATGGGCACCTCCCTTTCCACTTCCCAGACCTCTACAGTCCATATTTTGCTAGACCAGACACTAATACACAGCTAGGTCTTTCCCATCCTTCCCTTCCCTTCCTCCAATAAAATCTTTACAAACACATCTCTCTTTCTCTCTCTTTTTTTCTTTTTTTTTTTTTTTTTTTCTTTTTTTGGTCTTTTATTTGTTGTTTGTTTGTTTCTAACATTGTACCCAGCTCTGTCTTTGTATAATCAAATACTTCATAGTCCGTATTATATATTTATTCAAAAGTTTTTGAAATTTCACTTTGTTTTATTGCCTTCATTGTTACTCCTTTAATACTTGCCCAAGCTGTCTGTCCACAGTTACTACTTCCCTTCATTTATATTTGTCCAGGACAGTTATGGCCAAGATGTACTCAACATAGCATCTAAGAGCATCATACTCTAATGTTCCTAATCTGGTGAGCTAGACTATTCCATCATGTAAAGCAACCTAAAGAATATAAACTCAAGCAGCTGTTTGTAGGAACTGAGAGCAAATGAAGTACATCCTCTGTGCTGGCTGCAGAAAGAAAAGAGACAACAGAGCTGTTCAGTAGTTGTAAGTCATTTGCGGATCCCTCTAGGCTGAAGAGATCCTTCCTTGGCTGCTTGAGATGGTGTCAAGGCAGCTTTGTGGCATAGGAATGACATAAAATGATCTAATGCTCCAGACGGCTTCGTCCCAATGCATACAACAGAAAAGTAGGTCAGAAATGAAATCTTGCCATTACAAACACTGCAGCGGCAGCAGTCCATTGTAGGAGGCTCAGAGTTTATGTAAGACAGTGGCCAGGCCTGCTTCACTCTGAGTTTCACAACCAGCAGAAGTCTTATGAGATAAATCCTTAGATGCTTAGCACAAAAGCAGGAATCAACTTTGCTCTCAGAAGAGCAAATATATCTTATCACCAATAGTACAATTTTATGTTTGTAGCAATCTAAACAGTTTAATAGGATTAAAGAGCATATAACAAACCTTTTCTGTCTCTCATTCACAAAGGATTTTCTGAAATAGAGACGATATCTTTGGATGCATGACCAAAAATGTAGTCAGTTGTTATTCTAATGGCTCCCTTCTCTTCAGCTCTATTCCCAGTTATGACAGGGTTTCTACATGCTATCCCACAAGACTAAGGAGACCTTAAAAGGATGTAATCAACTCCTTGGTCTCTCTGAAAGAGATATAACTAATGGAAAGGGATGTCTCAGAAGTCCTCCCCACTTCTCACAGGAAGGGTATATTATCAGAAGTGTGACGAGAGAAAATTGTACTGTTCCCTCATTTTTGGCTATTAAAGGCCAAAACTAGGGGCAGAGAGATATGGAATACATCAGATATGTCACAGGTGGGGTTATTCCAGTGACACTTAAATGGGAAATAGTTAAGACTGCCTGATCCCATACAACAAATTATGTCAAATTGTCTTAAAACAACTTTAATGTGCCTCTACTACCTTTATCTTTGTATCAGGGTATTGGGATAGAAGAACTGGGATCTTCTTCACGCATACATGAAGAAGGTCACCTCTGCTACTTCTGGATTTCCACTAATTAAATAAACAGATTGGATTTGGAGACTTAGTTTCAATCAGGAAACCAAAAACTTTATATTTAATGAACTTCTTCGCAGTGTGAATACTCTCTCATAATGAATTGTGCCGCTGTCCTCACTGACAGTGATTTTTTTTTTTTTTTTTTTGGTCTTTACTTTTGATATTCTCCAGATACTAAGACCAACATCTGAGCAGATCTCCAAAGGCAGCAGCACATGCTTGGCAGTGTCAGTACCCAGATGCTAAAATGTATTTTGCAGTAACAGGAGCTTGACCACATCAATAAGTAACCAGTTCACTGGAAATGTTTCCCATAAATTTAACAGCCTGACTGGAAAAGGCTGATCAAACAAAATTGGGTCTCATTCTCTAGTAAACATACCAGGTAAAGCAACACAAGGAAATATATGCAACTTAAGAAAGTCTCTAGTGGATCATGTGCACATTTATTTTGACATGAAGAAAGGAGAATACTTCATTCTGAATGCTTTGGATTGTGCATAAATTTACCCTGGGCCAGGAACAACAACAACACAAGAAAATCAGCCATGGCCTCAGGTCCCCAGAGCAGCTCATTCCTTGTGTTCTGAGTTTACTTAGCGGAACAACATGTTTTCTAACTCTCTGAGGCCTAACCTTTAACTTTTAGCCTTCTGTTGACTGTAAATGACTTTGCAGACAGGTGGGAATACTAACAGTAAGATTTTAATATCTCTCATTTATCATAATGGACCATTAAACTAATGCCTATAAACACACAAAATGTGGGGTTACCAGGTTTGTTCCAGAGTTTGGTGTTAACAATTCCCTCCTAGACTATTAAAAAGGTAGCCACATTTCTTTAAGTCTTTCTTGACCATGTTTCATCGCTGGAAAAGTCAGGGCAATGGCCCTAAGGAACAAAATGGAGCAATATAAATAGACTTTTAGAAATGTTGTGTCCTATAACAGATTAAAATAAGTGTTGCAAACTCTTAATTAATGCAAGCATTAGATGAGTATCAGAGACAAGAGCTTCAAGCAATTACCAAAAAAAAAAAAAAAAAAAAAAAAAAAAAAAAGGTTCAAACACTGAATCAAAGAACAGTGTAGCTGCAACTGAAGGTGGTGTAGTACTGGTGTCTGTCTGATGCTAATATCTCATCAGATAATTATATTTCATACCTTTCTTTTGATTTTGATCTGTGAGAGCTAAACATATCCACACACTATATTGGATTCCTTCTTGGGTCAAATCTAATGGGACATTCATTAATGTTTTCTTTTTGTTATGCTTTCTTTGAGTGAGATCTTAGTGCTTTGTATACAATTTTTTGAAGTAGTGAAACAGTAAAAGATTTTTGAAGAATTGGTCTTGTCATAGAACTTTGGTGAATATGTTTTGTAAACTCATAAATTTAAATACAGTGGTTCATAGCTTGGATCTCCATTACACTTAGTGTGCAAAAGCTCCAACAACAGAGTTGAAATAGCATTTTGCATATCTGATCTGTGTGTATACCACTCTGTTTTTTATTTATTAAAATCAACTTACACCTATGAATCTAAGAAAAATTTTCCATAGAAAGTCTTTTCATAAATTTTCATTACTGTTTAGAAATGGGGACATAGTAAATCTTGCCTTAGCTTGTGAATGTTAGTAACTTGTTAGTTCACCAAAGAGCTTTGTAATTATTTTCACAGACAATCTTTGAAATATCAGATTTGTCAAAGAAGAAGCCTCAATTAAGTAAGGTCAAAAAATGTTGTACTAATAACATATTTGACAGACAGGGAAGAGACAAACAGCAAGACTCAGGAAGCAACTGTTCTTTCTTGTTTGATAGAGACTAAGACACAGGCATCCTTGCCAAGCTATAGAGCCTCAGAGAATAAGCCATCTAACCAATCAAGTAGTTCGGGTATCCTTTCACACAATTTAATCACAATATTAAAAAATCACTCACCCTTTTTCAATGAAAAAGATCAACAGAATCTGAGATGGTCTGAGTCAGCAAAATCAATATAGAGGCAGTGGTAAAATACCACTTTTAGAGCTGGCACATAGACTTCAGCACTGTGAGCTCTGAAATTCCTCACATGCTGATCTGTAAAGGAGTACATGTGCCATTTTCTACCTGAAAGCATTTTCTTTCTCATGGTGATTGCACTATAATGTATGCAATGTATTCACTTGTTCATATAGCAAAATGTGGTCATCAGGGATCTCCAAAACACCAGCTCTCTCCTTACTGCGAATGAGAACTGTGTCTGACCTCTGTTAATGTCCAGTCTCAGATCTGGGTATAGCAAAATAATGGGTGGTGGCTTTCCACTCAAAAGGCGGGCTATCTCAATAATCAAAGGCAGTGCACAACCAATCGTGCTAATGAACCACTAGGCTTTTAACAAAGCATTGAAGTCAGGTAAGTGTACTCAAAAGACTGTTATGCATTTCAGAAGAAATTCCAGAGAACAGTAATACCATGTTCAGTTCCTGCTCCCCTCTCCCTCCATGACACTTCACTTGTGGTTTGCTACAAAACACATTTTTGCCTCCCATTCTATTCAGAATAAATCACAAAAAGCTGCAGATTTCATGAGTCTGGAATACGGTTTTAGAGATTTTGATGTTATGGGGTCCTTGGTTTAGCAAGCCTTACTGACAAAATGCAGGGCAAACATTTAACTAAATATCTCTTTTAGGAAGTTATTTAATGTAAGTAAGACAGAGTTGGTACTTAATAGGGAAAAAAAAAAAAAAAAAAAAAAAAGATTAAATTTTCTCTCAGCTACAAGAACTGAGAACTTACACAAGTTGAAATGAAATTCCACCAAGGGATTAATCCAAATTTATAAAATTTATAATAGTAGAAAGAGAACAGGATCTAAGGAATCTGTGGGCAAGTTTTTATACACCACATTTGCCCTTAACAAATGTGTGAATACCTTTTGATCAGTAGCAGATATAACTGTGTTTTACTTAAGTAGGCATGGAAAATCTCATAATGCATAATACAATACTGGGATACATAGGATAGTATCCCAGGGGATAACAACTGTTTACCACAGATCAGCTAATACAGAGTGATTTCAGTGTGGATTTTAGCATCATGTTCCTTGTTTCTTTCTTTCTTTCCTTTTTTTTTTTTTTTTTTCCCTTTCCTATTAACATCATTACCCAGTGAAGCCAAAAATTATCCAAAATCTTTTTTAAAAACAGATCTGTGTTTAATAGAAATTTATCTTCAAGATACTTTCAAAATACCTTTTTGTTTTATTTTTCCACTAGAAGGGTGTGTTACTGAGAGAGCTACACAGATGTCTTACATAATAACATATTGCTTTTATAAGATTCAAGTATGGTTTAGATAAAGGTGTACTTTCTCTGCTATGTGAGGAAAGTTGCCAATGAAAAATTGATGTGATATTCTGAGAATACTATTTCATTCTAAGAGCAGTAGCTGGACTTTGCAGAGTGACATAGCTATGTAAAGCACACACAGAAAAAAAAAAAAAATAAAATAAAATAAAAAGGATGACAGGCACATTTTTTGAAAAATGTAACTTCTATTTTTCTACGATATCTAAGAGTGCAATCAGAATTTCCATGACCAGGTCATTCTCCTAAACTTCTAGTAACATCTTTAAATGAAAACATTATATAAATCAATGCAGTTGCTGTGCTTTGGAAGCAATTATGTGGATGGCAGAGGAAAGAAAAAGAAGGAAAAACTAAAATCTTTTATTTATGTCAACATACTTCTAGTATTTTTTGTTTCGAAAAAACAAAACAAAACAACAATAAAAAAATACTTAGTGTGCTCTTTAATTGTGGTTAAGTGCAGAGAGTGATCTTTCCATGTGAGTGATTTAAGGGCACCACAGTGATTAATTTTATTGATTAATTAAATCTTCCCTTGTACCTTTGAAGATGGGATAAATGAGTTGTCCAAGGTCAAATAAAAGTCTGTGGTTGAAATGGGAACAGAAATAAGATTTTTTGCTGTCTAGACCTCTACTTTATCTCTATAATAAATGTTGGTAGTGAGAGACAAAGGAAAAAAACTTTTCAGATGATGGTTAGTTACTTTCAGAGATAGAAAGCCAAGAGAAATGAGCAAATCATTTCTACAGGAGATGTTTTTAAAGTCAGTCATCATGTTCCTATTTATTCCATGCTCTGGGAAAGACATAAATAAGATTATACATAATTTTCACTTTTAATATTTATTTTAAAATTAAGTTCTTTCTGTACATTGATGAGCAATTCTTCACCATAGTTCTCTGTTTTTTTCAAGTGAAATGATTGATCAGCTACTACTGAGGAAAATTGAAGTTATCATAGTGTAAATATGCAGAAATAGCAGAAAAACTTTTTACTAAATTTTTGTGAAAAATCGGTATCTTAGTATCTTGTGAGTAAATACATTTTTCTGAGAAGTAATTTTCTACTGCTTTTACTTTTGATTCTAAAAGAAACTTATGGGCTATATTGGTGTCTTTTTCTCCCATTTTGACTTTTATGTAGTTTCTATAATTCTGATACTAGTGTAAAATACAATGAAAATAGTTTTTTTTATTATTATTATTTTTAATTTCCAGGAAAGTCAAATAACTAGCTAATAAATAACAATAACAACAATAACAGTAATAATAATAACTCTTCAAAACATACAAATTATAGAATAAACTATTGTTCTTCATATAAGTCTTAGATTTTCTTATTTTTAGCAATAAAATTTTAAATTTTAAGTCCTCGAGGAACTTCTCAATCATATATTATATATATATTTTTTTTCCTAGTTAGTAAGATTTCAATCCAAAGGCTAATCAGAAGCTAATCAAAATCAGTTCCTTAGCTTTCATTGATTTGACATCAGCCACCAAATCTTAATTTATTTCTAGGTATTACAAAATACTTTTTATATACAAGTAGTTTGATATTAAGTATATAATTGTGTAATCAGGCAATCTCAAAATTGTGTGAAAAGCACCCACAATTAAGCTGAATGTAAAAGATATTTTCAATAAAATGTTGCATGACTCAATTGCTGCTTCTTAAGAAAATAATTTTAATTACAGCTGATATTACCAAATGAATGTTTTCTCTTATCTGCATATTTTATTAAGGTTATTTTGAAGATAAAAAACGCATGTATCTCTGAGCTAAAAACAAACTTGCCAGGAGACAACACTAACTTAAAAGATATGCAAAATGGAAGCAAGCATAACTCTTTCTGCTGCATTTGGATTTGCAATATCACAGACCCTCCAGGACATTTGAGGTATTACACAGTAAAGTAGGATGCGCTTTTAAATGTTGGAATTAAAGTTCTTATACAGAAGGCTTAATAATATTAATATGACTGATTTGCATTGCAAAGCTGATAACAAATGTAATCCATATGAGCTCCTCATAGCAGAGCTTAGGTGGTTACCTCACTATTACCCCAGTAATATTTTAATCCTATTTCTTTGTATTCTTCTTGTTTATTGACATATAGATTACAATGTGTAGGCCAAGTATCTGTAAACTTGTATTTAGTCCTAGAAACATCTCTGTTGAAGTTTGTCCTTGAGTTATCTGGGATTTATGGTTTGAATTGACTAATAATCCATCCTATGCAATTATGTGTTTGTCTTCTAAAAATGGGCAAGGCAAACTATATTTTGAATGTGTTAAATAAATTGAATTTTATCTTGAAAGAGAAATTAGGTTATTGTTGCCGTCCTGGTTTCTTTAAGTCTGTAGAAGTCTGACTTGGTGCGTCAAGCTATGAGTTATACAAGTGTAATATGAAGTGAACTGGTTCCCATTCAGCTGATATTAATAATAATAATAATAAATCAGACTTGCAAACAAACAAAATATTTAGTTTGTTTTTATTTTATTTTTATTTATTTTTATGAAATGTAAAAGCCATGACAAAAATATTTTAGGAAAACTATTTTTTCTATGTCAGGGAGTTACTTTTTCTCTACTCTACAGACAGAATTCAGTCAGAAAGGATGAGCTTATTTCAGTTTAATTGTTTACAACGCTTGGTAATTGCTCAACTTCTTGACTGCTTTAAGCAAATATTCTCACTTGGATTGTACTCTCTCACCATCCATCTTTTCATCACCAGAAACAATTGAGACTAATTATTGCACCAGACTTCTCTATCTTGATTTCAACCCTAATTACCCAAATGAGACATTATTTAGACACATAATGGTACATAGTTAAAATGGGGACTAAAGTGGCAATTTTACACTTAAAGTATTTTTAAAAAGTCAAAAAAACTGTAGGTACACCAAGCCTAAAGCAGATCCTTTCTACTGTTTCAACCCATGCATGTCACATCAGGTGTCACTTTTCACAGCAAATGATTCAGGCCTCTTCCCCACAGTTCTGACAGCAGCAGGTTGAGAGCTGTCATGAACCCCAAATATCAAACAAAGAGCAGTAAGTACACTTGAGTTCATCTTAATGACATTAGAAATAAAAATAAATAATCAGGCAACTGCAAAATTAATATTTTTTCATACAAATACCAGAGCAAAATTTTTGAGAATTTTAGCTCAGATTCTATTTCTTGAATATTTTCACAACAATTGATTTTATTTCATACTCAATGATATTTATGTGATTTCCAGTTTAATTTATTTACACACACATTTCATTGGTATCTATGTTCTTTGTGACAGCTTTCATATATAGTCTTGGTTTTACATTTTATATCTCTATGTCCTTTCAGAATATGCAACATTACTTCTATGAGTCAGACACAGATCTTCAGTTTTACATTACTCCTATTAATAGTGAGAGTAATCTAATATAATCTAATATAAATAATCTAATTTCTTTATTCCTGACGAAAAATAATAACAATTTAGTGCTTTAATTCAAAAAGTACTTCAAAATATCATTAAAGACCATGCATTACTACTTATAGAAAATATTCTTAATGTATGCAAATATAAAAAAGTTTTTCAGTATAGCTTTCCAAAATAAATAATCTCTTGGGCTATGTGGGTGGTGAGGTACTGGAACAGGTTGCCCAGAGAAGTTGTGGATGCCCCATACCTGGAGGTATTCAAGGCCAGGCTGGACAACCTCATCTAGTGGATAGCATCCCTTTTCATGACAGGGGGGTTGGAAATAGATGATCTTTAAGGTCTCCTCCAACCCAAACCATTTTATGATTCGATGAAGATAACTACAGTCAAAAAAAATAACATAAAAAAATAACAGTGTTGTAGAAGAAGGTTTGGGGACAGACTATTATTGCATCTGATAGCTCTGCTTCATATTTTCCATTGGTTCCATTGTTCAACAGAACATTTAATGATGTACTCCTATGGAACAGTGTTATAAAATGTAATACAGAACAAAACAATTGAGATCCATAAAAATGTCAAAGTACTCAAACAAACAAACAAAACCCGAGTAATTTCAGTGACAAAACTCACCAAAATTGCAAAGGAGCATAGGCTGGTTTGTGGAGAGCAAAACATGATGTAATCAAAAATACATAAAAACTACAGCTCTGCTGCAGAAATTTTGCATTAAAATAAATCCAAAGACAGCCAAATTCTGTTCTCTGTAATGCTATTTGATTTCCAGCCAATTGATTTCCAGCAATATACATTTGGAATAATTCTAATAGTTTTGCCACTAGAAGGAATTTTCCTTTGTATTAGGTCCTACTTAAAAGTTATTACTAATGAGAACCATTAGTAAACAGTTTCAAGTTTTTAAACAAGATACTAAGCACGACTGAAAGTATTGTTTCAGAAGGATGAAAGTCAAAAAATCAGTGCAGTTGTTTCCCGTTTCCAGCACCTTAGGGTTTTACCTCATGTTATATGAGTGTTGTGACTTATTTTCTACAATGGATATAGAAGAAATAGAAGACATGATGGATCACTTATGCAAAGAAACATATTGCCAACTTCAGCTGTCATAACCTTTACTTTAGTTTGAATTATATTTACACGGTTCATGACAAGTGCAAGCACTTTATACAGTTCAAGAACAAAGTTTCCATTGAACATAAGACAGCTTCTGTTTGTGTAAAACCAGACCAAAAACCTGGACATTTCCATTGCTCCAATGCTGTCAGAAATCTCCCTTCTTATGTCACTTTGGAGTTAACACTAGAGTTAACTTTTAGAGTTTACACTATAATGACACTATAGACACATCTGACACTTGCACAGTACAACCCAGACAACTTTTAAACTCTCAAAATATTTATCATTAATAAATTATTTAACTCAGTTATAATAAAGATTTTAAAATTTCACAGTATTTTCATGTGTTTAGTGCTTCTACGCTGCAACTTATCCCTCAGGCACATTAGCCTGGGTCTATTTTAAATCAAGGTGAAGCTTCCTTTGATAACCAAAAATGTGTGTGCATATAGAGTCAAACTCCATATAATGTTGCCTAGGACATGGTATTCACCAGAGTCCCCTGTAGAATTCAACAAGACTACACCCTTTTGTACATGCTGAGTGTGCAAATTAAAAAAAAAAAATAAATAAATCATTTAATGCTCAGTGTGTGGAAAACAAAAACAAACAAACACAACAACAAAACAACACAGCCACACTTTTTTTTTTTTTGTTAGCCAAAACAAAAAATAAAATCAGCCATGATATACTGAGAAACCTCTACAAAATCTTTGTTGTTAGGTCCTTTGATCAAAGTGATAGGAAAATACTCACTGAAGACATGCTTTTTTATGGAATTCCAGCAGCTGCAGCACAATCATGTGATTTTACGTCATGACCTATATGTATAGGCAACTCTTGTTTTATGACAATCAAATTATTATTTTTTTTTCTAATTCCTTGTATCAGTTATAAGCACCACTTCTGCAAATAAATAGTTTAAAAAACTTTTACTTTAAAATGGAACACCCTAAAAAGACATTTTAAACTATTTTAGTCCGAAATTTTAGGTAATTGGTTTTCACAAAGAACTAGGGAAACCTTTAAATTCAGTAGGTTGGCCTGTAAGACTTAATTGATGGATATCCTCTTTGCACACGAGGAAGAGGAACAATGGAACAATATGCTAGAAGAGTCATACATGTTCATTAAGCAGATGAGAGAAATAAAAACATTTTGATTACAAATGAAAGCAAGAGGATTTATGCAATGACCTGTATATATCTTCCAGTTATTGAAATAAACCCTATTGAATTTAGTCAACTCTTAAAATGGTGAGGAGGAAGACATTTCTAAGGACAAAACTAATTTATTTTCTCTATTAAAATCTGAGAAATTGCTCAGAGGAGAAATATTCTTCATATAAAATATCATATATATATAGCTATTTTTTGTATATATCAAAATGCATAAATTTGTTTTGGTTGAGAAAGAACGAATGGATCTTTAGAGGGAAAGTACCACATGACAATGGAAAATATGCCATGTTTGAAATCAGTATCAATGCAATTTAGAAAAACAAATACCATCACCACCTCAGGCAAAGAACCACTAAAGACACAATAAGTATCTGAAATTAATTAAAAAAAGAGGTCGGAGAAGCAATCAAACATAAATTTCCTTGGAAGGAAAATTGCTGCTGAGATATAAAGGTCTGTCTTTAAATGGGAACATTTAAAAAAGAAAAAAATCATTTGTCAAGGCTTTCATCTTTCTTTCCCTAGCTTCAGTGCAGAGCATCCTTTCAAGAGATAATGGAGAGGCAAAGCCCAACACAGTGCTCCATATTAGCCTGATCACCACCCTGCAGGCATCCATCCCAGCCTGGATGCCTCTATTGTTCTTGTCCTAGGGTAGGCTAATGTGCTCATTCCAATGAAGGCAGTGCAGGCACCAAGCATCATTCTCCGGTGACCCTTGGCTGGAGCATCATTTATGGATGGGAGGGGACTTCCTCGCCTGGAAGGCTGCTGTGAAATGGACCTTTATGAAGATCAGTGTGAGCAGAGGCAAACGCTGCCTTAGGAATTGGCACCACCAACAAACTGCCTCACGTAGCCTTTCAAATTCTTTTCCTCCTCAAAATAGTATTGCTTCTGTCTTACCTTCTTCTCTCCTGCAACTCTCTGTGCCCCTCATGTAGGCACTACTCTCTTTGTGAAATAGTGACACCTTCTGTTTTTAGCCTTATCTGGCCAGATTAAGACTGGTAGTAGGGTATTAGCAGATGTTCAGCCTGGGAATTTTTGATATCTCTTCCAAGGAGATGAGAGTGGAGATCCCTGCAGCACCTCCAGGTACAGCAGCTGAGCAAAGAGGAGTGCTAATTTTTTGGAAGACTGCCATGCCTTTGCAGTGCTGTAGAATGCACCGCATGGAAGACATGCTAGGGCATCTTCAGCATGAAGACTTTTGCCTACTCACCTGCAGAGGATATATGACAACAGTCACCTCCCTCAAAGCATAATCATTACATGAAAGGTTATGAGGCTCTCACAGTAAGGCTACTCACACAAAAGAGATAATACAGATGGGAACAGCTTGGAATATATAAGCTAATAATACTTTTTGCTCCAAAGAACAGACCTGAGGAGGGGTGAACACCTCAGGAGATTCTCTTCTGACGGCAGGTGGTACAGCTCCTCTATGTCACCATACTATCTGGATGGTAGTACCATGTGGATCCCAACACTTCCAGGTAGCAGAGTGGTAGGAGAACACAGGAGGGACAGAGCACTGTACAGATGAACAGCTTCACCATGAGTGGCAAATAGAAGGACAGAAGACAGAGAAAATGTTAGGGTACCACATGATTTCATGGAAAGCATGTGTCAAAGCCATTAGACTTCTGATTTGGAGCTGTGCACAAACTGTTCACATGGAGCCTATTTAAATACATGACATTTTTACAATTGCACTCAGTCTCTTTCCTATTCTTTTACAATTAGTTCTTATTTTCCTGTCTTTAATTAAACTATAAGCTGTTTAGGGCACCATCATGACTACTCCTATTTATACAATGTTTGACACATGGACTTTGAGACATTACCAAATGTAGAGAAAAAAAAAAAAAAAAAAGAGAAATATAAGACAGCAAAGTATTATGAAATAAGTTCTAACTTAGAAGTCTATTCTTCTAGACTATATAAACTTTGGTTATTCAGCTCTGGAAAAGTAAAAACAGAGAAACCAGTGGAAAAACATTAAATAGAGAAAAAAGTATAATAATGTATACACATGCCCAGAGAAATGGAAATATAAGCAGGAATAATGGAAATATAAGCAAGAGCAACCACATTAAAAAGCCAAGTTTTGGATCAGTAATGCAGCACAATGTATGCAGGTGTTTTATAAAAGGAAGCCAAGTAATTACTATGTCTTAGAATAAAACAAAAATAAACAGTCCCTATGACTCTCTTCCTTTGGATTCTGCCAAGGAGCAGGTTGTCCTAGAGTTTAAGGATCAGTATGTATTCTTCAGTGTATTTTGCATCTTCAGGAAGGGTACAAAACCTAGATCACTTGTAGACCTTCACTTCCTGGAGAAGACCCACATCTGAAATTGACACAAAATTACATAAGTGAGATCTAGATTTTTTTTAATTTTTTTTTTATTATTATTTTTTATAACCGTTCCTAGGCTTTTTAACCAAGGGTATGGTTCTACTATAATTTGCTAAGAAGTGCTAAACAAAAGGTATCTTATAGCAAGAAAACAGGCTTCCACATATTTTACCTTGTCAGATTTTATTGAAATATTTGAATGTTACTGAACTACTTGAATTTAAGTCACAATGAAAGAGATGAAAAAGCCCTTTATCTAGCTGAGCTCTCTTGCAGACAAGACTCTAAACTATTCCTTCAAACTCCTCTTAATTTATCACTTGGATGATTTTGTTTTTCTTTGTTTATACAAACCTTGTTTTCAGTCTTGTCATATCCATATTGAGTTCTGTAATCTCACCACTGCACAGTCAGTAAGAAGAACACAAGAAGGTACCTGAAAAACAAAACAAAACAAAACAAAAAAAAAAAACAGTGATACAATGATATCAGTAACTATATGTACACATGAAAGGCCAAAAGAAGAAATACATGTAGCTGGGGAAAGGGGGGGGGGGAGGGGGGGGGATGGTTGAGGACAGAAAGAAGGGTCCCATCTAGAGCCCAAATAGGCCATTGGCATTGAAAGTTAAAGATGTTATGCAATCTTCCTTTCCCTAAAATTAAGATCTTTCAGCTAGGCAAAAAACCAATACCTCATAACACAACATGCGCAAGTCTCAACATAGGCAGACGAATGTGAACATTTTATACGTCTTTGATTTGTTTTGGAATATGTTACTGCCCTTTCTGCTGAGTGACCTCATCACCCAGCCTTAGCAAATGCTGCTGAGCTGACCGATGAACAGTGCAGACACTGCAGGGTGAATCCAAGCATTTGACTAGGAGAGCAGAGAAAGATGACATGCTCCAGAAAAGCTTTTTCCTGGACCAAGAATGGATAGTTATGGCAAACAGATGGAGGGAATCAAATCCAAAACACAGTGTGTGACCTATCTCAGATAGAGTCTCCTTCTTGCATTTCATTTTGGCAAAATTCGAGTATCGCTTATGCCAACAGAATGTTCCTGAGCTGCAGATCTTGTCAGCAGGCTCCAAGTTACAGTCCTTCCCCTATCAAGACTAAATGGACAAAATAGTTCGGCAGTAAATATTGCCCTCAGAGAAGCATATACAAAACGTAACATAACATAAAAAAAAAAAAAAAAAAAACAAAACAAAGCAGAAAAGCTATTCCAGAGTCAAGGGAACCCATTTTTGCCTTTCAGCAATGTGACAGCCTTGGTTTCACATTGGCCAAAACAGGCAGCTCTTTCAAGGCTCTTAAAATCCACAGATGTGAAAGAAAACGCACTCTGAAAAGGGCTTTATTGTTAATCTCCCTAAATCAAAGATGGAAACAGGACTCCATTTCTCTGTTTGACAACGGCATGACAATACCCGAAGTGAAAAATGGAAGAACCAGTCCCTGCTAACTCTGCCAAGGACTCAGAGCCACACAGAGATTTGCTAACAGAGGTATGGGTCAGAAAGTCAGGAACCGAGACAACCGGCACAACATCTGGAATCTGAAAGACCCAGCCCATGTTTCTGAGAAGTCTTATTAATTTACTACCTGTTCTCTTAAAAGGAGTCATCAGCCTTTAACTGGCTTCTAAAAATGAAAAATTACAACTGGGGGGAAAAAACAGAAGGAAGGCAAAGAAGACTACAGACTAGCAAAATCTCAGACTGAAGTCATCCTGTGTGGCCTGCTTTCTTTTGTGTAAGTCAGGAAGAGAAACCATCACACAGAAAAATGTCATTGATATTAATAGTTATGAGGAGAGTAACACAAAACATTCATAGTGAAGACATTTGAAATTTAGTCATTGAGTGTGCCAGAAACTACTGTCCTTTTTGATCTGCTGTCGCTGCTTCTCATGACAGCATCCCCCAACCTGTTTCAGCAAAAGTCAACTGCGTTGCTTGAGAAGAAGCTTTTTTACAGCCCACCTTATTTTGAATCAGCTTTGGGCACGATTGCACTGACAGCTATGCCAGCAGCCCAGAAAGGACTGCAACTCTTTGGGGAGGAGAAGTGATAGCAAGCAGCTTGAGGAAACCTCTTCATCAAGGATCAGTACTGATTCATAGCACATGTGATTGCAAGCAGAACCAACAATGTTTTTTCCTTTCCTGTTCCCTACTCAAAGAGCTGCACAGATCTTTTGTTCTTATTTCTGTCTGTTTCTACCTGCATAGGGTCTGAATGCTTGTTTATCTCAGACATAGAGTAGGGACCTGAAGAACTGTTTTGCTTTGCTCTGAAAGCAGCTCTCATCTCAAGATATACCAATTCTCATCAGTCTGTTCTATTTACAGCTTTCTGCCATCCCCAGCCGGACACCCCTCTTAGTTCAGAGGGGTGTAACCAAAGGTGCAGACTTTTCTCTATAGCTTATTTTTGATTTTGTCAATGTTTACCTCATGTCAAATGTAATGAAAGGCACCAGAATAGGAAGCAAACCCTACCTCTCCTCTAGAGCACCTGTCCTCACAACAGTTGTGTCCCTGGCTGCCTTGGAGAGTTGTACCAGTTACAATCCTCAGAGCTTGGATGGGGATTATCCCAGGAGATGCACTCTGTGGGTTCAAAGCCCTCCTCCAGAGTAAGGAGATGAGTACCATTTGAACCTGTACCTTCTGCTGCAGCAGGCTATGGTTGAACTGTCATTAACATTGGGGACTACTTAAAGTTCCTATTTCAGAGTAAATGAAAAGCCATTTCTGTGTTTCTTCTGTCGCTCTATTCAGGGAACTTCTGAGCCCATGGAGGAGCCCTGGATTAGTGAACGGGTGTTTTCTGTTTCTTTTAGATGACTCTTTGAGACTTCTGTTTGGTCTTGGTCTTTTCAGGAGTAGCGTGGTGCTTGAAAATGGGGTGGTCTCAGTCATTCTCAGAGACTTGGACATTAAGATCCTCCTAAATCCTCCTTTAGTCAGTGTAATTTGCTGAAAGCTTCTCTGTGCTGGGGTCTGCTTCTGACTATGTCTTTTTATACTGTGAGAACAATGGGATTCAGATGTTGGGGAGGGCTTGAGGGACTACTGTAATACAAATAATACATTAGTATGACATGCCACTTGGAGTGTGAAAAGCACAGTATAAAATCCCAACAGCTGCATTCCTTTGCTGTTCTGGCAAATAAAACTCAATTGCAAACACAGAAAGTGGATGCGTGTGCACCTGAAGCAAAATCATCTTTCAGCCTGAGACTTCTAGTGGAAACTGTTGTGCTGTATGTGCCAAGTCTCAGTTGTGATTGTGGTGAGCTGCCTTTCCCACATACCTCCCCCAGGCAACAAAAGAATCAGATGCCAGGATTTTTGCTAGCTTGGCATTACACAAAAGGCCTGTGGGGTGGGTACAATGGAATTTAGGCTGGGCATGAAGGCAGGACAGAGCAGCATGAGTCTCCAGCAAACAATAGCAACAGCAGGATCAAAACAGCAGGCAGAAAGCATATGCACAATTACCAACAGAAAATATCTGGAGCTACAAGGGCATTAGATCCTTAGCCTTGTCCCCAAGTAGGATTCCACTGTTGCTAATGTAACCACTACTGAATCAGACATGTATTTCACACAGTGCAATGCATATTACCCCAAAAAGAAGGTGAAACTCATAGGGATTAACCTAAGGCAACAAATTCCAGTCTATTCCTTCAGGTTTACAGGGCGTTAAACCAACCAATGTCCAGACTTCCATTGCATAACAGAGGCACAAGCATTAATGCACAGAAGCAGCAGAACAGAAATTCAGACCAGTTGCCAACAGCAGAACCCTGTATACAAGAAAGCAGGGAAATATATACAATCATACCTGAATAATAAGTGTCCAAATGAGAAACACTGGAGAA
This sequence comes from Netta rufina, assembly GCF_964035555.1. Taxonomy (NCBI): domain Eukaryota; kingdom Metazoa; phylum Chordata; class Aves; order Anseriformes; family Anatidae; genus Netta; species Netta rufina. The sequence goes on from NC_140123.1 coordinate 102,797,089, forward strand.
AAGAGTCATTTACTTTGCACAAAAACCTGCTAGTTTATTTTTCCCTTTTAGAGAGTGGGGATAAAAAATGTTTTCTGCTCACTGTCTCAATTCTACAAGACATAAACATATGACAAGCTAGTTGAAAAACAGCTTATGTTGGAGGGGAAACTCACAGGAAAAAAAATCTTGAAAAAAAAAAAAAGTTAATTTAAAAATACAAATCCCTTCATATAAATATATATATGGTGTAAAGAAGAAAAACACTTCTTGATCTAAAGTTTCAGGTGTGCACCTGAACTGTGTGAGAAGTCATTCTCAGGTCTGGATTTTTGTCCCATCTTTATCATATTGGCATTGAGGGTAGAGGGAAAGAGAAGGATCAAAATGAAAATATGGCAAGTAAAAATGGCACATTTAGTTTTTCCAAAACTATGAATAATTTTGCTGAAAAAGAAATGAAAAGGGTAGTGAAAGATAGATAAATGGTATATTGTACTGGAGGGGAAAACTCTTATCAGTGAACTTGGAGCATCTTCATATGGTTATTAGAATTTTAAACCATTTTACCAATCCTAACACAGTCAGGTAGCAGCATGCAGAAGTGCCTGCATTGTTGTGATTTAGACTATGCTGGCATTCAAAATTACAAACAAAACAAAACAAACAAAAGTCTTACTATTGTAACTAGACAAAATATTTTGTTAAAATCCTTTCTTCAGTATGATTGTTTGGGCCTGAGTTTAGTGCTACAGACCGAAATAAAATGTTTTACACTGCTGATAATTTTTCATGATTGGTATTGTTTTTAGTGTTTAACCTCTGCCCGATACATTCTCAGAACATTTTCTAGTTGCCAATACATATGCTTCTGAAGTTAGAAAACAGCTAAAAAAACAACCTGAATAAATGGATCCTGTCCATACTATGTAAATGACCAATCATTCATCTTCAAGTACTACACGTAAGCATGAAGTGAGAATTAAATGATATTTTATTTTTGAGGAGGCCTTCCAAATAAAAACTTCTTCAGTATATATGAAAAATAACACATACAGATCCTTAAAAACATTTCCCACTCCTCACAGTAGAGCAGTTGAGGTCTGCCAGCATGGTACTTCCCATCTTAAGAAGTGATAGACATAGAATAACTTTCAGTCAACTCACAGAAGAAAATTGTCAAGACTAAGGACAGAACACACTATACATTTCAGAAACAGCTGCCAGTACTGGGCAGCCAGTGAGATTTCCAAAACTGCTCATGCTATATTAAGCAAGAGTACCTGGACAGAAATTGAAAGCAAGTGTTAAAATCTCTTTGAAAATCCCATCATTGTGATTCCTACATGTTGGTTTCCTAATATGATCATGAGGGCTAGGACCTGTAAGCAAAACAGCCATGGCTTTCCACAGTTTTACCTGGTTTATGAAGAAGTAAAATACCCCTATATAAATCCATGTGCAAACTCCTGACACAAATCAGATGGTGAATATCAGATTCTTGGTTATAGAAGAGTAAACAAGAGTTAGGCCATCAATGTTTATTCACTCATGCAGCCCTAATGCTATCTTTCAGCAGCGTCTGGCATGAGAGCAATCATGACAGATTTAGAGGCAGCTTAGTTCAATGCTCTACTGCTGAGACATGACAGTCTGCCAACAGTACTCTTTCCTATAAGCTTAATGGACATTGTAGCAGAGCAGCAGTCACTGGTGACAACTCATACACAATTCCTTAAGGTCTACCTGGCACTGGCTTTCTAAGATGGCTTCCAAGGCTCACCTTTTTCATATCTTTTAATGTGCTTTAATACAAAAATGAAGGCTAAGAAGATACATATAACTAACCAAAGTAGCCAGAAATCTTGATCTGAATCATGGGAGTTTTGTTTGTAAGTTTTTGCTATAGATTATTAAGAAAACAAACAACCCAGTTTTATTAACAGTTTCTGTGATATTCCAGATGGCAGAAATTCATTCTTCAAAATCTGCTGAAATGTTAAAAGTTCTGTTTGATGAAGTATTGGGATCAGCTCTAACTTGTTCCTACAGCCTAGAACAACAAGTGAAAAAAGCTCTCACTCAGATCCGATCTGCAGCGTGACTCATCGTGCCTTGACATTTCCCCAGCCGCTGGAAGCGAAAGCAAAGCGCAGGCTCATTCTTCAAGAGAGAAATTCAGCACATCGCTTTGGGAAGGCCAATGACCGGTTCTTTCTAGTGATTTTTTGTGCTGATACCGTGCTCCGGGTTATTCACGTCAGGGGTGGGTGGGAGAGCGGGAGCGGAGCTGCTCCAGGTTACAGAGTAAACAGAGGGTAAGCAGAGGGCTGACCACTCTGCCTCGCTGCCGGAGCCAGGCTGATTGCTGAAACCATTAAAGCAGCAGCCCTGGCAGCAGGAGGCTCTTCAGCCTCCAGGCCACCATAAAACAGGAGCTCCTTTTTTCCACAAGAAGAAAAGGCCAGTGTCTCTAAAACAAGCACTTTACCACATGGTTCTTTTGGTGGAGAGAAAAAAAGCCTGACACTGTACCTCAGAAAGGCTGAGGGGTGGGGGGTGGGGGGAGCGAGAGAGGACAACAAAAAAAAAAGCTGCTCTTTTTCTGTGCTTATGTACAACTTCCTTATTTGTTAGGGAAACAAATACAGGCAATATAAGCAATACAACACAAACACATCAGACATGATTTTTTAGTATTATGTACTTGCTTTACTAAGTTTTTTGTCAATGCTTTTTCTGCACACCAAACTAACTTAAGGACTCTACTGCATGAAGGTGCTACCTTTTCCAGCCCCAGATCTCAATGTATTTCATACAGAAAAGGCAGACTGCAAGTAAGGCTGGGCTGTTTCTCCATGGCATAGGCACCCCCAGCCTTCACCAAAACCTCGCAGCTTTTTGTAACACATTCATTAACATGCTGCTAATGATAAGCATCAACTCCATTTTACCTAAAAGGAAAGTGAGTCAGGAAGAGCTGGGCTGGTCAGTCTAAAGTTAGAGATGGACCCAGCAATCTCTCAAGGTCCATTTTGGAGTGTGTTACACCTCTTACTGTGGCAGGTCCATCTTCTCTGTAAGAAGACTTACTGAAACATGAAGATACTTTAAGATATCCGAACAGAGTGACCTATAATATATACTGCCATCATGCAGCGATTGCAACCTATATTTATACAGCTAACGGTTTACTCTTTTTTTTTTATATATAATAATTATTATTTTTTATTATTATTATTATTTCTGCTGTAACTGATAAAAAAAAGGACACAGAATCTGATTTCTTTCACAGATTTCTTTCTATCTAGAACGTCTTCCTACATGCTCACAAACTGCAGGTCTGAACATACAAACTGAGATCTGTGCCTCTGAAAGCACACATCAGTGCTTGAAGTAAACGTTTAGCTCCATTGGCTTCAAGAAGGAGAAAATGTATACCTCAATAAATGTTCACATCCCAAAAGGCAAGTGATCACAGAGTGGACTTGATGTCTGCCTTAATATGTTGTGTTTTGATTTCTCATGATGTGACAGAGTTTATGTCAGGCAGAGTAGTTAGCTATATAAGCCTTTTCTAGGTCCATCACATGAGGAACCGATGAGAGCTTTTGGGAGCTTAGGCCTGGCTGCCCTCAAATTACAATGGTTACCACCCTGACTTACACATGTCCCCATGGACATATGTAACTTGGGTTAAAAAATGCTCCTGCCAAAAGTATAGCTATAGCTGGAGCATCTAGTGGGGATGCACCCAACAGTTCAGCAGCTGATGAATCACCCTTTCCATCACTCATTCATGTTTTAAATTACTAACAGCTTTTACCTCCTTTCTGGCATTTTATTTCTCTTATTCCAAGGTGCTTTCAGAAAGTCAGTATTCCTATCTATAATGAGTTCATGGGAAGTGTTTTCTTAAAGTTCACAAACAGGGTTTACAGCAGAACTGGGAACCCTCTTTAGGTCTCCTAAATAAATGATGAGTGCTTTAACTGCTATTATAAAATCTTACTGTATTTAACCATCTCAGTAACACATGGTCTGGCTCTCCTCAGCAGACACAGCTTAAAATATACACGAAGGAAGCAATAGGGATTTGAGCGGAGTTTGCAAAAGACTTATCAGGAAATATTTTGAAATTCAGATTTTCCTTCATACTCTTCAAAGGATTATGTTCAGTAATCTTACAGTGAAGCCAGACAGAGATTCAAGCTGAAGCAGCCAAAGCAGACATTTGGATAACAATGTTTTCATCAGTGTTTTGTACAGGTTTTGAGATATATTATCTCTCCCATGCTGGTTGATTGCTTGCTCCAATCCCTCCTACACATTTCTCAATCTCCTCATTCCCCCATACCCAGCAAAACACTAAAATGAAATTGCTATCATTGTGCTCATAGGTAATATTTCTTCTCTTTGCTTTCTGTCTCATCTATTTAAAATCATAATCTCTTCAAGACAGAGTCTGTTTGTTTTTTTTTTGTGTGTGTGTTTGTAAATTGTGTGACATATGATACCTAAACTGAAGACAGGCCTTCAGGCACTGACAGATGAACTTTGGCACTTCTTGATGAAGTGACTAAATGCGCCTACCTCACATTTCTGCCAGAGGTAACTGTCATCCTGGAGCAAAGGGAGATATGTGCTTGCTCTTCAGCCATCTCACTTCACTGCTCAGGCTATTATATTATACATCTACAACTGTCTATACAATATTCAGTGCCAAGCTGTGAATTGCAACAATTGAGGAAAAACAATTAAACTGTTCATCCATCCATATCTCATAAAAGAAGCTAAGGATCCATATTTCTCAGAATAAAAACATTATTACAATGTGAGCATATTTAGCACTTCAGAAGAAGAATTTACACAGAATATGTTGCACAGCTCCTTAGTAAAGAAGTTTCCATCCTTCTGTAAGATCATTTTTAAAGGAGCTGCTGTAGAAACAGTAGAAATTTCTCTAAGGCTACAAGAGTGCTTGTATTGTATCCCTAATTCTACTGTCTAAGAGACATGAATAATTGAGTAAGTCACAAACATTTATAGATATTTCTTCAGTGGCCTAAAGCACATTTAGGCAAACTCAACTCCTGTGAGACTGAGAGAGCTGGATTTCTAGTTGTGATATAAACACCTCTCACATAGCCCATGTACACCTCTCACTCCAAAATACAAAAAAAGAAATTTTTGACTTCAATTAAATAAGTAGGTAATATCACTTTTATTTATGTTCTCATGGAGTTTAACAGTTAAATATTTCACAGTAGATCAGGTATTTGGGGCACCTTTTTTTGGCTTCTCAGGAACAGCAGACAGCTATTCCTTCCCTGACTGCCACAGGCACTGGCCTGGCCCTGGTACCTGAGACTGGGGCTGCTGGGCTTGCCTCTCACCAATGTCTCCACACTGTCCTGTGAACTGGACAAGAGAAAAGCATCCCTAGCTACTATTATCCTTTGTCACAAGTAGTTTCCAAAGTTTCTATCCTTGTGTCTTCCTCCCTAAATTATCCAGTCCAAGAAGAGAAAGCGTTTTTGCCAAGGGGGCAAAAAGGCTACCCAGAGCACAAGCAGCAGAGAAGGATCATACATTTGCATCCAGCATTCTTCCCTGAGCAAGAGCTGTGGTGTCACTGCAGAAGAGGTCATGGAGAGAAACCCAGAGATTAGTTTGCTCCACCAAGAGCTCTTGCTTTCTCCTCTCAGAGTCCCATTGTAAAAAAGGAAATGGTATCACAGAGATCAGAGGTTTCAGATCCAAACAGCCCATAAAGATAAGTAATGTTCTCAATTCTCCCTTCATTCATTCACAAAGGCATGATAACCAGACAGAGCTGCACTACTGACACATGAGGGAAAAAGAAATTAGTGGGGAAATCCTGTGGCAACAATTAGAAAAGGAGCTAAGGGAAAGCAAAATAAAATAAGACAAACTTTTATTTCTGCTCAACCTCTCTTCTTTCTACCACACAGTTTCTACAGAGTTATATCCTTCCTATTGAATTTACCAAGAATTATTCTCTGCTTCCTATCTGCCCCTCTTAGTAGGTAATGAATTCCCCAGCCTCAAGTCAGCTGTGAAGCTGACTCAAATTCAAACCATATAGTTGTATCCTACTAGGCCACGTTTATCCCCCAGATGTATGCACTGCCCATTTTACCTCTCAGTACAATACACTGCTCCAGGCCTGCACCTTGTGCAGTCCTTCTCTTCCTCTGAAACCAAAAAGGGTTTATAAGTTTTGCTGAGTATCAGTTCACAGGTTCTGCCTGTGGGATACAAGCTGAACAGCCCTGGATTTTGCTACTGAAAAGGACTGATACAGAAAACCAGTCTGAAGATTTTCTCTCTCTCTTTTTTTTTTTTTTTGTTGTTGCTGTTTTTGTAGTTCAGGATATCCTTTTATAAATTGTTCCCTCTATAAATCTGTAAGGGCATAGACCATGCACATGTGTTTCCAATGTGATTTAAGAACACCTGTTTTATCACTGAAATAATATGGAAGGATAAGCTTATCTATTCCATATTTTTAATTTGTTTTGGAAGCAGGGACTCATTTAATCAAACTAGAACTTTCTGCTTGCTTAATCTTTCTCTCTTTTTCCCTCAACATTTCCCAATCCACATTCCTCTGAAAGTGGAAAGGGCCCTAAGCAATGATATGTTTGAAGCTTACCTGGCAAGAAAGAAACACTTGGACTGAAACGTGTGTCCACAGATAAGGTGGGAAATGAACACTGTTATGTATTACGAAATTCACAGTTTTTACTACAGGACAGCTAGACTGCATTATTTCAAATATTGGCTGAACAGTATTTACTGATTGCTCTCAGATACAGCAAAAATATGTCACAGTTTGGAGTTGCTTTTTATTTGCTTTACGTCAGTGAAATCTTCCTCAACAAGAGTGCAGAAAAGCATGCTCATTGTAATAAAAAGTAGAAAGACTTGAAAAGCAAGGTATGAGAAGCTCTGAAACAAAGGCAAACTCAAGATTTCTGACTTTTTGTTAACAACTTAGTTTTGGTAACTTCCACCAAACCAGAAATCATATATGAAGTGGTCGTTATATCAAAAAAAAAAAAAAAAAAAAAAAAAAGATTTTAAATTCCAAAGATGGCAGATACATTTTGATATGCTGTAATACTAAAAAGCACATATAAGAAAAAGAGGTATGACACTTAATCATTTGCAACTTACTAAAACATTTTAAAAAGTGAATATATTATGAAATATTATAAAGTTGAACAAATCTGAAGATTAATGAAATATTCCAAATGTTATATTTCTTTGTAAAAGACTACATCATAATATCTCTTCTGTCAGTGTCTAGGTTAATCTTCCATTTATGGTTTCATCCTATCTAGGCAGTCCCTTCCTGTCCTGCTTTTTGGCTCAGGATACTCCACTCCCTTTTGTTTGACCAGTAGGAAGTTCACAGTTCCAACAGGAAGGCCCCACCTTCCCAAGACAAATCAGATGTTGGTTTTTTTTATGACTCATTTTTTATGGATAACCTTGATAATATGACATGCATTTGATTTTTTTTTTTAAGAGATTTAGCTGAGTTTTGATGATTACTCTTTTCTTCTCTTAAATTGTATGTATACATAGTACAGTTTCTCTTTCCTTCATTACATGAGTAACTTCAATTTCTCAGAGTTTAGTAAAGAATGAAAAATTGTTTGATCTTTTTTTCTCAGTCCTTTAATACAACAATGTTTTATGAGGAAAATTTCATTTTTTCATGTACCTAATAGTTGATGCACATTTGTTATCTGCTGGTTGAAAATCAGTGGACATATGGAACTTCAGTCAGTTACACACATGTAGACAAATAGACATGGAGCATATATTTCTAGCATAAGTCAAGAGTCTGCAGATAAAACACAGAAGATAAAACTACAGAAGATTTTTCAGCCCTTCTGAAGTAACATTTGAAGGCCAGGTGGAAACAGTACCATATTTCAAGAAGATACTCAATGCCTATCATGAGGCAACTAAATTAGCCTGTATCCAGACTGACACACAAATGATATAAACTGCAGCCTAGAATTGTTCAAATTTGGTGAGTCCACTTGCTCTTTCCATCACCTCAGGCTATAAAAATGTGCTGTGTTTCCCCTTTGGTTTAAGAATTCACCCAGCGACAGTAATCAACATTATACAATTAAAAGTGTTTTAGTTATACAAAAAAAAAAAAAAAAAAGAAACTTCACAGGAACCGCATGCAGTTTGGGATCCCAAATCCAGTCATGATTGCATGTTGGTAAACATTCAAGAGAAAATGATGCAGGCTTATCTTTCAATTTTAGTTTATTAAAGCAAAAGTGGGAAAGCTCTTTATATCTTTATAGCTTTCACTGTGACACCTGAGATAAGAAAAGAACTTCAGAGATGATCAAATCCAGAGCAAAACAGTGTGTAGGAAAGAAAGAAAATAAATAATAATAATAATAATAATAATAATAATAATAATAATAGATTTTCAAAGCAGAAGTTAATATATGCCAACTTCTGGAAACCTTACTTTTATTTTAAGGTTTTAATGGTAAAAGGAGATCATGCCTAAGATCAACTCATGTCTGCTGCAGCATAAATGCTACTGTATTAAAAATCCAAATGGTTTGAGACTCCATACATTGTACATCAAGTCAACCTTTGATTGGGGAAAGAGTCTAAGAGTCTAAGGGGGGCACTGATTATCTCCAGGATTCTTCCTTGGCAGGAGTAGGGCTCACTCCCTGTTCCTCCATGCACCAGGAAAGATTCATGCTCAGCCTTGCTTCTACTTGCCTTGGCTTGTCTTTTCAGAAGGACTGCTTGTCTTGCCAGGGAAATTCCAGCTTCAGCTCCTGAAGAAGTTGGCTGTCTCCCAAAAAGGCATGAAGCTCCAGCTTCTTGGTCTCACTAGAAGCAGGGTTAAGATGTATGCCTGGGATTTCATAGGTTATGCAGCTTCCTTTCTGTGCAGAGGACTTCTTTTAAATGGTTGTCTTCATGGTAAAGATGACACCTATGGACACCTTGGGGAATGACTCCAGAAGAAGGGCATGGCCTACTGCCCTGGGGCAGAAATAAAAAACACTTCTGTCCTATCTGTGGAAGTGGAGATCATTTTGGAATTTCCTGCTACAATGACCAGGGCAGTGGGTGAGACCTAGGGATTTTTTTTTTTCCTCCTACTCTGCTCACTGAGGCAATAGGGAACAGGCAGGGCAGAGATGCAGAAGGAGGAAAGAACCCCCCAGCACATTCTCTGCCTGTCAGGAAGGGCAGAAACCTTTATTTGGCTGTCACATATCCTTAAGTCTGCACTTGTGAACAGTACAGGCTCTCCATATATCCTGACATACAATGAGTAAGAGAGGAGGACACAGATGTCCTTGTGAAGCTTTTTGGCCAATATTTACTCTAGACTGGGGGGAAGAGGAGATGCGGAAAGACTCTATATGTGGCTTGTCAATTAGTCAATAATTATGAAAACTACTTAATTCACAGTTTGGACTAAAGAACCTCTGGAGGTTTATTCCAACCTAAATTATTCTATGTAACTGTGAATCTATGATACTTATTTTCAGGCAGGTTTTCCAAAAACCTATTCCAGTTACATTGTCTGAGTGACATCTGAAAGTTAGATTTTTCACATTCTCTCAAATACGGTTACAATACACCAAGCTTGGCTTTACATCATTGCTTTATTACCTCTGGACCATCATCCTTGCCAGGAAATGATGAGACGAATTCTACTCTCAAGGTATGCAATGACATAAATTCATGGCATTTAGCTATATGTTTCTGTTGTTCATCCCCTGGTAATGAACCCCTTTTGTTCATGTTCTGTGTACTTGCCTGTCCTGTACATAACACATCCACTGACATGCAATCTTAGTCATTATCCTGTTATCCTAAGATGATCACACTGGAGCTGGAAGGAGAAAATCTCCATGCAGAAAACTAATCCTGTGACATTTTCAATGTGACAAGAACCAGGACACGCCGTAATTCTAACCAGACAGTCTGTTCTTGAAAGATATGTGGTCCAATTTCTTGTCTAAATCTCCAGCTTTTAATAGGGACCAGAACTTCAGGGTGCTAATCTAAGCCAAATTAAACTTTGCATACTTTGAGGCTTAACTATCATTACCATACATGTATTATGTACTTCTTCAATATTGTGTAACTCTTTCACTACTTCCTGTTTGTCATGTAATTTCTTCATTGCTGCTTTTTGATTAAAAACAATGTAAATGTTAAAAAAAAAAAGTCGAAGCAATGAATATTAGGCATCAGTTACACTTTAATATTTTAAATTTATCTTTTTCTTATTGTTATAAGATTACTTCAGAAGAAAAATATATAAAAATCTTCTGCCTGAAATCTGTGGAAGGAGAAAAAATCTCATGTAGGGGGAACAGGAGACCATTGAAGAAGAATAGTGCTGACGTCTAAGAATAAAGACAACTGACTAGCAAGGTAAATTTGCAGTATCCTCTGGTAACTTTAGAGATATTTATGTTTAAAAAAAAAAAAAACAAAAAAAAAAAACTATTAAATTTTGAAATTAGAAGTTACGCTCAATAGGAAAACAATAATATTGTTAAAGGCATTGACCTGTCGGTGTTCAGCATGTTGGAACAAGGTCACTTTAATAAAATAAATAAATAAATAAATAACAATAATAACAACAACAACAACAATAATAATAATAATAGTTTTATTAATTTATGCCAGTCTGCCAGAAAAGTTACCATTGATCTTATATATTATACAGACCAAAGTGTCAGTAATACTGTTTCCTAACTATCCCCATCTGGATTACTGAGTTCTGAAATATATAGCAAAGCTTTTCCCGTTTGGATCGTGATTTTAACCACAGCATAGATCATTATAAGCCCCAGAATCTTTGAGCCAAGGGAGTTTGCATATTGCAAGAGTCCCATGGATTATATTACTGAAGGTGTAAATCACAGATTGCTGTTTACCAAAAAATGCCATGGGTTACACTGACTAATACCAAATATTTAAGAAATCAAAGTGCTTTTGTGCATCCTCAATTCACATTTATAACAGCATTATTAGTAGAGTAGAATTTCCTTCTGAGAAAACTGAAAAGGTCCTTTTAACATGACCTCAGTGCTTGTCTCTCTTACATTCGTTGAGCACAAACAGCTAAAAACAACTCTTAATCATCTCTCCAAGTTTGTTTCATTAAGATGACACAGCATTGACAGAATCACAGAATCACAGAATTTCTAGGTTGACAGAACCCTGAATACCTCCAAACATCCAAGACTTGGCTTTCTGGGCTCAGGGTTGAACCTAGAGAAAATGCAGCTTGGGGCCTTGAAGTGGAGAGGCAGAAGCAGCTTCAACATGGGACTGCCCCATCATCACACAGGGCTTCTGGAATTGACCTGTCCTTGCCCATTAGGAATGAGGTTCTGGCTGGGCCCAGGACCCCCTGCAGTAATGCCTTGTGATAGCTGACCACAGTCATCATCCCTATCCCATCACATCCCATTCCACCTTGTTGGAGGCTGAGGGATGGGTGTGGTCAGGGAGGGAGGGCATAGCTCTGTGGGCCCCTCTCTAGCCTTCAGTCTTTGACAAGCACATTTAACTGAGCATTAAACAGACAAATTAAAAGTCATTGAATAAAGCAGTAATGATTTAATCTCTCCCTGAAAAGTGTCATCTCTTATTAAGCAGCACTTAACTCCAGCTCTAAGCAGGACCCAAGGAAAGCAGATTGCAAAACTGCATTCAGATGAGAAATCCCTGTCAGTCATGATGAAGGTGCAAGCTGATAGTGACGATTAATGTTTTCCAGCCAAACACAAATACAATGGTGGAACATAAAAGAGGTTTATGAGAAGTACCAGGCTGGCCCTGCTGGAAGCTCCATTCTTCATTTTTTCCACAGGCTCGGTACAACATGAACAGCAGAAAGTAATTGGTGTTCTCGCTACCCGCCCTATGTGTTTTAAGCAACTGCTACATGGGGTGGAAAGTTTAGCTCTGTCTCAGTGCCCATTCTGTGTTTGGTGTTTTGGCTGAGACTGCCGAGGAGCAGGTTGTGTGAGGTTACTTTATATAACATGTATTGGCATCCACTAGCAGCTGGCATCTGACCACCAAGTTTTATCACACGTGTGCCCACCAGCCCCCCTGACACACAGGTATCAGGCAGTACTGACTTGCAGTCACTACCAGCTTGGTCCATATTTGATTAAATGGCTTAAACTCTATCCACTATAAATCCCTGAGTCACCCTGTTCTGCAGTAAAAAAAAAATAAAAAAATCCGAGACAGAGATCTTCTTTGCTTGGCCACCTGCTGAAGACTTGGACCTATGGATGAAAAATTAAACAAATAGAATGTTGTATGTGTCACAATATTCATTTAATCCATGCACACTACATAATTCATTTCATGTTGCCTCCTCCACAGGTTTCAAGGAATTCCAGACTGAATTTATCTACTCATCTGACATACATCTGAGCATTCAACTTTACAGTTCAATTCCTCTTCACGCACATAAGAAACATCTTAAAAGATCTAAACATCTTTTTTTTTGACATTAGTTTTCATATTATTCACCTCAGTTTTAAATGTCACTATATTTGTATTTATTCATCAGGCCACTGAATCTTATGTGTAGTAATTTCCAGGAAACACATTAGGCTTTTTTTTTTTTTTTTTTTTTCTCAAAATGACTTAAGACAGGTATAGTACTACCAGAAACAACAAAAAATCCTGTTTAAGAAAACAGGACACAAATACACATATACAGACACAAATAATCACAAAGCAAGGTTTTATATTTACATCATATGCTGTCATTTCTTGTAATCGCTTTAGAGAGGCCACAACCTTTTCTCAGCCCTTATTCATTGTCTGTTAGACACATATGTCACTAGATCCACAGTTCACAGAAAGTGATCTCCCCTCTCACTAGTTTCAGACAAGCTAGTTCTTCAGGACAGTGCTACCTACTGTATATACAATTCTTATAAAACCATCTCTTTTAATTTTCTTTCTGTTTGGGGATCTAAGACGTGTGTGCTCGGAACAACACTGACATTAATAAAAAGGTCAAATAAAAGTGCTTATATTGGGCCAACAAAGCTGGGATCGGAGCCAGACTTTTATAAGCTAGCTTTGGCATTAAAGTAGACATTCCACTATCCTGAAAGCCAAATGTACTTAGTTGCTCTCCTCATCACTACAATCAGAAGTCTTTGATGACTCTGAAGCTAGAAAATTACTGTTTAACCAGTTCTTCAGTTCATCTGTCCCAGGAATTGGAGAATGTTCTTCTGCTGTTTTTAGCTTTATTTCAGATCTGCATAAGCATTTCTTCTAGCTCTGGAAGAGGAATAAAGTACTTTGCATACTAAGTCCTCCAACCTCTGAAAAAGAGCAGATAAGAAAATAACTTTGACACCATGACTCATTTAGTAGTCTAAAAGAGGCTGTTGAGGCAAGTCAGGTCTAGGATAGGAAGAGATCCAAATGCTGAGTAGTCAGTGGAATCAGCATATTGACCACAATAGTAATGAAAATATTGCTGCATTAATTCCTTTTCTATGGCTTTGACATTTTCTTGAAAAAAGCCTGGCATTAATCTTTCTATGCATCTTTTTACTCCGCTGCTAATATACTGATTTTAGTGGAAGGGTGCCTATAGAACAAGGTATTACTTTAAGTAACAGCATTGAATCTCTTTGTGAGAAGTTAAACCGGAACTGGGAATTAACGAGAAAGTGAAGTGAGTAACATGATGTCCAGAAAAAGACAAAGAATGAAACTTCAGCTCAAAGTGTCAAGATTCAGGGCCATAATAATGAAGCAGTTAGTTCCTAGCAGATAGTTATGATAATAAAATCTAGATTAATATTTTCTGGTCTTCTTATAGTCTACATAAATTCGTACTCATGTTGTCATTGGAATACCTTCTCCCTTCCTGAGAGATTTTCCAGGAGAAAGCAATGTGGTCAGGTTTTAAAGGACCAAACTACTGTATGCATAAAATAGCTGGAGCTTTGTCAATTCCATCCTCACAGCTTGGTCTTCAGAGCCGAGCTGGCAACAGAAGTGGAAGGAGGTGTCAGAAGCATTTGCTGCCTTTGGGACAAAAATAGTGATTCTAAGAATGTGGGTTTCTTCTATGTTTTCTGTCTTCTTTAGAGACAAAAAAAAAAAAAAAAAAAAAAAAAAAAAGTGTAATTATTTCACACTTGGGTACTACTGGTCAAAAAAAATTAGGCATTATAGATAAAGGTAATATCTAAGATAATTTGAAAAAAAGATACATACTCTACCTACACCTACCATAAGATATCAAAATTATAGTGAAAAAAATACCCATTCATTGTAGTGCTTTTGTTTTCTGTTTGTTTGTTTGTTTGTTTGTTTTCCTGTGAATTATACATTTAACAATATTTATTTAAAAAAAAAAAAAAAAAGCACCAAATTTAAGTTTCTTTTATACAAGTTTAAAACTTAGGCTGCTATATTGTTCTCAATGGAGCTGTATAGTGTGACTCTTTTAAAAAGTGGCCAGTCTGCTTTAGAGATTATTTTAAATGAAGTTTCATTATTTAGGGATATTAAATATATCAACTGAAGGTGGAAAAGCTGTTTAATGTAAGTACTTTTTAAAAATTCTTTTTTTTCCAAAAATGAAATATTACCACTATCCTAATAACACCACTCAGCCTGGCTGAATATTGCTAGCGTGAATATTTCCATCTACTTCAATATTGTTTCTTGCAGTCTTATGCAGTATTGGGCCATAGGGAACTTTCCTTTTATTTTTTACAAATGGCATGTATCTTGGAAAACACTTGAGGAACTTCTAGGATAAAGAACGATCTTTCTCTAGAATTTGGATTTGAACCACCCAGAGAGAAGACAGAATTTCATTATGAGCTCAGGGCTTTTAGACTTTTCATTGGAACCTTAGTATCAAGCTAATTAGAGTGTGATATCTTCCCAATACTCTCAAGTCTTGAAGCTCCCATCCTGAAGCTCCAAAACTCCTATCTCGGTTTGACTTCTGGGGCTTCTAGGTTCTTCTCTCTCTGTCATACAGACTGATGAAGAGCTGGAAGCCGCCAAACTTTGTTTTACACTAAACAAAACTTGATTTTTTTTTTCTCCAAAATGTTTTTTTTTTTTTTTTTTTTCCAGTGTGTTAGATTTCCCAAAGAGTATTTCCAGCAAGTAAAGTCCCATATCTGTTAATCTCTTTACTGCCAGCAACTAGCTCTTAATTTGATTAAGGAGAAAAAAATAATACATATATATATACATACGTATATATATATAAATTCCTCATAAACTAACTTCCAGGGGAAAAAAAGGATCCACAACTTGATCCATATTATACAGATCCACTTTTGTAGAGTGCAATCCTGTATGCATTTAGGTCTGGACTAAAAGATTTCAGAGATGAAGCCCCTATTAAAATAAATAAATAAATAAACATTTGCTTTGCAAGTTCACAGAACAGATCTCCATTTAAATTCTTTTAAAATATGAAGTCATATCTGGGTTATGACTTCTTAAAGCTTTTAAAACCAAAGACAATTAAAATCCAGTACAATCATGTTATAAGAAGCCTAAAAGCAATCTCACTGTCAGTGATTCATAGAATCACAGAATGGTTTGTGTTGGATGGGACCTTAAGGACTATATAATACACTCTCCTCCCTTCCCCCCCTCAAATCCCCCAGCTCCCCCAGCATGGGCAGGAACACCTCCCACTACACCAGGTTGCTCAAAGCCCATTCCAACCTGGCCTTGAACACTTCCAGTGATGGGGCATCCACAATTTCTCCGGTCAACCTGTTCCAGTGCTTCACCACCCTCATAGTAAAGAACTTCATAATGCTAAATCAATGCTTTTTAATTCTAAATCAATGCTTTTTTAGTTTAAAACCATTCCCCCTACTCTCCCTTTCAAAGAGTCACTCCCCAACTTTCCTGTAGCCCCCTTTTAGGTATTGGAAAGTCTCCCCAGTCTCCCCAGAGCCTTCTCCAGGGTGAATAAACCCAACTCCTGCACCCTGTCTTTATAGGAGAGGTGCCATCTCTTTGATCATCTTTGTGGCCTTCCTGAAAACTCATTCTAATAGGTCCATGTCCTTCTTGTGCTGGGGGACTCAGAGCTGAATGCAGAATTCCATGTGGGGTCTAACAAGAGTAAAAGAGGAGAATCACCTCCCTCAACCTGCTGGCCATGCTTCATTTGATGCAGCCCAAGATATGGTTGCCCTTCTGGGCTGCAAGAGCACATTGCTGGCTCATGTTGAGCTTCTCATTCATAAACACCACCAATTTCTTTCATCTGGATTGCTCTCAACCTATTCTCCGCCCGGCCTGTATTTGTGCTTGGAATTGCCCTGGCCCAGGTGCAGAACTCTACGTTTGGCTTTATTGAACTTCATGAAGTTCACACAGGTACACCTCACAAGACTGCCAAAGTCAATTCTTTATGTTTGATTATGTTTAATATACTTTTTATATATTTTATTATATATTTTATTATTAAACTATTAATATTAGTCTTTATATATAACCTATAAAAAATTGAAAGAAAGTTTGTGGTGAAAATGCTGATAGAGTAGTATTTTAGTATAACTACTTATTTTTCTAAAATTTGGTAGTTTCATAAAAATCAGTGTTATGTTTTTCTGAGCTCACACATACTCTTTAAATGTCATCCTGTAATTTTCTGCTTACCTTTCTTTTTTTTTTTTTTACTGTGTGTGTGTGAAACACAGTCATTTTTATGTTACATTTCTCCAGAAACAGAATATATTTGTTACTGAATAAAATAACATCACTTTAAAAATAACAACTACATGTATGTTTTAAACTTATGTAGTTTAGGCAGTCTGGATACGAACGAATGTAATCATATTTACAGACAGACTCTTTTCTACAAAACACAAATATGTGACTATGTGAATATGTAAAATATGTGACTATGCATTTATTTCTGTGAATTATCAATGAATTATCAAAGTTGGTCCCCACTTTTTACCTTATGGCAAAAGCCAATTTGAAAAATCTGCAAAATCTTCCTCAAAGCCACTGCCAGATAAGCAGTCAAGGAGAAGCAAGCTAACTGAGCTTAATAAACTCTAAGAAAGAATTTTTATGGGTCTTGCTTATATCCTGTAAAAGATATCTTTATTTTAAATGAAGAGGTTGGTATCATCAGAAGCAAGTAAGAGTTAAACTAAAACACAGCTTCTCCATCTTTCAACCAGCTGGACATCTACACAAGATTTTCCTCTAGCTATTCCTTTTCTAAGGGACAGCCTTATGAATGAACCAATAAATATGAGACAAACAAGTATGTGAGGATGTTGACTTCTCCAATTTTTGAAAAGGGAGATACCTGAACACTGGGATACAATAACTTGTAACACTAAATGATTAAATTAACTTAAGGAGAACAAAATAGATCCACTCAGAGCATGAGTAAGTCCTTCATATGCTAAAACAGTTCAGTCAACACATACAACATTATCACAGACATAAATAGAAATTAAAAATAAATGTTTGTAAAGTTTGCTTTTGCAAAATACAATGTATTTTTTTTTCATTTTGACATCAAAGAATAAATCATAATTTTAAATAATCACATTCACTTTTGAAGTCCTTATTAAAATCATACATACATACATAAGGACATACATTTTCCATATTAAAATGCACATTATCCCAATGTGCATATTATGTAAGGATTTTATTTTATTTTTGTTCTTGTAGCTATAAAAATAATTATTTCCACATTTTAGATAAAATTCCTTTTCTGAAAGTTGACAGGTTGAAGGAGTTGAACATCAAAAGAAAATAAAGATGTTTTATTTCTGACTTATTCCAGTCAGTTTCCTTATTTGAATACTAAAGCTTTATTGGGCTTTTTATTGTGATTGACTATTGCCAGTCTGACAACAGTTAATCACAAAACCAAAAAAGTTAGAAAAAGGAGCAAATGTATTTAAAAGAGTATGCAGAATCCTTTACATAAGCTGTTTTGGTGTCTCTTTTAAAAAAAACTGCTTTTCTTATGGAAAGGTGTCAGAGTGTTTTTCTATTTGGCAGCTACCTGCTTTGTCAGGAATTCTGTCCTTTCAGGAACCTTGGAAGAAATAAAGTATTGTGTGCTGGAGGCAATGGTTGCCTGAGTCCGGTGAGGTGAATGAGAGATTTAGTTGTGATGCAGCAGCTCTAAAGTTCCTCTAAATTCCTGCTTCTACTAATCATAATAAATCATAAGTTTGGCAAAAAGACTGGAATGTGAATGATATAATTTGGATACAGGAATTTCTTCCAGCAAATATGAAATATTTCAGTATTCCCCAAGAAAGAGCTCTCCCACCAAAGGGAAGTCTGTACCGAACAAGAGAACTCTGAGTGCTCCACATGATATCTTGCTTGAAATAAGTCAAACAGAAAACAGTACTTGTTACAGAAATGTTATATGCCATTTGATATTACAACAGAAAGTTGCATCTTTTGATGCTCCTTCCATCAGGCAGGCTGAAAAGCAGAGGTAAAATCATTCTCTACTGACGTCAATGGGAGTCCTGCCACTGTCTGAGACCAGGGCCAAGAGTTCACTCCAGGATTTTTTTTTTTCAGGTGATTTACAATTACTATCTTTTTTTATTTGACAGCTTCACAGTTGAGAACCAACTTTGTCTTTTTATATGTTGTATTGGAATATATTTCTGCTGTTTATGAATGTTTGAACATATGCCACAGTAAGATTTAAAACATAAAGGTGGGTGTTGAAATCATGCTACTGTGTGCTCTCTAGTATATTATTTACCCTTCTAATTGTGGTTACTTCTATTTGTATTAAAAGTGTCCTGTGGATTTGCTGGAGATTTGGCTCTTCATTTTGTGGTTCCTGGTCTTCACTGACCTTTGAGTAAGAAATCCTCCCATTCACACAGAGGTAATTTTTTGAGCCAAGGATAATGTTACTTCTGTTTGTTGAATTATAATGATATAGTTCAATTTCTATTTCTGAGAGCATAGGCTCTACTAGCCATTGTAAGGTACCAACAGTAACAAGTTTAGCATGGATCTCTAAATGTCCTACCTAAATGTCAAGGAACAAAAATAATCTTTCTCTTTACTTAATAAAAAAAATACCTCATTTATACATTATTTGGAGAAAGAATCAAATTACTGTTAAAAATCTGAGGTCATCTGACATGAACGCATTCTTTTTTGTTTGTCACACCACATTAATCTTATTAATTTGTAGACAGCTTATTGCATTATGTTATTTCATAAATATTTTAAAGTAAATGAATGAGTATTCCAGTAGAGTCTTTAGCTATCTAACAAAATGACTATAGTTAGTGAAAGAATGTAATGTAGGAATAAACGTGTTTCAGTGATGTGCTGATTTTGGATTTTAAAAGTTCTCTTTTTTTTTTTTTTTTTTTTATTCAAATTTTGCTTTCAACTGAAATAGAAGAATTGTGCACATGAATTCAAGGAATTGGACTGAAAGTCCTCCTAGAATACCTATATTCATTGTTTTCCCCTTAGAAGGGTAAAAATGCATCACTTGGGATGTCCTCAATACATTCCACGTATATAATAGGCAAATTCAAATAACAAACAGGTTATTTTTAGAAAATATTAATTTGGGTATTAAAAGAGTAGTATTCAACCTGATGGGTTAAAAATGGAAATAAAGCAGACTGGGCATTACTTACTATATAACCTTTCTTTCTATCCAGAAACTAAAGAACTAGGAAATGCTAGCAGAAAATGAAAAACATGTCTTGTTCTGTTGAGTTAACATTGGCTTCACACCAGTGTTCTGCACAAAACAAGGGCAGTTGTCATTACTTCTTGGCTTAAGGCAATTTTTTTCAGCTCAGCTCAACTGGATTAAAGAACAAAACTCTTTCTGAACATCAATATATTTATATATACATATGTATATAGAAGAACTGATTGATATTTTATACTCAGTTCAATAGCCAAGAACTGGTCACGGAAGCTTTATATATGAAGGGCAAATAGAACACAAAGGCATTCCTCATACTTCTAGCAAAGGCCAATTTACCAATCTAATGAAAGATGTTTCGTGTGATCCTCCACTGAGATAAATTTTAATTTTTCATGGTTTCAAATTATTTACCAACAGTTAGGAGAGGTTCCGCTAAATAAAATATATATTTTTTTAATAATGTAAAAGAAATACTTATTTTATTATGCTGCTGTTAAAAACTTTCCAGAGGTCTAAGAAACTCTTAAATAGAAAATTTAAAGTCAGTTAAATATCTTATGAAGTATCATGTTGCTATGTTCTTTCATTTCTGGATAAAAATGAGAAAGGGATACCAACAGTACTGCAAAACAGATTATTCTCATGATTGTAAAAAGCCTAAAGGTAGCGTAAGTAACTTAAAAGAAAAAGCATTTAAAAAGATCCTAATCAGTTGCCAGTGCTTACATGATTAATTTCAGCTAGCATATGCTGGCACTTCATCAACCATAATCCAACAACTTGATACAAATTGTCAACGAAACAAACATAGGGTTTATTTGAGTGGATAAAGCATGTGGAATTTTATAATACATTTCTACCTATATCTGGCTCCCCAGAGATATTTTTGAAGTGACATAAAAACATTCTGATGTTCATGCAGGTTGAGAGTCGCATTTATGGAAGACAAGACAAAATATTCTCATAAATCCAAATTAATATTTTCATGAATGCTACAATAATCTAGCAGTTTCCAGTGTAAAGCCACCAAAGAAAACTGTTTGACTTCAAGAAATGAATTAAGACTGTAGACCAGGAAGACATAGCTATTCTTCACGCTACTATTGTTGAGTCCTTTCCACAATAAGTTATTGAATTGCAAAAACAGCCATTAGGACAGATGTTAAGATACCTCAGAAAAGTGATATATGTGTTGTTGAGATGGTTGGAAACTAGCTAAGAGACACCATATACAGTGAAAAAGATAGTCAGGTTCAATATGGGGGTGACATTATTTTCATTCCATAAACAGGTTTCTGAAAAGCATTGGTATTTCTTTCAAACAAGGACAGGGAATATTTTGAGATTCTGCATTTGTTTCTGTATGATAAATATGGCTTCCTTTCTTTAAGGGATGCTCGTACATGATATGTGGAAGTACTTTCCCAAGTGCACTTGATTTATAATACAAAAACTATTGAAACACTTACAGGGATCTCAGAGATTGTGAAATCACCAGATTTGAGCACTCCCCACCCCAAATAAAATTAAACAAAACAAAAACAGAAACAAAACAAAGCAAAATAAAATAAAATAAATTACCAGAAAATTTCAAGGAAATACAAGAAAAAGCATACAGGGGATTAAAAATAATGCATATACAGTTTATAATTGCAGATAGAAATACTGCCTGAATTCACTGTTAGTGTACCTATCTATAGGTACCTGTACATATCTATATTTCTATAGATAAAAAGACAAATGGATTAGATGAGTTAGTATCAGATTTCCAGATCTGAATCGATCAGTGGTCTTAGTAAATGAGTGCAAATCAGATATCAGTTTTTCATTTCTGTTTGGATTAGCCACAACAAAATGAAGGTTATGATTCCTAGTCAAAATCAAATACAGAAGTTCATCCCAATTCATGGTACAATGACCAAAACTTAAAATGAATCTAAACTCACAATAATACAGAAAAAGGAGAGCAGTTCAAAAGAGCAATTATTAACTTCTTAACTCCAAGATACTCACTCACTCATATTACGGAGACTTGATTCTTTTTTTTTTCTTAGTTATCCGCATTTCTTTTTCCCATTAGAAACTGACATAGTCCACTTGTATTCTAAATAAATGATTTCCAAAAATAACTCCAAAAATTATTTAAAACTAAATGAAAGGTATTCTAAAACATCTTGCATAGCATACAGCAAAGAGATGTTTTACAAAGATTTTTTGTGAAATTTGGCTTTTTTAGTACAAATAAAATTGGAAAATGATAACTAGTCAGGGGAAACTGGAATTATAATTAAAATGGTACAACTAATAACTGATATAAAAATATTTTTCCATAATTTAATTTAAGGTCAGTCATTATATTACTGATTTTTTTTTCTTTCTTCTTCTGTTGGGGTGTTTTAAAAATGAAGCTTAATGCATTGACAAGGTGCATGCAATGTATACACTAAATAATTATGAAGTGAATTCAACTGTTAAGTTTCCATCTTTGACAGAATATTATACACTGCCATCTCCATACTGACTTGGATCTAGTCCTCAAAATGTCCTTGGCTTAAGAATGGCTTACAATAAAGTCTTGAGCCAAAACAGGCATTTTCTTGGCATCGGGTAGGACTACCTCTGCCCATCCCAGAGAAAGTGTTGCAATAAACAGGGCTCAGTTCAACATTTATTTATAATTTTATGCAATAAAAGCATTAGCTATTTACTCAATACTTTGTAAAAAGAAAAGAAAATGTTAGTGTCTGATAGAAGAACTACCAAGGCCAGTGTGAGGGGGTGGTTTAAAAGACAGGTTGTAGGTGAAAGGAAGCAGTGATTGTGATTCTGATTAAAATACTAAGATTGTTCTGTTGTGCTGAGATAAAAATGTTGATATTATTGTCCTCTAATCAGACACCAAGACAAAACAAAACAAAACAGTGAAATTGAATTCTGTCAAAATAAAGATACATTATTTCTCTAGCTTAATTTATCCATTAAACAGCCATGCACTAAATAATGCCACAAAATGTTTTCTGCCAGTTTCCAAGCAGACACAAAGTCTTGAGTTTCTTCAGTGAGTTTCTTCAATTTCTTGTTGAGATAGAAATAAGTGAATTGCCTTTTGTCTTATCAGGGAGCTACAGACAATTATTTTTTATCTAGACCTTCAGACAAAAATAATAGTAATAAAAAAAAAAATCTCTGTCAAAAAGCATAATTACTTTAAAAATGTGGAGAAAACCTGGAGTTTCTACTCTCACACAAAATGACTAAGGCACTGGACCAGTTTATAAACAGAAGTATTCTATATATGTTTCTTATTATAAAAAACTTTAAACAGTTCGGAACCCTTTACTGCAGAAAAAATAAAAGAAAGTCAAGAAACAAAGGCAAAAATGTAACACTTTGAAGTGAACTCAGCTTGGACTATTTCTGTAGAATTACATCACTGCTGGGAAACTACTGTACTGTGGTCATTTACTGGAAAACTAAACGCATAGAATATGGAAGACATAAAAATTTAATAAACTAAATATAAAAGCAGTGAACTATGTTAAAGTTCTGAAGAATTTCAATTAAACTCAACTAGTTTATATACAGACACCAAAAGTGGTCTTGAGAATTTTTTTTCTTGTCATGGTTACAGACAGGTTAAATACTTGCAAGAACTATCATTTACAGTTATTTTATTTACACAATCTTTCATTTAATGTCATTAACGTATGGTTAACCTCAAATATATTTAACACCAATTTTACAGCTTAAAATAAATCTAGTGTTCTAACTCTGTTTATTTGTTTCAAAGCCCAAGCTGTGGACCAAGGAATGGTTCCAGTGTGCTATTAAAATCAATGAGAATCTTCTGTTGACTGCAGACAATATTGACTCAAGCCACCCATCCAGAGCCTCAGGCAATGCGACTTAATTCTTGTATATCAGACAGTCAGCGACTCTCTGATAGGGCCTCATTTCTGTCCCCTGTAGAAAGAGGGTCTTCCCTGTCATCAATTTTGTAGGAAGACTGAATGGGCACATACGGCTAAAAATTGCAATCATTAATGAAAGCTGTGCAGTGAAAAGCAACACAGGAAAGAAAAAAAAAAAAAAAAAAAAGGCTTGTCATGATATGAATAAACACTGGCTTCAAGCTACAAACTTCATCTGATCTTGTTTATTCCAGAAATAAAGCAATAGAGGAAAGGGACGGTCTTCCATATTACAGGTACTATATATATATATATATAGTATATATATATAAATACTAATGAAGATGTATGTTTATTAGTACACTTTAAAATTTTTGCTTGAAATCTATGATCTCCCATTGAACTTTTGGCCTATCATTCTTCTGATTTAGAATTGGCTGAGTGCTTAATGTCATGTCTTCTCTCAGATTGTTGCAGTGATGTGTGCTTTTGTTTCAAGATTAATTAGTGAGTACAGTCAAACAAGAAGTGTCAGCACCTGCTTAAACCTTCATTAGCTGCACAATTTCCTGAAGTCATTTCAGCCTGTTGAATGGTGACATGGAACCAACAGTATAATATCAAAGTATAAACAAAGGTGTGAGAAAGGGATGGTGCTCACTACTCCTAGCATCACGATGGAGTAGTTCTGCTATTGGGCATGATCTGAGAGATTCAAATGACAGAGAAATGCTTATTCCAAGATGAGGTCCTTGATCTCATCTGATATTGCTGTGTAGTAGAAATGTATGTTCATTCATGGAAATAAAGACTATTGTACTGTTGAGTCCTAATGTCATTTAGAAATATTTTTTTTTTCAGTTAAATGAAAGTGTAGTCATATTCTGCATAAACATAATTAAAACAATAATATATTTTCTTGTTTGTGCTTGCTTGTCTCTCACACACACATATTTAAAACATGTAATGTTTGTATCCTTTTAAAATATATGTATATAAAATTCCCACATATAAATTTGTATCAGAAAGTTCAACACCTTATTCCAGCCAGTGGACTTTCTCACTGATGGGCATTTTCAGCAGTTTGCTGTATGTAGTTGTTGGAGAAAATAAATATCTCTTTTCTACAGCAAATAATGCATGCCTAGCCAGTAAGGCTCTGCCACAGCTATTTTCTCCCTTCTTCTCATTCACTGCTTAGACTTCTCTTCACAAACCACTTTTGGTATGAACGATTCTTTCAGTCACTGGTGTTTGACTATAGGGGTGGTTAGAGGGGAATTATTACTTAATAAATAAGTAAATACATAAAATATTTTTTTATTATTATCTAGATGGACCCACTGTACAACTAATTTAAGCAAAATTAGACTCTTCTGTTGCAACTTTCCATCCTGCTAGCCCCATTCACTGTGAACAAACAGTCCTTTTATTTTTTTTTCTATTGTATTTGTTAACAATTTATAACCATTTCTGTATTATGATAGTTATAGGGTAGTTACTCAGGAGTTTCTCAGGAATAATAACCATTAGTGTTATGAGTGCTGTATACAACTTTTAAAGTTCTTTTTATCAGATCTTCTATTCCATACACACAACAAAGGCAGGGAATATCTTTGAAGGTTTAACAAGGAACACTAACTGAGTATGCTATCAGCGTAGAATTTTCCTGAACATCTAAGTTTAGACTAACTACGGCAGGTTATTTTACTGCTTGTGTGATTAATTATTTGGAAGTTAGCTCTTCCCCTGTAGAACATAATAATGAGGTAATATAGTACATGTCCCAATACGGTACACTTTCACACATGTCAACGAATGTCTATTCTTCCATAAAATACAAACTCCCATACTTATAACTTTATTAACTTGGAATGAGGTACAAGGCTTCCCTAGTCTATGCAACAGACCCCTATGCTAAAAAGCTAAGATTTAGAAATGAGGAACCAGAAGAAATTATCACTGGCAACAAGTCAAGCACCAGGAATAACTACCAACCATGCAACCCATCTGTTAGGTCACACAGTCCATCTTTTCCAGCCACCAGCTGTCAGAAAATATCCAATAAACTTATGATTTAAAACCCAAAACTACACTAGACAGTAGGAAAGATTAAGGCCATTGTCACTGATTGTTATATTATGATTTACTCTAGAAAATTACTATACATAGTACAAAGACATATTATTATACACATTTTCAGCAAGAACATTTTTGCCTTTCTAGGGAACAGTCTCACTTACTTCGAAGGGAAATGACTCAAGAAAAGGATATAAACTGGTGATAGCTACATCTTTCTGACAAGTATACTGTTCTGCAGAGACCTGGATAGCTACTATATGCATTGTAGTTTAAAGCTGTTGTTAATTTTCATAATTTTCCTGTATATAAAGCAATTCTCACATTAATTTATTTATTTTCGGTGGTGGTGGGTATGTGGATGGGCAACATTCCTTTTTCTGCACTAAACCCTTCATATTTTAAAATATTCTTTTAAAATCATACATGTTATAAGTTGCCCCCTTAATTTTTCAGAGAGCATTGTATTAACCATAGAAAGGAACGTAAAGGCATAGTAAACCAACAGCAAGCAAAACAGCGCTGGGCGGCCGGGGAGTCTCGGCTCCACCAACGGTGCGCACCTCACCCCCACCAGGGTCCCTTTTTATATCTTGGTAATTCCGGGATTATGCAGCACATCCTGGTATATTCTGCGACTGCGCGCACTGTTGCTAGGGGGTCCTCTTTGTCTCTCTGGTGGTTGTGAAGATGAACGCCATAGTCTTCCTCGGCGTTGTGGTTCAACTTCTTTTTTCATTTGGTCATGTTGGCACAGCGTGAGACAGGAATGCAGGATGTTGATACACTAGTTTAGCAATTTACCAGGAGATGGTTACATGAGCTTTGCAGCAGTGTCTTTGAACAAAAGAGGCAACTGAGATGCAGAAGGAGAGAAGGGCAGGGGGTTCTCTTTTTTGTTACATTAAGCAAAAGAATTTTCACAGTGTCTAGCCAAGCATTATACAGCTCCTTACTTCAGCAGGGAGCTTTTGCAACTCCTGCTCCTCAAAAAGAACTCCTTGTTTTTATAATACGAAAGACAATGAACAAACTTTTATTGTGTGTTACAATACAGACTTGGAGAAAAGCTGGAGATAGTCATCTAGAAGGCCTAGATACCTGTACTGGGTCTGGCCGGAATGTTAACTTTCCCTGCAGCAGCCCATACAGCGCTGTACTCTGCACTTGTAGTTGGAACAGCAATGTTATCACACCAGTGTTGTGTCTACTGCTGAGCAGTGCTGGCACAGCATCAGGCCTCTCTCTAACCCTCCGAGGGGGTGGGCAAAAAGTGAGAAGAGAAACATCACCAGGGCAGCTGACTTAAACCAACCAAAGGGATATTCCATACCATGTGATGTCACACTCAGCAATAAAAGGTGGAAACAGGAAGAAGAGGGGAGGGGTGGGCTCTTGTTGTGAAAACATCGGTTCTTCGCCTGAACACTGGCTACGTGTGTTGAGGCCCTGCTTCAAGGATGTGGTCAATCATCGCTCATTTGTGGGAAGTAGAGAGTAATTTCTTTCCTCTGCACTTCCACATAGCCTTCATTTATTTTATTTGTTTGTTTTCCTCCCTTTTTCTATTTTCCCTTTCCCCCTCCCTTTTCCCTTTTCCATTTTTATTCCCCTTTAGTTAAATTGTTTAGTTCATAATAATATTTATTTTATTATTATTATTATTTCCCTTTAATTAAATTATCCTTATCTCAACCCGTGAGTTGTTCTTTGCTTTACTTCTCCCCCTCCTCATCTAAAGAGGGGGAGTGAGAGAGAGGTTGTGGGGTTTAGCTGCCTAGCATGGTAAAACCACCACAATATCAGAAAATCAAGAAGTTTTATATATCGTGGGAATGTTTTAGCCAATCTCATGATTTTGAAGGACTTGAATACATGCTATAATACTATAAGATAAAAGAATAAAAAAAAAAAAAAAAAGACAACAACAACAAAAAACTAGGCCAAACCACCAGCACTTTTGAGTTTTAGTATAAATAAATGATCATGAAATACAATGTAAAAACGTGCCTGATTTCTTATGTTGAGTTTGCCTGTAAGGCATATAATATTAGCTTCTGAATTGTGTGTAGGTCTTCTCTGCACAATTAGGTGGGTCTAACCTCAAAATGTACTCCTAGGAGACTGTCAAATGTCACTGCCAAATGAAGGGTGCTCTCATTTTACTGGTCATTTATTAAAACTGAAATATTTTACAGAACAATTTAGCAACCTGTCTCTGGAACTGCAGGTACAGAGCTAATAAACCTCCATGCTGGCTCTGAACAAAGTCTTTTTTAGCAGGGTCTCTTTCAACAGTAGCTGGGAACAGGTGCTCAGGAAAATCATGTGAGGAAGGAAAGAGTCGGACCTGAGTAAGACCTCCCTTGTTCTGGCAGTCTGTATCTCTGTTCACAGGAGACCCAAAGTATTGTGCTTTCTTTATGATCCACTCTTTACTTTAAGCATCCTCAATGTTAATAAACTTATTACTTGCTGTGTAAAAATGTACTTCTTTTGCTTGTTTTAATACTTCTGTCTATCACTTGTTTTTATGATATATGCAATACTGAATACTTGTTCCTGACCCACCTTCTCAATATCTTTGATTCGTTATACTTTTACATATTCTTCTCAGTTATGTTTTCCCTGGGTGGGAGAGCTTTAGTCAAATGCACCTTTGTCTGATAGAAACCATTGTACAAATTAATTTATTAAACTGTATTTAATATTTTAGACAGTTCTACTAATATTCCTTGTAAAGATTTCACAAAATATTTTAACTTTGATTTTTCTGGAGAGGATTATTTTTTTAGTCATTTTTGCTATTTTCTACTCCTTTGTTTCTCAAAGAGAAATGCCAAGTTATACTCCAAAGCAGATTGGCATTTCTATTGTTGCTTGCTCTTAGTCTGCTTTTCTGAAAAAAATACTTTGCTTCTGGTCACTCCTTCCTATGTGTGTCATCTAGCAGTTTTTCAGCCCTGTTCAAATGACACTTTGATCTGAGACAATCCCCTCAGTTCATCCATACAGCATGTGTATCACCATAATTTACTCCATTCAGAAATATTTGTGACTATATTCATCCAGCGTATTTTCTACTCTCTTTTTTTCCTCGAGTTCCTACTTATGCTTAGGACTAGAATAGGATAAATCGCGAGATCTGTGACAGGCTTCTGCACACAATGAATTTCACATGAATTTCACAGTTAAGATGCCAGGTTTAAATCTGCAGAATCCAAGTTCAGTGCCTAACCTCCAAGATCACTCCACCTTACCTATACTAGAGAGGCTAAATAGTACACATGTACACTCATTTGAGGTGAAATCTATCGCTAGCATTTCAATAGGTAAGATTCAAACATATGAATACACTGTCACTGTGGTGAATTTTTTCTTTACCCAGTAAAATGCAGACTAAACCTCTGTACACAGTTAAACCTTGAAGTCTTTGCGTAGCATTCACTTTTGCCTAAAACTCACTGATGACTGGGGAGTTAGTCCAGAAATATGTATGACGTCTTGCAACTTAACATCTTTCAACGACATGTGAAAAAGTATAATGTAAGAAATCCTGAATATAAGGAAAATCTGATGAATCCATTAGTGTTCATAATACATCTGACAAAAAGCAGCTCCAGCCCATATTAAACAATAAAATAAAATGTGTTTGTATAAAATTTTATTTAAACCTGTAAGGTCTTATTTTCTATGACAATGTTTTTAAAATGAATATTTGATATAAATGATGGAATTGGAAATCTGGGGTTAAACAGGTAAGGACTATTATTATCATTATTATTATTTTAAAGTACCAAAATCTTTCCAAACACTAAGTAGGCATTTTTCCCTTTTTGTGATTGAGCAAACTTATCCCTTCCAGAAGATCAACGATACATTTAACATTAGGTAACAAGCAATGGTTTCCCACTAGTTATCAGATTTGTAAGCTATGCATACTCCATAGTCCTTTTTGGTTTGTAAAAGCTGACAATTTTTGTGGATGTACCTATTATGTGGAAACATAAATTAACGTTTGATAATATTTTTTTTCCTTAGCATATTTTTTAGCTATATTAGAGTTCACAGAACTAATCTAAATGCATATCCCTAAGCATCTGAATGGCTTCTTTCAATTCATTCTGTCCCATGAGAGTATTCTACTACTACTTAGTAGTACTAAAAGTATTACTTTTTTTTTTTTTTCCCTAGCCTGCCTCTGAAGAAATAAAATTGACCCAAGGTGTCAAGTATGCTCTCTTCCTTTTCCTGTTCTCTCTCCCTCTCCCATAAATTAAAGCAATGTTAAATAAATACTTTTCTGTGAATCACATTAGTATGGGTAGACCTCTGTCAACATTTCCTTATGTCTTCTTACGCAAGGTTT
The DNA here is from genome assembly GCF_964035555.1 of Netta rufina. NCBI lineage: Eukaryota > Metazoa > Chordata > Aves > Anseriformes > Anatidae > Netta > Netta rufina. The sequence continues at coordinate 102,827,210 of NC_140123.1, forward strand.
AAACATATAAAAGAAAAGTCTACAAAAAAATATCTTTGTCACTATTTCTATAAATTTACTGTTAGCTTCATTATTAATTATGTTAATAGGTTATAACGAGAGTTCTAATCATATTTTTATTTTCCTAACCGGCCTCTCAATCTACTCAGTCAGTTAATCTATCTGATGTTCAGCCTTTGAAATCTGAATATGAAAATTTATATTCATCCTTATTTACAATTCAGCCTTATAATAATTAATCTTATTATTATAATATAGCTGAATATAGCCTTATTATAATAAGGCTGTATATAGCCTTATTGACATGAGAAGAACAACATTTCTTCTAATTGCAATATGATAAAATAACAACTCAGTGTTCTTTCTGTTGGAGGATCTTGAGCTAATTCCTCAGTGAAAGACAAGAAAATACTGAATATGCAAAAATTAGTGATTTTATTTGTGCATACATACAGTCTTCACAAGGAAAACCATCAAACCACTTGTGCAAAAGAAATGAAAAGGAAAGGCAATACAAAATGGCAATGCAAAATAAAAAGAAACAATAAATATGCCTGATTATTTTTCCCAATTTTAGGCTAAGACCATGTGAAAGTCAGGCTTCTGGTTGTTCATTTTTCTATTTGCCTGCATTGTTTAAATTGATGACTCATATTTTCCTCAGCTCTTTTCTGTCTCTTCACAGTAGTGTTCTCCAGATTCCTCTGGCACCCCTTTTCTTCAGAGTGGAGAACTTGCTAGACAAATATTTTCCATTCTATGCTGAATTATGGAGGTCTTATACATGTTGCAGAAGGCATACTGTTTTGTTGTTTGCTTGCTTGCTTGCTTTACTGTTTGCTTTTTATAGAAGATGTATTTCATCCACAAAGTAATTTATACATTCTTCATGGTATCATGTTGTTCAATATCTGGAAGCTCATTTATCTAATTGAATAACACTTTAGAAAGTGACTGCCTGATTCAAGGGTAGCATAAAGGATCTTCTCAGAGCAGCACCACTAGAATTTAATCATTCCTATAAAATAGGAAGACTACAGTGAACCTCAATCCTGAAGCCACTGGAGAGGTAGATTATTAACTAAACGACTATTTTGTTGCAATCATTAGCTGACTGTGGTGATGGGGGGGAAGGGGGGGGGGGAAGGGAGTTAAAAACAGTCCTCAAAAACCTTCAGTATGTTCTGTTCTAAAAAATAAAAAAATAATAAAATATGTTAAGAGAATAAATTATAAATTATCCTAAGGGAATATAAAGTTTGTGCAACATATGGCTAATTAACTTGGAAATTATATTTCCTAGTAAAAGACTCTGTACATTTGTTCAGAAAAGGGTTGGCTTTCCAACTCTGGAACATTTTGAGAAAAGTATTGTCAATACCTTCAGCAATTAGGGGGAAAGGCCTGCAATATTTTGAGTAACAGTATAATTGAAACTCAACAATCATTTTTGTAGTATTGTCAGCTTGGTGCATTCTGATTATCTCTGGGGTTTGCACAGTTCCAGGATTTCCCTTTGCAGAAGGGCCAATCATGTTTTCCAAAAGAACAAGAATATCAAGGAGCAGAAACTTGCAACATTTTTTTTTCCACTTTCTCTGTCTATAGTATTTAATCAACAAGTAGAACACCCCTTCTTTGTACAACCAGTTATTTTCATTACAAAATGTAATTATGCTACTTCTCCTGTGGACACAGAGAAATGTGTAGACATAATACATAAGAGCAGATAAAGTCGTTTTAGCAATATATGGACAAAGAGTAACTCAGAGAGTAACTAGCTCTGCACAACACCCCATTGCTTGCTCTGATATGCATCTTCTGCACCCAGGTCTGAAAAGCCATTTACCATATGCTGGGAAGAGAAAGCTGAGAAGTTGCTTTACTGCTTCACATTGCAAAATACACAAGCTATTTCATTCCTGAAATAGTTACGCTCTTCATTTCTGTACTGCATATCATAATGAATATTATGATTTCAGGCTTGTAGAACACCAGCAAAGTGAATTGTGTGAAATACCCCCAAGTTCAGGTGTTAGTTAGCAGTAAGATATTTAGCAGGGACTCCCAGTGGAGGTCTATAAAACTGACCAGAGTGCTCCCTCTTCATAATAACTTATTTTCAGAGCAAAGTCATGAAGGCTTCCTCATTATTCATCAAAGGCATGTTAGTGTTTACATTGGCACTGCTGTCTGGGACAAAGACCTGCTGACTGCCTCAACTCAGTGTGCAATGTGCTATGAAAAGAGAGTTCAGAGTGTGAGGCCCAAATGTTGATGAGTATTTTAACCACAATGAATGGAAAGCTGGGTTTGTCAGGTTGGGCCTGGGTTGTGGTGTCAGAGCTATATTAACCACGATGAATCATTTTATATCAAGCAGAGACTACCATTGTCTCATGGAAGCTCGCCTCTTATCCTAAAACTTTATTTCACACCGCAGCAGGATCATGCAGTGGGAGGTGCAGTGAGATACCCAGGAACAAGTGCCACAGCACAGTCTGTCTAGATTTGTCTTCAGAAAAGCAGAGACTGAAAAAATCCTTGGTGGAAAATCTGCAAAAACATGGTACTGTGACCTTGCATTCTTGGTATCTGCCAGAAGTTCAGTGGGTAGCCAAATCTTATACTCATGCCACTTTATTTCAATACCAAGAAACCAAAGAAAGTTGTGGAGAAGATAAATCTGCTCATTGTCATTAGATTTATCGCCTTTTCTAATGACAACCAAAACAAACACTGAAAAATCCTAATATTTTCAACTCCTGTAGTTCAAGCTAGCCTATTCTTTAAGACCCTCTACCCTTAAATTTTGTGAAATAAATGAAAAGTTCCATTATGTTTCAGCAACCTACAGTATATATTTTACTGTCTTTTCTTGAGCAGATTTCTGTATGTGTCTCTGTCATACCATACGTCAATTACAAACTCTTTCTTATATTTTTCGTTTAAAAATCCCCTTAGCATTGAAGCTCACTGCAACTTTTGCAAAGAAATACTTTTTTTTTTTTTTTAATTCAATTCTTTTATTTAATAGTGACAACAGGGAAAGAGGGGAGAAAAAGGAGAAAGAAATGGGAAAGGAGAAATAAGTGAGACATTGAAGTAGAAGCTGGTTTTTAGTAGAAGTTAAAAATATATAATTTTAAAATATATTCTGGCATTAATCAGCTATATGAGTAGCTTAAACAACAAATACTTTGACTTAATTCTCTTAATTACACAAAACCTGAGAATATTTACTGTAGCTGTCTCATAGGGTGTTAGCACTGAATATATAATGGAGAAGTTACAAAAGGAAACAAGTAATGAGACATTGTATCTCTTATGTGCTATCCCAATGTAGTGACACATTCTAGAAACACTAGTTTTCTTAGTTTGTTTTCATAAAAAAAATGTAAGCTCTGTGTTTGAATGAGAATTCTAGGTTGAATAAGACCCAAGACTCACAGTGAAGCATAATGAAGACTGCCAAAATTTTAAGCAGTTGTAAATCAAGCCCAGTAAGTACTCCTGCTATCGCCACCTAAAACAATAGATTGGCCAGGTTTTCTTGAAATGTGACCAAACTGTCTCAAAATTCAGTGTGTTCTATCTGGCCCAAGATGACAATCAGTAATAATCTAGAATTAAATAGACATTTGTCTGGACTTATTGCAAAATTTTTACCATTCTGATGAATGGAATTGACTGCATAACAGGGAAATAAGCAGGGAAAGTTTACTGCCCACTAAGCATATTTTTCCTATTTTTTTTTTTAATGTTTCCATTAATAATTTATCTCTACATTATTGTATAAAATATTTTACAGCTACAAGTCTAGTGGAAGCTGGAAACTATAGATCTTTCAAAACCATCAGGGGTCCTTACCTCCATTTATGCAGTCTGAAGCTTGCAGACTGACTGAAGTAAAGAGAAATGGTGATAATCTCTATTAGTTCACTCTATTTTATCAATAATGTATTCACTGAGATCTAATCAGATGATGGTGATGGAGCTGTGCTGCTCAGATCTAGGAATCATAAGATTTTTACTGAGTAGACAGAAGGCTTTTTTTTCTAACACAGTTTCTGTGTCCCTCCTTCTCTAGAAGTTCCACTCAACATGTCTGGTTTTTGCTTTGTTGTTATTGTTATTGTTTTGTTTATTTTTTTTTTCCTTGTAAATAACTGCTTGTTTCTTTTAAGAAAGGGACAAGTGCCTCCTAAATATGATTTAATGCATATACTCACAGCTTCAGTTAGGAAGCAAATGTTTTACTCAGTTCTTAGCATAAGCTCTAGCTGTCATCCAATCTCATCTACAGAAGGAAGCTAAATATTAAAGAGCTATGAATATTTCTATGAAGGATATTTTTGTGTGTTTCAAGTCACTAAATTTATTGAATGAAACCCATATAGTTCTTAAGCTCTTAAAGAGTTTTACTCTTACAGTTCTTAAAGGTAAAACCCTCTTGACATGCCATTCCATAATATGTACCCATTTTGCTAGGGAAAAAAAAAAATACTGCCTTGGATTTATTTGCTTATGTTTTATGACAAGATGAATATGCTGAGGACAATGTAAGTGCAAAACTAAATGAAGAATTTATTTTAATATTCATTGACACATTACAAAGAGAAACGGAAAAATGCAAACTTTCTTTACTATTGCTAAAAGTACTACCTGCAATACCAGCAATTTCCTGTTAGTAACATTTGGCTGGAATTTTCAAAAATACGGAGTGACTTATGAATGCAAATTTTAGGCTTGTAAGTAGCTTGGTCAATTTGTAAAGCTCACCACAAAGGTGTAAAATATCGCACTTCTAGGACAAAGGTTGAAACATCAAACATATTTACCTCAATTATCAGTAATTTATTCATCCACAAAAACAACAACAACAACAAAAAAAAGTAAAAAAAGTGATACTTATGTGGCCTTATCTACATTTGCATGACTACAATACACCTCTGAGAGATATTATTTCATAACATTTGCATAGCTGTGAAGAACAAAGAATTATACACAAGCTCTTCTCTGTGTGCCCTACATTATGTGCATGATAAATTGAAATGTTATTACATAGTACTATGGTGTCTTTAATAAATTAGTGTGTGAATTAAAATAATAGAGAAATTTTTGTTACTTTCCTAATTTTACCCTGGAGACCTGTTGGGTTCATAATGAAAACTGAATGATCCAAAGCCCAAACAGATCTTAAAATTCTTGGATTTATTGCTGTCTTTAGGAGAAAACATAAAATGTTCAGGGCTTTTTTTCAGTACTTAAAGAGATGCAGTAGAACACCTGTAGACAATCTGAGCAGTGGATGTATTTTTCTAGTTTTTTTGCAGACTGTGGTACTAACTGTGTTTTAAACTCTGGTAACACAGTTCTAGTTTCTCATGGACTGTTTGATTCCCCCCCCCCGGCCCTCCCCCCCTTTTTTTTCCTTACTACTCATTGTAGACACCAGGAAGAAAACTTGTGAATTGTTATTCACTCTTCTTTTACACACCTGAAAAATGCAAAGAATGCAAACAGAGTTTACCCTTGTAACTATAGGTCATCACAATACTTCACAGAGCATTTTTTGAACTGTAAATAAGACACTGAGACAATTCCATCTACTGATTATTAGTAAGGGAAACCACTGACCAGTATTTTCTTTCCTTGTAGGAAAAACAAACAAATAAATAAATTCGCAAACAAACAAAAACAAAGTTCAAGGGAATACCTTGCTACACAAGGGAAAAAAAAAAAAAAAGTTTTTTACTTTGTCTTTTTGTACATGAGTTTATGAAGAACTAGTAATCTTATAGAAAACTTGGATATATATTAATTATCACTACTAAAACTTCACTTTACATCCCCTTTACAATTAAACTAAGACTATGTTATACATATTTTCTTTTAAAATATGAAAGTATTGTTAGTTGTTCTGCAGAAAGCTTATTGAAAATATTTTTACTCATGAACTTTATTGTGTTTGCATGTGTGGCCACTCATGTTGCTTACACAAATGAATTCATAGCTTCATTCCATCTATTGAGAAAAACAAACAAACAAACAAAAAATCAGAGAGTGAAATAAAAGTCTCACTGAAACCACAGTCAAAACTCTCTACCAGTTTGAAAAGGAGCAGTGTAAATTCTGTTCTTCCAACAGCTAGCTTGGTGTTTCTGTGGAATACAGTGTTAGTGACCATGAAGTTAGATCTGGAATGTGTTATAGGCACTTGGAAAGGGACATGAATTTGAATCTAAAGTTGAATTAGCTTGTTAACTGCCTTACTTAGAAAATGAAATCCCAAGGTGCCTCAGCTGACATCTTTAAAATCCTCTAGCCACAGGAAGATCCTGATGCATCTCAGTTGCAAAGCTCCTTCTGAACATCCCAGAGCATCATGGATCAGGAACAGGCTGCAGAGATCAGGTGTTTCTTTTCCAAAGGCTTCAGCCTTGTAGATATTCTTAATATGTCTAAGTTATGCCAACAAGATTCAGTGCAGAACTCAGTCATAGTTGCTTCTCTTTAAATAAGAAAGTAGGCAAAGGAACTGACATCACTGTGAAGTAAATGAATGTGAGTGAAGAAGATACTCCATTTCAATCTAGCTGTTAGACAGTATAGTTAGGGAATGATACCCTCTCTTTCCAAAATACAGAAGAAGAAAGTATTCTTCTTTTAAACTTTAAACCCTTATTGAAGAATTAATTGCTTGAAAATATTAACATGCAGAATGAGTCATCTACTAGCATCATTTGCTAGTTGTATACCAACTAATATTTTTCCACCACAGTGGAAAAACAAGTTTTTACTATATACTTAAGTGGGAACTAGAACTATGGACTTTTGGGGAGGAGTTTTACTGTGAAGGAAAGTCATGAGAAATTCAATAACATATGTGATAATCTCTGACTGACTGTGATGAGTGAGGAATAGGAGATTCCACATATTGTCATTAATGTGCTAATACACAAGTGACTTTTTTTTTTTTTTAGGAGTTGTCTGACCACAGGTATCATTGAATCAGAATGGTTTGGGTTAGAAAGGCCCCCCAAGGATCATCTGGTTCCAAACCCAAGGAATGAGATCTATTATGTTCTGGTTTTTATTATTTTTGTTCCAGTTTGCTGTATCTTCTTGCATACCATTACATCCACTGTTTCCCACATCTGTGAAAGAAGTGAAGCTGCACAGGCTTCAGCTCAAATTTGTAGGAAAACTACGAGCCGCCTTGCTTTGCTACATATGTGCTAGCCAACAGCTGTGATTTCCTCAGATTTCCTATGTCTGTAAACTTTCTGAAACTGGAACTATTTTGATGCATCTAGCTATACATTCATTTTATCAGGCCACTGTATATAGTAACAAAGACATATTTGCTAGTCTATGGTGTTTCTCCTATACTAACAATCAGACATATTCAAGAGGAATATCAATAGATAACATTTTGAGATGCATTTAATTTACTATCCAGGTTAATCATTGCAGCTTCCATGGGCATGTTTAAACTAGCTTTGATCTCCCTGACCCAAACATGTACAACTGTATAGATACAGCAACTATACCATTAAATTAACTGAATATCTTTCCCAACTTGGACATATGCAATAAAAATTAAGGTCTGTACTATCATAATCATTATGCCCTAAGTATAATGCAAAGGCAGTTAAAGCTAACACTGGCATGACCTGTAGTTACACCTCTGGAAAAAGTTCTAGACCTGTCAGAGAGAGATGAAGAGAGAGAGAAAAAGAGAGCATCACTTATCCTGAAGTTTCTGATCTGCTGTGAATAATCAAACCCAAAAAGAAAAGGGGGAGAAAAATGCCTGCACAATAGGACAACTACTAAGCCTCCCAGTCTATCATACTCTTTGACCTCTTTATTACCTGCTTTAAAACTTTTGGATATTTGAAGCCATGATGTTGTTATTGTATACCTTGGCTCATACCCCTAAATACATTCTGGTTTTGGATGAGGACAATTGTTTTTTGAGATAAAAGTTTTCTTGTGTATCAGAACTAATTTGCATGAATTCCTAGCAGAATAATATACAGTCCTGTAATACACATAGTTATTGTCATTATTTTCTGTAATTGCACATGTAAGTATAGGCCAGTTCTAGAGAGACAATTTATTTCTATGAAATCAGTGTTCTGCTTTTATATTTAAAGTGACAAATAACTCATTCATAGGGTTATACAATTAATAGTTTATATTTCATATAGCCTTAATTTTGAGAAACAATCTTCATTTCATCCTCAGTTTTACTCACTCACCATCTATACCTCTTTGTTGTCCTCTCGTTTTTATTTTGGGGAAGCATTTACACAAAGAAAAATGAGTAACTGAACAACATTTTGAGAAAGAGCTGTTAATTTCAAATGCCATAGATTCTTAAATGTCTGTCATGAATTTTCTCACTTTGGGTCTTTAAGGCCAGATTTTTCATGGCACCTATATGAGTATCCACTAGGATTAATTACTATTCACAGATAGATTCTGACTTTGGGAAAAAAAAAAAAAAAAAGAAAAAAAAAAAGGTTGAAGGGATTACATTTGTAAACATAAAGAGCATAGCTTATTCTTAAACACCAAACCAAACCAAATCAGTACAGTTTTGCACAACTGTCTATTCCCAGCAGAGTGTGCTGAAAAGACTATCAAAAGACTATCTTCTCAAGATCACAGTTTAATAGAAAAACAAACAAACAAACAAACAAACAAACAAAATCACTACTGCATTATTATTTTTTATTAATAATACTAAGAATGCTGGAACCACTGATCTTGAACACGTTCTCGCTTTCCTCACTTGTGTGATTAACGAGGCCATCCAGACACAATCCTTTCCACTCTCCTCTAGCACTTGTGCAATTTGCTCTGCACAGAGGTATTCTAGGACTGGATTCTGGTGGGAATAGATCACAGCTTGCAAACCTAAATGCCATCTCTTGCCTTTCATACAGAAATACATGCTTGAACAGTGATGTGTAGGCATCCTCTCTGCAAATGTTTTAGCAAAAGAATGCACTTTTAAATGATAGCCTGGGAAATAATTAAATGGTCTGATCTTTCAAGATGCTACTGCTATTTGAAAGTATTTATATGCATGACAGTCCTGTCTAACAGCAGCTTCCTAAAAGCTGTTTTTCTTCAGCATCACGAGCAATAAAGATTTTTGCAGAGATAGTGAATGCATTGAGTTCCAAGCTGCTGGTAATACTGTTGATACACTTAGCGTATTATCTTTGTACATTATGATGATCCCATTTCTTCAGGCTTCTTCCTCAGGGGTACGGAACATGAAGATAATCTTAAAATAATCTTAAAATATCTTCTTATTGTTCCAAAGCTTTGGAACATTGTCACATAAAATATGTCACATTTCAGTTATTTATCATGCATTTTCATATTTTCTGTCAATTTCTGGCAAACCTTACAAGCAAGAGCTGTAGAAAAATCATGGGGCTTCACTTGAGAGTTATGGAAGACTTACCTTTCATGTAACTAGGTTTTGATGAAAAGCGAACAGCGCGGGAAAGACAGTTGTTCCAGTTTCACAAAACAGACAGGAAAGACGCATCTGCTCTTCATTCTTCAAATATTTTTCCAAAAATAGTCCTGTACTAAGAGAGATTTTTAATTATATGCAACATTTGAAAACTACATGTAAGGCTCAGGAAAAAGAAATATTTCTTAAGGGTCCTATTCTTTAATAGAAAATATGGAAATAATTTATTTTTAGACACGCCAACTGTCAGTATTATTTACTGTCTCTATTCATAAAATTGAAGACAGACTTTAACTTCTTTCAATGCAAAGAGGCTTTCACTTTAGACTGACTCTGAAAAGAGATGCCTCTGTGCATGTGAAAGAGTGGAGCCCTGCTATCAGTCCATGATTTGTAATTCAAGTTCTTTCCTAAAGATTAAATTCCTAACAGGTTTCCAAAAGCAGTCTTGACATTGGAAAACAGAATATGACTTATACTGCAGACTTTTTACAGTATCCTATATATAAGTTTTAAAAACAACAGCTTTTAAGAATTATATTATTATATCGATTTGTCCAGTCTGTATATTCTTGAGATAAATAAGTGCAAACAAGGGAAGTTTTAATCTTCTGCATTGTCTCAATAGTAAAACAAAAACAAAACAAAACAAAACAACAACAAAAACAAAAACTAAGATAAATATACTAATTCTGAAACTTTAAAAACTTGTGGTTTTAAAAGTAGGTCATGTAAGGCACAGAAAATGCCCTTCAGCAACTTAGACTGAACAATACCAGAGCTTTTCTTCTTTTAATATAAATAGTTTGAAATAGTTCTGCTTAATCATAGAATTTTTGAATTCTATCTTTTATTTCAAATCTTAAAAGACTGCTGTCTACTTCCTATCTGCATTTGACAATAGTTTCATCCAATCAGACAGTATTTTCAATGTGATCGTTCATCACATGAAATGTGAATGACATTCGCACATGAAAAAGACAACTTCTAACAAGAATAATAATCACAACTTCTTTGTTTTACTGTTGATTTTGCTTGATTTTGTCTACCTCAGATTAAAATATTGCTTCTCAGAATTTGGTATAAGAAATAAAAGTAAGTATATGGAACCTGAAAGCAAAAGACAGCACCTTAAGTCGGAAAAGTTGAAAGAATAGCAAAAACTTATTTCATACATCTTCAGATTCATAAGAATGGTCTAAGCAAATAATATTGGTCACTTGAAATTGCTGTTTCTCGTATAATCTCTATAATCTTTATGTCACAGTAATAACAGTTGGAGCTTTGGCATCGACAGGGCTGATAGATAGGGCTTTAAACTAGAGTCGAAGGGGGAAGGGGCTAAAACCAGGCGCGCCGGTGAAGACCTAAGGGATGGTACGCTAGAATCAGAGGGGCTGTGTGCCAGTGAGGTCCTTTGGTCAGATCCACAAGGTGCTGAGTGTAAGGAGACGCACTTGAAATGCTTTTACACGAACGCACGCAGTATGAGGAATAAAATAGATGAGCTAGAAGTCCTGGCCCAGTCCTGCAACTACGACATCATCGGCATAAGCGAAACCTGGTGGGATGAGTCCTGTGACTGGGGTGTTGCGATAGATGGTTACAGGCTCTTCAGGAGGGACAGGCAGGGTAGGCGAGGTGGTGGGGTTGCGATGTATGTGAAGCAGGGGCTGGACTGTGTGGAACTTCAGGTCGGCGATGGCAAAGTTGAGAGCCTCTGGGTAAGGATCAAGGGACGAACGAATAAAGGGGATGTCGTTGTGGGAGTCTATTACAGACCGCCTGGCCAGGACGATAGCGCCGATAAATTATTCTTTACAGAACTAAGAGAGGCCTCGAGATTAACTCCCCTTGTCCTTATGGGGGACTTCAACCTGCCGGACGTTAACTGGGAGTGCCACACGGCTGACATGAGCAAGTCCAGGAGGTTCATGAAGCACCTAGATGATAACTTCTTGGTGCAGGTGCTAACGGAGCCAACTAGGAAAGGTGCCCTCCTAGACCTGTTGCTAGAAAACAGAGAGGGTCTGGTGGGAGATGTGGTGATTGGTGGCCGCCTCGGCCATAGCGACCATGAAGTGGTTGAGTTCAATATTTATGGTGACAGAAGGAAAAGTGCCACCAAAACCTCATCCCTAGATATGGGGAAAGCGGACTTCAGGCTGCTCAGGGAACTAGTCAGCAAGGTCCCCTGGGAAACTGCTCTTGAAGGCCTCGATGTCCACCAGTGCTGGTCACTCTTTAAGCGATGCCTCCTAGAAGCACAAGATCAGGCAATTCCAAAATATCGCAAGTCAGGCAGGCGGGGAAGGAGGCCGGCGTGGCTGACCAGGAATGTTCTAATGGAGATTAGGCGGAAACAGAGAGTGTTTCGCTACTGGAAGGAGGGCCAGGCGTCATGGAAAGAATACAGGGATGCTGTTCGTGTTTGTAGGGAGAAAGTTCGAGTGGCCAAAGCACAGCTAGAGTTGAAGCTGGCTGTGTCTGTGAGAGAAAATAAAAAGGGTTTTTTTAGATATGTAAATGGAAAAAGGAGAACTAAAGAATACATAGGGCCGCTCCTTGATAGGGAAGGTCTCCTCACAGACGATGACGTAGGCAAAGCAGAGACGCTTAACGCCTTCTTTGCCTCTGTCTTCAATGCCGATGATGGGCTTCGGGACCCAGGGTGCCCTGAGCTGGAGGGCCGGGACGGTGGGGATGACAAACTCCCAACTGACCCTGAACGTGTGCGGGATTTGCTACTCCACCTGGATCCCTACAAGTCCATGGGTCCGGATGGGATTCATCCCCGGGTGCTGAAAGAGCTGGCGGATGTCATCGCGGAACCTCTTTCAATTATTTTTCAACAATCCTGGGAATTTGGAGAGGTCCCGGTAGACTGGAAGCTGGCAAATGTTGTGCCAATTTTCAAGAAGGGTCAGAAAGAAGACCCTAGCAATTACAGGCCTGTCAGTCTCACGTCAGTGCCTGGCAAAATCATGGAGAAATTGGTTCTCGGACTTATTGAGGCGCACCTGGGGGACAAAGCAGTCATTGGTCCCAGCCAGCATGGGTTTGTGAAGGGTAGGTCCTGCCTAACTAACCTGATTTCCTTTTATGATAAGATCACCCGTATGGTGGACCAAGGGAAACCAGCTGATGTGATTTTTTTGGACTTCAGCAAGGCTTTTGACACGGTTTCCCATAGGATCCTACTGGACAAAATGTCCACCATACAGCTAAATAAAAACATCATACGATGGGTGAGCAATTGGCTAACGGGCAGGGCCCAAAGGGTTATGGTAAATGGGGCTGCATCAGGCTGGCGGGCAGTCACCAGTGGGGTCCCTCAAGGCTCCATTTTAGGGCCGGTACTTTTCAATATTTTTATAAACGATCTGGATGTAGGAATAGAGGGTATTTTGAGCAAGTTTGCTGATGACACCAAACTTGGAGGAGTTGTGGACTCAAATGAGGGCGTAAAGGCCTTACAGAGGGATCTGGACAGGTTGGAGAGCTGGGCGATCACCAACCGCATGAAGTTCAATAAGAGCAAGTGCCGGGTCCTGCACCTGGGACGGGGAAACCCTGGCTGCATGTACAGACTGGGCGATGAGACGCTGGAGAGCAGCCTAGAAGAGAGGGATCTGGGGGTCGTGGTAGACAGCAAGTTGAATATGAGCCAGCAATGTGCCCTGGCAGCCAGGAGGGCCAATCGTGTCCTGGGGTGCATCAAGCACGGCATCGCTAGTAGGTCAAGGGAGGTGATTGTCCCGCTCTACTCTGCGCTGGTGCGGCCTCACCTCGAGTACTGTGTGCAGTTCTGGGCACCACAGTATAAAAAGGACATGAAACTGTTGGAAAGTGTCCAGAGGAGGGCTACGAAGATGGTGAAAGGCCTGGAGGGGAAGACGTACGAGGAACGGCTGAGGTCACTGGGCCTGTTCAGCCTGGAGAAGAGGAGGCTGAGGGGAGACCTCATCACAGTCTACAACTTCCTCGTAAGGGGGTGTCGAGAGGCAGGAGACCTTTTCTCCATTAACACTAGTGACAGGACCCGCGGGAACGGGGTTAAGCTGAGGCAGGGGAAATTTAGGCTGGACGTCAGGAGGGGGTTCTTCACAGAGAGGGTGGTTGCACACTGGAACAGGCTCCCCAGGGAAGTGGTCACTGCACCAAGCCTGTCTGAATTTAAGAAGAGATTGGACTGTGAACTTAGGCACATGGTCTGAACTTTTGGGTAGACCTGTGCGGTGTCAAGAGTTGGACTTGATGATCCTTAAGGGTCCCTTCCAACTCAGGATATTCTATGATTCTATGATTCTATGACTTCAGTGAAGCCAGGATTTCAGCCCATATCTCACAACTGGCTAGGATGGAACAGGAAAATTATAGTATTACATCTGTTGTGAGGTTTACACACAACTACCTATTATTACTATTTATTTTTTAAACCTCTTGATCAATTCTATATTTAAGAGAAGAATTTTCGAGGGTTCATGCAATAATATCCCAACCATTGGGATTCTTACAACAAAAGGTTTCAACCAAAAAATATTACCTGAACTCACTTCACATCTGATATAGACATTTTCACTTCACAGTGAACTACCTGAAAAATAAACTTTCCCTTCAAGTTGTTTCTCGTATGTATCCAATCCCTTGATTTTACCTTAACATATAAATACTGCAGTTGGGAAGGAAAGCATATCTACCATCATTTTTAGACAGAATAGTAAGACATGATCATGAAAACCTGAAGAAGAGTAGAGATTTGAAAACTGATGTAGTTTTCTGCAGCACCCTGCTGTTGAATATAGCAACAATTTTTGTGACAACCCTATCTAAACAAGTTAAATGTATCACCATTGTATCAACTATGCTGAATACAGTTACTGATAAAATTTTAAATAAATCTGTGAAAAATTATGCATTAAATGAAAACATATTGGGAATTCCTGAAAAGGAGTTAATTCCTGCAATTTCATGAAATGTCTGTTTGGTATTCTGACTTGGATATGGAAAACAAAAGCTATATATGTGTACGTAACACACTAAGTTCCTCTCCATTCCTTTGTCTTCCATTTTTGCTCTCCCACTATAATGCTGCTATGGTCAGGTACCTCTGTATTCTAACCCAGCAAATGCCCTTTTTCTCTATCCACTCCTTTCTTATAATTTTCTTCTTAAAATAGTCTCCTTTTTCTTCATTTAATCATTAACTACCAAAACACATTATGCATTTTTGTGCATGAACATTTCTGTTTCTAACTTGGTATTTTTAGGGCCCTGCTTGCCACATAGGCACATATATGTCTGGCTTTCAACACCTGGGCTTGCCAAGCACAAAGTGAATACAGAACCACAGAATCACCAAAAGGCTGAGGTTGGAAGGGACCTCTGAAGATCATCTATTCCAACACCCCTATCAAGCAGGATCACCTAGAGCACATTGTGCAGGATGGCATCCAGGTAGGTTTTGAATATCTTCAGAGAAGGAGATTCACAACCTCTCTGGGCAACCTATTCCAGTGCTCTGTCACCCTCACAGTAAGTCATCCTCTCATATTCAGCCAGATTCTCCTGTGCTTCAGTTTGTGCCCATAGCCTCTCATCTTCTCACAGGGCACAACTGAAAAGAGACCAACTCCTTCCTCCTGACACCCTCCCCTCAGATATTTATACGTACACAGTGATGAGGTCTCCCCTCACTCTTCTCTTTTCCATGCTAAATAGGCCCAGATCTCTCAGCCTGTCCTTGTACGACAGGTACTCCCATTCTTTAATCATCTTTGTAGCTGTCCTCTGAACTCACTCCAGTAGTTCTATGTCCCTCTTGTACTGGGGAGCCCGTAACTGGACACAATACTCCAGATGTGGCTTCACCAGGGCTCAGTAGAAGGGGAGGATCACCTCCCTTGACCTGGGGGCAGAACTCTTCCAAATGCACCCCAGGATACTGTCGACCTTCTGGCCATAAGGACAGATTGATACATACGTATGAATTGAGTTAACAATGAGCATAGATTTTTACAACATCAGAACTCATGATTTCTAAAATGCAAATACGTAAACATAAACATAAAAATAAATCTGTTTTACATAACTGTGCTTACAATTCCCTTAAAAATGAAAACTTTCTAGAATAATCATTGGTGTCAGATACATATTTAGATACACATGGAGCTAGCAGTTAAATTTCAGTCAGGCTAGATTAAAGATTTCTGCTTAAGTGCTTAAGTTGTTGAAGTGCAATATTCTCCAGTGTCAACAATGTATTTTTTTAACTGTCGCAATCCTGTAAAGTTTTTCTTAAAGGCTAACACAGATTAGATAATTTTAGTCTCCTTTTCAAATACATGTAGATTCATTAATTCATTTTTCTTCTGACAACTAGGTAACACTGTCCAGGTTTTCAGGAGAAAATCCAACGGGTTCCAATTTTCAGAACAAATTATCATAAATACTTCTGTCTTTTATGTCTTTTAAATTTATGGACATATGAGGCTAAGTCTAGAATAAATGTAATGTTCCAAACATCCTGTATACAGTGGAATGACTTTCTCCTGAGACTTGCTTAGTGAAACATTCTGAATATCTTCTGTTACCTCTGAAATATAACAGTTGATTTTTGTGATTTGACATGACACAATGGGATAGGGGAGAGAATGAGAAAAAAATAAATAAATAAAATTGAAAACTCACAGTTCGAGATAGACAGTTTAATGGGACAGAAAAATAAGGCAAAATAATAATGATAATGATGATGATAAAAGAATATATGAAGCAAATGATGCACAGTGCAATTGCTTACCACCTCTGTTTGATTACCCGCTAGATGCCAAGCAGCAACCACCACCTAAGTGGTCAACTCCCCCAGCCTTTATTGTTGAGCCATATCCATGGGATATCCATATCCCTTTGGCCAGTTTAGGTCAGCTGTCCTGGTTCTGTCCCCTCCTTGTGGACCTCCAGCCTCCTCTCTGGCAGGGCAGCATGAGAAGCTGAAAAGCCCATAACTTACTGTAACTGCTCTGCAACAACTAAAATATTGGTGTGTACTGGGTCTGGCTGGGATGGTTAGCTTTCCCTGCAGCAGCTCCCAGTGCTGCTGCACTTATAGTTAGAACAGCAGTGGTATCACACCAGTATTGTGTCTACTTCTGAGCAATATTGACGCAGCATGAGGACTCCCTCTAACGCCCCAGAGTCAGCAGACTGGGGGTGGGCAAGAAGTGAGGAAGGAACATCACCAGGACAGCTGACCTAAACCAACCAAAGGGATATTTCATACCATGTGATGTCACGCTCAGCAATAAAAGATGGAAAAAGGAAGAAAAGGGGAGGGGTGGGCTCTTGTCATGAAAACATCTGTCTTTCTGAACAACAATTACGTGCGTTGAGGCCCTGCTTCAATGACGCGGTCAAGCATTTCTTGTTGGTGGGAAACAGAGAGCAATTTCTTTCCGCTGCACTTCCACATGGCCTTTGCATGTGTTTTCTTGTTGTTGTTGTTTGTTTGATTGATTGATTGTTTTATCCCCTTTTCCCCTTTCCCTTTTCCCTTTAGTATTATTATTTAATTAATAATAATTTTCTCTTAATAATTATTTTTCCTTTAATTAAATTACCCTTCTCTCCATCCATGAGTTGTTTCTTTCCTTTTCTTCTTCCCCTCCTCTTCTGAGGAGGGGGAATGAGAGAGCAGTTGTGGCAGGGTTCAGCTGCCTAGCAAGGTAAAAGCACCACAGTGTGTTATCTACATTATACTCATCCTAAATCCAAAACACAGCAACCTACAAACTACTAGGAAAAAAATAAAATATAATAAATAACTCTATCCCAGCTGAAAACAGGAAAATGACTTGGCCATCTTATATCAGTATTCTAAAAATGCTGTCACATGAAACTATGAAATGCAACCTAATTCATCATTCTAGCTGCAGAAAATATTCTAAATACATATATTTAAGGTTTCTAATTGAATTTCAATTACAGATATTAGAAACTTCAGACTTTGGGTTGAACTTGTTTATATTGCCCTTACAGATTCTGGTTAACAACATTTAAATCAAAACCTCTGTAATTTGTTTTTTATTATATCTGTATTGTAACTCTATCTTATTTTAATGCCTAACAGCTAAAGCAAATTAATATTTTTAATAACTCATTGCAAATTTCATGAACACCTGGGTAAATTTGAATTTAGGAAAGTGAATCATCTCTTCTTTCTAATTCATGAAATATTTGAGTTCATCTCCAGGAAGCACTGAAATCCCCTTATTCAGTGAACAAGTACTTTGGTACTTGTGTGGGTTTTCAATCTAGCTTAAGAATTTCAAGTTGTTTACACATGGAGTATTTCAGTTGCAACCTGAGAGTGACTTGGAAGAAAACTCATTTTTATGCCAAAGACAACTCAAAAGCATTCTGGGTAAGTACCTCCAACAGGGTGGATGAGTTAATGTAGCTTAAACTTCTTTTAACATCCAGAAAGAACATTATAGAAAGTAGGAAAACACTTTGGTGCAGGAATCTATCCAGAAAATATGTGCGGTATTCTTTTCCTGTGTGTTAAAAAGTGCACTTTGACCTACCTAGTTAAAAAAACCTTCTATTGTTTTTAGCTGTTTTCTCTAATGCCTTTTATTTTTGCGTTTAATGACATTTACTTAACTGTTAAATAAAATTTCAAGGTATTATGGCATCATCTATAAAGTAGATTAGTGTCTGAGTATGCTACCAAGTTATCTACTTTAGACATCATTACCAAGAAGTTTATGTACTCATCATCATCTTTCAACCAACAAATTTCTTACTTTTGAAAATGCTAGATTACAGCTGTATATCCTGCAAACATCCTTGTTTAAACAAACACAGTTCCACCGACTTCACTACTGGACTACATCTACACTGAAAGTTATTACAGATCCAGAAAAAAAAAAAAAAAAGAAAAAAAAAAAAGAAAAAAAAAGAAAACAATGCAAGTGGAACTCACATTATACAGTATTTTGTGAGGAACTTGCAATCACAGATCACTTGTGATTATCATTAGCTGAAAACTTTGCTTAGAAATAAAATTATTTTTTATAGAATGAAATAGTTGTAAGGAAAAATATAGATCCAAACAGCTTAAAAAAAAAAAATGTGTCTCCTTTTAACATGATCCACGCTTTTTGAGATAATATTCCCTTTGTTCCCTTATTGTCATAAAATCCACATGGCCACAGCCCTGAAATTCTCTCTGTTGACTACACCAGTAGTTTATGTCCTTCCTGGCAATTTAGTGCACCATACATTAGTGCAAATGTCTGTAGCATGGCATTAGTGCAAATGTCTGTAACATGGGGAGAAATTTTTTAGTGTGTGAAACCCAGATGTTGAAAGTAAATGTCATGTCAGTTTCTGATTTCTCTTCCCCTGTATGTTTAATTTTCCCTGTCAGAAATATACATAGTTTTATTAAGTTTTCTATCCAATACAGATACAGTGTGTAGTCTGAGGTCAATGGCATCTCCCTATGTTTTGGTTTCAATTCTTTTTTGGCTACTTTGTCTTGTCTAGAACATGCATCAATAATTTATAAAACAGATTTTTTTTTTACTCTTTCTGCCCCAGATTCTGAAAAATTTCTACTTACCTTTATGCAAGCTTAGGAACTTCTTCACGAAAGAGATATGTATAGTATTTCTCAGTTCTCTGTTTTGAATTTAATAGGTTTAAGCAAAGTATTTGAATATATATATATGTATTAGTGTGTGTGTATGTGTGCTTAGCATCTATTAAAATAACCTCATTTGTCATTTTTAACCTGAATTAAGAATTCAGCCAGGTTTCAAAATTCAGAACTGACAGGAATCCAGAAACTGCCTTTGTGAAGATGTGTGTCTAGAACTCCAGTCAGAATACCAGAAAGGTTTTTTTGTTTGTTTGTTTGTTTGTTTGTTTTTGTGCTTTGTTTATTTTTTATTTCCTGAAAAGAAAAAAAAAAAAAAAAACTTTAAAAATGAGTAGTTTTAGAGTCTGAATTAAATTGCATTGTAACCCACAACACTCTTCTGAAGTCTCAGCCTCTGTATCCTAAAGAAAATTACTAACTGGTTCCTTCAACCTGAAGCTCTCCTAAATAGCAAACATAACTAGGTACAGGAGTCGTTTATGAAGAAAAAGAGGTTGCTATCTTGGCTATCTTATCTTCTTTCTCAGAAAGAAGGTCCTTTTCCCTTTCTACACTGTGTAGATATTCTCTCTTTTCAGAAGGAAAACATTATGCCTCACTGAAGTCTGTGTAAAGACATGACTTCACTCTTATCTCAAAGTACTTTACAAACTCACAGGGTACTACATGGAGACCCAAATGTCCTCTGACACAAAGCCGCTCATAGGGAGGGCCATAGAAGGTTGTCTGGGACTTAAAACTAATCTTTTTACCTGATGCTTGGGATCTCCCTGTTTTCCAAAAATGCTCATAACTGAAATGTTAATTCTTCTGTCTCCTGAACAAGCTAGGAGAAAATAACATAACAACAACAACAACAACAACAACAACAACAACAACAGCAATAAAAAAAAGTATTAGGCAATGTTTCCTTAGATTAAGATTTAACCATATACAAGAAGAAAGAAGAATAGACAGACTACACAAGCAGAAAATTATCTTCACAGTAATATCTTTGTCAAATTGGTTAGAGTGGGATATGCAGTTTTCAAAATAGAGTACGATTAAATAAATCTGACAAACAAGGACAGAGTGAAGTCTTCCAAAGCTATCAGATTGATAATTTGATAGGAAGAGTATCAATTGAAAACACACCTTTCTGTCTGTGAAAGATCTCATCATCTGTAGATCACCAGTACAAGTTACTCAAGGGTCCTGAAAGTTACTTAAAAAAGACAGCTTAAAGCACTCAGGTCAGGGCCACAAGGTGTTAAAGTTCTGATCTGAGTTAAGTATCAGGAATGGAGAGGCCTGAGTTTAACAAGCAAAGGATATAAATTAAAACACAGTCTGAGCACTTGAATATGATTGTGAGGAGGGCAATGGCATGATGAAAGGCAGAGAACAGCTGGGAAAAAATACACTTCTCAAGATGTGGAGATCTAAAGATCTAAATCTGGAGCTCTAAAATATGATATACAAAATATATAACAAAATAACCTGACAGACAGAAAGCAAATTAGGAAATATTCAGGCATAGGTATAACAATTAAATCCAATGAGTTAGTAAAACTGTGTAAAGTTCACTTACAGGAAATCACGAAGGACAACTCAGTTTCACAGCATGGAAATGATTCCTCTTGAATGCGGAGAAATATTCCCAATCCAAAAGACATAATATAAACCAGGACTACAATGTAACACTTCAGATCGAAATACAATGATAATACTAATCATTCCAGTTTAATTTTGTTGTTTAATTTTGTTACATTAGGGAATATCTTTGCATTACAGTATACAACAGAACAGTCACAATCATAGTGTTCCTAAGTGCTTTAAACCTTTTTTCTTTTTTTTTTTTTTTTAAAAAAAAAAAACTTTTTTTTTTCTTTTTTTAGTTTTATTAAAAAATAGATAAGAAAATAAAAGTAAACAATTGTGACTGGGGTTCTTGTGTTACAACAGGAAATATTACACAGCAGGATGTATCAGTGTATATTCATATCATACAAATTAGTGTTTTGTTTTGTTTTTTATCCCCTACCAAGATACAAGGCACCTTAGGAAAAGTGTATTGATAAAGTAGATTACCTTGATCCTTACCCTGCCTCAACCACATATCCCCCAGCCCTGCCATGAAACTTATTTTTAAATATGATTAGTATATGTAGAACATGCAGAGCAAAATTATGCACTCCAATGCAACTGTAGACCTCCCTTAGAGTTCAATGGAAGCTGCATGCATGTGTCAGAGGACAGAAATTCACAGAATCACAGAATCACAGAATTTCTAGGTTGGAAGAGACCTCAAGATTGGCTCAATATGTTTAATAAACATCATCTCTTCTGCCCTCTGTCTCCAGGCTGATTCCCATTTGTAACACTAGTATCATCCATGATTAATAAGACACATGTTAAAAATTAAAACTCTCCCTAACGTCTCTGCACTGATTGCTAATAAATATGTTAATAAAAATCTCCCCCTGCAATCTCCTTGCTAGTAGCAGATTCCCAACACCTCAGAGCTCCTACCCTTAAAGCAAATATATATATAAAGAAATATATATAAAGTTAAAACCATCCTCTTCAGTTGTAGAAATCTTTTGCAATCCATTTTTTATCTTCAGTTCCTAGAAATATTTTGGCAGCAGATATGACTGCTTCCCAGTGCATCTCTCAATCTAACTGCCACTGCTTTGAGCTAATGTTAACAGGCTGCTTCAAAGCAGGAACAAACCAAAGTGCTCAAGAGGTCAAGAATTCCTTTGCTACATGAAGCTTGAACCCTCAGATAAGCACATTGTGCAAATACCAGGTAGCCGGGATAAAAGCTAAAGTGACCAAAAAAAAAAAAAAAAAAGCCTACCATTTTCTTGCCAACCTATGTATTTACCACTTTGAAAATTTATCTCATGAGCTCATTAATGTGTTTTCTTCAGCTGAGCAATAGGTTTTCTATGATAGATAATTCTTTTCCAGCCCATTACTAGCAGGTAAAATTTTGTCAATTTTGTTCTTCTCTACAGTCACCACTGACAGCACATATACTGCTTAGCAAGCATCCTTGAGTATTACTTCTAAGTTATATATTGAAAAAGAGACAAAGATGGTTATCATTACAAAAATACAGAAAATGCAACTATTTAGTTATGTCAGGTGGCTGGATTACCCAAAAGCAAACAGCAGATACAATTTGTCCTTTATTCTGGAAAGAATAATAAATAAACCAGGAACCGATGGCTTTCTCAGGTGCATAAAGTTAAAAGAACAACTTTACAAGTGTGAGGGCCTCAGTGGATGTGACAAGAGGGAATGCTGAACAATTAACAACCATTAAATTTACCACAGCCAATGAAAAGTAGACTATACCAATAACTCAATACTTCCATTTGATAGCATTCCAGAATTGCTCAACAGTTTTGTGGTTTTTTTTTTGTTTTTTTTTTTTTTTTTTTTTTTTTTAATACAAGTGTGAATAAGAGGGAAAGTGGGTAGATTCCTCCACAACATTAGAAAGCTCTAATGCAACAGCATTGCAGTAGGGTTCAAGGAGTGTATCCTGCAGCCTTTTCAATACAATATGTGTTGGTATTCAGATAGCGCAGATAGCAGTGTTAATTTTAGTTGCAATAAAGGCTAAGACTGCATGTTTATCTTTACAGTCAGTATTCTGACTGTAGATTACTTAGTTACTTAGTGTTAAAGCTGAGACAGCAAATGGAGGAATGACAGTATTGATTTACTATGATTTGGAAGGAGGAAAAGAAATGGTTTTTTTTTAACCCTGTTTTTTTTTTTTTTTTTTTTTTTTAATGAGTTTTATTTCATTGCAAAAGACTTTTTGATTACTGACTACCCATCTTCCACTTTGTAGAGAAAAGAGCTGAAGGATGTGAACATGTTGTGGAGGACTGGAAGTTAAGATGGGACTGAAAATTAAGATCAATCTTAAAAATGAGAGAATTAGACCAGGCAGATAATATTTTCTGCCTTCAATAATAAATATATATTCCCTGAGAAAAGGAAAAGTCATATGTGCATTCTGCCCATGGAAGAAAAACAAATGTGTATATCTTCTTGTAGACAAAATGCATACAGAAGTTATGAGGGAATGAAAATTTTCTAGAGTATTTCAAGTCTTGTTTTAAATTATATAGAAAAGATGCATAATTCTGTATCAGCTTTACTTTGTAGGTTGATTTAAAAAACCCAATAGATTTTCTTAGCCCTACTTCTTGCTTGGGATTCTGCAAAAACATTTGTCCCCCATACTTCCCAATACACCAGGGTGGACTGCAAAATGAGAAGTTAAGAACCTAGTCCAGAAGAACAACATTCGTGGGCATTTTGAATGTCTCAAAGGAATCTATTGGAGCTGAGAATTTGGCCCAGTGTACTGAGTGCAGACTCTTTGGAAGAGTTCCTGCTGGCTGTCACATACCATATTCAGAGCTGAAAACTGCAACTATTAAAATATTTTTTAATGGTTGAACTTGTAAAATTTAACAATATTAATAATAGCGATCTTGTAAAGATGAAGAATTAAAAATGAAGAAAAAGTATATGATTTCCTAAAAATGGAAATATATTAAATAATCAATTATTATTCATTTATTTTTCCTAAGGAGAAAGTTACTTTTATCTGCTTTTCAGTAACAATATTAAATAGTCCTGTAAGTCCTGAAATAGCTGTACAGACAGCTATTTCAAACTAAAAATTACAATTTGCATTTACTGTGCAATCAACACACTCTCCAAAGAAAGATTCTCTCTTATTAAATGTAACATTTGGTTCAAGTTCCTGTAAGAAAAAATTTTGTTATTGCATTCTTTAAAAGCATGAGCCTTGTAACAATTAGAACTGATTATAATCAAGTTCAAGATAGGAAATATTTTCCATGACCTTCCCTGAAATCTTTGAATGTCCTTTGTCTTACGTTGATTCTCTTACATATGTTTGCCCTGGACTTTGTATTAGGATGATATTTAGGGTCAAACCAGTTTCATGGTCATAGTTTTTGCAAGTTTTTATTATTATTATTACTGTTATTATTTATTTTTTTTTCTAAATGGGATTTTTTTCTTACTCTACCATCCTAGTCAATGTCCCTTATTTAAGGTGTTGTGGAAAAAAATGTACTCATCATATATGTTAAAACGATGTTAGTTGTAATAACTCTCTTTCTCAAAGGCAATCTGTTGACTAGGCTATATGATCAATAGTTAGCAGTATCAGTTTGTCAGTCTAATGGAAATAGAGTTCCCGACAAGCAGCCTCAAGCTTTAAATAAAATTGTAAGTGCATACTTAAAGGATATTGCAAGCTTCAGGAATGTTCATTTATTTTAAAAGACCTGAGGGAGTATTTATATACTCACTATTTTCACTCTTTTAAGAGTCCCTCGCCACTACCAGAAAGGGACACCCGCTGGAAATAAAAATCAAGGACAAAAATAACCACTGTTGGTTTCTGCTAAATTGTTGCTTGCCACTGCTGGAATCTAATGTATGTGTTCATTTAATTCCTACAGCCATGCTCATATCATGCCCATATTCAACATTGATATCTGCAACATGGTATTCTACTGCAAAGTGCTCTGATTTGGGTTCTTTATATTGGGAAACTTTTCAGTGCATTAGGTAAAGGGCTCTTGTTTAAAGTCCCAATAAAAGGCACACGTCCTAACCACCATTATTCATCTGTTTTCTATAAGACTGCCACGTAAAATGTTGCATTTCCATGTTAATGTTTGCAATAATATTAGTTCCATTTCTAGATAAAAGAAGAAAGCATTGTGTCAAGAAAATTATTCCTTACTTAGTGGAAAATAAATTCAACCAACCAACCAAACAAAAAACACTAGAGTAAGATGTGCAGGGAAAAAAGAACAGCTTCAATGTGCATGTTGTTGATCCAGAGGACAGTTTCCAACATTTTGTCCCTTCCACTTAAAACAAAAAAACAAACAAACAAACAAACAAACAAAAAGTAAAATTCTAATACTAAGAACAATCAGATATCATCAAACCTGTAACAACCAAACTACAGTGTTGTTGATGTTTAAAACTATTTTGTAAACAGTTCACACATCCATATTTTTACTGCATGGACCACATGCGTTTTGGTACATTTGGGGGAAATTAAATTATATAACACTTGTCACTCCAGCTTCAATTCAGCAATTAGGTACTTTACTCAGAGACTGGGAATATTCATACATTTAGCCCTGAGCTCAAGCGTAAACACAGTTATGAGTTAGCATTTATTAGAAAAGAGACAGATGAAGAAAGAGAAATAAATTATTACATCAGGAAGTTAAAAAGTGTTTGAAGATATGTATTTTTTTTTACATACTTCATGCAAAGTAGACACAGATATGAGAGTTCTTGATTTGTTTGCTTTTCAGCAATCCTTTCATGATCAAAAATCATGAAATCATGAAATCATGAGCAAGATTAGAGGTGAATATTATGAAAGTGGAAGTTAATGATAAGATGTTATTCTACTAAAGGTAATGACTTTTCTCAGCTTATTGAAGCTGAGAAAATTACATTGTGTCCTGAATGAACAGAGTTCCTTGAGGTAACTAGACAGAAAATACGGATTTCATTTTATTTTTTAATTTCCCCAGTGTGTACTAAGTGTTTCATAAAGTAAAAATATCTAAAATATAATGAAGTACTTAACATACCCCTTGAATAGAACTGACACGATGTTGTCCAAAATTCAGATTCTGATAATGTGGTCCACTGTCCCTCACAGAGCTAGACCTGTTGAACTGAGATCCTCAAGACCTAATTGATGTATCAGTGGGGCATCTACCCACTCTGGCCCCCTCTGGGGCCCTTCTCCAGCCAAAGTGATCACCAGGATACGTGCCTTTGAAGTACTCTTACCATACACATCTTCCACCTGGGCAGCCATCACAGCAAAAAAATGTAGTAGTACTCAGAAGTTCTGTCTTCTCTATACAGCAAGGAAAGTCTCACCCCCAAAGTGATACATGAGACCCCACTTCCCCCTCTACAGCAAGTATTTCAACCTTTGCCACCAGCTCTCCAAGACAACATTCCAGCATGAGCCTCTGAGAGGCAAAGACTCTGCATGCTGGCCACTCCTGGGCAGCTCATGTATTTGGTATGAATCAGATGTGGATGATTTATTGTTGTGTGTGTGTATTCATATATGCATATGAATACATATACATATGTACATATGTATGCACACATTTAATATTTTAATAATTAATACAAGTTAATAATTAAACAAGTTAATAATTTAACTTGTTACATATGAGGGGAAGAATAGAAAAGACTGAGAAGTATTCTTTTGGGGAGGGATTAGAAAAACATCTGAGTTAGCAGGATTAAAAAGACATTTGAAATAAATATGAAGAATTAAGGATTTCTTTCACTGCTTTAAAGAGTATTTGTACACTAGCTCTAAGTATATGGTTCCTGTTAATCCCAGCAAAACACAAAATATAAACAAAGAAAAAAATATAGCATAAAGTATTGAAGTGATTTAAACCAGTGACACCAAGTATGTACTGAGTCAGTACAATCCTATCACTAATGAACATGTTGCAAGTGGCTTCTGTTAGCTACAGAAACATTCCAGTTTTCATCCTGCTGATGGCTTCTCTGTGAAAGCAAAGACTTTTCAAGTGTGAATGCACTTTAAAGCACTTTAACCTTGCCACAGTTACATTAAAACCTCTAAGGGTACCTAAAAAGTCATATTCCAAGCCCTCTTTTTTCTCAGTTAATATAAAGTTTATTTAGCAAGTTCTAAATTAAAACCTTAAAGAAAGCAGTTTCTCTACATAGAGCGGATTCACATTTATTCTTATCCAGGGAGTATACACCTGGAACATATCACTCACTCCTGCCTTTTCTGTTGCTGTTGCAGGACTGGGCAGCTAGCTGACAGTTTGATAACACAAGCCACAGTGGGAGAATCAGCTGAGATATAAACACAAGTGCACCTTTAAATTCAGATTTGGGAAAAAAAAAAAAAAATCAAATCTGTAAGATAATTTAAAAAAATAAAAAAAGTGTTAGAACACTACATTTTTTAAATTATTATTATTTTTTAACAATGATTCAGTAGAGAAAGTCCTCTGAAAATTTTGTCTTATTTTTTTAATATTTTCAAATGATATATAGCACAGTGGTAGTATACAATGGAAGAGAAATTATAGTTATCATTTCAGATGAGGTGTTGAAAGAACTAGGACTGATGCAAGTTGGCAGCCTTGGAGGTTGCTTTCTTATTACTACCATCTGTGTCAACTTCAGTATCCATTACGAGGAGAAAGAAGAAGTGCTTTCTTGAGTACGTGACCCTGTTTACGTGCAGACCTTAAATATCTGCAGCAGAGACTGAAAGTGTGTTCATTCCCCACTAAACATAGTGAGAAATTCCAATGGCCAGATAACCATTCAGTTTATCAGCTTGTAAACAAAATTCAGCGATAATATTGTGCTTTTCTTCTTTTCCATAAGACTTTCCTCCAGATTTTTTTTTCTAACTGCCAAGATGGTGATGAAAAACTATCTCTTTGCCTTCTTGAACCTGATGTCACTTGAAGCAGCAATCTTTTATAAAACCTAGGAGAGTAGTAGAGTAGTGCTTTAGTGCTTTAAGGGTTTTGTTTGTTTGTTTGTTTGTGTGTTTGTTTGTTTGTTTGTTTTTCTGTTTAGTTTGGTTTGGTTTTAGCAACAAAGCATTCATGCCAGATGAAAGTAAGTGAAGGAAAAACATTGCACCTAATATGTGAAACAGTTGGCTTATAAATTAGTTTGGAAGAAGCCTGAATTATTTCAGGGAATTTAAGTGGACTGTAACCAACTGCAAGCTTAATGTCCAAAAGAATACTGCTGATACTGGATTTTTAGAGTCCCTTACTGAGTTTGTAAGAGATGATATCATCTGAAGACTAAATGAGATGACTGGTAGTTTATATGCATGAATGATAGTTTTACCTTTCAAACCAGAATGAAGCATAGAAAAATGTATTTAAGTGTGTATAGCAGGAAAAAAAAAAAAAAAAAAAAAAAAAAAAAGCTGCCTTGCTTGCCAATGTTAGAAATGAGGATTTTATTTCACAGCCTTCAAAAAGTTGCATTCATCTCCTAAAAACTTCATCTTTATGTTGTGTGAAATACACCCTGACAGCCTAGATAATGTCCAAGCAAAGACTAGGTAAATGAGGAGCTGTGAGGTCTACTTGTCATATTTTTACATATATTTTGTTGTTGCTACACTGTTACCTGTCCTTTCCGTTTCTCTCTACATAATCTGTTGTAAAAAATCTCCAAAAGAGGAGTGATTGGATGCTTATTTAACATAAGAAATACTGGTATCCCTAGAGAGCTACTCAAAGCACTGAAATAAGGAGGTAAAAGAAGTTATGTTTATTTGAATTCCATTCCTGGGTAGCAAAACAAATTTAATCCCCATGAGTTCACAGCTGGTTTACTCCCAGTACAGAGTAATCTCTAGAGATCACAGCCCCTAATGGGGAACAATTTTTGCCTATCATATCCAAATCATGTTTCCAACAGGAAGTCTCACTGGATGCTTCAGAGAAAGAAACAAAAAGTGGTAATCATAGAAGTGTCTCATAGCATTACTACAGAAACCTGGGGGTTACTATTACAAATTATACACAAGCCCAAAATTTCACTATTAAAGACAGACTCTGAACTATTTTCCTGTCTTTGTAAAAGGTCCCTACAGGTGAATACTGAAGTGGGTAACAAGCAATGTAAGTATATTTTGATTTCCATCCACATGGCTGAAATACATTTCCATATGCAACATACTTTTTTTTCTTTTTCTTCAAGGTATAGTTTGTATTTACAGTGATACACTTAATTGGGGCATGTCAGCCCATTCTTCTAGAGACATTCCCAGGGAGAGAGCATGTGAGCAGGCAGCACTATGAATGTGACCACTGTGAATTACATTTCAAGGAAATACAGGTATTTTTTAAACAGTCGAGAATCTGCTGAGTACAGTCAAGATAATTGGTAGGAATTATATAAGAAAATTCTGGTATTAAAGATACTAGTAAAGAGATTGTTATTGGATTGTCCAAATCATCTGTACTTATTTTATTTTAAAGTTACTCCTGACTTTTTGAATACTTGATGAAAAAATGCCTGTCTATATAACAATATCTATAGACAGAAATCTTAATCTATACAACAGATATTGTATAGACAATATCAATACACAGAAATCCAGATGAGCCACAGTTCCACTGAAACTGCAGTGGTGTTGGTATAGCTGATGACAGGTGGAAACAACAAGTCATTGCCACATGCACTTCCTAAACAAAGTTCTGGTTGTCCTTGTAAAATAAGTGTTTTCCCTTTGACTTCTAAAATCATCAGTACATTAGTAGCAAAAGGAAGATTAGGGAACTGTGTGCCTGCTGATGAATGGGGTGGTTGCCTGGTGATGAAGTACACAGAGAAGGCAGTTACTGGATGCCTTTTTTGCTTCTGTTTAAACTGCTAAGATGTCTCAAACTCTAGAGATGAGAGAAAGTCTGGAGAAAGGAGGACTTTCCCTTGGTTGAGGAGGATTGGGTTAGAGATCAAACTTGGCACCTACAAATCCATTGGCCCCAATGAGATGCACCCATGACTGCTGAGGGAGCTGGTGAATGTTATTGCTAGGACACTCTCCATCATCTCTGAAAGGTCGTGGAGAACAGTAGAGGTGCCTGAAGGCTGGAAGAAAGCCAACATTACTCCAGTCTTCAAAAAGGGCAAGAAGAAGGACCCAGGAAACTACAGGCCAGTCAGCCTCATCTCCGTTCCTGGAAATATGACAGAATAGCTCATCTTGGAGGTCATTTACAATCATGTGGAGGATAAGAAGGTAATCAGGCATATCAGCATAGATTCACCAAGGGGAAGTCATGCTTTATTGGTCTGATAGCCTTCTATGATGGCATGACTGGCTGGGTAGATGAGGGGAGAGCAGTGGAACTTGTCTACCTTGACTTCAGTAAGGCTTTTGACACTGTCTCCAATAACATCCTCATAGATAAGCTTGGGAAGCACGGGATAGATGAGTGGACAGTGAGGTGGATTAAGAATTGGCTGGATGGCAAAGCTCAGAGGGTTGTGTTCAGTGGCACAGTTGGAAGCCTGTGGCTAGTGGTATCCCGCAGAGGTCCAGTCTTGTTCAATTTATTCATTGATTACATGGATGATGGAATAGAGTGCACTGCAGCAAGTTTGCTGGCAACACGAAGCTCAGAGGAGTGGTTAATACACCAGAGGGCTGTGGAACCTCAGAGGAACCTGTGGTTCCTCAGAGGAACCTCGAGAGGCTGGAGGGTTGAGATGAGAGGAACCTCATGAAGTTCAACAAAGTCAAGTGAGGGTCTTTCACATTGGGACTAAAAACCTCAAGTGCCAGTACAGGTTGGGAGTTTACCTGCTGGAAAGCAGCTCTGTGGAGAAAGACCTGGGAGTCCTGCTGGACAGTGGGTTAACCATGAGCCAGCAGTGTGCCCTCGTCATCAAGAAGGTCAATGGTATCCTGATGAACATTCAGAAAAGCATTGCCAGCAGGTTGATGGAGGTCATCCTCCCCACCTCTACACAGCCTTGGTGAGGCCACCTGGAGTGTTGTGTTCAATTCTGGGCTCCCTAGTGCAACAGAGTCCTGGAGCTACTGGATTGAATCCAACAGACACCTACTGAGATGTTTATGGGACTGAACTATCTGTCATACAAGGAGAGGTTGAGAGATCTGGGACTGTTTATCTTGGAGAAGGGTAAGAGTGGGTCTTATCAACGTGAATGCATATCTGAAGAGAAGATGCCAAGAGGATGGGGACAGGCTTCTCCATGGTGCTCATGGTCCATGCCATCCATGGTGACAGGATGGCAATGGGCACAAATTGAAACACAGGAAGTTCCAGATGAATATGGGAAAATATGTTTTTATTGTGAGGGTGACAGAGCACTGGAACAGGCTGCCCAGAGAGGTTGTGAATCACCTTCTCTGGAGATATTCAAAACCCACCTGGATGCTATCCTGCACAATGTATTCTAGATGAACCTGCTTGTCGGGGAGGGGTTGGACCAGATGATCTCCAAAGGTCCATTCCAACCTCAGCCATGCTGTGATTTTTTGAAAATCTGTGGTATTCCAACAGGGCCATTAATGAACTGTAATGACCACTGAAGATCACAGAGACCCATTTTTTTCTCTCTCTCTCTTTTTTTTGTTTTTGTTTTTAATGTTGCATTAGTATTAACTATTAGTACCTGAGGAAATATGAAAGAAATTAATATAAAGTACACATAAAATATCAGTTTAAGAAAGAAATATGAACTTTGAAACACACATCAGTTTCACCGCTCAAAAATACATGCTTTGAAAAAAAAATCATATTTTTTATTTCATATTTTAATTTTATTTCTTATTTTTATTAAAAGTTTGTTTTCTTAAATCTCAGGAGAAGTTTAGTAGAATATGAAAAACAGATGACATAATTTTGAAGAACGTAATTCTGAATTTGACAGTGAACTTTGTACTTTTCTAGTGTTTTACAGGTAGATTTATTTGGCCAAATTAAGCCTATATGATACCCAAAGAAATTACACAAACATACCCAAAGAAATTACATAAACACATTCATGGAAAAAAAAAAAAAAAAAAAAAAAAAGTTAAATCAGGAAATGTAAAAATGTAAGCAAAAGAATTCTTCCAGAGGTCACCAGTGACCAGAGCCAAGAAGAATAAGGAACTGTGTATTTACAGTATTCTAACATACATTGCAAAAATGTTCATAACTTCATATATACACTTCAGATTATGCCTTTTGCTAGAAAGTTGACAAATTGCAACAAAGCTACAACTGAAAATAAGTAAAGCTCCCACATATGCAGTCTTTTAACATCCCTAGGCAGAGTGAAATTGTTAAAATAATTACAGTGGCTGATTAGATAAGCATAAGAAGAGAATGCCAATTCTCTTCACACATCTATATTATACCTTTTATTGGAGAAACAATTCTATTCAACAAAGTTCCTTTATCTGATTGCTGGGACCAGCCTCTTGTAAAAGGGAATATTGGCTGTGAGTGAGTGTTACTTTTTTTCAAAGTATCACTTTCCATTAAGTCTAAAACATCTATCTTAAGTGTCTTCGAATCTTCAAAAGTCAAATGCAGTCAATGACATTACAAATAAAATTATATTGCTTCAACTCTATTATTCAATATTCTATGATAATATGATAATATTTTTTTTGTTTGTTTTATTTTCATTTAATTTCTGTTTTTTGTTTGTTTTTTTTTGTTTTGTTTTGTTTTGTTTTGTTTTGTTTTGTTTCTATAAAAGCTTCTAAACAGCATTCCCCAGGGTCACAGAACATTTTTATCAGCATTTTGCCATCATAAATACTTTGAAGCTTTGCATGACTGAAATACTAGAACAGGTGCTAGAATTTGTCTAATAAGGAAGTAAGTCCTACTAAGGAAATAGAGTTCTCTTGTGATTTCAATATCTTATTTAACAAAAAAAAAAAATCCTTCTTGTAACTTGTGTCTTATAATTATGTGTCAGGCATATGATAAATTTCAGCCTTTTCCTGACTTATGGAAAAAGAAAAAGATAACATCTTCTCTTTGGAACAACAAATGTTCAGAATGTGCTTGAAATTTAACAGAGCAACCATGCCTTCACACTGTTTCATTAACTTTAAACAATGGGAAAAAATGCCCAGAAATGAACATTTCATTAATAGGTGTGGTGATCTCTGGGAGGAAAATTGAAAGAACAGAATCCTTTCCAGTTCTGTAAATCAGACTGACAGAAGCAGATGGAACCATGTCCTACCTCTGATAAAACTGTTATCTCCATTGCCAGGACATTTCAGGACATCGGAACAGTTCGATTTTATTTATTTATTTATTTATTTATTTTCAGGAACATCTGATGAGACCTTTACAAGAAAAATTAGAAGCACCGTGCATGCTGTGCTCGCCCTAAGCACTTATACAGATCTAGTAGCATACATATGGCAAGAGTTTGTCCATGAGGGTTATCTATGTCTAGATATTCCTCACAGAAGGTCTTATAAATAGTTCTGAAAAAGTGTACAAATCTCATATCAGCACAGGTATAAATTTCATTGACTTAGAGGTGTTAATTCCTTTTTAGAGACTATCCATTTCTCATACTTTCTGTTGGAGTTTTCACATTGTTTTTTTTTTTTTAAAGCAAGGATTTTCGGACTTCTTTTAATGGGGGAAGGAGTGGTCATGGGCAGGGAGTAGTAAAAAATGTCCATACAGAGAAGTAGTAAACAAAAAAGGGGAAATTTTTTCATAATTGTGCACTACGTTAGTTTCATTATCCACATTTTACAAGAATCTTGACAAAATCCACTTTTGTCACTTACAGATACCTATTAGCCCATGTGAGAATTACAGGGCATTTGTTTATGCTGATAACAATTCTATTATATATGTTTTTCCCATCATAAAAAAGGCTATCTTAGCTGCAGAAAATTAGTTATTCCCAGAGAGGTAGTTAAGTTACATGTTTCCTCAACCAAAGTATACAGCAATCTAATTTGTTATCCATGCTAGTATGGGGATTTTACTTCTCTGAGGGAGGAATCTTAGTATACCACACAAATAAAAGTACCTGGGCTGGTACTCAAACATGCAGACATGACTTGTGATAGTCATAACCGGCTTTGAAAATAAATGCCTATTCTCTCCTTAAAACATTATAAGGAATAATTCATTGTTTTCATCATACGTTGCGTAGGTAATGTCTAGAAATTTGAAACTGGAAAACCAAATGCTTACTAACTGTGGTCATAAAATAAAAACAAAACAAATGTTTACAGTTGGGAAATGTTAAAGCTGATAGACTGCTGCTCAAAATTCCTATTATCTTAACCTAGAAAGAATATGAAAAAATACTTTGAATGGATTGTTCAAATGTTTTAATCACCTGCTGAATAAAGTCTACAAGGCAGTTTGATGTTGTCAAGGATCAATTAGCACTCTAGCTGATGAAATGAGAAACAGGTAACTAGGATGGGTACATCAATTCAGTAGTTGAAAATTGTAAATCAGGCCAAGTGGAAAGTCTGAAGTAAAACTAATCCATTCCAGTCCCCCTCTCCATATCACCACCAGCATCCCTTTGCATTGCAGGACTAAAATCAGCTTCAATGGGTGCCAGCTGGACTAAGATACAGATTTGACTAAAACCACAGCTTCAGTTCATAAAGATCATTAAACAGTCATAAAAGAGAACAGAATCCAATTTTAAAGGCTTTTCAAGGTTGTTCTTTATTTTTATTTTTTTTCCTCTCCCCATAGATTCATAATCTATATAACAAAGGAGAAATAAGTTTGAAGCATACAGATTTTCTGTTCAGTAAAACAGAATCTCCTTAGACTTTATGTTATTAAGTGGATTGTAAGGTCCCCAACAGTTTCCATACAGAGTCATCAGTAGAATCAATACTGAATTAAGAAAAGTAAAGTAGTGGCTTTAAACTAGAAAAGGGGACAGATTTCAGAAGGCTTAAAAGCAAGACATTCTCTATTTTAAGCTAGAAAGAGTTAATGGGATTTACTAGCCCATCACTGAAAAAAAAAAAAAGAAAAAAAAAGAAAAAAAAAAGTATTCTTGTCAAGGAAATAAAAGGTGGAGTGTTCATGCTGTTGTGTATCACTCAGTGATTACACCTCAGGAAGCATTATCTTGGCTGGTCTGGGCCATCCCACTTCCGATTGGCACTTCCCCTGCAACCTCCCATCCTTTCCCTGCTGTTTTATGTGGAACTTACTAGCTCCCATGCTTTCCTTATTTAATTCTCCCTAAGGGCATCAGCAGGGATTGAAGTAAACAGTTTGCTCCTATTTCTAGCATACATTCGCGCCAGAGAAAAGGCCCAAACCTTGGCTTCCTTCACAGAGGCTGCTCCATGCCAGGCTGCTAGTAAAAAGAAATTGCAAAGAACTTTTTTGTAGTCCCAGAAATTTTCCTCATTTTTCAGGAGTTTTTGGCTATGGATACCCTGTACAAAGAAGCGTCTCTCCAGCTTTACCCTTGTATTTGCAGCTTACAAGCTGTTTTTAAGGTACAGCTGAGTGAAAAAAAAAAAAAAAAAAAAAAAAAAAAAAAAAGTATCTTGAATACTGTTGATTCAGTTACTAAAATGGCCTACAGGACTCATGCAGCTGGATGTAAATTCAAACAGGCCTGAGCCTATACCAAAGCATGCTTGTGGCAGGTATGCCAGGATAATGAAGGTAGTGTTCCATTAGTTTTGTCCTCCCATCCAAATTTTGTACCATGTGGAATCCAACTGGACCTGCCCAAATTCTTTTTTCATCAGCTGGTTGCAGCCCACAGCTTCTCAGATGAGTTCCAACAAATCCAAACTTGATTTTAAAACAATTTTTGTTTTATATCAGTAATGGCATTCCTTATTTCCCTTGTAATATGGCATAAACACCAATTACAACTCTAAACATCAGTACAGAGAGTTCACAGGATTTTTTTTTTTTTCTTGTTTGTTCATTTTTAATTTGGTCATTCCCTTCAACAACTAATCTCTAGGATGAAGAAGTAGTTTTAAGAAAAACAGCCTGGGTATGTTATGGAATGTGCTTAAAGATGGCAACATATATAGAGATATATACATACATGTACGTAGTGCCTGCTGATGTTGCATTGAGGCTTCCTGTTGTTTGCATTGCATCTACTAAAACATAGTGAAAATATAATGATTCCTGAACATAACGGAATTTAATGCAGTGATAAGATTATTTTCATGCTGAACTCACAAACCATTCCCAAATTCTCCTAGTTTCAAAGTGACATTTAACATATGTAAATGTTCTGTGGTTTACTATTTTTGAATTATGCTTGTGTCACTGTGTGCACACTGGTCACTATAGCCTAAGAGTTTTTATTTATATGTACTATCTCAGATTAAACACATTTTGTGAGCAGGTACCTCAAAGTTTTGAAAGGAAGTTTTCCAAACAGATCTCTACTCTTGAGAAAACTAATGGGCAGTTCTTAATACATTCCATTAAACATCAGTTGTGTGGCTGTAAAATTACATCTAGTCTGATATGATTAATTGAGTGTTGTTCATCTTTGAATAATTCATTTAGAAAACATAGAATCAATTCTGCTTTATAGTCCTAAATATAAGCCAGATGCATCATCCATCCTTTCTCTAAAACTTAAGGTTGTCAGCCTCTGAGTGGGTAGGTTCTGTTTGCCAAGTCTTCTTTACAGAGGATGGCTACAATCTCCATGTTATTTTTATATCCACACGGACACCCCCTATCCTATAACCCTGGCTAGAACTCACTGAAGCATAAAATTATGTCTGCTTAGATCTAATTGTAGTCTAACAGTCTTTAATAATTAATTTTCCCAGTCATACCGTTCCCTAGGACACTATAAACCAAAAATGTCAGTGGCTTGGTGATTCAACTATGGGTATAAAATCAGAGGAAAGAAGACCTGTACCTATTCCAAACTGCATCTCTTAAGTTTCTTGCATGTGTGCATCTAATGTACATCTAATGTGTATTAGATAATAAAAAGCCATCCTGCTTTATTTACTGTGGTCTGTTATAAGCGTATTACACAGAGTTTTCTTACTGACGGATATGAAAAACATTTTTATTTATATGATGCAGCATTGTGGTTATGTGCAGTAAACCCTTCGTATCATGCCAAAAATCTAGAAGTGGATCAAATATAAAATATGGGGATTTAGATTCAGCCCTTTTAATTAGGTACAAAGACTTGCATTGTTTTAAGGAACTGAGCTTACCTTATTCTGCCTTAATTGACCTGGGTTTGAAATGCTATCAAAGAACTACTGTTAAAAAAAAAATTAAAAAAAGTGTTCACACAGTGCTGCACCCTGCCAGACAGAGCTGCAATAAAGAAAGGAAATTTATCTCAAAAGGGATAGAGAGGAAGGGAGGGGGAAGCTTTTTTTGCTTGGATCAGAGTGCACTTGCCTGGTTTTAAACAGCTTAACTTTGATCCAACCTTCAAAACCTCAGTGCATTTGCTTTTACAGTGTCTCTATTCCTCATCTTTAGTACTAATTTACAATACAGGGCACCATGCCAAGGAGAGGAGGAGAGCTCAGTACACAGTTTCAGTGTTTGGCCTTGGAAACTCAGACCTTCATCTCTCAGACTTCAACCTACTGAAAAAAAGGTCTACTGAATTTTGAGCTGATAATCTGTAACAAAACCTGTAAATAAACACTTTAGCAGATAGCAGGAGAAGACTCTTCAGGTTTAAAGTCAACAGCACTAGTACCCAGGAATTTGATCACACGGATACTAGATAGTAATGAGACAGAAAAAGCACAGTACACTGGTACTTCTTGGGCTTTGTAATGCAGAGGAAGAAGTCAATGTCCTGATGCAGGCTTTGAGAAAGGGTTTAGAAAAGTATAAGTAGAAGTATGCCTGCAGTGAATTTAAACTGCCTGAAACTTCATTACTCTGCATTTGGAAACTGGACTTTCTTGTTCAAAATGTATATTTAGAAAATGGGAAATCTTATACGTTTCCTGGCAGCAACGTCATCCTTTCTCTTGCTCATGAATATATTCCCCCAAATCCGGACATCGTGACTGTAAAACCTGTTGTGACCCTTTAATATTAATACCAGGAAAGATCATCATGTCAGAGAAATCCTGTTTGTCAGCTTGTTTGTTTTTGCTAGAATATTTAATTCTCAGCCCAGTTCAAAGCCTTCACCAACACAAACAAGCAAAAACAAACCCCCTAATCTGAATGATTAACCCCCCATTGTTTTTACAGAATACCAATTTTCAGCATAAGGATTTTCATTTAGTTGAAAATCAAATTAAGCTCTTTTTTTTTTCCTTTCTTCTTCTTCTTAGATATGTGCAATCCCTTGATCGACCTTTCCGAGTTCATGTCATTAGTATTGTCACTTGTTGCATTAATGGCTGCAGCAGAAAAATTTTCATGCTAATGAATGAAAAAAAAGGCTTAACATCTACTGGAAAGGACAGTTCTTGATGAAAAATCATACTCATTGATCAAAATGGTATCTCTTTATTATCTCCTGTATCAGAAGATTATAAATCTCTTCATTACCTGAAGCCAAATACGGTCAGGAAGCAAATGTAGGAAGTCAGGTATTGTACTGGCTTCGGCAGTATGGGCTGAGCCATTTTGAAAATACTGTTAGCAATGCACCTTGCAAGCTAACAGTTTTGCAGCCTCTAAGCACTGCAGTTTCTCCCTTTGAAATCCAGCTTTCACATGAATAACTTCTGAGACACAGCATGCAGCTGCAGGACAGAAATCCGAAGTCCGTTTGACTGCTATCAGTGCACTCATGCACTAATTCGAATAAGCAAACAGGCTTTATGGGACTTATGAAAATCAGATCATAAAATATAAACTTAAATCAACTTAAATGAGATTATTCCCCTATATGCTTTACAGCAGAGAAGGAAAGCCATGTGTGTGTGTAAAAACTGTTGCATAAATAAAATCAATGACAGCCCAAGCCTAAGGTTTTTGTAATAGGCAAATTATACATGTCAGGCATTTTTTTTTTCTCTGAATTCCTAACCTCCTTCTTGGAATGGGAAAAAAAAAAAGACAAGAAATTTGCACATTGTATGATAATGACAGTCTTAGATGACAATTTCCTTTTTAATTTTTACTCAATTATTTCAAAGAACAAAGGCATAGTTAATAACAGTAATTAAAAAGTCATATATGTGCATTTTACACACTCATCAGCAATCTATATACACGTCCTTACAGTTTATCCAGACTGTAAAAGCAAGTCCTATCTCTGCTTAGAGGATATTACTATTAGATGCAGCATAGGAAAAATCTCTTGACAAATTCTATAAATAATTGAATCAGCTGTTCTTTTGCCTGTATCATGTAGCAACTAATGTAACATACACTCTAGAAGCCGTTGTTAATTTAGTGGGATCCAAGAGACATGCTGTGACAAATTGTCTGCTTAGCCCAGTCTACAGAAGGTACCAGGCACTAAAACAAACATTGACAAACTGCACAGTCACACAACATTATGAAACACATAATAGCAAGTACCACAATGACTTTTTCATTTTCCATTTCTGTGTATCCCACTGTTTTAGAGAGAAATTATTGTGTGTTTTTGTTGTTGTTGTTGTGTTTTTGTTTTGTTTTGTTTTCTCAAAATTTGGGTGATCTATTCATTAGCTTTCCAAAAGCTTTTTAAATTTTTAATGTAGGTCAGATTAAACTCTTAATAGTATATTTAACCAAGTCACAGCTACTAAACCTCCCTTTAAAATAGTCTCATTCCCTAAGCAAGAGCCCTGGCTCAGTGTTCTCATTATAAGTTTAAAATTCCAAAATTAGTAAGTGGTAAAGGTGAAAAAGGATGGAAACACAACACACCCATGATTCATTATTCACTGAGGGAGATCTAATATTGGATGAGAAAAACGACAAACACTGTACACTTGACTTATTTGGAGCTGACCTGACTGCTTCTATAAAATGCACAGAAAAGGCAATCTTTATCAGATGCAAAACAAGCATTGCTCATGTTCCATAAGAAAAGATGTTCCTTCTTGGAAAGTAAGGAAAACTGGTGACTTCACCTGACGAGGGACCTCCACCAGCTCTCTAAAGGAGCAGACTAGGAGAGCTGCATTGAAAGTACAGCAGTTAGCTTCCTCAGCTTTCTGGCAGACATGACAGCTACTAATTCACACTAATGGTAAAACTTCTCTAGGCAAACTTTTTTTTCCTACCATAGAAATATTTTACTATTTTTTCACTTAAGACAGCAGTTAGTAGTAGAAGAGAAGAATTCAAGCAAAAGGAAAACTATATTTTTTTCTTTTATATACTATATACTCAGGGAAAAGCTTGTGGGTGTGGTGGATGTCCTTTCCAATACAGAAATGAGATTTCCTAATTTGAAGTCCTTTTTTCTTCCACAATTAATAGGTTTCATTACAATAACAGGGGAAATCCATTGATTTCATACTTTCCTTACTTACTGCTTGGCTAGATTCCTCTGCTTTAATCATGAGTAGTAATTCTCCACCAAAACCACCACCCACCTTCAGCCAATGAGTTTCTACATTACTATTGTACGACTTGGGTGCTGGACATGGAACATGGAACTCACATCAGTTTACCCAGCTTAAAATAATATTTGCTAGAGCTCATTAATTGTAGTCAAAGAATATTTCTATTTCAGGTAGTAAAATACTACAAAGGGAATTAAAAAAAAAAAAAAAAAAAAAAAACAACCAACAACAACAACAACAACAAACCTAGGTTCAGAACAAGCCAAGCCTATGTCTTGTGCAGAAGATCTGAATTTTGCTACAACAACTACAAAAAAAGCCTACATTCAAAATCTTCAAGACTGCAAGGCATATCTATACTGTCAGAACTGGAGCTTATCAGAGAACAGGAGACAGTTCAAAAAGGAACCATTGTATGGGAAGCAGCAATATTATGTATTTATTGAGGATTGACTGTTCTTTCAATTTTTTAATGAAGCTTTCTCTCAAAGAACTATGGTCAAATATCCAGGCTGGACTTTTTCCCTTCAAGTGCATCCTTCACTTGATTTCCAACATAATGAACACCTCTTTTATGGACACTTCATACTTTGTTTTATTAATTATATAATCACCTTCTCTTCTTCCCCTTCACCACCACCCCCATGCCTTGAATCAAACTGCTTTTTAAAGTTTACCAGGCAGATCTGTATTGCCGTTTTATAATTTCTCAGGACTCTTTCTTAGCATGAAAACTAATGACTAAGTAGAGCTACATTCTTTTAAAGGTTAATCTTTAGTATCTTCCCAAATTATTAGTGATTTTTGTTCGTTTGTTTGTTTGTTTGTTTGTTTGTTTGTTTTTGCCTGGGAGTTAAGAAAAAAAAAAAAAAGGAGCAAAAGAGGTCATGGTTGCTCTTTTACTTTCCTGCAAGCATTTTTCATAAAACAAATGGGGAGGGGGAATGGAGGGGGGACACAACAAACAAACAAACAAACAAACAAACAAACAAAATATGATGGGAGATATCTACCTACCATAGGTACAAAGTGGATTACTACAGTTCTTTCTATTGGCTTATTTGAAACTGATTTTTAATCCCTACAAATATTTTATAAATCATGGGGCAAATTTTCTATATACAGGCTAATTATACTACCTGTATTCATTTGAAACCATCATTTTCCACAAAGTAGAAACAACACTTATTCAGTTAATACAGATTGCCTTACTCTTTCTTTAGCTAGCTATAGACTGAGCAGAGAAAGGAAACTTTCAGTGACTGCTTTTTTAAAAGGATGTTGTTTAGAAGGCAGAGAGTCTATAAAACACCACAGGACACATCCATGATTACAGCAAACCATAACCCTAGGCTTATTGACCATCATTGCCTAGTTCAAAATACTTAGTTAAGCACTCTTCGGTTTTATCTTTGTTTTCAGTTTTGATATAAATTAGAAGTCTTAATTTAAGT
Source organism: Netta rufina (assembly GCF_964035555.1). Taxonomy (NCBI): domain Eukaryota; kingdom Metazoa; phylum Chordata; class Aves; order Anseriformes; family Anatidae; genus Netta; species Netta rufina. Next base: position 102,868,948 of record NC_140123.1, read on the forward strand.
ATAAGAATATTTGTAATTATCTTATGAAGATTAACAATGGCAGCTACATGCAATTTCTTAACACTTATGGTTTTAATTGATATTCTTCAAAAAGTCGGCAATAGAAGTACAAAAGAATTCAGAAGAGTTCATCTGCAGGACGGCTAACATGGGCCAGGCTCCCTGCCTGATAAACAGATTGTGCCTGGGAACTGGTATTACTCACTTAACATGGCTTTGTTTAAAAGCCATTCCCCAGCATCCCCAACCCCCAAGAATGGGGTCCTTCCAGCAGGGTGAAAGAGGATGTTATTACACTTTTTCATTTAAGCATATGCTTAATGTCATCATAGTCAGCAAAATACTTAGGTATATGCTGTGCTTTTTTTTTTTTTTTTTTTTAAAGTGCTCTCTATTGCCTTAACTTTCCATAGTGTTGAGTTTATTTTAAGAAAAGTATGACATTTACACATGCCCTTATAACCCTTAGAGTTAGGTCAGAAAACGTTTTAGTTTTGTGACTCTTATTATTTTATACAGCACAAATTTTAGATAAAAGTACAGTCCTGTAAAAAAAAAAAAAAAAAAAGAAAATATGTCCCGTAAGTGAAAAACAAAACAGCAATAACAACAAATCAAATAAATAAACAAATAAACAATCAAACAAACAACAACAAAAACAATACTTCCATGATTCTTTCTGCAGAGCAAGGTTTGCAGGAGATAGTTTTTACTAGGACATTATCACTGGAATAAAAAAAATGAACAAGCTTTTAAGCATGCACTTCCCTCTTCAATTGTGAGACAGGAGTAGGAATCTTGCAAGGTAAAAGGAATTGTTCAGTTGAATTTCATTAAGTCAAACATTTGGATGGTCTGAAAGGCCATCTAATAATCCAGAAGCTCAAGAATGTCCTCTGGGCCTGGGGTTTTTGTGAATGCGGCAGTAGTTGCAGCCCTTCTACACTCTGTGAGCGGGCTCTGCAGCCAGCAGGGAGCTGCCAAGGAAGTCAGCAAAACAAAAAAAAAAAAAAAAAGGGGGGGGGGGAGAACCAAGGCCTTCCTTGCGCAGCCTAGAGGCTAAGCTTTCTTAAAGCATGCCAGTCTCTGCACATAGCCCAAGTTCATTCCTCTTTTTTTTTTTTTTTTTTTTTTCCATTCCATTTTAAAGCTAGAATTTATGTTTTGTTTTGAACATTTTATAATAATTTTAAAAAGATGTACATAGGACCAATTATGTGCATAAAATAATCTTCCCTCCTTGCCTCCCCTTGAAAAACAAGCATGAGTCTTCACTGACTACACTAATGACTGAGCATTAGAATCACAGAATCACAGAATTTCTAGGTTAGAAGAGACCTCAAGATCATCGAGTCCAACCTCTGACCCAACGCTAGCAGTCCCCACCAAACCATATCCCTAAGCTCTACATCTAAACGTCTTTTGAAGACTTCCAGGGATGGTGACTCCACCACTTCCCTGGGCAGCCTGTTCCAATGCCTCACAACCCTTTCAGTAAAGAAGTTCTTCCTAACATCTAACCTAAAACTCCCCTGGCTCAACTTAAGCCCATTCCCCCTCGTCCTGTCACCAGGCATGTGGGAGAACAGACCAACCCCCACCTCACTACAGCCTCCCTTGAGGTACCTATAGAGAGCGATAAGGTCGCCCCTGAGCCTCCTCTTCTCCAGGCTGAACAAGCCCAGCTCCCTCAGCCGCTCCTCGTAGGACTTGTTCTCCAGGCCCCTCACCAGCTTCGTCGCCCTTCTCTGCACCCTCTCAAGCACCTCCATGTACTTCTTGTAGCGAGGGGCCCAAAACTGAACACAGTACTCGAGGTGCGGCCTCACCAGAGCTGAGTACAGGGGATTAGGCCAACATGTCTTCTCTGAAACTGGCAAGCTAACCATAAGGAGCAGATTTTTTAGGGAGCTGCTGCTAATTTCATGTGTCTTAAACTGTAATCGTTATCAGATTCAGATAAAGTAAACAATGGTGCAAATGGACAGTAGGAAATAAATTTGTTTTCATTGGAGCAGAAATAAGATGAAGTATGTTTGTTCCTGAATAAAGCAAATATGGCTATTGACTGAGTGCAGCTCACTTGGATGGTTCAAATTAACCAGGTATTCAGGCCTTGATGTTCATATCTGTTACACGGGCAGAAACTATTCTGAGAGCTTGTGTACAACACTACTTCATTACTTGCAAGTATGTATTCACAGCAGCTTTTCTACTTGAAAGAAAAATGCTCTAAAATAGCTCAAAACTGTGAATTTAAGGACAAATAAAAGTTCAAATAAAATTGGTTAAACCTATTTTGATGTGGTTATTTTTTTCAAAAGGGCAAACAGGGACAAGAAATTAGGAATCCGGGATATGGGACAGAGCCAGGAGAAACAGCCAATGAGAGCAGGAAACTGAGCAAGGGTTTATTCAGATATAGAAGAATTTGTAACCCTGATGTACATTTTTCTTAGAGCTGAAATAAGATGCAGGACTCCTGAATTTCAGCATACCTTTATTATCAGCATATATTAATGAAACTCACTAAGAAAAAGCACAGTTCATTATTTCCCTTTAATGTCTATGCTCACATCTGTTTTAAACAGTAAAGATAAAAAGCACAGTTTCCTAATGGATCTGGAGCTGAAAAATAATTAGAAGACCCCTATAAATGTGCATATTTTCAAAAAGCTTATCAGCAGTTGTGGAATGAACCTTTCTTCTTCTTCTTCTTCTTCTTCTTCTTCTTCTTCTTCTTCTTCTTCTTCTTCTTCTTCTTCTTCTTCTTCTTCTTCTTCTTCTTCTTCTTCTTCTTCTTCTTCTTCTTCTTCTTCTTCTTCTTCTTTCTTCTTCTCCTTCTCCTTCTCCTTCTCCTTCTCCTTCTCCTTCTTCTTCTTTTTCTTCTTCTTTCCCAAACTGTAATAGTGTTTCTTCAAATATTTATTTACTCATTCATGTAAGTTAAATATATACCCAAGTGCATTGTATGATAATGGGATAATACCTTCTGTTTACATACTCTTGTAGTTACTATGTGACTTGTGGTTCAACATACTGCAGGTTTCAAATGCAGGTTAATGACTGTAGTCATTAACAAAAAACAAACAAACAAACAAAAAGATAATTTAATATTAAGGTTACATTTTTGTTTTCAAATATATAATCTACCTTTTTCAAATTTTATTTTTACATTCAAGGACTATAAATAATAAGGAACATTTGTTACTTTTACTTTTTCTGCCAAAGGTACTATAGAGGGAGTTGACACAAAGTTAGATCATAAGGGAAGGAAATAGCATGCAATTTCTGTTCTTAGGACAAAGAGATCCTTAGACAGAGTTTGACTTTGCAAGAATATAAGAGCTATTTTCATTCAAGAAATGATTGACTTATCCAATTCATGTTGCATGTATCAACTGGAAACAATTACCTTTTGAAAGAGGAAGGTTTCAATTTTAGAATGAGTGAGCACCATCTGTAATTTAGTGCCTTCAGGCTGCCTTAACTAAAAAGTTCAATAAGTTAAAGCCAGGAAAAGGGAAGAAAGAAAAAGAAAAAGAAAAAGAAAAAAAAAAAAAAAAAAAAAAGGAACTTCAAATGTTTCCAGAAAGAATGAGTCTTTTAGTTTTTTGTTTGCCCACAGATGATTATCCTTGTGAGATGGTTGTAAGTACTGCTTCTTTTTTTAACCATTTTCTGAGTTTGTTTGAAGTGTCAGTACTACACCATTGTGAGGATGTAGTCCAGATGTCGTCATTTTGAAGTTCAGGATGATGATGGATTATCCTCAGCCCTGTTTATAAACAGAGTGCAAATGTTGAACCAGTGTAAGAGCCCTGCTTGCCCTTCATATTAGAAATAAATAACTTTTTTTTTTTTCATTCCAAAGAGCGTTCTAGAAATTCCATTAAAAAACATTTTAAATCAGAAAAAAGCCACAAGCATTCATACAGAAACATTAGCTTTTTTTGATCTTCATATGAAGCATTTCAGCAACAGTCAAATTGCAAAACACATCAGCTATGTTATAAAAAAAAAATCTCAAAATGGGTTCTTATCTGACTTTTATCCTAAGAATGCATATAAGCATACTGTTGGTCCACAAAGCAGGTTTGGAGATATCGAGAAATGTCTTTATGATATGGTTTTCAATCATATTGCTTAGGACAGAACTGGAAATACTGTTTTCATAGACACATGGTTTTGAAGTATGTTAACACTTCTAATCACCTCCACACTTAGAGGAAATATTTTTAACTAGATTGGAAATAATAATAATAATAATAATAATAATAGTAAATAAATAAATAAATAAATAGTAATAATAATAATAATAATAAACAGTTTTAACTGAATGGTATGCAGTCTGCTAATAAGGTTTAGACTGTTATTTTATACCTTAAGTTTCTTCTGTGTTATAGTATTTACATCTTGTTAACCATTAGTAATATTATTCAGACCTGGTGTTATTTTCCCCAATCTAATATTTACTGTTTGCTCTTTACAAGGACCACAATTATTTAAGTTAATATCTGGGTGTCTTGTAAACCATCTTGCCTTCTTCTTTTTCTAAATACCATGTGTACCCTAGCTAAGAAATTGAACAAAAATCAATCAATAAAATATTAAGGGTTTATAAATCCCAAGCATTTCTCACCTGATTATGTATAAAATTCATCTGTTTTATCTTTTTGTTTGTGGTGGTATTCTTGAATCAATCGTATCATCTCTCTTCCAAGGTTTTTTGCCTCAGCTAAAGAGAGTGCTCTAGCCTTTGCAGACTCAAGGGTTGGAAGGGTGGAATACAAGGTGCAAACACAGAACCAATTTGACCCAGGAGCTATACAGCTACTTTCTCACAACTATGCCATGGTGAAGATATAGTCCAGATGTCATCATTTTGAACTTCAAAATGATGATGGATTATCATAGGTTGACATAAAGGCATGGATATTGCTTACCAATTACCATCACAGGCAAGACAGACTCAAATTAAATTTATTAATCAAATATTTATCAATAGTCAGAAATAACTACAAATTAAAACTGCTCCTTCTCTCACCCTCACTGCTCTCTGCTGTGCAGTGTCCTCTCTTCCCCAGGCTGCCCCCCACGCGCCACCATCTTGGCTGCAGGGCCCGGCCATGCCTTGGAGTGGGGCCATTGGAGCTGGCTGGGGCTACCCCAGCATCATGTTATACAATGCTCAGCAGTTGTCATCCCTGTTGTTATATATTCTGCCAATACAGAAAGATAATTAATATCTTCAGACAAATGAGTAAAGCTTTTACTGTATGAAATCAGCCTTTGAATTCAATGGTGTATTTTAATCCTTTCATTAAGAGTATCTGAGAACAGACTATTAAATGAACAGTCCTGTGATAACACCACTTAAAGCAGGGAACATTACAGGGGAAACACTATCAGAAAGTTTTCAAAGGCATTTTGAATTTTAAAAAGTGTTGAAAGTGTAGGGATTATCTGTTACATTATGTCTTTTTTTTTTTATCTGCCAGCAAATATGAAACAGTGACCTAAACTAATGCTCTCAAGTGCACACATATGTGGCTGACACTTTATTCTTTAATTTTTAATAGTTTTTTACTTTTTTTTTTCAGATCTGCTCTTCCCCTGAGTTCAAGAATAGTCAGACATGGACCATGTGTATAGTTTACTTCTGAGTCTATATGGGAAGAGTCCACAAAGACAACCTGTTACATAGTATGTAGCTATTCAAAATAATTTAATGGAATAAATGGTTCATTAAAAAGTTTCATGAGATTATTGCAAAGTTATTCTCATTTACTTAAGCACTTACAATTCTTTATTGCAAACGAACACCTTCAAAATAAAATTAAAAAAAAAAAAAGTGCTGTTAAATACATTTTTCTGAAATGTGTTTCTGTAACCAAGCAAACAACCAAATAACTTAACAGTTTTGCCAAATGTCACCCATCGTGGATCAATACAAAAAATAATTTTTCTTCTTGAAGTCCAGTGCAGAGCAGCCTGTGGTCAGTATCACACAGTTGGCTTTTCTACTCATAATTTTCATGGGAAAACTGTTAAGTAAATCCTACTTGTAAATCTCTGTAGCACTCCAAGCAACCTCATTATACCAGTGTATTTCCCTAATACTGCAGAGTGCAGATCCAGCTCTGTGATATAGATAAGAAAGATCATAAGCTGTCAATGGAAGTACTTTTTATGGTAAGGTGACATCAGTTGTAGCTTCTGTTCAATGGGTTCAATGTTAAGTACAATAAAAGCATTTTCAAATGCCTGACTGCACTGCAACTTACTTAAACTATGACTAAGCATTTTGAAATTTAAAAATAAAATAAGGAATTTTTAGTGCACTGTGAATAACCCAAGAATACTAAATAAGAAAATTACTCTAGCAGTAATACTGGATGTGTCTCACATGTCTATTAAATCTTTTGAAGCAGTCAGCTAGCACAGGCTTGAACAGGTGAAGGCAGACCTGAATTATCACAAAGTCTCCACCATGGCCTTTCATTAAAAGCTTTGAGAGAATCATCTACCATAAGCACATAATTAGTTTGGGGAATTTGTGGCTTTTACAACATGCTGTAGCAAACAGTGTTAAAGTTTCAAGGGTTTTGACTTGTAGAGGATGGGTCCATCAGTAGCTAGTGAATATTTTGCTAAATGCAGTCTCACATTATTAGCTGTTTAACATGGAGCTGTTTAACAATTCCAGACATGAAATACTCTCTGTGCACCTGGTTTACACATACACTTTCTTAGGCATTTGGTAGTAACCAATGCTGATGATATGACACTGAACTAGACAGACCTTTAGTCTGACCCAGGACTGAGCTTTTATGTAAGCTTCAATTTTTGTCTACACAATTTCCTTTTCTCCACCCTCTTCTCCTCTACGTTATTAGTTCATATCCTTTTATATTCCTTTTGTTTTTGAGTTATGTAAAATGTTTTCACCACTCACTGCTATTAGTTATCACTTGAGTGCACAATTCTGTTCCAGGCCACAAACCCTTCAGAGAAAACAGACTCTCCAAGAGCAATGCTATTTCTTTGATGTCACTGCACTGGAGAGGGGAAAATGGCCAAGATATCCCTTGAAGCTATCCTGTACAATCAGGATGCTTTACTTCCAGTTGTTTTGTTTCTGTTTGTTCTGTGCAACTAATGTACGAGAACATAGGGAAGTCTGAAGTCCTCAATATTTTCTTTTAAAGTACACCACACTTATTCAAATCAGCTAATTTATTTTATTTTATTTTATTTTATTTTATTTTATTTTATTTTTATAGGTACTGGACTTGCTGTTGCTGTTAGAAATCTTGCTGTTCTCAAGAACTCATATTTTAATAGGGATTAGATAATCATAACACAAAGGGAATTTATAGCAGGAATAAAGATATGAATAACTCTCTCACTGTCTTTTAAAGTTAGTGGATTAATTGTATGCCTCCTAACTTACTCAGGTTCCCAGAAGGCCCAGGTTACAGCTCACGGTAAGAATAGTAAAGCAAAAGTAAATTGCAAAGATATTAAGTTGATGTCAAAGATGCGATGTCCATGTTTTGATTTTTGGAGAATTAATTTGACAAGATCAGCTTTAACACAGACACTTTAAAAATAGTACCACCAAAAAATCTCCTCACAGAAATTAATCTAGGGATATTATTCAGTAGTAGAAAATACCTGTTAGACCCTTCTTTTACCTGTGATTGCTACTTAAGCTCAATTTGTCAATCAGCATATTCCAAAAGATTTTTTAAGCTATATTTTTAAATATAAGAAAAAAATACTTTTTGTGACTTTAAAAATATTTGATTTCAATTGTAGTTCATGGTTTATGAACTTACAACAAAAGAGCATAAGTACATTGGAAGACAAGCTGTCATTCAGCCTGTTTTTCCTTCTGCTTAAGATGTGGTCAGTTTCAGCTTTCTATATCACTTGCTAAAATAAACCTTGCCAGTTTACCTTGCTAAATTGATCTTTCCTTTTTCTAAGGGATGGGTTAGAGAGATTGAAGTTATGGCTTCATTAAACTTTCTGCTGATTAAATGTTTCTGGAAGAGAAAAATAGAAACCATAAAATAGAAACCCTTGTTCCTATTTTGACCTCTGTCACAGATTAATCAGGATGAGCCTCATTACATTACAGTTAGGGGGTAGCCTGATTTACCACTCTATAAAAACAAAAAGTTGAATAATCGGGCATGCACATATTTTGAGAAATGTAGTTGTCACTAACAATAGTAATCCACCTTCCTGAAATGATCACCTTCTACCTTAGTTTCCTTGGACCTATTCTCTTGGTTTTCAATATTCACAGCTATTAAGATAAAAAATAGTTATACAATAAAAGAACAGAGGAAACAGTACATTTTCTCTACCACAAAATGTGAAGCTATGAAGAGGACTGTGGAAGATCTACAGCCAATCCTCTGCTCAATAATTTTTTGAGTAGGTTACATATAACAACATCACGGGCCACCAGTGACCAGACACAAAGAGGAATTCAAAAGTAGATATTAGCTTTTACTTCGATATATCTCTTTTCCCCTCAGTCTCACTCTCATGCTAACTCTTAGTAGATTCAATTATAGCTTCTTTCATTTTCAAAACTCATTAGCACCAGCCTCGCAGCTTCACAAGGCAATAGCCCAGAAGGGACCTAAGCACAATCTCCTCTCTGACCAGCAATTTTGAAAGCTTTTCTCCACCATGGGAAAACTTCCTCACACTTTGTCTTTGTATGTTAGGCCACCTACCTGCTCATAAAAACTTTTTTTTTTTTTCCCCTAAGTGGTTATCTCTTTCCCATTTTGACTGAAGTTCACCACTGGGTTTGTTTTGTTTTGTTTTGTTCAGGGGGAGGAGAGCTGGGAGGAAATGGGAGTTGAGGTGCTGAAAGATGGTTGTGCTGAGCCCTTCACAAATGACTAAACTCACCTAATCACATGAGGAAGAATCAGCTGACCTCCAAACCTCAGCAAAAATTGGTTCATCCAGGAACAGTAATTAAAGTGCATTTGATACAATTGTCTAAAACAGCTGTGCAATTATACTATTTTTTTCTAAAATGCAAATCTTAAAGTCGTTACGTATGTTCAAATTATTGGATGTTGGTGTGTCGTGGTTCTGCTCGAGTGGGCAGCTGAGCTCCACCACAGCCACTCTCTCACTCCCCCTCCTCAAAGAGGAATGGGGAGAAAATATGGGAAAAGGCTCAAGTGTTGAGATAAGGACGAAAAAATCACGCAGTAATTATTGTAACGGGCAAAACAGACTCATCATAAGAAGATAGTAAGATTTATTGCTCATTACTAACAAGCTAGAGAAGTGAGAAACAAAGGAAAGAAACCAAAAGCACCTTCCCCCCCCCATCCACCCTCTTCCACCTCCTCCCCCCGAGCGGCACAGGGGAACGGGGGAATGGGGGTTATGGTCAGTCCACAGCACTTCTTCTCTGCCGCTCCTTCTCGGTAACTCTCGTCCCCTGTGCTGTGGGGTCCCACCCACGGGATGCAGTCCTTGATGAACTGATCCAGCATGGGCTTCCCACAGGCAGCAGCTCTTCCAGAACTGCTCCAGATATGGGTCCGTACCACTGGGTCCATCCCTCAGGAGAAAACTGCTCCAACCTGGCTCCCCTACGGGCAGCAGCTCCTGCCAGGTCACCTGCTCCTGCGTGGTCTCCTCTCCATGGGCTACAGGTCCGGCCCAGACTCTGCTCCGGCAGGGGTCTTCCACAGGCGGCAGCCTCCGTCGGTGCAGGGCCACCTGCTCCACTGTGGTCTCCTCCATGGGCTGCAGCATGGAACCCTGCTCCACCGTGGTACTCCATGGGCTGCAGGGGGACATCCTGCTTCACCATGGTCCTCACCACAGGCCGCAGGGGACTTCTGCTCCGGCGCCTGGAGCACCTCTCCCCCTCCTTCTACACTGACCTTGGCACCTGCAAGGCTGTTTTCTCACTCCCTTCACTCTCCCGGCTGCTGTGTGGCACAGTGTTTTTTTCCCTGTCTTAAATATGCTCTCACAGAGGCATAAAACAACATCGCTTATTGGCTCAGCTCTGGAAAACAGAGGGGCCCTTACTAAACATGGGGCAGCTTCTAGATCTTTCTCACAGAAACCACCCCTATGGCCCCCTGCTACCAAAACCTTGCCACGTAAACCCACTACATGGTGTCTCATTTTGTAGAGCTTATTTCCTTAGTCATCCAGGTAAACTAGAGGATTTCATTCAAAATTCCTTTATAACCTTTCCTGTTGTTTTGTATTAATATCTCAATTTAATCTAATTTTCCCTGTCTTTCCCCTTCCTATTCAGTATTCTTATAGGCACTGCACCTTGAAACTAGTTCAAATCCAGAACACAACCTATAAATCTATTCTACAGGCACAATCCCATACTCCCTATGATGCAAAGTAAATAAGCAGTTTCTGGAGAGAGGTGAGCTATCTCTGACGGCCTCAGCACTTCACAGGGGTAAGTTCCACACAGGTTTTCTTTCCATTTGTGTGGCATTTGCTTCCATTCTGTGGCATCTAATGCCCCTCTTGCAATAGTAAAGGGCTTGGGAAACCCAACACATTTTCTGAATTCAGTACTAGTGTTAAGAACTTCAGGGTTCATTTCTGCAATGCCAAATGCCACTAAGTATACATCCTCTACATCTGTCCTTTACTGTCTTGTTGAAACCCCTATATGAAAAAAATTTATTGAACTGATTTTATTTTGGCAAAATATGTTGATGGATTGATACGAAATATCATATAAGAGGTAGATAATTGTTATCTCAGGTGTAGAGCCACAATTAGATATTAAGGGAGAGGTCACAGTGCAGGTAAAAAATATAAATAAATATGTATTAGCTAAAAAAAATGTTAAGGAAAGTGAATGTGCTTTTCTTTTCTCGATACTCTTAGATCTATTGTAAAGGGAGTTTATTTTGTTATAATCAGTAGTGAAATTAATGCTATCAAGCATCACTTCAGGTACTTGGTTAGCATCATTTGCTATGTAAGGAACGATTCGGATTTCATTAGAATGATCTGAATAGTTGGAAGATATAAACAGAACAAGACAATGCCACTTCACCTTTAAAAGGTTTTAATTAACTTTCTACAACATAATATAATAGGTAAAGTGAAAACGAAAGTTAATTGAAATATTTTCTTCTCTTGAAACTTCGTAGTGATCTTACCTCTTACTCATTACAAAAGATGATTATTAGGTTTAAAGTAATATTTCAAAAAAACAGGTATGGGAATTGTGTTTGTGTGAAGAAGTGGAACCACAAGGCAGGCATGTGAGGCTAAAATACCTGTCTGAACATGTTGAGGTCACAGTGGTTTAACAGTTTCTTTTTCCAGAATTTGAAATGCATATAAACATAGGGCAAACCAGGAACTGATTAATATGTTATTAAGTCTATGCATTGTGCTTACCTGAATCTATATGCATGTTGCATTCTTCCTTGTCTGTGAAAGCTGTAATAAGACAGAATATTGTACAAATATTTGAATCTCTGCACTAAGTCTCCTCCCACCTTTTCCTAGTGTACAAAGGTGACCAAGGTCTCACATTGTCAGGAGAATATAATTTTTTATGCATAAAGACAGAAAATTAATTCTGGTCTGAGCAGAATTAAGTTTCATTGCTGCTTGCTAGTCACAGGCAGTATAGACAGCATGCAAAAAGGGTTCAAAAGATGGATAATGTGTAGACACATGCTTATATATGTATGCTTATATATGTCTGGAATTCATTGACTTTTACCTCAAAAATATCTTCACATTAGTAAAGGCTTTCTATTCTAAATTCTTGCAGACAAGGAATGCTTTAAAACATGGCTCTGACTCAGGCTCTCTTAAGACAGAGTTGCTGATAGCATAAGGTATCACTGCCTCATCAAGATTTAGCAGGCCTGTCAAGATCTAGACAGGGATGTGATGAGTTCTGCCACTCCAGGTCTGGCTGTATTGGCACAGAACACTGTTCTGAGTATGTGTGTCCAGATAGGCAAGGCGAGGTTTTCTTTTGGTTCATGCAGTATGTTCACCTGGAAAACAACTCTAATCCAACCTGTTCAAATCACATGTGGGGTTCCACCATCTACATTTTACCTCCTATCTAACCAGTGGCAACATCCTCCAATTAATAATTAGCAGAATAACCCATGTTCTTGCATTTTGACTTCTGCATCTTCATGTGTCAGTGCAAACCCATTCTCATCTGTGGTGTAAATAAAGCATTCTCCAGCAGAAGAGCTTAGGGGATAGAAGTGCCTTAAATAAGCATAAGAAGAATCTGTCTGGAGTAACTGAACTATGAAATTACAGAAGCACTCAGGACATTTTCTCCATCTCAGAAGTTGCCTTCCTAAAACTGAGTTAGGAGAAGCTCTGATTCAATAAAGAGTTTTTACATGATCAGCTTAGTGTTATCAAATCAAATTTATACAAAACAAAGAATGCTGTAATAGCCCTATTGACTATAGGTTGGTCTGATACTAATTTGACTGAAGCATCGTGCATGTGATATATGTGTATAAATCTTGCAAAGAAGCTGTGTCTCTAGGATCAACTCTCACCTGGCACAAGAGCAGAGTAGGGAAGATTATTTGAACTGTGATCTTGCCTCATCCACAAACTTGATATGTTAACAGGAATTATCTTGTTAGAGCAGCAGGACAAAATCATAAATCTTGCCTTGGAGAACAAACTACGTGTCTGAGGAAGACTTTATGACCTATCTTTCTGCCCTTAGGGATCCCATGTTTGGTCAAAACATCTACTCTGAACAGATGCCTGCATGTTATAGTATTTTTCCCCACCCTGTTTCTTGAACCTTTTGATAAACTTTTTTTTTTTTTTTTTTTTACAGAAGAATGAGAGAGGGTATATTTTCTGTAAATTTGTAAATTCAGAGCAGCTCTAATGTCAATGCATTTGACAAACAAGCTATGTACCAGTAAATGTAATTGTAAATATAATACACAACTTGAGAAAGTCAGTGTTTTTTTTTTTTTTTTTTTCCCTAAGTGTAATGAGCCTTTTTTATTTTATTTATTTATTTATTTATTTTTCCACACAGTTTATGTGAATTAACATATTACATGCTTCTGGAGCTGCTAATCCATGTTTGACTGCTGGGTCTGAACAAGTATATTGCTGTAGAATTCAGGTGTCTGATGTTTATGAGCAAACTACATATATATTTTTAAGCTGTAATTTTTCACAAGAATTCTTACATGTTGGTGTGCAGTAAAGAAGTTTCTGCACTGAATTTCCTATTCCCCACCCTTAATTCATTAAAACCCAGTGGCAGGCATTATGTATGCACATCAGATATTGTAGTGAATAAAATTTAAATCTCCTAAATGCTTTCCTCTTCTGTCTTAAATTTGAATGGCAAACAATCACTGCACACACAAGCAGTTAGACTGCATGATTCAGTTCAGTACCTACCATTCACCTAATATTTCCTACCACAGAAAAGATGAAACTACAATTCTATCATCATCCATTACCAAGTTACCTTTCTCACTTGTAATGTTTTTTAATATTCTTGAAAAAGAAAATATTACCCTTTGCCAGTGAACTCCTAAAGATTATTCCGCTATAAACAATATTCAAAAATTGGAAAATTCCCACTTTTTATTATTTTTTTTAATATGGGAATTCATAAAGTATGGCTGAGTAAGCTCTAGTTTCCCAGTTAAGCTCCAATTTTGCACCACCTCATTTACTTCTACACAGGCCAAGTGATGTCAGTGGGAAACAGACCAAGTACAAGCGTGGGTCTTTATAAATTCTAATCTGGGATTGAAGCTGCTATTTAACTTATAGTTTTAAAAATTTGCATATCCTATTTTTCCACTCCAGTGTAAGATCTCAATCACAATGCATAAAACAAACCTGAAGCTTGAAATGCAGAACCTTCCATGCACTATATGCCTGTTGAGACTGACATAAGAATGTGTCCACTATTAATTTATGCCTCTAATTCTACACTTCCTTCTGCCCCAATTTGATTTTATTATGTATTTTAACAGAATATTTCATGTCGGATTTTGGAGACTCTGTTGGTTAAATATATTTCTGTTGGCTTATTCCAATACGTGTTTCATTGTAAAAGCTGACATAATATAAAGTCTGAGAAACAAAACAAAACAAAAAACAAACAAACAAACAACAAAAAAAACTGTAAAATTTTTTATTAATGTTTATATTACTTCTAATCCTTTAGAATTTGCTGTCTTCTTGACTAGTCACATAGTGCATGGATGCTTCTTTTTCTTCCATAATTGGACATGGCCAGTCCACATTCTGATAATAATGCTCTAAAGGGGATTAAGAAAACTCAACCTGTTTAAAAAAGTTTTGCTCTGACATACATGCATAGTGTATTTGTTCCATACACTCACAGCCATAACTGTCCAAAGCAGTCAAATCTCTTTAATAGATAGTTTATGATCTACCTATATGAATTTTAATGGAATGTTTGTTCATTTGTTTAAGAATAATCATGCATAAGAACAGCTCATACTTAATTTATATTACAATGTATATATATTTCTTTAGAAATACGACATTGTTGATATTAATAGAGGCTTCTATATCTGTAATTTTAACTGTAAGGGTCTCAATCCTATCAGTAGTAAGGGGCTCTGTGTGGAAGTAGAAGACAAAATGTTTTCATTCTTTTCTCCCAGTGAATCTGAATTAATTAAAAAAAAAAAAAAGAATACAAAAAAATATGTTATTTGTAATCTAAGTATTATCAGATATTTATGTATAATGAGTACAAATTCATCTTTATTCAGTAGACTTACCTATGGCATTTATCCACTGCTAAGAGTCTGACTATGCTGTTGCTGCGCTCTTCTATCATGGAATTTGATTAAATCCAAAATCCATACAAGAAGACATTCTCAAATTTCATTCTATATGAACTTATTATTATAGAATTTGGTTAAACGAAGCAAGCTGAAGTTCTGAGTTTTGCTCAACTACAAGATACCTGGCAAGTCCAATGAGAAAGTATTGGAAGAAGAGACCATTGGTAATGTGTACACTTAGCTGTTACATCATGTTGTCATGCTTGCATAGCAGCTGAGAGTAAGATAAAAGCTGCTGGTAAAATGGATGAGGTGAACTAAATGTCCATAGAAGGCAGACATAATCCTCCACCTCAGTGACCTAATATGGGCCATAAATCTTGTGTATGAGATACATTCATAAGGGAAATCCTTTGTTGATTAATCTAATAGATGGATTAATTAGCAGCAAGTGAACTGGTGAGGTGAATGAAATGCCTCTAAAAAAAAGTTACAAATCAGTGATAGAGTAACCCTTTGAATTGCTGTTCTTCTCTATATAATAAAGAACATCTGCTCCTGCCAAGGATCAAAAAGTAGTTTGCTGTCATATTAAACAAAGCCAAGACATAGCTGCAGTTCAGAGTAAGATGGATAGCAGGTACTCAAAAGGTAGAGATTTGCCATAAACAATGGGTTTTAATAGCGTTCTTTGTTCAAAGGTGAAGTAGAGAGGAAGAGTTAAATGTTGACAGAAAGCAGAGAACAGTATCCTAAAGTTTATTTTGTGTGGTGTCTCTCAGAATCTTATCAGAAATTATGTGTACTAGAAGTAAGGCTCCTTATACATATGTAGCATTGAAAAACTTGCAGACATAGAGGTTCTACCTATACACATAGCACCAGAGGATATAAACACTATTACCTAATGGATTCTGTGTCCTCCACATGCTGGTGCTGTAAAGAAATACAGATTGAAAACTGAGACTGGAAATAAGTAGATTAAGTGATTCTCATGTGATAGATGACATCTGTGCATATGGCAAGAACTAATGTTTTCAGGAGCCAGTTTCAGAGTAGGAACGAGTACACTTTTGATCTCATATTATCTTCTGTGGATAGTTGCCCCAGAACAGTGTCCTAGATGAGGCAGTGGACTGGCAGTGGACAACAGCAGGAGTATGACGCAACATAAGGTCCATGCCATTGGTTTACACCTCAGTATCTTGGGCAGCTCCACCCATTTGCACCTCACTGAATGCCCACATTGCATGCATGCCATGGGTCCATCAGAGGTGTTGGTATAAGCATCCATTCCCATCACCATCCCTCAGCTTCCGCCACCCATCTGACATAAATTGCCCCCTGCTGGTTGGTGTTGATGTATTTGAGGACAAGTATAAGACTTCCACCTCAGGGTCATTTCATCCTATGAGATGTTGTAGTGTTTTCACTCGGGTGGGCAGCCAAGCTCCACCACAGCCACTCTCTCACTCCCCCTCCTTAAAGGGAAAGGGGGAGAAAATACAATACAAAGGGCTCAAGGTTTGAGGGAAGGAGGGAGAGATCGCATAACAATTATTGTGATGGGCAAAACAGACTCAGAGTAGAAAGATTAGTAGCCTATTACTAACAAGATAGAGAAGTGAAAAACAAAGGAAAGAAAATAAAAACACCTTCTTCACATCCACCCTCTTCCAGCTCCTCCTCCTGAGCAGTGCAAGGGAATGGGGAATGGGGGTTGTGGTCAGTCTATAGCATTTTGTCTCCGCCACTCCTTCTTAGTCAGTACTTTTAAGAACAAAAAATATGAACTCAGAAATTTCCTACCTGATAACATCCCACAAAAAGTAACTGTATTTTTCATCTAAATAAAAATAAAAGTACTTAGATTGGTGGTCCAACATTCTCTCTCTCTACAATAAGTGAAAAGATAAGTTTCATAAGGATCATATATATTATCAGGATCATTTATACTATGGATCTGGATCATATATACTAAGGATCATTTATACTATGAAGAGTATTCAGGAATTCATCTGATTTGTACCACCATTGTCAATCTTATAATTTGAACCTAACATTTTAAACCGTGTGTTGAGAATCCTTGGATCAGCATTGTTGCCCTAGGCTGGTCTTAATAGTCATATATATTGGTATACATCCAGTACAAGATGTTAGCTTATTTGTTAAATCTTTCAACTTCAGTTCAAGTTATTTCAGTGAAAAAAAAAAAAAAAAAAAAGAGAGAGAAAAAAAGTAACAGCAGTGGCGGTATTTTACTGTAGCTAACAAAAATAAGAGCAGTTTTCCTTCAAAGGAAAAAATATTGGAGCTTTGCCTTAAGAAAACCAGTTGTACCCACTATAGACACTACAGCTGCATTACTAGGAAATTGCTCATGGGAGGCTGGAACAGCATGGAAATCAGTATTTATTCTTTTGATGAAAGTAAGCCTGATCACAAAAGATATCTGAAGTTCTACCCTCCCCCCTCCCAAAAAAAAAAAAAAAAAAAATCCAAGAGCCAAAGTTTTTCACATCACTTCATCCGTATGTTTGTGAGTATGCATATATACATAAATGTGCACACACATACATTTCCCTTTTTTTCTGTTAGTAGAAACAAAGTTTAAACGTTTGACTTATCTGCATTCATGTCATGAATCACTATCAGAAATAAGATTATTACATGAGATGTCCACACTTCTGGGCTTCTACACTGAATGCCAGTAGGACTTCAGTCTGTCACCTTAGAACAGAAATTCAGTCTGTCTCCAGTGACTTGCTTGGAGTTCTGTGGGTTGTACAAATACAGATGACAAGAATCAGTATCCTCTATTCCCCCATCTACCTGCATGTTTATATTCTGTATTTTTACTTTTAAAAGTCAGGGGTTTCTGGAAACTGCCAACACTTAACAGGAACATAATTTATTTATTATATATATATATTTATATATTTATATATTTATATATAAATATAAATAAAATATATAAATATAAATATTTATATATTTTATTTATGTTTTTATATATTTATTATATAAAAATAATTTATTGATAACTACTCAGTACAAAAATAGAATATACATATATATATATAAGAATGTCTTCTAAATAAAGGAAAATATACATTTTAAATATAAAGGAAATAGGAAATAGGAAACGTACTGATTGCTTCCAAGTTTTGGTGTCTAAGCTGATGCCTTCTTATGTGTAATAGCTATCTCCTTCGTGATTTAGGAAAATTAGCTTTGGAGAAAGTTTTCAGTATGCCTAAAGAGTGGCACTATCTGAGCTGGGAAATTGTATGTCTGTTGTATTTTCCAGGCTAAATATTTTTTCAAAGCTAGAGGAAAATCTACTCTAGCCTCTCTTTTCAAAATGCTGTGTTCATAAGTAAACTTTGTCCAGTTTCGCTTCTCTCTCTCTCAAAAGTACTCAAATTCTGCCATCTTTACTTAGGATAAAGTGCAGCTTACTTCATTAATAGTGCCAGATAGTTTCCATAGAGTCAAATATAATACAAGTAAGACAGATTATATTGCCTGTCCTCAGCTGCACTTTCTTCTTCAACATTTTTTCTTCTTTTTAAATGCAAGATGTGAATGTAAAACAATTGCTGAATGGGCTATTTTGTATCCTAACAAAATATAACTAGTGACAGTCGAGTTTTACGGTATAAAATAAAATAAATAAAAGAAGCATGTAATACTTGGAATGCAAGGGACTACAGAGAGACAAAGAAAGGAAATTACCCTTTTGGGATCTACCAAGTGGATTGTTTCACTATAAGCATTTCATAATATTACTGGGGAGAAAGAAAATTTCATTCTTCCAGGCGTTTTACTGGCATCTTATCTTTCCAGTGAAATTTTAATAACAAATGTACTTCCTTCAATATGCTCCAGACAATTCCAAGGACACCTCATTTTTATTTTGAATGCAAGTGTGTTTTAATGAGATTTATAATATAACTGCTTACAGGAAACAGAGAGGAAGAACAGTTCAGATTGTAAATGTAAATTGTCTCACCATCAACTTTGATGCAATGACAACAATTTACATCAGCTGACATTTGCACCTGTGTTATTTATTATTCCATCCTATGTGGTTGGGAAAAGGGAATACTTCCCAATTTACTTTTTTTTTTTTTTTTTTTTTTTTTTTTAATAGCCTCCCTTGTATATATTTTTTTCTAGGTTTCTGAAAATCTTCAGATTTAGCTGCCAAAAATTGAAGCCAAGCTGAAATTATAATCATCCACTGTTTCAAGTCTAGCTCCATTTCAGTGTTGCCTTGAGAAAAGATAAATAAAACAACTAAAAACAGATCTGAGATGACTTAGATAAAGGATTAACAGCAATGCCAACCATGGATACCAACCGTAACAATATTTAGACATAAACTAGAGACTTCTCTCACTTCTACCTGGTTAAAAAGTAGCCCATGTTTTCTGAAATGCTCATTTGATGCTGTGATGAAACAGTTATATACATGTAAACACTGATGATAACTGAACAGTTAGAAATGCAAAAATATTACCAATGCAATAACATTTCTGAAACATTTTTGAAGTTTATTCTACAGTAACAGTGGTTAGAAGATCTTACTTTTGTCACTGCTACATATGACACTCCTACTATCCACTTCCACCTCAAGTTCCACTGTTTCATTTATACAGGTGGTAGTTAGTCATACCAAATAATTAATCATGAAGATATTTTTACTCCTAATATATATTTTTTTCTAATTTCCCTTATGCACAATGGAGCTAAGATAAAACAAACTAAACAACCTCCATTAACATTATATATGCTGAAGACTAGTCAATGTTCATAAAGAAACACTCAAGTTCAAACATGGATGCCTGTTTTCAAATGTGTTGTTAGTATGTTGTCATTTAAAGATCTTCTTGCCTCCAAACAGCAAGAATCAAGTGTCTGCTGGATTTGTTAATAAATATATTGGATACTAACAAGGTAAAAACCCATTAGCTAGGAGAAACCTGTATTAACCCAATATTCCGTGTTCCATAAGGATGAACAGTTCAGTCATGTAACCAATAAGAACTGTATTGTGAGAAAGCAAAACTTCAAGAAAATTTGTAATTGATGTCACACCATCTCATCTAGGAAAGGGACATGGGTTAGGTGATTGTAATTGATGAGTATATTAAATAAAACAATTCATTGATAATATGTCTACTAGAGTAGATGGGTTTCATTTTAGGACTGAGAGTTTCCTTTCAAGAAAATATATCTATAGCATTTGGCACAGCCAGATTCACTTACTACTTCTGACCATCTATAAATTAGTTTCATAATAGACACATTTCATAGTAATTTTGAAGAATTTTGCTGAAAACTGCAACGACATTACTTCTAGTTCTGAACCTTTTATAGTTCTCCTATGAAGTAGGAGAGTCAAAGCAAAATAAAGAATCAATATAAGATATAAACATATCAGTAAGATGATCTCTCATACAGCTTCCCCTTTTTTAATAAAGACTTCCTTCTGAGAATTCAGTATCTGTTTCTGTTTCAAAGCCAAATTTCTGTCATCAGGAATCCTATTGAGAAAGGCTGCTGAAGGCAAGAGAGATATTAAATATCTAGAGTTTTGATTATATGGACATTTCCACATGAGATGGTTCAAAATATTTGTAGCCATTGGGTAGAATGCTGTTGTAGATTAAAAGCTGATTAAATCATATGAAAAACAGAGTACAAATAAGTATCCAGTTTTCAGAATAGAAGGAGTTTAGAATGGAAGTGTTCCAAGCCTAAGTACAGGAACAAATGACATTTGGTATGCTAACATGGACTTAAAAAATAAAAATAAAAAAAAAGACCATGAACATCATGACAATACTTACTAATAAAACCACACAGATTATCTGAAAGAGGGGTCTAAGAAATGGTAATAAATACAACAGTGTGGGTAACTGGGTGATATGGTGAACCTTGTGAAAATTTTAAACTTCTTAAATATTAATGAAATGCATTTAATGTTTCAGTTAGAAAATAGTCTCAAACACCAGGAGGTATCAAAGTAAAACAATCATCTTTCTCCATAAGAACTGGGAGTAAAGTAAGATACTAATTTTTGTGTGAAAAATAAAAATAAAGAAGGAAATTATTAAATGCTGTACTGATATTTGTTGTCTTTTGTTTGTTTGTTTCTGTTTTTCCTTAAAATAATTTGTCTTGAACACCTCCAGTGTGCACAATAAGAATAAAAAGGGATCAGGTGAGATCATTGTTGGGGCTTTCTGAGTACTCTCTCTGTCTAAATGCATTGTGGGTGGTTGGATCATGTATATGTTGAGGTGAGGAGCAAAATGTTTTCTTCTCTGTAACACAGTTCACATTTTTTAACCATAGTATTTAAAGGTGTGCTTTATACCACATTTTTCAATACAAAAATAGCTAATACAAATGAAAACAACAATTTGCATGAACCTATGACTACTTGGAAAAAGTAGAGGGAAGTAAAAATATATGTAATCAAAGAAAGACAGAGACAATGTTTTCAATACCAAAAATAAAAGCCAATCTGATTTTCCTTTTAGATTTTTGCAGTCACACGAGACAGTTGATAATTGATTATAACTGATAATTGATTTTTTTAATGAAGGTACCTTTTATGGAACTGAGAATACTTCAGTTATATTTTCAACAGCACCAAACTTAATAATTATCCAATAAATATTTCCTATGTGCCAATTTTCACTGTCACTAAGTATCAGATGTCACTGCCACAATAGTATCATAACAGATTGCACTGGCATCATCCTGTGCCAAAAGACACCAAAGCCAATGGAGATATGACCAAGAGAGGAAAACTACAGTTAGTTACTATCTGACAACAATCTTCTGAAAAATCAGACAAAATTAGTACCAAAACACTACAAGACATTCTGAACTGCTGATAAATATTTTCCTCTCTCTTGGCCAATTCTAAATTGAGAGATTTGTGTTTTAATATCAGACAAACAAAGGGTTACATAGTTTTAAATTTCAGTTATTAGTTACATGGATGGGAGATGTTCTGATTTATTGAAATTTGACAAAACTAGACACCTGCTTAGAATTCCTGTATCTGTCACCAATAAATATATATTTCATCACTATGGTTGCAAAAACAAATACCAACTAGTGAAATGCAGTTAACTGAAATACAACTATTGAGAAATAGAATGACACACTGTCTGAATCAGATTAGCCACCAAAGTATTTGAGTAAAAGTGGATTAAACTGGATGAACTGATGGAGTTTACTGTCTTAACTGTTGTAGCAATACGTATTTTCTTCTAAATCTAAATTGCAGGACCTGTGAGCAGCTACTTGAAAGGCAATACAGTCCTGCCACTTGCTTACTGCACATTAGAGGAGTATTGCCACATCAGACACTGTAATGAATTGTCCCCTGCAAACTGCATTACCATAGGAAGAAAACCTAGACATATGGGCACAAAGTGAGCCCCAGCTTTATGAAATTCATCTGTTTTTTCACATTTATCTTCCATGGAATTGGATGACCTTTTAGGTCCCTTCCAACCCAAACGATTCTGATTCTGTGATTCTTTCTCATTTTCTCTTAGTGTGTTTTCTATTCAGTGCATCCCTTAAAACTTAAAGGAAATAATTTACATGGTCAACAATTAAACTAATCTGCACAATTAAACTATCAGCTGATAAACAGAAATGCAGCATTTTTAGATGTTACACATTTGGAGACAGTGAAGTGTTGTTAAATCTTTTCTGATTTATGTATCTTCTATTTTTTTTCAATTGAAGGACACAGTATAACAAATTTAATCTACTGACAATAGACTCTTGCTCCTTATTCATGGGTGGGCCACAGATTGAAAACTACTGGTACAGAATCTTATTTTTGCATAACATATTACTGTGTAATTTACAATTAAATTGAGGAACACACTGCACCTGCAGTGCTTGACAGGAGTTTCACCATTGACTGCAGTTTTATGAAGAGTCAGATGTTTTCTTTTGGGAGCAAATCATTCAGAAGGGATCAAGGAAAGTTAAATCTGAATAGCATGTATGTTTTGAGTCTGCTCCAAAGCACACTGATTGTCAGGAGTATTTGCCTGTATATTCCTCTACTGGCAAAGATAATTTTTATAAGAAGCAGCCATTTTAATGACTTAGAGTATAAATGAATAACATGAGGTCATAAAGGTATTTACTTTCCCTCCCCTGCAAAACTATCGCTCTTGCATTGCATAGCACTACATATTTAGAACCAGACAGACAGCTTACTGAGGTATGGTGATATTTACCTACAGTATGGTGATATAACTGACAGTGGCAGAATTCAGTCATACATGGATAGTTATTATAATTATATCTCTGTATCATATTTCTGTAAATACTTTGGTATGCAACACTACCAGAAGCAATAAACCAATTTATATGGATCACTGAGTTGTTCCAGCATGTGCGTTATATTCTTTATATTATTTATATAAAGTATTTTTATATACTTTATATTCTTTATATACATTATATTCTTACAGTTATTATCCAAGAAAGCCATCACTAAGTCATACATAATGAGATTCCCACTGTCCCTACCTACCGTCCAGCGAAACCACAGCCAAGGGAACGGGCTTGGCGGAATCAGCGGGGAAAGAAGACCCTGTTGAGCTTGACTCTAGTCTGGCGCTGTGAAGAGACATGAGAGGTGTAGGATAAGTGGGAGGCCCCGCGGTCGCGCGACCCGCGCCGCGGCTCCGGCCGGCGGTGAAATACCACTACTCTGATCGTTTTTTCACTTACCCGGTGAGGCGGGGGGGCGAGCCCCGAAAAAAAAAAAAAAAAAAAAAAAAAAAAAAATCGCAGCTGGTTAGTGAACCTACCAGGGGTGGTGCCCCGCTAGACCTTCTCTTCACAAACAGAGAAGGACTGGTGGAGGACGTGATCGTCGGGAGCTGTCTTGGGCAGAGTGACCACGCAATGGTGGAGTTCACTATTCTTGGCGAGGCCAGGAAGGGGACCAGTAAAACCGCTGTATTGGACTTTCGAAGGGCTGACTTTGAGCTGCTCAGGACACTGGTTGGTGGAGTCCCTTGGGAGGTGGTTCTGAAGGGCAGAGGGGTCCAGGAAGGCTGGGCGCTCTTCAAGAGGGAAGTCTTAATGGCGCAGGAACGGTCTGTCCCCACGTGCCCAAAGACGAGCTGGCGGGGAAGAAGACCGGCCTGGCTCAACAGAGAATTGTGGCTTGATCTTAGGAGGAAAAAGAGGGTTTATAAGCTTTGGAAAAGTGGGCAGGCCACTAAGGAGGACTTTAAAGAAGTAGCGAGGCTGTGCAGGGACAAAATTAGGAAGGCCAAAGCTCATCTGGAGCTCAATCTGGCTACTGCCGTTAAAGATAACAAAAAACGTTTCTATAAATACATCAACACAAAAAGGAGGACTAAGGAGAATCTCCATCCTTTACTGGATACGGGGGGAAACTTAGTTACAAGAGATGAGGAAAAGGCGGAGGTGCTCAATGCCTTCTTTGCCTCAGTCTTTAGCGGCAATACCGGTTGTTCTCTGGATACTCAGTACCCTGAGCTGGTGGAAGGCGATGGGGAGCAGGATGTGGCCCTCATTATCCATGAAGAACTGGTTGGTGACCTGCTACGGCACTTAGATGTGCACAAGTCGATGGGGCCGGATGGGATCCACCCAAGGGTACTGAGGGAACTGGCAGAGGAGCTGGCCAAGCCACTTTCCATCATTTATCAACAGTCCTGGCTATCAGGGGAGGTTCCAATCGACTGGCGGCTAGCAAACGTGACGCCCATCTACAAGAAGGGCCGGAGGGCAGACCCGGGAAACTACAGGCCTGTCAGTTTGACCTCAGTGCCAGGAAAGCTCATGGAGCAGATCCTCCTGAGAGTCATCATGCAGCAATTGCAGGGGAAGCAGGCGATCAGGCCCAGTCAGCATGGCTTTATGAAAGGCAGGTCATGCCTGACGAACCTGATCTCCTTCTATGACAGAGTGACGCGCTGGGTGGATGAGGGAAAGGCTGTGGATGTGGTCTACCTTGACTTCAGCAAGGCTTTTGACACCGTCTCCCACAGCATTCTCCTCAAGAAACTGGCTGCTCTTGGCTTGGACTGGCGCACGCTTCGCTGGGTTAGAAACTGGCTGGATAGCCGGGCCCAAAGAGTCGTGGTGAATGGAGCCAAGTCCAGTTGGAGGCCAGTCACTAGTGGCGTCCCCCAGGGCTCGGTGCTGGGGCCGGTCCTCTTTAATATCTTCATCGATGATCTGGACGAGGGCATCGAGTGCACCCTCAGTAAGTTCGCAGATGACACCAAGTTAGGTGCGTGTGTCGATCTGCTCGAGGGTAGGAAAGCTCTGCAGGAGGATCTGGATAGGCTGCACCGATGGGCTGAGGTCAACTGCATGAAGTTCAACAAGGCCAAGTGCCGGGTCCTGCACCTGGGGCGCAATAACCCCAAGCAGAGCTACAGACTGGGAGAGGAATGGTTGGAGAGCTGCCAGGCAGAGAAGGACCTGGGAGTGATGGTGGATAGTCAGCTGAATATGAGCCAGCAGTGTGCTCAGGTGGCCAAGAAGGCCAACGGCATCCTGGCTTGTATCAGGAACAGCGTGACCAGCAGGGCGAGGGAGGTGATCATCCCCCTGTACTCAGCTCTGGTGAGGCCGCACCTCGAGTACTGTGTTCAGTTTTGGGCCCCTCGCTACAAGAAGGACATGGAGGTGCTTGAGCGGGTGCAGAGAAGGGCGACGAAGCTGGTGAGGGGCCTGGAGAACAAGTCCTACGAGGAGCGGCTGAGGGAGCTGGGCTTGTTCAGCCTGGAGAAGAGGAGGCTCAGGGGTGACCTTATCGCTCTTTTTAGGTACCTCAAGGGAGGCTGTAGCGAGGTGGGGGTTGGCCTGTTCTCCCATGTGACTGGTGACAGGACGAGGGGGAATGGGCTTAAGTTGAGCCAGGGGAGTTTTAGGTTAGATGTTAGGAAGAACTTCTTCACTGAAAGGGTTGTTAGACATTGGAACAGGCTGCCCAGGGAAGTGGTGGAGTCACCATCCCTGGAAGTCTTCAAAAGACGTTTAGATGTAGAGCTTAGGGATATGGTTTAGTGGAGGGCTGTTAGCGTTAGGTTGGAGGTTGGACTCGATGACCTTGAGGTCTCTTCCAACCTAGAAATTCTGTGATTCTGTGATTCTGTGATAATTTCTAACCGATGTTCTCCTCACATGATTTTGCACAAATAATTTCCTCAAAACCTTTCATAAAGTTCACCATATTATTCTGAAATAAACTGTGATTAGCTATTTTCTGAATAATAGATTATTATCCTCCTAAGTGCATTCTAGCTGAGGAAACCCATGCCTAGCCAAGCCTGATCAGTGCTTTTACAATGCAATTGGCTGCAAACTGCATTTATTAGGTATTTCAGAATATCACTTAGCAACCGAGATGCTACCCTACTGAAGTCACTGTTGATTGCACGGGACATGCAATGAACACACCAAAAAGCTTCATCTCTAGTCTGAACACTACTCCTAAGGCTCTGATCATGTGTGCAAGGGAACTTCTACAACTGGCAGGTGTGTTGCACAGAATAAGAATCTCATAAACATACTGTAGCATAGGAACTTAGCAACTTTGTTTTTGGTTTAGTGTACATCAAGCTCTCTTGTTCACCACAAATGTCTATCAAGGCTACAAAGACTTCCTGACTGCAAAGGTTTTAAACTACCTCTACCTATTGGCTATGCTGTTCCAAAAATTTCTCAGTAAATTAATTCATGAATGACCAGAATTTATGTCTCAGCAGATCACATGAAAGGGACAATCTCTTTCAAAAAATGGTGACTCCTTTTCCAAAATTATAATTAGATCTATCAACAACTCAAAATGCAGCTTAGAGTGAACACAGAAATCTCACATTTTCTGTTTACTAATACCAAACGTGCTGCACAGCCCAGAGATATTATAAAGGGATCCTGAACTACTGAAGTGAATCCTAATGCACTCCTTTGAGCTCATAATAGCTAGATAACATACAATATGTTCATGGTTGTGTAATATAAACAAATAAATTTGTACTTTAAACAAGTAAACTTGTAAATGTTTATGTAAATTTGTAAATGGAATTTGTGTACATTAATGCAAAGGGTAATTACAGTTGCCTCAGACATTTTAAAAGGAAAAAAATACAAGTAGCAGTAAAACAGGTTATTTTATTTACCTTAGATAAACCCTAGTGTTCCAACATAATCAAAACAAATACCTTCAATTGAAGTAACTAAAAGAAGGATTTAAAAGAAATGTTCAATACTGCTTTTCAGAACAAGAGATTGTTTCTTCACCCTTCACAGATTTAGTTGTACTCCAATAACAAAAAGTTTAAGGAAAGGTTGTGTGTGGTGCTTAGGAACATGGTTTAGTGGGTGATATTGGTGGTAGGGGGTCTTTTCCAACCTTATCTTGGAGGTCTTTTCCAGCCTTAATGATTCTATGATTCTATTATCAGTGGTAAAATGTATACTTTGAGGAGCCTTTCTGAGTGATAGAATTTGAAAAGCAATACTTTATTATTTCAAAAGAAAACTGAATACTCCCCAGTGTTTGTTCAAGACAAATCAAAACAAGCTTTAAGCAGGAATTACAATTAGCGCCATTGTCAGCAATGGGTCTAAAAGGTCAAATTTTAATTTAAACATTAAACAGTGCATCAAAATGTCAATATTTCTTTCTGTGTCCTAGGAGATGCAAAAGCAAAAACAAGACATACGTAGTATTCCATTCATAGTAAGATATGTAATTATTTTGTTTATGTGTTAGTTGATAAGGTAAAATTTATGACTGGGAAACTCAAAGAATCAAAGCCTTAGGGAATAAGGGACCTGTATGAAGTTTCAAAGAGAATCAGAAATCCTAGCTGAAACCAGAGTGACTGATCATATTGACATGTCATTCATGGAAAATGATGAGCAACATCATTTCTTATTGATTCCCACCAAAATTGATCATGTTGTGTACCTAACAGGATGAGTCTGATTGATAAACTATGTCATTGGAAGTATGACATATAAATTCTACATACTCTTTATGTGTAATCATGTCTTTCTTTAATGACTTGCAATTCTAGCCATAGCAGGTATTTATGCCACCACACTTTTACCCAGAAGAATTTCTTTTTTTGTTGTTATTGTTGTTGTTGTTTCTTAATCTGGTATTATTTTACCACCAAATAAGCAACAATAATCAATATGCTAAAATTGTTTAATGAGAATTCTGGATGTACATAAGTACAACCTTTTGATTTATGAAACAATTATTTAATTATCTGATAACTTATTTTATTACTATTTTCATAGAAATAGTACTTAGGGACCCTATCTAGAACAAGACTTCGTTGTGCTAAGAAATCTACAAGCAAAGTCAGAAATCAAGCTGAAGTTAAATGGTATATAGTTTACAGACCCAATCATAACAACAGTATTCATTACAGAATGAAAATCTTCATTATTTTTTCCTTTATAATTATTTTTAATTAATATTAACAGCGCATTGCCAGATCACAGTGCACTACTTGAATTATATATATATGTATCAAAATAACAAAGTTTTTTTTTTAATGAAGAAAACTCTTGTAGTATATTACTTTGCAGCTTTATACTAGACTCATACAATCCACATAAGCTGAAATTACAAAGATCTTGTAATAGTTATTGAACGTTTAACAATTGAATAACTGAGATGAATAAATGAATAACAGTACTTATTATTCAATAACGATTTTGGAAAAAGTGTACTGCAGTCCAGGTTAAAATGCAAAGTTAATCAACATAAGATTTCAGAGAAAAGCATGAAAAACTGTGTTTAGCTTAAATTTGTGCAACCTACTGTAACCAATAAAATTACTGTCTTTTTAAATGTTGTTCAGATGCTTGGGTGTTTTTCTGGATCTGTGCCTAGATCAGAATGCTTATGAGCTTTTCCTTTGGAATTTTGTCTTTTAAAATAAAGGATATTTTAAGAAGAGAAAGAAATGAATTTAAAATAAAATAATAAAATAAAAGAAATTTTACCTCAGCATATGACAATGGCTAGACAAATTCTGTGCCCAAATTTTTAAATTATGTTGGATAACAATAAATTATATAAGTAAATTAAAACAACAGCCTGAAACCCACAAATGGAAATTGAGGGTTGGAGAAGATATCTTGCAATGAGACAGTTAGAAATTCACTATATTATAGACAGGAAGAGGACTATAAGCTACTACATGTTCTGAAAAGCTCTTTAATCCAGTGAGGAAAGGTCTAATTAAAACCAGTAGCTGTGTGCTAAAGCCAGGCATT
This sequence comes from Netta rufina, assembly GCF_964035555.1. Taxonomy (NCBI): domain Eukaryota; kingdom Metazoa; phylum Chordata; class Aves; order Anseriformes; family Anatidae; genus Netta; species Netta rufina. The sequence continues at coordinate 102,898,131 of NC_140123.1, forward strand.
GAAACTGAGGCAAGAAAAAATCTCAGTAGTGAGAAAACTTCAAAAAAAGAGATGAGAGGTTCTCTGTTTTTTAATGACGTCAGACCAAGACTAGATTTCATTAGGCACTCAGAGTGATGTAATGGCATACTTAAGTGAAACTTAATGAATTGTGGTATAAAATATATATATATATATAATAACAATAAAATAAAAAGAAAATCTTTGATGCTACAGTCTATGACTTAAAATATTCAAACAACTTACTGAAATGAAACCCTGAGTTTCTGGTTTTTGTAAATTGGCATATTCCAACACTTTTGCAATGAATTTTATAAATGAAATTAAAGAACCAATGGGTTGCACTGAAAAAATAGATAAGATCTTTTTTGAACCTGCATCTAGTATTTAAAAAGTGGAGGAAAGAAAAGTGATGTAATTTCTTAAGACAAGTAACTGAGCCTTTCCCTCCTCAGGTTATGTCTGAATGCTGTGAATGTCAGTTTCCTCAGGTTATGTCAACCTCTCAGCCAAATACCATTGCCATGTAGTAATGAATGGACAGGTTTTTAGGCTGTAGTATGAGATCACAGTTTTCTCCTAATTTTAAAATTGCTATAAATTACCCGCTAACACCAAGACTGTTTGTTTTTTCAGTAGATGTGTTCATCCTTAAAGAATGTCCAAGAGCTATAAATAACATTTAGCCACTTCATGATTGAACTGGTGGAATGAGAGCCAGAAGTCAGAAGCCAAACACTTTCACTGTACATCCTAGGAATTTCTTTCTATAGTATAGTCTTCACCTACTTTAAAACTTAAGGCACATGGGCTCAAAGGCATACCAGTAAAAATCCAGTGTGAGGACAACATCTCCTGGTAGATCAGCAATTTGTGGAAAATTTCAGCTCAAATTTTACAGTGTTTTAATGGACAGAAGCGACAGAAGTGACAGAACTTTGACAGATATTTATACTTTTATATCTGAAGAGAAGCTGTCCATAAAGTATCATAAGGCTTTTGACATGAATATGTACAAACTGTCTCTTTTGGCCTTTGATGTCCCACCAAAAGACATGAGAACCCCCAGCATTCCCACAGCTCACTAGTGTGGCAACTAGGAATTATTGATCACTTTTCTGTGATCAAATTGACAGGTTTTGCTCAATTGCTGAAATTGGAAAGACCAAATACCTCAGCTGTTTAAGGTCAAATGGGGTGATTTTTACTGAGAAGAGTTAATGCACACTTCAGCATCTGAGATGACTGTTTCAAAGAGATGGTGACCTCTTGCAAGATGATGCTCAGTCCCCTTAGCTGCCACCAACCAAGAGAATGCATGCTCATGATCTCAGAGTTCAAGGAGATGATGGATAAAACAAGCCCATATAAGACTAGCTACTTTCATGATGTTGTATCTACAAGGTATATATTAGCAAGTTAAGTATTCTGGGGTTCAAGATTAGTACCCTCTTGCCATTTATCACTGAATTACAGGAGTGCCAGGAGGTTCAGTATGAGCATGCTTGTGTTGATTAGGCACTCAACCAACACCCAGCAAGGAACAGTCCCTCAGCAGGAGTTCACACTCTAAATGAAAACAGCAACAGAACAGAGGCAGACAGGGAAGTGAGAAGGATCTAAGTCATTCATATAAACCAAAGAGTTAGCAAGTACCTAAAAGAAAAAAAGAAAAAAAAAAAAAAAAGAAAAAGAACAAACAAACAAACAAACAGTCTCTGAAATTAAAGAAGTAAGGTACAAACCAAAACAGATTATACCAATGTTGTGCACTTTGAGATCTAGACTTGAGATCTAGATCTAGATGATGGCATTTTTTCTTCAGAAAAAGACAGTCTGAATACAAAAACAATATAAATAATGCATCCCTGCAATCCTTCAGAAAAACAACAAACACCTCCTTGAAAATCAAACAAAATATAATAAATAGTAATAATATAATAAAATATAATAAATAGTAATAATAAATAATTAATAATAAATAGTAATAATAATAACAGCCAAATCTTTTGGAAGTATAGACAAGACTGGGATGTAATTTCCTTTAATGGGAATGAAATAAATATAGTTCACTCATATCTAAATGCATAACAAATGCAGCATCCCTTGTTTTTGACTGTGTCTTGCTGTGTGCACAGCTATAAATTGAAGCAAACTCCTGACAAAGATCTAAGATGGGATATGAAGGTTTTTATTAGTGAGAGGCTTTTCTTAAGTAGATGAATATATGATAATTTTTAAATTAATATTTATTTATTTATTAGCTCTTGAATTTAGTCTAATATAGATAAAACAAATTTAACAGTTCCATAACTGCATGTTTTTGTTATCTATTTTTTGTTTCTTTTAAGGATATTATACAAGCATAGTTCTTTTTCTGAAAGAAAGCTCTTTATGAAAAGAGATGTTTCAGTGTCACAAATCCTGCATTCACAACTTGCACTGAACACTCATGTCAGTCAAGATAATTTTTAATTGCTTTATTTATTTATTTATTTATTTATTTGGCCATTGTTTTAAAAATTTAAATACTGTATGCCAAAAAAAAAATGATCAGCTAAACAGTTTTTCTTATAAAGAGAAAACAACCTTAACCATGGCATGGTGACCATTTGGTCATAAATCATGTACTCACAAACACCTCCCTTACAACATACCCACAATATCTTTTCACGCAGTTTGTGTGAAGCTTTATGTATACGTATACAAACAGAGAGCACACATATAAAATAAAACATACAGATGATGAAGTTTTTCATGGAAATATACCATGTTACCAAGATAAGTTAAGAGTTCTGGTTTCTTGTAAAAGTGTTGGAAACAGCTTTTTTGCATGACCACCATGGAAAAAGATCCAACTGAGGTGTTGCAGTTTCAATTTTGTTGTATTTCTTTTTTTGGCTTTCTGAAGTGAGGGAACACATTTAAATAAACATTTTGATTTGGGCTCTGCAAGGACTTAGAAAGGGGTAGTGTATGAACACTGACGTATTTGGACTTTACGTAAAGATATTTTGCCATTTTTTAGCCAGATCTAACCTTTGTATCAACAAATCATACACAAAAACTTCAGTCTAAGCCTCAAGGTAAAAAAACATATACTTAAAGGGATCCTTTGTATTTGGTTTTAAAAATACACTCATTTACAAGCAGATTTTGAATGTCTGCCACCAACTAAGAAAATAACCTTTTCATTTATTTTTAATTTTCTTAAAGATGGGTCTCTTTCAGCAATCTATAATAATCATATAGTACGTAAAATAACTAACAATCACATGTATTATAGGTTCTGACTGAAATCCACAAAAGCATTTTCAGTTAAGCAAAGTCTTAATTTCCATTTGAAGGCCTTCAGGGTATTTATATTGTATTTAATGTAAAAAAAAAAAATAAAAATTAATAAAAAAGGCAAGCAAATAGGATGTAACTTAGATATCCAGTATTTCCAGTCACAGGAGCTTAATTCAAGATGACATTGTTCAATGCAGTTTTTGTTACAGGGACTTCTGAAGATGATTTTTTTTTTTCCTTTTTTAAGACCATTAAGTAGCAGTCCCATGGAAACTGAAGGAGCTCAGGTGCCCTAACACCATAATTTCTCAGTATCACAGTATTCTGATTCCACCCATTATGATGATAAAGTAGTAATTTTAAAATTATTTTAATCGTGCACCATCCAGTCTCTGTATGCTTTCTTCAGTTACTCCTTTTACCACCCCCCACCATTCATTGTCACTTCCAAGACTATTGCCCTTTTTTTATTGTGAGACCTAAGGATCGTAACTCTATGAGATAAATATTACTTAGCAGGGGAAGATTTGATCTTTTTTTTTCTTTCCCTACATACAGTTTGGGATTTTTTCATCATAATGGGTAAAAAAAAACACTATTTAGGGCATAATGAAGTTATAAATCAAGTCCTGCCTTTTGCTTGTGGAAGAACATCTTAATTTGATTTTCAGTAAACATTCTATTCTCAAGAAACAAAAATATATACAGAAAAAAAATAATGAAAATTAAGTGTTTTTTTTTTAATCATTCATATTTATCCTCTGGACTTTTTATTCCTTTTTTTCACCTACTGAATAATGAAATACACATCTATGTGTAACGGCAAGACCACATAATAGAACCCACCTTCTCTGACTTGCTGCAGAGCACAAGTTCTCAGGACCATTGCTAGGAAAAACTGGATTTGAAAAAAAGATAGCTGACAGGCAAGAATAAGAACACACAATTCGAGAAATACCCCTACAGTTGGAAACATTACTATATTAATATTCCCTTTGTCTAGCATCAGATGTGGTTTCACGGCTTCAATTCTGGATTACATTTGTCTCTGGAAAAAATGGATGATTTCATTATTCCTAGATTTATATAACTTCTATCTCCTCAAGGCAGTGCTGGCAGCAATGTGGTGAGCTTGCATTTGAAGCTCTTGTCATCAACTATCAAGTATTCTGTAATTTATTAGATGGCTTTCTGTGGAGTTTAGGATACTAGTCCAAAACCTAGAAAAGTCTATGGAAAAAAATCCATTCAATTTCATTAGCTCCTTTTGACTGAGCTCTAACATAGAATATTCTCTAAGAAGAAATGGGCAAAAACTGCACACTTAAGAAAAGGAAGTTGTCTTCAGATCTGCCCATGCCCCTTGGCTGGAGAGGGTTTGAGGTATGGTGAAATCACCTTTTGAGAGGGAGAAGGAGTGCAGCCTAATGAAGTAGCATCACTGACAGTGGACTAGATTTTGCAAACTGGGAAGATTTGAACCAAGATTTGTGTGGAAGATATGGTTTCAAAGGGGTAAGAACATTTGTATCATATTTGAACAATTGTATTAATTTGAATATTGTTTTGTTCACATATGTATGAACAAATATATGATAACCTTGATGAGGGAATTGTGTCCACCCTCAGCAAGTAGGCTGATGATACGAAGCTGGGAGGAGTGGCTGACATGACAGAAGGCTGTGCTGCCATTCAGTGAGACCTGGACAGGCTGGAGAGCTGGGCAGGAAGAAACCAGATGAGATTTAACAAAACCAAGTGTATAGTCCTGCACCTGGGAAGGAATAACCACATGTATGGCTATAACACAGGCTAGGGGATGACCTGCTGGAGTGGAGCTCTGAGGAGAAGGGTCTGGGGATCCTGGTAGATGATAGGTTGTCCATGAGCCAGCAGTGTGCCCTGGTGGCCAAGAAGGCCAACAGAATCCTGACGTGCATTAAAAGGAGCATGGCCAAGGGAAGTGATCCTCCCCTTCTATTCTGCCCTGGTCAGGCCTCACCTGGATTATCGTGTCTAGTTCTGGACTCCCAAGTACAAAAAAGATAGGGATCTCCTGGAAAGAGTCCAGTGGAGGGTCACAAAGATGATATGGGGCCTGGAGAATCTTCCTTATGAGGAAAGGCTGAGAGTCCTAGGTCTGTTCAGTCTTGAGAAAAGAAGACTGCGAGGGGATTTTATCAACGTTTACAAATACCTGAAGTGTGGGAGACAGAGAGATTTGGTCAACCTCTTTTCATTTGTCTGTGGGAACAGGACAAGGGGCAATGGCTACAAAATGGACCACAGGAAGTTCTGCACCAACATTCAAAAGAAATTCTTCACAGTGAGGGTGACGAAGCACTGGAACAGGTTGCCCATGGAGGTTGTAGAGTCTCTGTCTCTGGAGATATTCAAGGTCTGCCTGCATACCTACTTGGGAAACCTGCTGTAAGGAACCTGCTTTGACAGGAGGGTTGGACCAAAGGATCTCTGGAGGTCCCTTCCAACCCCTATGATTCTGTGATTCTGTAAAATGCATCAGTACAATAGATTACTATGTAGTTGAATAGGTGGCCTAATTTTCCATGCCAAATACAGAAAGCTTGCAAAGGCAAGGAGAATAAAACTGAACAGAGAGGAAAAGATCTCAGAGTTAAAAAACAAACAAACAAAATGAACAAAAACATGGTCTTTATTATTATTATTATTATTATTATTGTAGGATTAATTAAATGTTTTCCAAATCAGTGAAAAAGAGTTTGTAAAGATCTCTCCATCCATGGAAGTTGGAAAGTTTTAAAGTTATGCTAGGCCAAATAAGTGATTTCATGAAAACTGAAAGCATGGAAATAAATACAATTTTGTCTAAGTGCTACGGATGAATATAAAATATAGAAAATTCATGTCATATTTAAATATATATGTATTTTAATGAGCCTGACGGTGCTGAAAAAAAAAAAAAAAAAGTCTGAGTTTTTTAAATAGAAAGTCTTTTCCACCAGAGTTTTGACTGACCAAAATTTTCCTGAGAAGAACTAACCCTAGGGAAAAAATATATTAAAAAAAGAGCCTGACTTCTCTGAGTAAAAGCGATGCTTCACAGTAAAACCTAAATACATCAGATGCTCTCAACAGCAAAGGTTTGTTACTTTGGAAATACCATTAAGAAGCCTTACAGACAGTCTAGACTGGGTTTCTCACACCCCATGGTCCTTGAGGTTGGGATTCCCCAACAGAAGATATTTTCACTGAAGCTGAATCTTTAGAAAAAAAAAAAACTAAAAAGGGAGAGTTAAAAGAAGCTATGATACAGTCATTTAAAAGATGCATGAGAAACTCTCTTTAGTTGAATATTTAGAAAATAACATTATCACATGAGGACTGTATTTAAGAAACAAATTTGCATTTTCCATTAGCAGAGTGGCTAAAATACTTTGGAAGACATTTTCATTCACAACCTTAGATTGGCTCAAGTTCTGCATTTAGCTTCCAAGTAAAACTTCCATTGATTTCAGTGCATTAGAACAAGAGGAGTGGCCAATTTCTCTGCCTCTCTGAGCTGCATAGAAAAATCCATACAGCCTGCAGTCACAAAATATTTACCATCTCATTCAAGGAAGCAAGTGAAGGCTTCTGTCTGGGAATGGTCCATAATTTGGTTATGGCTTTGGTTCTTCAGCTCGTAGCAAGCTAAGGTTCATCATTCAGCTAGTTCTAGAAACTGTGTCTACACTGTTAGGTCAGTGAACCTGTGTGTGCACCATCATGCCATGAGGCCACTTTCATTCTTTCCTTCCTTCCTTGCTTGCTTCTTGGCTCCTTCTGTTTTCTTCCTCTTTCTTTCTCTGTCTTTTGGAGGGGAGAACACAGGCAAAGAAGACGGCAAATGTAGGAGTCCTCTAATGAGGACATATCTGTGGAACATACTGTGAGATGCATACAGCTCATAGTACAGGTGGAGACATTTGTGAATTTCCTTTCAGATTAAGGAATGGTGATAACCCAGAAGCAATTTTGTTAGACTGGCTGCACAGGTCCATTTCTAGCTGAATTGTGTTGGTCATACAGGTAAGTCAGGCTTGAAGGTAAAATGAAAACAGCTCAAGAGCCATACTTTAGCAGTCCTAGGGCTTTAAATGTAGAAATATACTACTGCAGTAACATCTATAGAGTTTTAAAACAATATCCTGCACCTAAAAGTGTAGAGCCTATAGAGAGTTTCTGTAGAAAGGAACATGATTCATCTCACTTGAGTATACACTTAAAATAGGTCAGATGAATTGTCTAGAAGTGCCCACTCCATTTCTCTGACAAAAAAAAAAAAAAAAAGTCTCAGTGTAACCTACTCTGCTGTGTGTCTCCTGTGCTGTAACAGCTTGTCCACAGCCAGCAGCACAAGGACTGGTCTGCTACACTTCATACAGTGTTGCCCCTAAGCTCACACCTGGACAAAACTCAGGGTAGCTGTATGGTGCTTACACAAGTCTTGGACACTCACTATTTTAATGTTTTGACAGGTACCACTGTGGTTTGTTTACAGATTTCATAAAGAGAATAACATCTGCACATTGTATCTGAAAAGTGTGAATTGATTGTTAACATGCAATTTTGTAGCTTTGTACAGGCAACACATAGATTAAAAATCAAAATTGGAGATCAAAAATTTTCAAAACAAGTATTTTGTAATAGAAGGGTTTAAATGGTCATATGTAACAAACACTGACAGAAAGCTGAAATAGTGGTTGTCATCAAATAGTGACTGTATAACTCCGTAATTTATAGCTTTAGTGTTAAACTTGCATAACAACTTTTTTTTTTTTCTTATATTATACTAATTAAACAATCAAATCTTATTCTGTCATAATGGCTGACAACACACCTGCTGAAGATCACATAAATCTATTAATTGACTGTTGTAGACGTTGGTTAAAATGTCAGGCTCACTTTTCTAGTTTCAATTCCTCTCCTATGCAGGGTAAACAACCCAGAGACAATATTTCATAGAAATTTCTAAAACCATTGGGAGCACTAATGTTTTGATATAATCTGTCTAATATATTACTTTATGATTTAATCTGAATGTAGCACTAACTTCTGAACTACAGGCCAGAGACCTCCGATTTTCAAGAGCCTTGTATCTCTAATAACTTCCATTTTTAGTGTTGTATTTATAATGAGCCAAATTTTCAGTTTACTGCAGGTCTCTATTAAGGGACACATTTCTATATAAAAATGCAGGCAATGTTCACTGTATGCAGCCCGTTTTCATGAGTCAGTATTAAAACTCTGTTCTACAAACCAGAATTACACAATATTTGATAACTTCAGAAGCACTTAGGTGATAAAACAGCTTGAAGTGTGACTAAATTAATATTAGTTGGTACACGCAAGTCTTTGTATTTATCCTGAGTACAGGCCTAGTTCCCTTTCTCTACTGTTTTGCACAGTAAAACCATGGGTTATCTGAATTGCTAGTACATGATTTTAAAAGTTTTTATGGAAGCTACCATGCATTTCAAGGCAGGTATCTGACAATTATCCTGTTACTCTTCAATAAAAATAAAACTAAATAAATAAAAACAACAAGAAGAAATAGCAACAACAAATCAACCACAGACTTTTGCTTGTTTTCAAATAAATCTCATTGACATTTTTCTTACATTGTCATGCAATATGTTTTAATATACATATTTTTAAAATGTAAAGTGTTTAAATACAATTTGAGACTTTACTGTTAGAGTGTAATTGCACTCACCCTCACTTTTAGAAAAGCGAGCCAGTGATTGCAACATGAAGTTGTGTCCTGTAAAAATGTTTCCAGTGTGTTTTGAGAAGCTTCTGCATTAATGAAAAGGCTTTTAATACTGTGATTAAGGCTTTGCTCCTCAGAATAAGAACAGATCTGCAAAGTGTCACCATTCAGAGATTATGCAATTAGAAGCATAAAGCAAAATGAAACTAATACGGTACTTGAAAAATATTAAAACTCACCACTGCAAGACTGTTCTTCCTTCCACAGGGAAATCTTTCAGTAACTGCATTACTGTCCAGTTTAAGGTCTTGCCTCATAAAAGTAACTTAATTTTTAATTAACATGAGAACATAATACACTTCTTTCCTCAAGAGAACAAAATTTTGCTAATGCAGAAATGTTTCTGATCTAGATAAAGCCTTTATCAGCATTTTGTGCCTCCCTTCACCTGTATGCTGCCAGAATATCTTCCCACTCTCACTTTTACAAGCCTTGTCCAGCTTGCCAACTGCACATCCAAACCCATCCTGTTCCCTAACAGTTTACAGTAAAGTTTGGCATCACTTGACCTTTTCCCAGCCACACTTGACGACAAACACAGTATTATTTACACCATGATTTGTTCAGACTGTGTTTCTTTAGACAGAGCCTGTTTTCCTCCATGAGTGATTATTTTACTGCATGAAACCACAGTAATATCAATCATTTACAAGACAAGGGATGTGGACAGACCAGAGCATTCCAACTTCTTTCAGTAAAAAGTGGAGTTTCTTCTCATTTCTTGTTCAAGAAGATTCATTGTATGGCATACAGCACCACAGAAGTGTAAAAATTTGTGTTCCAGACATACAGGAACAAAAGGCTAAAAAGAAAAAGAATACCACTATCAACTTAGGAAAGAGGAACTGGAGTTCTCTCATATGATTATGACCTCTGGTTTTGACAGTCATCCATTAGTGGTTAATAAAAAGCAGCCCCTCTTTCTGGCAATCCCATTCAATATTCTGTTTATGCCCTGATAATGATAGTTTGTAGTATACTATCAACAAAAGACATATTTTAAATGCAGTTGTGGATTCCTTCATTATTCCCCTTTTTGACAGAGCAAGCATACAGACTTTTAGAAGACATGAACAAGACCTAACTGCTTTAGTGGATGCACAAATTTCTAACAGTTTGTCCAGCAGTCTGAAGACTTAGATGTTGTCTGAGGCCTCTTTTTTGCATTCGAAAATGCCTGTGCTCATACAATCCACCCTGAGTTCAGAGCACAGCTACCCAAAAAGAGAAAAACTGGGTGTAATAATTGAGAATGATGGGACACAATTTTTAATGAAAACAGCATGGTAAATTCCATATTGTACTTTGCTTATGACTCAGTCAGCTGATATTTCAAGGGTGAGCAAGAGGCGCACAGTGAAGATGCAACACAGACATACACACATACATATGACTTCATACTTCATCCTCAGATAAACACACTGCACACAGCCTGTGACCATCTGTCAGGGCTCAGTACTCCAGCATTTCTGAGGTTTTAAGGCAGGATTTGAAATATCCAGCAAAAGTGATTAACATGCTCAGTGTGCTGTGTTTCTTTATCTGAAGAAGGCAAAAGTTCCCAGAAAAGATGTCATCTGTCATTGTCAAGGAAAATATGCCGTGAGAGGATATCACTAAGAAGGGTTCCATTGCTTGGCATCTCTTTGCTTTTATGGGTTTGCTTTGGCAGGGGAGGATGGCACTCAAGGAACTTTAATCCCTTTTAAGAAAAATGTTATTTTTAGAACAAACAAAGCTGGATGCAATTCTTGCCCAGATGAGCTTACAAGGTTAATACTGCTTCAAGCGTGTTTAGTGTTTCGTATTTCCAGACTATAAAGCAGTTTGGCAGCATGACTAAATGGCATTACTCCATTTTGCTAATATAGAAATTAACCCATAGTTATTACTGAGAGCAAAACTAATAGAAACTGCTTAGAAATCTTCTTTTTTGTTTAATATTAAAGTATTTTAATCCAAAAAAAATGCTGAAATATTAGTGAAACGAAGCATTAAGTAGAGATACACAAGATAATACTGACTGCATTAGGTCCCAAACCCATAGTGGGATGGCTTTATTGGGGCAGCAGTACATTCCATGCTGTGTGAGAAGGAAGAATTACGTTATCCCACCAAAGCTTGAATTTGACTATTTTGACCTCAGGCCCAAAACAACAGCTATGCACAGCACAATACTGTGCTGTATAGAAAACCTGTCTTACACTGGGAAAATGTGAAGAGTCTCTGAGTTTGTACCTGCGCAGCATCATCCTGTGCTGCAACAGTGATTGCAGATGGAGACTGGTATACAAAAAAGCCCAGGTTTTCAAGCTTGAGTGGTGCCATGCAAATTTCGGGGGTAGAGATGGTGCTTGAAATGTGAGACAGAAGCAGAAGGGATGAACTTTGCTGGTGCATTTCAACCCCTACAGAAACAGCTGTTCTTAGCTGGGTTGCAGGCCACTGTGGAAAGAAGCAAGATGTTTGCAAGCTGCCTCCCAGCATGGAAGTGTTGTCATTTTGGACCAAAGAACCAATTCAGTTTTCCATAAATGAAAAATGGGTCACCCCCTGCACATCTTAGTTTTGTCTGAGGTATGTAAGTCTGTTTCCAGGCTGAAAGACAAAATTAACTCTTCTAGCTCAGTTAAATTTCTAGGTGGTACAGCAAATGTCTTGTCACTCTATAAACGGGCTTCCTTCCTCTTTTCTCTGACTGTACAGTCTTTATGTACTCTCTCCAGAAGATCTTAATAAATATTTGCACAATCTTGACAGAAAAGAATAGAGCAACTGTTGTGCAGATGTCACTGGTAGCACAAAGGTTATTTCATATTAAATCACTGACTGAAAACAGACCAGAAGCCACCACTTCTAAGCCCAGTATCTACTGGTACCTCTGGTCCTCTACTCTCAAATGGAAAACCATCACTTAGACTCACATTTTACAAGTCGGACGTACACTTATGGGGTTTTCAGAGCAAGATTTTTGTTATTATTATAATTTTGGTTTAAGTATACATATTTTCTTCTGAACAAGCAAACTATATTGGAGAGCATCCCCCTATGAATCTGCCCTGGTAACCTCACCTGCAGGATATGTTAGGATTTCATTTGCAGCTCTGTGAGGTATTTGCTGACTTTTTAGGTGAGCTATTCTCTACTTTAAACTCTCATTAAATTTTTCATAACACTGGTTTTGATAAGTATTAACCATAATTGAGTAGGAAAAAAACTTGCTCTGTTTGTGTGTGTGTGTGTTTTTGTTTGTTTGTTTTGTTTTGTTTTATTCAGCAATGCATATTTTCCACTTCCTGATGGAGAATCCTAACTGTAGTCTCTCTCTCCCAGTTGCATCTTTATTGTAGGCAAAGGAATCTTGATATAGATGATGCTCTGTTTGTGTTAATGGTAGCTATTTTTGATGGACTGACTCAAAGGAGTTATGACTTTATGCTGATTAATCTGTCCTTTAACTGAAAGAGGCTTTATGTCTACTGGCTTAAACGGAGAGAGTCCAGTGCACTCTCAACAGACAGGCCAACAGAGACCAGGGGATACTTCAAAATAACATAAGTTCCTATGCTTGTGAAAGAAGAAAGAGCATATGCAATGAACCATTTAAACTATAATCTTCAGTTTCATGCTATCACTGCTATAGATTCAAACACTACTCAAATAAATTCAAATTACTAAATTCATCTCTGATGAAAATGGCTATTTGAATAAGATTATATGGATTGCTTCTAAATCTGGGAACATACAGACACTGTCTTATTCATTCTACAAATATGTACGAATGACTGCACAAACCTCTACACAAAGAGGTTAATGTATAAAGACAGGAATAAAAAATGGTAAAATGTGAATTTAACATGTTCTGTGAACTGCCCCACAGCTGAAAATTTTGGCTATCATCTTGCCTTCTTATTTCATTGTATTCCAGCCTGATGAGATGTTCTCTAAGTGCTAAGGAAAGACATTTTTCAGCTGGACATCATTCATTTAAGATTTCCTGATAGTTTCTGTGTCATTTCTCAGCATAATTCTGAGAACCTCAATGCTATGATGTTTTTCTATTTTACAGTTATATTGAGATGAGGCTATATTAATGATATAGTTGCTTTTGTTGTTTTTGTTTGTCTTTTTTTTTTTTTTTCCTCTGAAATGTGCATTTTTATAACAAATATTAGCTTCTAAATATATATATATATTTATTTGTTTGTTTGTTTGCTTGTTTGTTTGTTTTCCTGGCATGTGTCTGAATTACTTGGGATGAAGTGTTCTGGTGTCACAAGTGAATACCCAAGGTCGTTGTTCAGGTAGTTGAATAGCACACATTGTCACGGAGAATTTATTTTCTTGGCATATGACCATGAAAACAACATGAGCAGCCTTAAAGAAAACAATGGACACAGTTGTATGGGTAAGATAAATCAGGGAAATAAACGTTTTCAGAATCTTAAAGACAAACACTGAAATAAATATTTCAAGTGCATGCCATTAAACAAATTAGAAGTATGAAAACATTAAATTTAAGTAATGTGAGTAGATTTCCTATCTAGTTCCTATCTAGTGCAGTTTGAGAAAATCTATGAAAGAATTTTCCATTGTACCTACACCTGCACTTCTTACTAAAAAGTACAGCTAACCACTACATTCCAGAGATCAGAGTGGTTATATTCCATATAACCACTATATAACCAGAGAAGCAGCAACCCCAACTGTCTTAAACAATGCTAAGGAATCTGTTCAGCCAATTAACTAGCCTAATTTCAGGTTGTGTGCTTAAGAGGTAACTACCAAATCAAGTATGAGCCTTTAAACACACATTACACTACTTGTAAATTGACCTGGACAACATGCAGGCATGACATCCTTCTTCAAAGAAAGGACCATTTTGTAGCAGTAAATTAAAATAAATAAATAAATAAATAAATAAAGTCAGCAAGGAAAAGAATAAGAGGATTAAAAGGTAAATGAAAGCCCAAGAAAATAAACCTTCTGTGTGCAGCTACTTGCCTGAGTATGTGACCTACAGCTCCTTCAGAGGATTTGCGCTCAGAGGCGGGTCTGTGTTACTAGCCAACCATTCAATTCACGAAGATGTTATTCCACTGAGACAAAGTATATACATTAGCAACAAATGATCTTGAATGGATCTCAAAAGTAAATATTTTTCAGTAGGTTACACTGAAAAACAAATATTAATTTACTGTTTTTTTTTTTCTTTTTTTTTTTTTTTCTTTTTGGAGCATTGACAGTAATCTTCAATGGCCATGACAGAGTTCAGAGTAAAGATTGCTTGCTAGAAGATAGTTATTCCTTCCCAAAACCAACAAGATTACTTCTTTATCCCTACTCCCTCCTCAACTGTAATTAGAGAAGCAGGAACTTCATACCATAGCAGTTGAACTAAACTACCACAAATCTTTTAATTGGAAGTAAATGATAGAAAGATAGCAAATGAGCAAGAAAAAAATGAAAAACACAGCTTCCTTATCTCCCTACACAGTACCTATCAATCCACACATCATCAGTAAATACAGCAGTATTAATTACATTTATAAATTCCATTTATATAGAATACTGAGCCCTTGAAGAGAGGGTTGAAGCCTTGACTATTGCCAAAAACTTTCTTCATTTAAAAGGTAAGGGGGATTGATAAGTACCTTAGGAAGGCCTTGATTGCTCCTGAGTGGCAGGCAGAGAATAACATCACCTGTCAATGCCATTTTCCATTTTACAAGAGCCGAGCATCTTCTATATGTACCTCCGACAGGTAGCTGCTTGTGGCAAAAGACAGTTTCACGGTGCTCTTGGGGCACTGCCAGAGCCCAGGGCACTAGAAGAAAAGAGCCACTGCCACCTCATGTCCCTCCACGGAGTGCTTCTGCCAAGCACATATGGGATCCAGGGTATGGATCCCATACATATGGGAACCCAAGCACATATGGGTAAGGACACCGTGCCATGTGCTTTGAATACATGTGGCACTTCCCAGAGGAAGCCTGCTATAAGCCAGCCTCCCCTCTGTCTAGTTTGCAATCAGCCCATTAGTCAGCAAGATAGAAGTGTTGCCCCTTCCTGCCTCAGGGTCATATAACCCAAAAGCTATTTATGGTATAGTTCCAGCCTCTGTTTGCTATGGCCTTTCTTCCCTTGGAGGAAAGCACTGAAAACAGCTACACACTGTCTTCACATGTTTTCTGCTTTGTAAATATTATATGTATAGATATATACTTCATATACATAACTATTTTAAAACAAACATTAAGATTGGATCTCTCAAAAAATATTGGATCTTTTTATTTTTTTTTGAAAATATTATTTTTTTCTAAATGATTTTTTCGTATATATGATATGTATATATGTGTATACACAAATCTATTTTTATATTAAAATGCTTTTAAATCACAACTGCCTATATTAAACAGTATTGTTTGAATCAGACTGCAACCTGTGTCAGATTTTAGTATTCCCCAAGTTTCATGGCATAATTATTATTTTTTAATTTACATGACACTAGAAAATGAGGTTGTATTGTTTTGTTTTGTTTAACTTTTATTTTTAAATTTAAGCCACTTCTTTGACCCTCCTAAGTATTATGTTTCGAAGTTAGCTGACTCTATCTCTGATCTTTTAAAATTACCTGTATGTATGTTCTTATTCCCTTTTTCATTCACTAATCCTTTAGATTTAATTAAAAGATTTATTTATTTAGCCTTAAAGTAGCCAAAGAAAATAATTGTTTCTATGTTGTTTGCATTAGGGAAACATGACTTATGCCACCACCACAAAAGATTTAATTTTATGGGGATAAAAAGGGAAAAAAAAAAAAAAAAAGGAAAAAAAAGCTAAATATACATACACTAAACAATTCAAATAACTACAGTAGCAAAACCAAAACAAAATAAAGCATATGATTCATAAATCATAAGGCAAGAAGAGACAACTGTAGTAACTTAGATTGGTCATACTGAGATTGTATGACACAGCTCAAGGCGCATTCCCAAATTAAATCTAGCTGGGATAAGTATAAAGATGTTATACTTTAATAGAAAATTCTAGTGATGAAAAATTCACCACAACCCTCGGGTTGTCAGGGTGGTCCAGTGATTAATTGCCTTCACTATGAAAACCCATGACTCATTTCTGCACTGATTTTATCTATGGTTGACCTCAGCATAAAATGTAAAATAAAAATCTTCAGTCACAGTCATCTAAAAAAAGCAAGAGGTGATTCCTTTTGTGGAAATAATTGATATACACTGCTACATCCTGCAGAATCTGAAATAATTTAAAAATATGCTACTAAAATGTGCAAAAAGATGTGTATTTGGAGATGAGGTTTTTATCTTTTTATTGTTGTTCTGCTTTGTAAGTGCTCTTTTTCCATGTGGTCAACAGCTTTACCACAATTATGTTTAACACACTGCATTTGCTGTCTCAAAGCCACGGATACAACCTTAGACCTGTGGATGCAACCTGTGAGACATACTTGCAGGCGTACACAGTAGCTGTGAGTAACCCTGATATCCCCATTCATATAGTCCTCTTTCTATCAAGATAGAACCATGACACCAGAGCCACATCTCCTCCGTAACAGAAGCAATGCGTCACCCATAGGTGCTGCCCTGCAGCCACCATGCTTCTGTCCCTGCCTGCTGGGGACAGCACGTGGGGTGATGGAAGGAGGACGTGTGCTTCTAGGGGCAGCCTGTGCTGCTGCACACCCAATTACCAGTGGTAAGTGCAATCAGTCCTTCATACTGGCTTTCTCATCAGCACCATGTTAAAGCTGAGCCTTGCCACAGGATGAGTTCAAACTACAGCTTTAGCCCGTCAGTCCACAGGTTGTCCTATCCTTTGTATTGGTATCTTTTATTGAAAATGAATAAATCATGGCTGACTGGTAAGGGAGTACAGTAGCACTTTGGAGATGAGATGCCTACTCAAATTTCACAATAGATATAACTCTGATACAATTAGACCTTAATTTATATCACTTAGAATTGGAAACTCATCTCTAAAGTCATTATGGAAGTACAGTGTTGAGGTAATGCACAACAATAATATATTTTGACATTGTTATTGAAAAATCATATTTTATATGCATGAAGAAATACCTAATTCAAAATATATACATTAGTTTTATAGTCTGAAAATTTAAGATGCATCTTTCTGAAAGTGCTAGTACTCTGACACTATACAAATCTAATTTGTGATGTGATCTGATTGGGTCTAATAAAATCATGTGGGTAAATGCACAGTGGCTCCAGTGTATCTGTAATCCTTAATGTTGAAAGACATTAAATTTACAGACTTTGATCTGAAACATTTGAAAGCTTGTTACACACAGAATATTCTCAATCCTATATCTTAATAAAAAAGTATTTAATGTTCTAACTGCTGTAAATGATAATCACAGAATCACAGAATCACAGAATTTCTAGGTTGGAAGAGACCTCAAGATCATCGAGTCCAACCTCTGACCTAACGCTAGCAGTCCCCACTAAACCTTATCCCTAAGCTCTACATCTAAACGTCTTTTGAAGACTTCCAGGGATGGTGACTCCACCACTTCCCTGGGCAGCCTGTTCCAATGCCTCACAACCCTTTCAGTGAAGAAGTTCTTCCTAACATCCAACCTAAAACTCCCCTGGCTCAACTTAAGCCCATTCCCCCTCGTCCTGTCACCAGGCACGTGGGAGAACAGGCCAACCCCCACCTCGCTACAGCCTCCCTTGAAGTACCTGTAGAGAGCGATAAGGTCGCCCCTGAGCCTCCTCTTCTCCAGGCTGAACAAGCCCAGCTCCCTCAGCTGCTCCTCATAGGACTTGTTCTTCAGGCCCCTCACCAGCTTCGTTGCCCTTCTCTGCACAATAATGGAACAGCAAAGAATCTTTACATTTCACTGTTGAAACAAAATTAGTAGTAGTAGTAGTAGCAGCAGTAGTAGTAGGCGTAGTAGTCATAGTAGTAGTAGTAGTAGTGTTGTTATTGTTGCTGTTATTATTATTATTACTATTATTATTATTAAATGTTAGGACTCTAGTCAGAACAGCCTGACTTTTCAAGCACCGTTTTAACTTTTAAATATGACTAATATTCTTATAACGTAAGCATGTAATTAATTACTTTCATACACTGGAGCACCTAAAAAGGTACAGGCTGAACACTTTGGCTTCTAAAGCTTAGAGCTTCACTCTAAGTAAAGCAAAAATGCTCTTTTACTATTATTATTATTTCAGTAGAAGTTCATTATTGTCAATATAAGTAAAATAACATTGTCTTTGGTTGCCTAGAAACCTTCCCTTTAACCTGCAGACCTGATGTTACATCAGTGAAAATGGAAACTTTGCCACCCCCCCTCCCACCCCCCCGCTTTCCGCTAGAGCCCCTCGCAGCAGCAGCAGCAGCAGCCGTAAAATGGCTGCGCCGCCTCTTGCGGGCCCAGAAGGGCCTCTAGCGGCCAAGTCCTAACCCCGGGGCGGCGGAGGAGCCACTGTACGGAGGCGCAGGGAAAAGGGGAGAAATTCAGCAGTACTTGGATATACTTCTCCCTTTTAGATGCACAGCTTGTGCATACCTGCAGCTCAGGAAATTGAGCTGTTTTTTTTTTACGCTAGATTCGGTCTAGATAAATCTTTGCTCCAAGGGCAGCTTTCCCATACCACAATTATATATCATGTGAGATCTCAAATTCCTGTGCCTTTTAATATTCACTGCATAAACAGTAAAAATACCTAGAAGAGCCATTCAGGGAAATTCCATTTCACAGTGTGCAAAAGAAAACTTTTGGCTCAAATCTTTTTGTGTTCTCTTATACCCTAAACAGACATCCAGTATATTTTTTATTTGTATCGCCAAAGAATTTGCTGAAATTTTATTTATTTTATTTTATTTTGTTTTGTTTTGTTTTGTTTTGTTTATTTTCCTAAGGAACAACCACCACAATGGGTAATTTTAAAATATACCTTTTTATGCTTTTTTTTTTTTTTTTTTTTTTTTTTTTTTTTTTTTTTTACAAAATGACCTTAAAAATGTGAGTGGAGTTTGAGCAAAGACAGTGCTACCCTCCTAAACACACCAGCAGTGTGTAGCAATAGATCACAGGAATTTGATCATTCAGCTTACTTCAGTGGCTATAGAACTTCGAAGCCTAGAGAGGACAAACCTGACACTGAAAGTCTCAATTATTTGACAGCAGATCATTTCTGCAGCAGGATACAATTAATGTGCTTATTACATTGTCCTAAATGCTAGTGATACCTGCCCAGCACTGAAAGGCCACTTGTTTTCTGTTGGATTTCCAAAATTCTTGAGGTTTCTTCCAACAATTTGTACAATGCTGTTACACCACTAATGTATTTACAAGTGGAATCAATGGCTCAAATGAAGGTGCTGCTACATGGATTCATACCATTCCCATTCCATTCACTTAAGCTATTTTTTCCCCGTTTAAATAAAGCTGTTGTTTTCTTTTCAGCTCGCACCTTATCTTATATTACACATTGCCTTATTTCTCATAAGTCTGCCAGAGAATTAACACCAGTCTTGGTGAAAGTAAGCAAAACTTTAAAAATATGTTTGACTCTGTGGTGAAGAGCATCTTTAGTTCTCATGCATTTACATGAGCATTATCCTACTGATACATTGTTCTTAATTCCAGCACCTTTCAGGATTGAACCTTCTGGTTGTGCTTGGTGCCTAATGCACAAGGAATATGAATATAGCAAAATACAACAGCTTTCTACCCTTTGATTGTATCATGTTGGGTGTAGTGGTTTTACTTGGAAAATAAAAATAAATAAATAAGATTTATTTATTTGTTTATTTTAACTGCCCACGGTAGTATGATTTATTTTGTATTGATTAATGAAGCAATTCGGGAACAATTTGATTTGAGATGATTTTCCTAATAATCATACACTCCTGGTGTATATGTCAATGAGCTTAAAATTGCCCAGGCCACCTTAAATAAAGAACACCCACAGAGCCGGGAGTAACTCATGTACGTTTAAAATTACAGAAAAAACACTTCACGGTCTTTCACTGACACCCAGTGGTCAAACACAGGGGTTTTTGTGGGAAGCAGAAGAAAAGCTGCAGTGAACAATCACAGGCTCAAGACAGCTCAACAGAGAGCATTTATCTTGCTGTACAAACAGTTGTTTGCTTAACAGGATAAGAGCCCATGTGAAACTTTAAGTTATGCTTGCAAAATCAGCAGGTCAAGTTCTGTGCTTAGTTCCACTTGCACAATAGCTGGTGGAGTCAGTAGGAATCACACACATAACCAGGGGAAGACTCTAGTCCTAGGAGAGGATGTGGTTTTTCCAGGCTCACTCCTTTTTTCTTGGCCTGCACTACCAGGAATTAACAGCCCTCCACTAAAAAGGATACAGAAAACCCTGAAACAAAAACAGAAAAAAAAAAAAAAGAAACAGCTTAGAGTGTGATTATTGTTCAAGATTTCTGACTAGCTTTTGTTTATATACCGCCGAACCACACTTCCATTTAAGAATGCCATTGTTGGCCTTTTCCTGCGTGGTAAAGTATGATAGCACTGATAGCTCAGATTCTGTCTTGTGCAAACATGACAGCTGCCTCTGATATTAAACAGAGCTGGACATTAACACACCAACAAATGTGAGTTATTCTGACCCCCCAGCTCATCCCTGATCTCCTGCTAAACAATTGGCCTCAAATGTCCCTCGGCCTCCCTCTCCCTCAGCTGTGGCTTTCCTCATGGGACCAGCACTGGGTAAGTTTGTCCATCCCCAGATACCATCACACAGCTGGTGATGGGCAACCAGCTTGATGGGGGAGAAAGGAGAGGGAGCAACAGCTTCCCTTCCTCCCTGCAATCTCTGCAGGAGGGTGCTACTACACAAAACAGAGAGCAAACACAGCCAAGCACAGTGTCAACTGTATGTTCTGTGTAACATCACATCTGATGTAACATCAGCAACACATCATCTTACCTACTGACAGCTCTGGCCTATAGGCAACAAAAAAGAGTGGAGTGTCTCTGTTGCCAAAGCTTCTGAAATGCAACTTTGATGAAACTGTCTGCTGAAAGAATAACCAAGATAGCCTCCTGTCAGTACAGAGACCCAATGAATGATGGGTACAGACACACAGAATGAAGAACATTAGAGCTAAATAAATAAACAAAACAAATAAACAAACAACAACAACAACAGCAACAACAACAACAAAGACAACAATAAAGTATTATCAATTCCTGTTGTAAAAGCAGAGCTTTGGTCCCCACCACAGTTGAACCCTTATGTTTAACTTCAGCATGAAATTGCAAAAGCGGTTGCTTAATCACTTAGCACACTTTGCAAGGGGCTATGGCTGGTCCCCCTCTTTTATGTCGTTCCTCATGCTTTCAGTTCCATTTTTACCACTGGATGTTACTATCAACAGGACAGGACAGGAAAAGTAGGCAGGTACACGGGGATGAGGTACCTGCACAGGACCCTGGGAACAGAGCTGGCTGCTGTCCTTTCCACTCAGCACAGTTACATGTGACAAGTTAGTTTAGCAATCAAGGTCAGCTCCATTTAGTAGCAGTGATGGCTCCTCCTTACACTCCTCCAGCAGCAACAGGACCTGTGAGCTTGACTTTCCAGGTTTCATTTTCTTCCCGTTTTCCCCTTCCCCTCTGCTTCCTATTCCATGAGGAGCACAATTCTGAATTTTTGTCTTTGTATAACGATATTTATTTTTGCCTCTGTTACTGACAAGCCTTGTGCCAGTGTGACAATACCCTGTCACAGTTCCTTAAGACAGCAAGAGCAAGAGGCATCAGAAAGCAGAGGTGACAACATCTGCAGGAGATGTGAATTTGGCAATCATTCAATCAAGCTGCCAGCAGGCTGGGAACCAGCACACAGATACAGCAATACGCGAATCAACTGACAAAAGTCAGTTATTCTTTTTTTTTTTTTTTTAAAGAAATGGTAGATCAGCAAAACCACTTTGCACTTGAAGTGTTTTGTCCTCAGACTATTCTTTTAAATGTTAATTGTATGGTGCCTGTTACATGAAGAAACAAGAAGGCAAAGTTATAATGCAAATAAAGCAACCACATTGCTCTGTTACTAACACAGTATGTTATATAAACTTATCCTTTGTGTATCTTTTCAGAATAAAGATCACATAAGTCAGTTTTAGCTTGAACTCCAAATAGGGAACATTGTGGATTCAAAAAACTTTCTATTGCCTCAGAAATTGAAGTGGCACCACTTCTAATGACGTCAAACACAGATTCATATGGCAAATGTCTGCTGAGATTTCTCTTGCTGCTTCTCTAGACAAACTACAATATATATACATGAGGAAAAGTCTAAACAGAACTGATAGCATAGAACATAAATTATGAAAGTTTAATGCAACTTGATTTACCATTTATGCTTTTGCTTTAACATTTGATATATTTTAGGACTCAGGACTCCTGTTGTAGTTTTCCATAATGAAGCAATGCATACTAAGGCCTGCTTCCCATTAGTGACTGTTTTACTGAACTAAAAGATCAAAACCAGCATCAGGTTTTGCTTTCAGGCATTTGAGACTCCTATAATTCATCACTTACCCTTCTCCATTTGAAGCAGGCACACATCATGTAAGGACTGGGAACTGTAAGAATAAATTATGTATTCTTCAAAACACTTAATTGAATTTATATTCAGTGTGCAACTGCTAGGCATAAAGACTTCCTTTAACAGAACAGGAGATAGTGACCATCACCCTTCAACATCCTTCACTGTATTATTCTTTTGTGCTTAAAGGATCTACATGCTTCCATCTAACTACAAGTGGTAGACTTTTAGCAGCTTTGTTGAGACTGCGTACAAAACTGAGGTGTAAAATATGCCTTTGAAACAAAATCTCTACCACAGCTAAAATATTTTAAATCAACCAAAGATGCAGCAGTATAATTTTGCCAAAAAGATTCTAAAAGGAAGGTGGATTTATTATTATTTCAATGAGAATGACGCTGGATAGTGTTTGGGTTATTTGTGTGGTATTTCTATATAAGAAGGAAAGATTGTTGAGAAAAGATACACAGAAAAAAAAGTCGTATCAGTTTTGCTAGAGTGTTTTTAACAGGGTTCATAAAAGAAAATTCCTAAAATACCAAGAGTTGCATCTGTATTTAAATGTTTAAAGATGGAAATAGATATATACTTAGGTGTTATTTTTGTTTGTTTGTTTGTTTTTAAATCTCACTGTCTATTTATGTCTTACAGAGTCTAGGAAAAAAAGAGTCAGATGTTATGGTTTGGATGTAGGACTTACAGAGAAAGTTCCTCAGGTTTTCCTATGGAAGGAGTCAGAGATAGGATTTTCCAGAAAACTGTGCTTCAAATTTATTCATAAGCTTTAAAAATTCCAGCCATTATTTTCTGCTACACTGCTAAAATGTCTCTGAAGAGGTAAATCAAACCAGTTTATTCTGTTCCTGTTCTCATTATGTTCTGAAATATTAAATATTCTTTTTTCTTGTCTTCCTTAGATTGACATGAAGTTCAGTCTTTCCAACTGCATCTCAGAACACAGAGAAAACCCTCCTTTTTTCCCCTGAAATGAAACCCTTTAGCATTGCTCACTTGTTTGTCTTACCCTTTGTAAAATACTAATGAGATAACTGAATGATGTAGTTTGGCTGCTGTTCAGCTGAACTCAGGGACAGAGAGAGAGAGAGAGAGAGAGAAAGAGAGAGAGAGAGAGAAAGTGTTCCTAAATGAAAGGAGGAGAAAGTGCTCTTACATTGTACAAACAATCATCATTAGTGTTTTTTTTTCCTATCAGCAGCTGAATCCAAAAGCTGTTTTATCCAGGATATCCTGGAATAATGAGCCTCTTTTTACACTTTCTTTTGATAAACCAAATTTCATGTAAATAATTATGGTCATCTTCAAGAAAATGAGGCCTGTAAGAGAGGTGTTGCTGTTCCCAACTTCCCAGCTGAATAGGTCACAACATCCCAGCTCTCTCAGTTTGTAATTTCATGTGAAGAAAAACTTCACCTGCATCCTCAGAAATGTCATTGAGAAGCTGAAAAAAATCTTTCAGTGAACACTTTTCTTATTTCCTTTGTATCCAGAGTTGGTTACCTGCATGATGGCTCACAAGCATCCTCTGTTATCCACTGTCATGACAACTACCAATTTCAGTGGCATACATTCCATTTTACTCACATACATTTGAGGCTGGTATTCTCAAGTATTCTCACTTGAAAAGCTACATGGGCAAAATTACTAAGGAAGAAAGACTTCATACAAAGCTATTGTGTTATAAGTCTAAAGTACAGACACATTTTGGCAAGCCAAGTGTTCCAGCTTGCTATCTAAGCAGGCCACATTTTAAAAGATTATCCTGAATATTTACAAAGGGCATCTAGATATAAGTGAATAAACTCCAATTTCTGGAAGAAAAAAAAAAAAAAAAAAAAAAAAAAGCAATGCTAACCACATGAATTTGGAATATGGCCAAAGAGACCTAAATGTCATGTTGCTCTCACTAGTCTCTGACCATCTGACCTTTATGAATGCTGGGACAGCATAACCTTAGCAAGTCAATGGAGCTCTGCCAGTTCCTAACATATCTGGCCGTTAGAATACTTTTATTCTCTCACAACCACTGCAAAATTCAAGAAATTTCTCCATGTGATTTGACATAAGGGAGGAAAAAATAAACACTTAAGTTTTCAGAGCATCAAATCAAAGTACTCTTCAGACTGAAATTCATCATGAGTGTTTGATCTGGACAAATCTAGGCTGTGCACGAGGTCACACTATAAAGACTTGCAGCACAGTTTTGAGTCCAATCATTCTAAAGGAACCTAAATAAGGATAATTCACAGGTTTCTGTTTGGCCCATCTTTTTTCATTGCCAATGAGATTAAGTCTTTAGATCTGGCCATAGGGGACATTAACATCAGGGTGCCAAAGAACATGTTTGAAGGAAACATGTCCCTGTGCTGTTCATGCACTCAATGAACTGTTATCCAGTAAACATCTGTTTATCTTTCACCATCCTTTGTGAGTCACTTATTCCTGGTCTCTATGAGCTGATCTCTATAATCACATTTCTTTAAATCTCATTCAAAATACTAGAAGTGTTTATATTGCTTATGTGAGCAGTAACAGGACATAATCAAATCTACTAAAGGGTTCATCTGCAGCCTGGTTTGAGCTGGAACAGGAGACCACCAAGAAAAAAGCCAGAATCCTTCAGGAAGCAATGTATGTGATTTGATAGCTTAGCTGTGTCTCACTTTTACTGGTATCTCTCTCTGGAAGCTTGGTCTAAGATAACAAGTTAAAATAGTAATATCTATCTTGTGTTACACTGCCTCCTAATGTGGAGTAGTGGGGCTGAAAAGGGAAGCATGAAGTTCAGCTCCTTAATAGCAATGTTTGGACTCTGAGCTGTTTCATTACTCTGAGTACATGAGAGCTTCTTGATTTTCTTGCATAGCTGTTAGTCTGTAGCTAATTAACAATAACAAAAATCAGACTTACTTTTAGTCCTGGTATGTATTGCTCTGCAAAGCTGACCTGCAAAATAGGCTTCTAAATCCCAATATATGTATTATAAATCATGACAATTCTGTGGAGTTAATTTTTATTTGCATAGTATCTCAAGCAATATACATAAACTTTTTAACAAAAATTATATGGAGGAATGTCATGTTTACACTCTTTAACTATCCAATAAATGAAATGCCACAGAAAAAATTCTGGTCTACATGATGCTAAGAACAGAAGACTAACAATATACAATGAGATCAATAATTGGTTTCTGAAGAGTTTAATTCCAGTGAGGATGCTGAGGATGCTAAGAGGGAGTACTAGAGAAATTAATTTCCATACCTGAACTCTCAGAAAGAAGTTGTGAATTCCTGTCATCTGTTTAATTTGGCAACTTAAAATTCCAAAACACTAATGGAAGAAGCTGGAAAGTGAAACATTCCCATCTATATTGACCACTTGAGACATTATCTGTCCTGTATTAACCATTTATTACAGAATATGGGACACTACATACTCTACATACTCTGCAGGATACAGAGCCTCAGAGTTTTCTACTATTTAAGAAGAATAACAGATAAAAAAGTCACCCAAATGATAAAGCCACGTCACAAGAAACAGATACTCATGAAGAAACAGGGCAAATGATGTTGTGAGTAATACCAGCACTTGAAGCTTGGAAAATCCACTAAATTTTGTTGAAGGTACACAGATCTCAGCATTTGGGAAAAGTTGGGAGTATTTCTTCATTAAATATCATTATTTATTATTATAAGTAATCATATTTTGCACAAATCCAGAGTGTAGGATATAAACTACTTAATGAAAAGTGGGAAATAAATTATATGAAGTTCTTCTACTGGACATCCAAATTGGAGTTGATTTCTAGTTCCAGTCAGAAGTTTTGTGAGGGAATAAAACAAAACAAAACAAAACAAAACACTATACACTATACCGAACTGTAAATAAGTTTTCAGAATGCCCTGAGAAATTCAGTCTACAGCTGTTTTTAATTTAACATAATCTTAATCAGGTTGTCAGTCCATCTTCATATGATGACAGTAGTGAATTTGAGTTCAACTCCTCTATTGTATTTGAAATGGTTTCTAATGGCAGCCATGTATCCAAGTTGGGATAATGCAGACTGGATGGGTGACTTTTACATAGGTGATAACCTGGCTGACTTTTCAAGCTCAAAGGATGACAGCTGGAGGCCAGTGAACCCTGATTGGAGGCCAGTTACCAGTGGAGTTTTTCTTGGGATCTGCCTTTTTAATATATCTATCAGTGACCTGAAGGAGAAGATGGAGCACACCCTTACCAAGTCTAGGATAATACCTAACCAGAAAATGCAACTGATAGGCCTAATGAAAGGGATGCTACTCAGAAGCACTACAGGAATGGGCCAAGAGGAACATCATGAAATCCAACAACAGGAAGTGTGAATTCCCGCACCTGGGATGGATTGACAGTGCAGCCAGTGCAGCCAGGTAAAGTCTGCGGATAGAATGGCTGAATAGTTTAGCTCTACTGAAAAGAACCTGAAGGTCCTGGACACACTCTGTGTCCTGGATGCAGTGAAGACTAGCAGCTGGGCTGTTTCAACAGGACCACAGCTAGGAGATAGAGGGAATAATTATTGGATTCACCAGAATTCAAAATAAAGCCCCCCCCCCCCCAAAAAAAAAAAAAAAAAAAAAGCAAGAAAGCAAGGTCAGGGAGGACCACTAAGATAGTCAAAGACTGAAGCTCTATCCCTGTGAAAGGAAGCTGGGGTGGTTGTCCTTGAGAAGAGATGGCTTTGTATCTACAGGATAAAACCAGGCTTTTTACTTATTACTTTGGCATCTGTACCCTTAAGATCACTATAGTAATGAATTCATATGATTGACTATTCAAATTTTAAACAATTATTTACTCTGTTTACTCAAAATAATATATGTATTCAATATATACATATATTATTTTTATATATGATATCTATAAAAATGTGATATATATAAAAATTTATATATATATAAATAAATATATAATATATATAAAATATATAATATATATATTATATATAATATATATATATTATATATAAATATATTTATATATATTATATATATATATATTTTTATATATAAATATATTTATATATATTATATATATTATATATATTATATATATATATATATATATAATGATATATATAAAAAATCCTGTAGTGCTCCTCCATACTAATGACTGAAATATCTCCAAAAATCACAGTCACATCAGCCTCCAAGTATTTGGATACTTGAGCATGATACACAGACAAATCCCACTAAAACTAAAGGAATTATTTGTATGTCATTGCTGTCACATACACATTTCAAGAACTAGTACTTAATCAGTTATCAATACTTTACTTCTAGGTGTAAAAGCATATGCATTTCAAAGGGAGTGATTAATCACTGTTGTGGTAGTAAAGTTTAGGAGGTATGATCAAACATTTCCTGAATTTGATTGAAAAACAACAACAGAAGTGTGATTCTCTTCATATGAAACTAACATGGCAGGCCTCCACAGAAAACACATCTTATGCTAAAGGGATAATTTAATATGCTTGCCAGTAGGTCTCTTTCTTTAAAGAAGTAAAAAAATCTGCTTTTTTCCACACACTTTCTCTTCAAACTTCCATATTTCATATGGTCTAGACACACAAAATAAATATATGGAAAGACTCACAAAAGAGAAGCCAGAACTTAAAAGATACCCCTTTATCTGGTGAGAGATCAGTGACAATGGTTTGAGGCTTGGTGGTACTCTTGGTTTTTAATAGCATAACTCCAATAAACATTTTGCAACAACAGGATCATCATAGATGACCTGCAACTGAACACGTTTCCACAAGATTTGGAAACAATCTGGTAAAAACCTATGTTACACTCCCTTTATCACTTGACTCAGATGAAGAAATGGGATAAGCATGTCTATTTTTCTAACCTTATGAGGTACAGCTTAAACAAGGTGGAAGGAAGCATGAGCTTTCATGAGGATTCAGAGAGGTAGGCTTGAGTTCTTGCTGAAGACATTTTAGCTGAGTTGTGTTTATTGTTGTCAAGGTAGGTATATGAAATTTAATTTTGAAAAGTAATTTTTGCATTGTTTAAACTGAACTATCAGTTAAACAAAAAGTCTTTAAAAATCTTAAAGCTACTGAAAAAAGGGCTCATCAAAGAAAATGTAGCAACTGTCAGAAAACTTCAGATAATTCTAACAGCCCTTAGTTACTACTGTAACTAATTTCTGTGTTCCACAAAACAAAAGTCAAAGGAATGCAAGCTAGGCTCATGGACGTAACACCACAGCCTATGTGTCGTGTAAAGAAGCAGTTGGCTGAACCTGGCAGGAGGAAAATCACCTTTTACATGTACATCAAGACCATATTCTTCTAAGTGACAGGCAGAAGCTGTAGCTGGTTGCTACTTATGTTCAGGAAAATATATGCCACATGTGGTTCTGGTAACATGATTTAGCAGCTTCTCACCCTCCATCTAAGGACAACACAAGGCACCTTACACAGCAGGAGCCTTTTGTTATCTGTGGCCACCACAGTTTGAACCACAGCAGAATGCTTTCTGGGTGGATCCTCCTAGGCTGATATTTATTCCTTCTGAAGATGCAGTGTCTGTAGCTGTTAACAGCTACAGGTTTTCAGATATCATTTCTCTAGTGTAAGGATGGTCAGAATGCAAAACCAGTCTTCTGTGTCTCTGAGTTTTCCTGCTCTCCCTTGCCAGATGTGGGAGGGTCCCATCCTGCAGGAGAGATCAGGCAGGCAGCAGGTCAAATCGCCCTTACCAGGCTCCTGCATTACCTCCTACTGTTAGAGAAGGAGAAAGATGTCTCATTGATGACATTATGACTATGTTACTCTGAAAAACCAGATTTCTAAAATACAAAATGCTTAGAATAATGCCCATGCTACAGGATGTAATTCAGTGCACATTTATCATCAGCCTATTTCTACAACCTGTTAGAGAGCTGGTATGACACAAAGATAAAATTATGCAGAGAATTCAGAGAGAGGCTCTTACATTCAAAAGGAATTTGTATTCTGACACAGATTGCAAACTTTAAGAGAAAAACAGAATGTCTGGTACAGGAAAATGGGATGCCAGTAAGGTATGTGAGCCTTTCCAAGTTCTTGTAAATTGAAGTAGTTTAGAATAATACTTTAAACTGATTCTTCTGTAAGAAGAAATCCATGCAGTTGATATTGTGAGTTCATGTATATAGGAGCCTTACACCTAACCATGGTTTTTTAATTTCAGCCAAGTATGAAGGGTCTCAAAAGAGGTCTAAAAAGCACATTGAGTTCCTGCTCAAAATGAGGAAAACAAGAAAGTGACTTGAAAAGGATCTACTAATGCCACTTTCAAGGAAAGTGCTAACTGGCTTGTCTTTTATTAGACAAAATGTGGTAGGAAACCCTATGTGAGAGCAGTACTTTCTACTGTTCCCTATGCTCTTTTGTTCAAAAATGTAAAAAATGCCATAGATATTGACCCCAGTAATGTTTGCCTTTCATATTTAATTTTATTTTAAGCTACACACAAATAAACTACTGCATAAATATCCTTTACTCCTTATTAGCTACTTAACTTTTTCTTTAACCTATCTGCAAATTTATAGTCACTTGTTTTCTTAATACAGTATAAACTAGAGCATAAGGTACCATGCTTAAATTTTCAGCATTTAATAGTTATGACATATTTTTCAGTACACTCTGAAAATACAGAACACAAAAAGTTCAAGTGCCAATATGTATATTGTTAAGTAAACAACAAAGTAAGCTTTTATTCAGTTTTATATTATTTTAATATAAATTATGCTTATTTAGAAACTAAGAAATGTCTCGGGTGATTGCATAAATTTGAAGTGAGAATCAACAAAACAAAAGATTTAATGCAAGGTTACAGTTAATTTAAGATTGACTTTTTGTTGCCAGTTATCTTCAGTTATTGTACTTTCTCTTCCAAATGTTCCCTCTTTTTTTTATTTTTTTTTCCCAGTAGAAAAATTTTTGTATTTGTCTCTGCCAGAACACTTGCAGTTCTTCCTACAAGCCAATATATTTTGTTCTTCTGGGTTTCTTCTCCTTTGCTTTGAGGCTTCTCTCATTGTCTTTGTCTATATTAGCTGTAATTTCAGATCTGCAGTACAATTCTGTAAGAAACCCCCTGATTGCCTCCTTTTACCACATGCTGGTTTGGCTTACAGGGCAGTTTTGTTTTGCGTCATTCCTTCCAGAGAAAAACTAAGGGAGTAATGCTCTGTGCTGGCATTGTAGCTGGACATGAAGTGCTGTTTTGAAGCCTAAAAATGCTACCTGTTATCATCCTTTGGTTCCATTTGCAGAGGGTCTGTAGAGCACAGGAATTGTATTCCTTTCAAATAAAAAGAAATGGGAAGATGTGCTCCAGGAACACATCACATACCTTTACTTACTAACAGGCATTTAGTTTATAGAACCAGCTCTATCTCTTAAGACAGAGTAACTGCCACACACTGACAGAGCTAATATAGAATTAATTCAGCTGATTGATCTGTGGATAGGCTCCTACAGGACCGCTGTATTTGCTGACATAGGTAAGGCCTGATCTAGAAGATCTGTTCCATGTCTTGAGCAAACATGTTGTAAACTCAGATGTAAAGCTTCAAAACGATAATTGGTCTTTTAGTCAGCTCCAAATCATCAGTATAGGGGGAACAATAGCTCAAAGAGAATGGAATCAATCAGATCCAAACTATAACATGAGCTCTGTACAGTGCAAATATAGGGGATGGTCCTCAGCTTCACAGATTGTGCTGTGATCTACTGATTTGCTCCTACAGCTGTGAAGTACTTGCTAACACAGACATGGCCCATGCCCTTCTAGCACTTCACAATTCCCTGTGCTACTGGCTATTAACTAGCTTCAGGATACCTTTTCTTTGCAGGATTGTATTTAATAAGCTACACTCTTGTGTCTAATGGATACCAAACCCAAATGAGCAAAACGGCAAATGAGAATGAGCTATGATATGTCCCCTTAACAGTAAATGGAAGCAAACAATTAGACGTTTTCCTATAGTGGTACAGCTGCAGCTGAAGTTACAAGTTTGTGTAGCATGCTGCTTTGAGTATTCCCCTTGTATAGTCTTGCAGTAAAATTCCCTTCCTTTTGAAGTTATTTTATCTTGTTTGCTTCCTACAGCTAAAGACTAGTAGCTGTTAGGGCATGATAGGAAGTAAAAGTATTTAGTTTCTTTCAATCTGGTTTTATATCTATTTGTTTTCCTTTTTATTTACTTCCTTTCCTCATTTTGTTTTTCTAGACATTTTTCATCTCAGCAATCACTTATGTGACATAGCCTACTGTGAATTATTTGTGCATAAATGGTTTTGATTTCTTTCTAAAATGTCTACTTGAATTCTTGCTACAGAAGTACTGAATAAAACAGAGTAAATAATTCTTGTTATTTAAAGTGCAAGGGTATGACAAAGGGTATAAGGAGGGAGCAAAATTGAGTCTATCCACACTCTCCACTCTGATCTGCCAGCTGTGGTAGACAGAAAGCCTTCCCCAAAGGCTAACACACATCACTTTCAAAGTAGAGGCAGACTCTACCACTTAAGCCTCACCACTAACTGAAGATATTACCAACAAAATAAGGAAGGTATCATCATCCCACTGTTCCCTGACATGCCAAGAAGGACAGACAATCTTTGTTTAAAACATCTATACAAGTGCTCACTTTCCAGTACAATTTGTTCTTACAAATTGTAAGTACAAATCTCTGGTCTTACTAGCACCCAGAGAGACCAGCAAAACCTGTGATCACAAAGTACATTGGTGGAGTTCATGGTGTGTCTACCTACTACTTCTTCAGGTTGACTCTAAATTCCTTCAGCAAAGAAACCAATGGTATCCCGTCCTGGTCTGCAGAGTCACTGTTCTTGCTTACAAACTTATCTGTCATGCTAACAAACTTATTACTTTTGCTAAGAGAAACCTGGCAGTGATTTATATGTATTATTAAGAATACTTTTATTAATTTGATAGCAATAGCAACAACAGCTAATATTTGTGTTGGCAGTAAACTGTTCAGTCAGGGACTGGGCATTATTATGCACAACACAACAGGCTCTTAGTCAGCCATATGACAGAAAGCTTAAAAAAAAAAAAAATCATCAAAAAGTCATGTAGATTGTTCAGCCTCACCCAGGGCCAAATACTGAACACCTGCAGCTTGAGTCAGGGGGGCTAGCAAGACTGAGCCTGTCCCATCATTTAGGGGACAGACAAGAACATGCTGGAAAAAATCCTCATCCTGGCGATTGTGGAGAGTCCTAAAGACTGGAGCAGTGTACAGCCTCACTGCACTGCTAACAAATCTGGAAGCAAACAACTGCCACATCTCCATATGCTACATCTCCATGTGCCATATTTGTAGCATGTAAGCTACTTTTCCTTATGCCACATCTTCAATATGATATGTAAAATGAGGCTTTCTAGCACTTCTTCATATATTTGATATGGAGCTATTTGCTAAAACCCATTTCATACTTAACATAATCCTTCCTTCCTTAAACTTAACATCCTGTAAATTTTAAAAATAAATCTTTCCCTTCCCTTCCCTTCCCTTCCCTTCCCTTCCCTTCCCTTCCCTTCCCTTCCCTTCCCTTCCCTTCCCTTCCCTTCCCTTCCCTTCCCTTCCCTCCCCTCCCCTCCCCTCCCCTCCCCTCCCCTCCCCTCCCCTCCCCTCCTCTCCTCTCCTCTCCTCTCCTCTCCTCTCCTCTCCTCTCCTCTCCTCTCCTCTCCTCTCCTCTCCTCTCCTCTCCTCTCCTCTCCTCTCCTCTCCTCTCCTCTCCTCTCCTCTCCTCTCCTCTCCTCTCCTCTCCTCTCCTCTCCTCTCCTTCTTTTCCTTTTCCTTTTCCTTTTCCTTTTCCTCTTTTGTTGTATTCTTTCCTTCAGTTACTCATCATTTCAACCACTCTTCCTGTCCCTTCCCAGAAAATAAAATTCACTTCCTTTCTGTCTCATTATCCCTGATCTGAATGCCACCAACACCACTCTTTCTGCTTGCATTTTGTGAATGAGCAGTGAGCCTGGTCAGAGACAACAGTCTGCATTCTCTAGCACCAAAGCTGAATTCAGGTTCAAAAAGATGTATTAAAGGTTATAAGGCAAGTCTCCTGAACCTCTTGTGTTGGGTAAGTAGGTTAATAGCTGAGCTAATATGAATGGGGAAAACATTGCCAAAAAGTTCCAGGATGGTCAAAAAATCACCTTCTTTTCAGTGAATTTTACTGTTTTTCAGTGATATTTACTGTTGTAATTTAGTCTAATTTACACTATGCCTCTATTTTGAGTCTCAGCAAGTCAGAACAGCCCTAAAGCACACAGCAATGAACAGGCATCAGCATGAACAAACATGACTATATGCACAAACATATAAGCATGTCAAAATGGAAAAGCCTGCCTTTTCCCATCACCCAAAGGCTCCATTGCCCCCTTTCTGTACTGATTTATTCTCCACCATTCTCCCTCACGATTTTCCCACTGGTGTAATAAAAAGGGATGAAACAGACCCCAGCCTGCTCCAACCTACTCTGTGCTTCCCTGTCCAATGGGGCTGGCACCCCAGGACAGGTCCAGGGAGTAAGGATGCCACAAACCTAGGGCACAGAGCAAGCATCATGCCAGCACTCACAGGAGAGAGCAGGGTAAATGCTAGGATACAGGACTTGCTTGCTGATAAGACAGAAAAAGTCAATTTGTGTCTTGGTGAAAGAGTCACAACAAGGTCTCTCCATCCACACCTTCATGTCAAAGGCTGGATCCATATGCCCAGTCTTTAAAATATTGCACATGCACAGCCTGAAACACTGCATGGGTTCTCTGAGACCATGCAGAGTGGACTTAATGTCAGGTACTATAACTTACATGCTCAACTTTGTGCATCGCTTACAATAAATAAGGTGAAAATTATGCCTGAGTGTAGTCAAGGCCCAGTGTGTAGCAAACTATTAAAGAAACCATCTCAAATTCATAGAGGTATTATTGTCTGTAACAGAAGTATATAAAGTATTCTCTAGTTCTTATCATCTGTTATAAACATTTCAGTTGTTTCCAAACATTTTTCATTGCATAACTGGTGATATTAATGTAAAATTTTCCAAATGAAAAAGGTTCATAAGTAGTTTTCAGGAACATTAGGTGAAGCTGCCCACTTCCATAATCTCAGCAATATCTGAAGAGCCAATTAAAGGATGCATTTCAGGAAAGGTTTGCATATCCTCCAGGGTACTGCAAAAGTTTACAGTGTGGTGGAAATGCCTATGACAGATAACAGATTTCAACTCATTTAATCAAAGGAGCTTTGGAAAAAAAAAAAAAGGCAAAACAAAACAAAACAAAACAAAACACAGAATGAAGTTATTAAAGAAAGGTAAGTACTTTTTATTACACCTCTTTCAGCACATTGACTTGGAAAATGTAGGTGGTTAGACAAAATGGCCTCATATTTTCTTGTCCAGTGTTTTTTTCATGTGATCACTAGTGGGGCAGGTGCAGAGAACATCTCATTTTACACATGTTCTTGCATAAGAGCTTTGGCCTTGGAGCACCTGTTAGGGCCGGTTTAAGTTCTTTCTCCTGGACACAGACTCTCTCAGCTGTTAGTAATTAGAAAAAAACAAAGCAGAACTACCACATGGATGCAGGCCCTGAGAGATGAGAATGCCAAAGAAAGCAGCACAGATTTTACAAGGATGCATGTCATATTTTTTCCCTTGGCAGTACAACCTTAGAACACCAGGGTGAACGCCAGCCAGTCCCAGTGTCAAGCAAACAGAAAAGTGTTAAAGGTCTTTTAAACTTTGATCAGAAAGGGGAGCACCTAGAGGCAAGACATTATTCTGTAAAGCAACTGGGTTTATAAATATGGTTTGAGAGAAATTCTATAGGAAAATATGTGTTTAAAAATTTTGATTGATTGAAACATGGTAGTTTTCTAAACCCTTTGCAACTGCAGACTTGCACTAGCATGAGTTTTATTTGCTATTGCTCTTGCAGGTTGTTTCATCAAGCTAGTCTTTATCTGTAGTCTTAAAATGTTTTAGAAACCATCTTTAGCTTATGAAATTAATGCATCTGTAGCAGATTATCTATTTCAATACATAAATGGTTTCTATACTACAGAGATGTCATCTGTATGCAACCTGAAGATTTACTGACTAAAGCACATTTTCTCTGGCAACATATACAAAACTTTACATTTGGCTTTTACCACTAAGGTTCAATCCAATTAGAATCTATTTCAATTGAAAAAAAAAAAAAAAAGTGCTGATCTTAACAGGAAAATAGTCAATTGATTATTCTGTGCCACAAAAAATAAATAAATTTAATGAGACCAGTAATAGAGCACATTATACATAAAATACCTAAAAGTCAGCAAGAGATTATCTTAAGTTACTTCTGTCACCTATAAATTTCCTCCCAGAAAATCTCATGGGGGGACATGCATTAGCATGTGACTTTTTAAAATAAAAGAGAAGTTAGTGTTTAATAAATCAAATGTAATACTTAAAATAGGTTACAAAAAAGAAGATTAATAATGCCGTTCTGAGAATCTATTTATAAATTCTATTTGTATTGAGATCACTGAAGATGATTTCAAATAAGAAAATTGGTAACGTCTATTTTTAGTTTTCAGATGGAATCACATTAAAATACTTGGTAAAATTTTAAACACCACCTTTGAAGAGCATGTCCTTTTAGAGAGCTTCTGGAGTCATCTTTATTTTTCCACTCCAAGAGGATTAATTAAAAATGGTAAAAGAGAAAAGTATAGCTTCTAGTGTGCTGCATTTAGTTGGTCTTCTTCAAAAGACATTAATAAGAAAAAAAAATCACCTTGTACTCCACCCTTTTTTTTTCTACTGTCATTGACATAAAAACACCAACTGCTGTGTCTGCTGATGAATTTTCCCAGCAGATAACAGACAAGCACATAATACACTATGCTTACTTTCTGTGACCCAGTTTTTCAGGGACCTCAGGCATTTTATACACTAGTAGTGGTCTACGGTACACCCCTTAGAGAGCTGTAGTAGCTGCACAGCCCTCAAAGTTTGTTGAATATCATACATTAATTATCTGTTTTAGTGTTCAATCAGTCCCAGTAGTCTGATGCCAGTTTTTCCCTCTCAATCTCAAACTATTTGTGGGATGAATTCCCTCACACACACAGACTTAGCCAAAATGTTACACTGTCAGTTCAAAACCATATAGCTGTGGAAAACAAATAAAAGAAATGATCAGTGTTACCATTTCATGATGGTAAATAACTTAATATTCATATTTTAACTAGATAAATTATAAACCCATCATAGATAAAACTTGCAACTTCAGGACAAGGCAAGAAATCCTGGTTAATGAAGAGGGATGATAAAAACCTGTAGAATGTTTATGTTAAATAGTACAATAACATATTTAAATCAAGTCCTGGCTGATGAGTGAATAATGAGACATCAGTGGAATCACTGCCTTTAGATGATGCTCAACAGCTGGCAAAATAAGATTTCCCCTGGAAGGTCCAGCACAGTCAGGAAGCTGGTGTTAGGATATGGTGCTGTGTTTTTCTGGCACCAGCTTTTTTTTGTGATTCCTGTTTGCTTCACCTCTCTGACCATTTAATGCCTGAGGTATGGTAGCAAGAGAATGAGGCAGCAATGGCAGACGGGAGGGGAGCATGAAAGTGAAGTTGTTAAAGCCATCCACCATGTCGCTACTAAAGGATGGCTGTCAAAAGCCAGCAAAAGCTGGCAAAGGGTACTTTTCTATTAGAGATCATTTGTAAAGATTTCAAGAAATCTTTGTTTTGACTACTGCTGCAGAGGAAGAAAAGAAAACAGAAATAAACACTAAAAGCAACTTGACTTAACAAGGTGAAAGTAAGCAATGGCATGGAGAAGGGCTAGAAGTCTGATAACCTTATCACTTGCACAGCATGGTCAGATCTAATCCTTTTCTAAAACAAGCACTGGAAAAAGATGAAAGAGCTGATATATCTCTAAAGGTTTAACAGGTCTAGAGACAGAAAGCAGCTTTCTACATAGGAATAATATAAACAAAGGAGATTAAGAGTATACAATAGCTCTTTGAGAGAAGGCAACAATCCTCCAGTTGGCACTACATTAAAATGATTTTAATCATTCTAATGGGGGAGATGGATGTTTGAGAAAGAAAACTTCCATAATTATACTTTTAGGTGAAGAATTATTCTGCTTTTCTTAAGTAAAAAAGTCTGTTAATTTTTTTTTAAACATGTGAAAAAGGGATAGTTAGTCAAGTATAGAATACAGACTATGAGAATCATTCCAGTTTGTTGAAAGAAGAGATTGAGGAGGGAAGACAGATAGAAATTTCTGCTTAAGTACAGCCTGAGGTTGTTTTTTTTTTTTTTTTTTTTTTTTTTTTTTTTTTTTTTTTTTGGTGGTGGTAGTTTACTACCAGTCTTAGTGGAAAAAGGTCTTGCCTTTACCAGTTGCTATTCTTTCACTGTCCAATGAAATTAAAGATCCAGTCTTGTAACTGGATGTAACGACTTGTAATATCTTGTAACTCTCTCACAAAGGCTTTTTTTCTAGTAGAAAACACACAAACACAGTGATATAGA
The DNA here is from genome assembly GCF_964035555.1 of Netta rufina. Taxonomy (NCBI): domain Eukaryota; kingdom Metazoa; phylum Chordata; class Aves; order Anseriformes; family Anatidae; genus Netta; species Netta rufina. The sequence continues at coordinate 102,936,450 of NC_140123.1, forward strand.
TAGAGGCAGAGTATAAAGGGACAGAAGAGAAATCCCTATGGAAGACCTGACATTCTGTGTCCTGAGAATTAAGACGAATACGAGTCTCAGGCCCTACCATCAAAATCAATCCATAGGTGTGATTGCTAAATCAGTACTTTCTTCAAAGATGCTGTAATATGACGTGGCATTTCAAAGCCACAATAAAAACAGAAATGTAAAGACCAGCAAAATGACCTGTGAGGCTCAGCTATATGGTGCTTCTTCTCAGAGACCCTCCTCCTCTCCTGTTCTAGAAATTGTTTTTTTTTCTCTCTGATATCTCCTGGATAGTGGCCAACTTGTAGATCCTCAGATTCAACAACTGGGACCCTTTTGCCTAGCTTGTTCTCTCTTCAATAAAACAGAAGTGCTTAGACCAACAAGGTTGTGGACCACCCAAACTCAGACCTAGTCATACATATGTTTATTTTTCAGTTTCCTTTTCTCTTTGGTGGAATATTAAATTCAGAAGCTTCTGCCTTCATAAGAGATAGATGCTAAGAGTCACAGTCCAGAAACATCTAATGGTTCATTGAACCAAAACCATTCAATAATCTCTTTGAGTTTTAAAAGCAGTTAATCACGTTTGAGATAACACTTATTACTGCAGATTGACTTTGAATCTTGTAGCACAAAATAACAAACACAAACATCTGAGCAACAGATAATTCCCTTCAGCCCTGACATATATGAGAAGGACTCATAACTGACAGTAGCACATCCTTCTGCTTTGGTGCACAAGTTTCTGAAGGTCATAATGGCATCAGAAACCTGTCAAAGGGGAATTTACTGCCTCATGTTTCTGCAAGACATACAACAGAGAGCTTTATCATAGCGTGATACTGCTCTCAAAAAAGACAGATTCTGCTGTGCAGTCCAGTGCATTTTGAAAAGATGTTTATTTCAACCATTTCAGTTTGTTATTTCTATATAACTGGACTCTGAAACAAAATACTCAGCAAGGTACAAGCAAGTTCTTGTTTTCTTTCCTGTTTCTTCCTCCATCTTTCTCACTATAGCCTTTCATTCTGCATTCGCTATTTACTGCTCTGTGTACAAAGGTGAGCAAATGACTCCAATATCCCATGTCTAGCTTTATCTCCTAAACATAATAACATTTTGAGTCAGGAGCCAGGCCTGGCCAACAGTTTGTCTGATACCTTGCAGGTTGATGGTGTTATCAGAAATAAATAATGTTGCTTGCTAGCCTAATCAAAAAATAAACAAACAAACAAAAAACTTGATGGATGAAAATGGATGGAAAACACACCCAAAGATATAGATTGTAAACATATATTTTCTGTTTGGCTCTAAAGGTGAGTGACTAAATGGTATTGTAGATGTACCAAAGTATGGATCCTGGGAAGGTGGCCTGACCATGTTTCAACCATCTATCAGGACAAGTCTTGGAGTCATACCATCACCCCACACAGACTAGTTTCGCCTGGAAGAAAACCTCATTGTGTTTCTGGGAGGAAACCGTAGTGAACCTTGACCTTCAGGGCACCTGCTAGGCGCACCCTTTCAGCTCTCAGCTACGTTGCTAGCACCCTCCCCCCCCCCCTGCCCCCCCCCCCCCCCCCCCCCCCCCCACCCCCCCCCCTCCATCAATACAGGAGAAGATGTACATTACCAGAGATATCAAGACAGCTTTTCTAAGGAGTACTTTATCTTTTTGATGAAGTTATGAACATGGTGCCGTGTCATTGCTCTGTTGCTGATTTTGCTTGAAAACCAAAGATTCACACAGACAGGCAGCGCTACTACAACAGCTCTAAGGAAGAGCTGGTGCTACAACTTTATGGCCAAGATTGTATCTCCTGCTTCCAAAGAGTTTCTGTGCTGGTGGTATGATAATGATTTCAATATTTGCTTAAATTTGCTTAAATAGCATCTCCAAGAAAAAGATAAAGCAAAAAAAAAAGGCAAAACTTTTCTAAATGCATAACAGATGCACCAGTGCATGACGGGATGAATACAGAACAGACTTGGACCTGTCATCACGCTCCTCACAGTCACATTCTTCCTGCAGCTCATGTGGCCTACACCTGCAATATACTGGCAACGAGGCATGAGAGGCTCCCAGTTTCAAAGCAAAGTCTCATACCTTTGTTCCTGCCTGCAAGCTTTTTTGCTTTTAACCTTTTTCCTCCCTGTCATCCATGTTTTCTTTTGCATATAGCAGCTCTGACTATATACCAAGATGTTTGGATTTATTTTTACGTGTGTTTCTTGCTTTTTTTTTTTTTTTTTTTTTTTTTAAGTATAGAGGATACTAATCAACGCAAAGTATAGATAGTAGAGCTAAAACTTACATTAAAAGTCACAAATAATGAATGCTAAATATGTTTGAGCATAAGGACTCTTGTCAGTCTCCGAATATTTCACAGAATCACAGAATTTCTAGGTTGGAAGAGACCTCAGGATCATCGAGTCCAACCTCTGACCTAACACTAACAGTCCTCCACTAAACCATATCACTAAGTTCAACATCTAAACGTCTTTTAAAGATCTCCAGGGATGGTGACTCCACCACTTCCCTGGGCAGCCTGTTCCAATGTTTAACAACCCTTTTGGTAAAGAAGTTCTTCCTAATATCCAACCTAAACCTCCCCTAGTGCAACTTTAGCCCATTCCCCCTCGCCCTGTTGCCAGGCATGTGGGAGAATAGACCAACCCCCACCTCGATACAGCCTCCTTTAAGGTACCTGTAGAGAGCAATATGGTCGCCCCTGAGCCTCCTTTTCTCCAGGCTGATCAATCCAAGCTCCCTCAGCTGCTCTTCGTAAGACTTGTTCTCCAGACCCCTCACCAGTTTTGTTGCCCTTCTCTGGACTCTCTGGAGCACCTCAATGTCCTTCTTGTAGCGAGGGGCCCAAAATTGAACACAGTACTCAAGGTGCGGCCTCTCCAGAGCCGAGTACAGGGGGACAATCACTTTTCTAGCCCTGCTGGCCACACTGCTTCTGATACAAGCCAGGATGCTCTTGGCCTTCTTGGCCACCTGAGCACACTGCTGGCTCATATTCAGCTGACTATCCACCAATACTCCCAGGTACTTCTCTGCCAGGCAGCTTTCCAACCACTCATCTCCCAGCCTGTAGCTCAGCTTGAGGTTGTTGTGCCCCAGGTGCAGGACCCGGCACTTGGCCTTGTTGAACTTCATACAGTTGGCCTCAGCCCATCGGTCCAGCCTATCCAGACCCTCCTGCAGAATCTTCCTACCCTCGAGCAGATTGACACACGCACCTAACTTAGTGTCGTCTGCAAACTTACTGAGGGTGCACTCGATGCCTGTGTCCAGATCATCGATGAAGATATTAAAGAGGACTGGCCCCAGTACTGAGCCCTGGCGGATACCACTAGTGACCTGCCTCCAACTGGATTTGACTCCATTCACCATGACTCTTTGGGCCCGGCTATCCAGCCAGTTTCTAACCCAACAAAGCATTTGCCAGTCCAAGCCAAGTGCAGCCAGTTTCTTGAGGAGAATGCTGTGGGAAACGGTGTCAAAAGCCTTGCTGAAGTCAAGGTAGACCACATCCACAGCCTTTCCCTCATCCATCCAGAGTGTCACTTTATCATAGAAGGAGATCAGGTTCGTCAAGCAGGACCTGCCTTTCATAAACCCATGCTGACTGGGCCCGATCGCCTGCTTGCCCTGTAAGTGCCACGTGATGACACTCAAAGATTTGCTGCAGTGCATGAATATAGATTTTTCTTTAACATATTATGAAAAATAAGAACTTTATTCTCACTTCTGCATTTTTTCCTCTAGCAATACCAAAGGGTTCTTCAATCAGACTCAGTAACGGTTAGGAGTAAGGGTCAATAATCCATCTCTAGGGTGTTTTCAAAGGGAAGAGAAGTGTAAACTGGTGGCACAGTAAGTGAGATTTAGGTCTTCATTTATCAAAAGCTGCAAAATGGCATGGATACAGAGACCTGTCATTGCTAGAATCTGAAAAAATATATCATTTGCATTAATAGCAAGAAGGACTTTCTTTGAAAATTGATGTTCAAAAGCCATAGGTCCCAATGACCTAGGGAAAAAGAAAACATAATAAACAAATATAATAATAATAATAATAATAATAATAATAATAATAAACAATGAGAAAATGGCAAGGCTAAAACACTCTTTAGGTTGGTAAACTAGTCTAAATAGATTTTTTTAACTTAAGAATTCCCATCCTTTCTTTTTCCAACCACCTGTAGTTATTCATGCCAATGTGTAACTGGAAGTTAAAGTGTAAGTGAAAAATATCTATACTTGCTCTGATGCTTTTACATCTGCACAGCACTCCTAGAAATAAAGTCTGTATGTAGCTACAATAGTATTCTGTTCATTTAGGTGCATCTTAGTGTACACATTTCTGCTCCTAAATGTTTCTAACAGCTATCTCTCTAACACACACACTGCTGCACATCAGGACAGCTTGTTGAAAAATGGTGGCCAACTTTGTTACGAGACACGAAGTTTTAGTCAGTATTGAACAGAAAGTTATTTTTAATAGCAGTGTTATAAATCTCTTGGAGGCTTTTCTTTATCTATATTTAGACTTAGCTCCCTTCAAAACCCTTTTATTTATCTTCTTTCAAGTGATGGAACTAATATGAACTTCACAGTTTGCTTGTTTCGCTTTACTCATATTTTAGTATTCAGTTCCATACAAAGAATGCTAACACTGAAGAACCTAAAAAAGAAAAAAGCTGCACAGAAATGACTTATTTAAGACAAAGTTAGTATGGTTTCTGCCTCCCCACTAGATCTTAGTTATCTGCCCTTTTTCTGCCTCAGGCTAAAATGAAAATGACCATCCTGCTTTTAATACCAGCATTTAACATAGTCTGTAGTTCTCCAAAACCAGATAACAACTCCAGAAAGCACTTACAGCTAAAAGTGAAAACTGAAGTATGTCCAACTGTCTACAAGTATGACCTATCTTTTAGAAGTGCAGCCCAGCCACAAAGGGTCTATGAACAGGTCACCAGCACAATCTACGCTGAAGTCAAGACTGCCCTCAGTTGTGATGGGACAAAAATCAAGACCATAATTCTGTTGCCTTAAAATGTCCCATGGACCGAGGAAAAAAAAAAAAAAAAAAAAAAAAGAATATATAAACACAAGAACTCTAACTGTAATGTGCAAGGTAGGGAGAGGAAAATCCCCCAGAGAAAAGAGAGAAATTTTCATTTCTCCCCATGATGTCAGTGATAAGAAACGATCCTATCATGTCCTCATTAGCCACCTCTTTCCCCAGTGCCATGAAGGAAGAAAAAGATTTTGAAGCATCCTTGATAAGAAGGCTAGATTACATCAGATCCAGGAGAAAGTTCCACAAGACCCTATTGCCACTTATAATTGCACCTCATCTCTTGTTTTTCCTCTAGTGTATCAAAACCAGATGGCATCAAGGATTTTGAAGTTTCCTTGAGTTTTGCAACATGATGTGCATATTCTCATTTTGCATCATGTAAATCCCATTAATTTCAGTGAATTATTTTTTCCAATTATTAATTTTCCAAAAATCATTCAAAAATTGAAAAAAAAATATAATGCCACAATGGCATTTTAATGACAGTAAAGCTGCCAAAGATCTTGGAAATGCAAAACTTGCTTAGTTTAGACCATTTTTATAAAGTCAGAAGAGACTTGATGGTGAAGTTCTTAAACAGTTAGCATTTCCTCTGTCTTTAGTTTTTAAATCCAGAATCCATTTTTTATTTTAAAATTATTCTTTCAAATTATAACTTACACCAGAACAATGAAAAGAAACTTTGAAAACTTAAAAATGAACCTATAAAAAGTAACTGATGAAATTACTTCTGAAAAATCTTGTCATATAGAAAAACTGATTATTTTTAGGCAGACTAGAAATGATCATGATGATCATGGTCCTTTTCAGGAAAAAAAAAATAAATAAAAAAAATAAAGATAATTTTTGTTTGTTTTCAGGAAAACTATACTTTATATGTTTTCAATTTTCCAGATAATTTCAGATTTTCTGTAGCATGTGGATGTGGCCTACATTCCAGTTAAGAAACTGATGAAATTTTTGTTGATGGTAATTAGAGTTTAGTCAGATGGAAATCTTTACGGGGTCACTAAGATATTGCTTAAAAATTTACATTAATTCCATGTATTCTTTCATAGAAAAATATGTGGAAAATAGCAATGAAATATATGAGAATGCTATTGCATTCATGTAATCCTGAACAGATTCAAATTACAGTGAGTATGTATATTTTCATACATTTTTACATAGCACTTTATCTGAATGACTAGACATATATTATTAGAAAGATTATTTTCCCTGGTTTATACATGTATTGGCATTCTCAATAACTTATTCATCACAATTAAGTAAAAATTATGAACATCTGGAAAACCTGTCAAACAGTTCTAAACAATGTTTTCTAAACAATCACATAAAGAAGTAATCTGCTTTTTATGTTTGTCTGTTTGTTTTTCTCCAGAACATTCAACAAGTCCTCTTTGTCAGTAAATGATGTAGGAATTTACCTACATCAATAATTTCTGGTAAATACATGATGGATCAAGTCATTTGAAGAGCCATTCTAGAAGCCAAACAAAGCTGGATGGTGGGGATTTACTTGGCATAATGTCTCCATATGAACTCTTCTAGTAGTAAGTGATACTAAATCCTTTGATCTATCTTCCAAAAATAAATAATGACTCATAGCAGTATTCAGGTACTTCAAATAACTGCGAGAGAGAGATTCTCATTCTCAACATCAGTGTGAAATACTTGCCATGAGAATATCATCACTTTTGTAATAACCATGTCCTGATTGGCAAGTTCACTTTGAAGAATCAAGTATAATAGACAAAGTAATCATAATGATTTTTAGAATTATAATTTTTCTGGAGAAAAATAAATTAATAAATAAATATGTGTATAAGGAAAGTCAATACAGTTGGAGATATTCTAAGAATACTGTTTTTTGGACACACAAGAACTACAAGTATTAGTGGGCTAAACATTTTTACATACATATACATTTTGTACCTGCATGCATGCCCATTAATATAAGATGATGCCTCAAAAAAATTTTTAAGCTGAATGACTTTGAGGAGTAAATTGTATTTCCAGTGATGGGACAGAGAAACAGAGGTTCATTCAGACAGTAAATACTTAATTCATATTTCTGTTTATAAGACCTGAAGGACAACTGGTCAGAAAAAAAAGGAAGCTTCAATTCAAATTTAACTTGAGGGGACGGGAAATATGAGGTAAATGCTAGCTGACAGAGTTTCCCTAAATTAAATTCTACACAGTGATTTGGGGAACTGATCAAACATTCTCTTAGTTAATGCATTCAATTAAGAAAAGATAAATGCATTTCTTTCTACTCTTATTTTCTCCTAATTCCTATGGCTGTATTAAATACTTTCTCTCGCACAAGATTTTAAAGCTGTTTTATATCTGTCTACCAGCTGAGGTTTCCAGGATATCTTCTCCATGCTATGCATAACAGAAGTTTCCTGTTTACCCAAAGGTAAGAAGCTGGATGGGGAATTTCCTTCCCTGTCACCAATGACAGTAACTTCACAGTGCTGTATGCCAGCCCATACAGCAGCTGAACTGGGAGTACTGGCTGTTGTTTCATCCACAATGTGTTCTTGTTACCCAATGTTACTTGTAACATTTCTGTTTATTATTTTTGTAATCTTTGTCTCAGTCGTGTATTAGTGTCTCTCTTTATTCTATGCAACTAAGGATACAAATGTAATGGCTCAGGAGGTAGAAAACTAAAGTCCTGTAAACTATATATACCCCATACAGCTCATGATATATAAATTTGAGTTATGCTGTGTTTCTGGTTCAGAGTAGCACAGCATACATGTATAGTATACTGATCACTTAGATGATGCAATTCCCAGTTATTCTGAGAACTGTATGTAGTACTGAAATGCTCACCTGGGTAAGCTGTAGCATTGCAGCTTCAGGTCTACAGCTTAAAGTTGCTCACAAATTGATTTAATTACATGCCCTTTACTTTGTACATTTTAAAACTTAAAAAACAAAACAAAACAAAACAAAACAAAACAAAACAAAACTTTCTTTTCATTGTCTTACAGAATTGAAAGATGAAACATAAAGAAAGATGAAAGATGAAATTTTAAACTTCACAACTGATAGACTATGTCTGAGACTTACAGCCTCTACAGCAAGCATTTAAGAAGCAGATAAAATCTAAAGTATGCATTTAAGGTAGAAAAAATTCAAATACATCCTCAACTAGCTCTCAAATGTTTAATTACAATTTTAATGACAATCTTGTTAAAGAGTTACTTCTTTTTCACCTTTAGATTGAACTACTGAAAGTTCATTTTTCTCAATGCAAATAATGAATTACCATACAAAAAACTCATAGTATCCTGCAATCTTCAATAATAAGAAGCCAAAGAAATAGGAAGATTTTTCTAAGTTGGGTTTCCCAAGGCCAAGCATTCTTCTATGAGGTAAGATAGTAAAACAGAGAAGAATTTGGCTCTAAAATGAAGGTTTTTCATTTCCTCTTACTATCAGATGGAAGTTTTTTTGGAAAGTCTTGTACAAAATAAGTACTCTCTTGAAATATTAAAATGTCTTGAAATAAAATCAATTGGATCTTGAGTTACTCTCTTATTCTGATAAAAAGTAGTTTTTTCATTTCCTAGCAGTATGTAACTGTTAATACCATACAACAATTTGTATTGCTTTTTAACTGGTATCGGAGTTTTTTTTTTCCTGCTTTTGAGTATTTGGTATTTTTACCACTGCATTATGATCACAGAATCACAGAATTTCTAGGTTGGAAGAGACCTCAAGATCATCGAGTCCAACCTCTGACCTAACACTAACAGTCCTCCACTAAACCATATCACTAAGCTCTACATCTAAATGTCTTTTAAAGACCTCCAGGGATGGTGACTCCACCACTTCCCTGGGCAGCCCGTTCCAATGTCTAACAACCCTTTCGGTAAAAAAGTTCTTCCTAACATCCTACCTAAATGATACTGCTACTCTTCATATATATTTATATGCAAAGGGATAAGCTAAAGATCAAGCTCATCCTTCAGTCCTCATTTGCAACATTTACATATTGACCTGAGCTTTGGCTCAATTTTAGAACGAGTTACTTGTCAAGTAAGGAAATTCAGGTTTATAGTAACCTTCTCCATTAATTACATAAATAAAATTGCCCAAACTCAGTCACCTACCAACACAGGACAACGTGTTCTGTGAATTCAGTGATGCAGTATCAGAAAAGTGCAAAAAGTGTTAGGAAAGCACGACAGTTAGCAACAAGACACAGAGGTGATTCTGACACCTGTGAAGCCTATCTCTCAATCAACATGAATTAGAAACAATCTATACTGATTTGGTAATATGCTAAATGATAAAAACACTCAACTCCTAACTATGTTTCACAGAAAGATAACATACCCTGATTGTACACAGATACTGTGTATAGGCAGAGAATAAAGTGAGATAGAGCATTTCTTCCAGGGTTGATGCAGTCTTATTGTGGTTGTAGTTTTAATCCTCAAGGGGAATAAATACTCCCAATACAATCAAACTTCATATATGCTTAGCTTATAAAACAAGATTTCTTTGTCCAACTCCAGAGAGCAAAATGATAAAAAGGACAGGTAACATAAAGCCTGCATGCCAAATAATAAACTCCAAATTCAAGATACATGTAAACGCGTAAGAAAGAAGCAATATTTGACATGTCTTTACAGCTCTGATGCCTGCTGTTATATGATGGTCACACACTTCTGGTGATAGTTTCCCTTTTCTCCTATGCACATCTGGAATATCACTTGTCATTAAAGATAGTGTATATCTTTTGACTAAACTTCTGACTAAAATTCATGCCATATTTTCTACACGTACCTTTACAGCCACTCTCTGACTACCTTTATTACATGCAGAGAAAGCACAATAGACAAAGACAAAGATATCTGAACACCAGAGACTCACCCCTATCCTACATGCATACATATGGAGGATTGAGCACTTTACATCTAAAATAACTAAAAGTTAAAAAGCACACCTTAAAGACAGTATTTTTTTTCCAGTTTCTCTCTCTTCCTTCTCATTACCACCCTTTATTTTACCTCCTTCCCTTCATAGCTCCCTCTCTATTCTTTCCCTGTCTACAAGGTAAAATAATTTGGAGGACTGCAATCACAATATTGTACTTCCAGTTACATATAAAACACTTGGATATCTTCCAGCAAAACCTTCCATGCTTCATTTTATCACCTGTGAAAAACACCATTACAAGACCCACACTTGATACCTTGTGGAAGAAAATTTGGCATTTGATTTTCCAAATGGGAAGGTAAGTCAACTTACAATATTAAACACACATGGCATGTTAATAGCAACAACAGATAATCTAGCTGTACAAAAAAGCATGGCATAAAGTGCAAATAGAATTCAGTTCCCAATCTAAGTTTAACTAAAGAAAAAACTGTAAGAGTCATACCCTACAGTTATTATTAAACTTTATTATATTATTAAATATTTATAGACATGACTAAAACTCTCACTAAACATAATGTTGATGTGATAATAAAATTCATAAAAACATTTTTCCTTTTTTCCCTGATTGGTTTCCATATACTTTTCTCACCAATCTCTTTTTATTTATCCTGCAGTAGTGACATGGACATAAATGAAAAAATTCCAAACACCTGTTGTTTTTATAATGAATTTTAAATTAATTTTCATTTGCCTTCTGAAAAACATCCTGGAAACATGTAGGTGCTGAAGTCCAGATATTTTGCACACAGCTGAATCAGATGCAGGTGGAAATTAGAAGTGTGTATTTTCCTAAAATGAGTATTTACTTTCTTATAATTGCAAACAGCTTATTCTTAATAAAGAAACATTCACTTTTCTGAGTGGATATTTACTTTATACTTAAAACTGGAACTTACAACTTGAGGGCTTTACTAATGTAAAAGAACCCAAAGATTTTTTGAAAGCTTGGCTTTTGGTGCTTAGACCACATGAGTGCTTGACCTAAAAATCTTCTTTAAATCTTCTTTACTGAACATTCTTTTTTACAGAATCACAGAATCGTCTAGGTTGGAAGAGACCTCCAAGATCACCTAGTCCAACCTCTGACCTAACACTAACAGTCCTCCACTAAACCATATCACTAAGTTCAACATCTAAACATCTTTTAAAGATCTCCAGGGATGGTACTCAACCACTACCCCAGGCAGCCGATTCCAATGCCTAACAACCATTTCGGTAAAGAAGTTTTTCTTAATATCCAACCTAATATCCAACCTAATATCCAACCTAAACTTCCCCTGGCGCAACTTTAGCCCATTCCCCCTCGCCCTGTTGCCAGGCATGTGGGAGAATAGACCAACCCCCACCTCGATACAGCCTCCTTTAAGGTACCTGTAGAGAGCAATATGGTCGCCCCTGAGCCTCCTTTTCTCCAGGCTGATCAATCCAAGCTCCCTCAGCTGCTCTTCGTAAGACTTGTTCTCCAGACCCCTCACCAGTTTTGTTGCCCTTCTCTGGACTCTCTGGAGCACCTCAATGTCCTTCTTGTAGCGAGGGGCCCAAAATTGAACACAGTACTCAAGGTGCGGCCTCTCCAGAGCCGAGTACAGGGGGACAATCACTTTTCTAGCCCTGCTGGCCACACTGCTTCTGATACAAGCCAGGATGCTCTTGGCCTTCTTGGCCACCTGAGCACACTGCTGGCTCATATTCAGCTGACTATCCACCAATACTCCCAGGTACTTCTCTGCCTGGCAGCTTTCCAACCACTCATCTCCCAGCCTGTAGCTCAGCTTGAGGTTGTTGTGCCCCAGGTGCAGGACCCGGCACTTGGCCTTGTTGAACTTCATACAGTTGGCCTCAGCCCAACGGTCCAGCCTATCCAGACCCTCCTGCAGAATCTTCCTACCCTCGAGCAGATTGACACACGCACCTAACTTAGTGTCATCTGCAAACTTACTGAGGGTGCACTCCATGCCTTTGTCCAGATCATCGATGAAGATATTAAAGAGGACTGGCCCCAGTACTGAGCCCTGGCGGATACCACTAGTGACCTGCCTCCAACTGGATTTGACTCCATTCACCATGACTCTTTGGGCCCGGCTATCCAGCCAGTCTTTAACCCAATGAAGCGTATGTCAGTCCAAGCCAAGAGCAGCCAGTTCCTTGAAGAGAAAGTTGTGGGGAACAGTGTCAAAAGCCTTACTGAAGTCAAGGTAGACCACATCCATAGCCTTTCCCTCATCCATCCAGAGTGTCACTTTATCATAGAAGGAGATCAGGTTCGTCAAGCAGGACCTGCCTTTCATAAACCCATGCTCTAAACCGGTCTTATTCCACGCTGGCTCATCTTTGGGCATATGGGGACAGACCACTCCTGAGCCATTAAGATTTCCTTCTTGAAGAGTGTCCAGCCTTCCTGGACTCCTCTGCCCTTCAGAACCACCTCCCAAGTGACTACCAACCAGCGTCCTGAACAGCTCAGTCAGCCCTACGGAAGTTCAAGACTGAGGTTTTCTCCCACCTGACTTTGCCAAGAATGGAGAACTCTACCATTTTGTGGTCACTCTGCCCAAGACAGATCCCAACCACCACATCTCCCACAAGTCCTTCTCTGTTTGTGAACAGCAGGTCTAGCAGGACACCTCCCCAGGTAGGCTCACTAACCAGATGCGTCAGGAAGTTATCTTCCACGCTCTCCAGAAACCTCCTAGACTGCTTTCTCTGGGCTGTGTTGTACTTCCAGGATATGTCAGGGAAGTTGAAGTCCCCCACGAGAACAAGCACTGACGATTTCACAACTTCTGCCAGCTGTCTGTAAAATTCCTCATCTATCTCCTCATGCTGGTTTGGTGGTCTATTACAGACCCCCACCAGAATGCTTGCCTTGTTGGCCTTCCCACTGATCCTAACCCATAGGGACTCAACCCTGTCATTCCCAGACTCAAGTTCCACAACATCAAAACACTCTCTGATATAGAGAGCCACACCACCACCCGTTCTGTGCTCCCTGTCCCTTCTTTAGCTTTCCTTGACATATATTTGATGGCCTGAGCCCTTCCGAGAGCTGCTTATGGCCAGAGACCACAAAACACATGCCATGTGGGGACTTTTGTTCACAAGGAGCAGGCAGCAGCAGGGATGTCCCAGGTAATATATCATCCCACTGGACAGGCAGCCTGCTCCTAACAAGGGCAGGTCTGTCAGTTTTCCTTCCCTAATTCCATACCAAGCTCCCCAGTAGCCTCAGCACCATCAGAGTTCCAGAGCTGGGGGGTCACCAGAAACTGAAAGGCCTCACAGGATACTCTAGAGCAGCATAAAATGTAAAGCTTCTTTTCTTCATGGATAAGATATATTAAGCAAATTGTGCAAGAATCTGAAACATGCTCTTGTATTATGAGAGCTTTGAAGTGGCAGCACGGATATTGAACAACAACTAAAACATCAGGAAATAGAGTCGAAAAAAATGATAAAGAAAAGATCTGGTACTAACAGTACTAGTCTTCAGTGGTATCATACCTATTAAAAATCTGATGTCAGTTGGTGTGGACAAAGTGTACTACAAAATTTGTGTTTGTTTATATTTGAGACAAACATGTCTTAAACTAAACGGAAAGCTGCAAAGCTGACGTACAAAGATTATCCCTGATGATAACACAAGCACTCAGAAACATCACTGCTTGTCTGAGACATGAGAAGGAACAGAAAGGAGGATCAGCAAAACTAAGGCAGGAAAGTACAGCTGGACTACTTGGCAGTGCTTTTCAAGTTTCACTGTACTACAACCTGGTTCTGTTACAAAAGAAAATGTCAGTTTTTTCCTTCCTATCTAGCAACAGAAATGTGCAATGGGTTTTAAAAGAAATAGAACACTTGTAAAAAAAACTGGGTTGAATGGGGTACATACAAAGAAAATAATATAACATATGCTTTTTACAGTGTTTATCAGTAAAAGAAAGCCTAAACAATACAAGAATAGATAAGAAAATAGAAAAAATATATAATATATATAATTATGGACTTTGTTCTTGAAATAACAAATCTTAAATTAGGGGTAAACCAGGTACTTGTACTCCAGGTAGCTGTGAGACCAACTAATACTTAGTTCCTTGCTCTAGAACGCAAGATGCCTAGAAAAGATTTATCTTCTAATTTACCATCCCCATTTCTCTCTCTTACAGACAGGAACACTGTAACACATACTTGCAAGACAATCAAGGAAGAGAATAAGTGGGCTTTGAGCAAAGAATGTGAATTCTGTGCTTCTGCTGTAGGTAGGTACCTGTGTATAAGAGAATAATGTGCACGAGGTGGAGCTTGCCATTACAGCCAGGGCAGAGAAAACTGACCTTGCTGGGCACAGCCAAGTGGGGCAGGCATGGGGCAGTCACACCCCTGCAGGTCCTGCAGGCATGGGGTAGCCACTGAGGCTCACACTCTAGTGTGAACCTATGACCGATATTAAATATTGACTGATATTGATATACAATAGTTGTTAAAGTAGGTTAAATTTCTGATTCTTATCAATATTAAAGCCTACCAATCTTGACTTAAAGTCAGAAGTTCTCATTTTTCTGCCATTTAAAAAAAAAAAAAGAAGTCAGAAGCTATTTGAATAATGTCTGGTTTGTCTATAAAGTAGAAAACTATACTGTCAAATGAAACAGAAATTCTTAAAAAATTATTACTGAATAAGCAATACTGGGGATAACTCGTGAGTTTTGGAATCATAATACTATGGATTTTTTTTTCAAGCAATTTGAGGCACTCAAGAATCAGCAGGACTTTACAAATCATGTCAGAAATTGAACTGTGAATTAATTCAGAACACATTACCATTAAAATTAAAAACTTTAAAATTTTAAATTAGCCCCCATCTGGAAATTTAGCATCACTTAAATTTAGCATCACTTTGCGCAGCAAAAAGATCCTTTTTTAATGGCAGTATAGCTGAAGTTTATATTTCTATACATCATCAATAAAAGAGGAACAAAAATGTAATTTAAGTGGACTATTTTCCTTAGATGCTATATGTACTAAAGTGATTCAGTTTTTACATGGAGCAAACATAACACCTCTTCATGTTTGACCTTTTCAGTCTGAACAACTTAATTTTAAATCCTATTTTTAAAAGTGCATTTATTCTTCTGCCCTTTGGGTAGAATTTACACGGAATAAGTCACTATTCTTCCATTGTACTTTGTTTCACAGATATGCTTTGGGGAAGGGCACTCCTGACATGCCTTGGCACATGAGGCAACAAGGCACAGACGATGGCTGTTAGAATCAGACTTCGGCATCTTGGTTCTCTAAACACCACCAACAGCATTTCATGGATGAGTGGCCTTGTTAGCTTGTATTTTAGGAAACCATATTGTAGGTCCCTACGAATAAGAAGAGCTGTTTGAAGCAATAAGAATTTCCTTCATCCACCACTTAGAAATTACAAAGACTGATCTGAAGGCCACAGAAAGTAAGAGGATGCAATTTTATTGGAAAGACACCATAGAAAGATAAAATCCCAGATTAAAACAATCAGATTAAGATTTCGGTCAGCTGACAGACTAATATTAAATTATTGGCAGCCAATTTTTGACATAACTCTTTTTGTTTTTCATGATTTTTAATGTTCAGCCTCTGAAATGACATTAAAAGGAAGAACACATTATTCAAATTATTCAAATTATTCAAATTAATAACATTATTCAAATTACATTTTTTCAAGTGCCATTGGAAAATGAAAAAAAAATAATCAATGACAGGACAAAAAAAAAAAAGCCAAAAAAAAAGAATGATGGAAAGTGAGGTAAGGAACATTACAGGTGCATATAGACCTGGCTCTGTCTACCCTCTGTTCCTGTACCTGCCTTAGGCAACTTCAGGCAACTGCAGCTCATGAGTGACTTCTAGTTTTCTTCCCTCTTTCAACTTGCACTTTGCTCACATGGCATGGCCCTGAAGACAAAAGCTATCTGTGAAATCCCTGAAGTTATTGAAGTTATTTATTGTAATATTTATTATAACTATTATAATTATAATATTATATTATAATAATTGTAATTCTAATATTTATTAAAATAATAAATAATAAAGTATAAGGGAAATTTTATTTTGTTGGATTTTTTTTTTTTTTAATCATATAAAATGTTTAATTTTTAACATAGAAAATACTTGGGGGGAAAAAATACTTTTCCATTAAGTAGCATACACTAATTTTACATTGTAAGCGTTAATGAAGACTTACTCTGTTATACAGAGACCACAGAAAAGGATTGACATTTTTAAAATATTTTGAAGTAAAGGTCAAGGATAGTCTCCCTTCTATAACTAACTGAATAGACACTTTAAATTCCTGAAGCTGTATAACCACTGGAGTGGATCTTCCTCAATAGCTTAAATTTACTATCCATCTGAAGAGGAATTATTTTGTTATTTATTGATCATCCACAGTCTTGTGTAAGTTTATAATTGGTATGTATAACAAAGCAACTTCCTTGCACTATTCATTACATTGTCAGCACATTGGATGTGTTTCTCAGCCAATGTGAAAGCTACAGTTCATTCTAAATGACGTGCAATTAATTGAAACTTGTTATTGTTTCTAATATCTGGAGTGTTCGGGACTACAATAATAAATCTGTTTCTAGATAACAGTGTGTGTAACGCACCACAGTGACTAACCTGGGCACAGTCCTGTCACTAAAGTAGGTCCAAGACTTAACTCAGCCCTTGGTTTCCTCTAGTATCATCTAGGTCACCTTTTTACACTTGGCCAACTCAACAGAGGTAGTGTACTTTATATCAGTGGCATTTGATTAAAATATATACACCTAATGTGGTATCTAAATATCCATTTTTAGTACCTAATTGCCAAAATCACTCTGTTGGACTAAGCAGTTTTGAATGCTTACCTAATAGTGATTCTCTCCCAGTGTTTCTCTCTGCTTACACAACAAAATATGTTACTGATTTTTGTCTGTGTCTAAACCATAATTCATCTTTAGGAATATGTTCCCTTTGCATAACTAGATGCTATTAAGTAGAAGCACTGTAAGGTTATTATGAACATTTATAGCTTTTATTTGCTGTAGAGTTAGCACCTGAACTGTAGGTTTGCAAGGCTCATTGTTTTTAATAAGGGAGTGGTTATGCTACATGGGTGGTATAAAGTAGGAGCAATTGTCACAAATGTCCAAAGTTTTAGCCTTTGAGTGTGGTCAGCATGAAGCAGCTCTTTTCAGAAGCTTGAGCAGTAAAATTAATCAAATGACCACAGGTTTTATATATATGACCCTCTTTTTTTGACATACCTGATTCTTCAGTGCTTTAGTACTGGAGTGCTCATTTTTTGGCTTTTTCCTGCTTCTGTTTTTGCTGTTTCCCCATTCTGAATACAAAACATCTAGTACCTATCCTGCTATTCAGTCTTCCTAAATTCATAGTGCTCTTCCCTGCCCTTAAAACATTAATAATGGTACCTGGAAGTGTCATGGCAAGCTGCAGTGAATCCTCAATGGATTCCAAAAATCAACTGTGAGAAGACAACACATTTCTTGCAGCTGCCTAGGCTGCCTAATAATAAAAATATGCTATACATTTGTGGCAAATGGACAGAGATTTAAACCCCATTTTTATTCAGTAAGCACTTCAGATAGCAGCAAGCTTTGGTTGTAACCAGTTAGTAGCCTAAATGGTTCGCATCCCTTTAGTTTCCTAAATATCCATATCCCATTACGTATTCTCTATGATAAGTTAAAAATTTTTTTGTTAGTGAGTTCATTTCTATATGTTACTTGCCAAATTTAATAATAATGAACCTATGTAATGTTTATTTTGTGAGTTTAGTGATTATGTTCACAGTAGCTGTTTCATTTTCCTTCAAAAATGAATATGATATAATACAGTGTAGTACAGTACAATACAACACTTCAGTTTAAAATACAAAGACCATCTAGGCCAACTGCCTGACCAGCTCAGGGCTAACCAAAAGTTAAAGCACATTACTGAAGGCATTGCCCAAATGCCTTTTAAACACTGACAGGCATGGGGGCATCAACCACCCCTCTAGGAAGGCTCTTCCAGTGTTTGACCACACCTCACGGTTTCCTCATGTCCAGCCTGAGCCTCCCCTGGAGCAGCTTTGTGCTGTTCCCATGTATCCTGTCATCAGTGAGCAGGTAGCAGAGCCCAGCACCTCCTTCTCCACTTCCCCTCCTCAGGGAGTCACAGAGCAATGAGGTCACCTCTCAGCCTCCTCTTCTCCAGGTTGGACAGCCCAAGTGTCCTCAGCCTCTCCTCACAGGACTGTCAAGGGATTTTTTGAAACAGCACAGATCCCATGGCTTGTTGCAGCTGAGCAAACCAAGCTACCAGGGCAATTATGAGAAGTTCCCATGACAGTGTTCCCACATCACCCAATTGAGGAATTTAGAAAAATATTGTTACCAGCAGCTGGCTTCAAGGACAAGGTCTATGTGACTGCTAATCACAAGGGGGTTGTTTTCTTGCAGGTGGGGTTGTTTTCTTGTAGTTGTTTGTCTGAGTGCTTTTGACCAATAATCTTGTGTGAGACACTATCCACCTCTGTTTAGTTCACTATAAAAGCTAGGCTATTCAGACAATAAAATGGAGTATGATCTGACCATACTGGTGTCTGTCGTGCTTTCAGCCATGCTTCCTGCAACACAGGACATGCCTTCCAGCTCTTCTACCAGCTTCGATGCCCTTCTCTGGATGCTTTCAAGGACCTTAACATATTTTTTTATATTGTGGAGCCCAGAACTATATACAATATTCAGGGTGAGGCCAACACTAGTTGGCTAGATAGTAGGAGAATCACCTCTTTTGACCTGCTGGCTGTGCTGTGCTTAACGCACCCCAAAATGCAGTTTGCCCTCCTGGCTTCCAAGACACATTGCTGGCTCATGTTAATCCTGCTGTCAACAGTTCTCTTTATACTGAAAAATAGAATGACAGTGCTTTGGATTAAATGAGCCAGATCTTCAGCTACAGAAGGATAACTTTATTTCACTCCAGTGGGAGAAAGTTGTTCAAAAGCCAATTCCCCTGACCTAGAGGATCTTCCCTGACTTCATCTCTCCTATTGGACTTTTCCACATTGTAATTAAACATTCACTGGGTAAGAGGGAAACAAAGAATAAAGAAGAAAGGAAAAAAATAAGCCCTTTGTAGAGGTTCCAGTTTTCTGGTCCAAGGAATATTTAATTATTTAGACAAAGTGGAACTACTTCTCTGGAGAGGCTGAGAGAGTTCCATGGTGTTTCAATCCAATAGAAAAAAATTGACAGAGGAAACCCAGTGTATAAATCTCAGTAAGGGAAGAGGTACCTGCTTAGCTGTTTCAAACATAAATAAAATTATATTTACTAAGTGAGTTGAGAAGGAAAAGTTGATTAGAAAGTTCATTGTCCTTAATCAGATGTTTCACATTTCTTTAGAATTATTACATTATTACTCTATTCTTAAATTAGTCAGGTAACCATTAGGGAAGGAAAGCTTTAATGCACTTGCTTTTGTAACAAATATGGTATATTTGCTGTGATGACTTGTCTTAAATTATTACACAATTTTTTCTAATCTTTAGCAAAGCCTGAGGGGGAGGCATCCTGAAAAGGACAGTATTTCTCACAGGAGAGAGGTTTTTAAGGAAGGGTAATTAAGTAGTTACGTTACATACAGCGTGTACCTTTACCAGTGACATGTGCTGAATCCAGCTGATAGGTCAAATACACAAGTGAAGTTTTAATGAAAACAGATGCCCACAGGATCCTATAGCAGCTGCATCTGCCCATTGCCCCACGTGTAGAACATCTTCCTGCTGCTTCACAGTGCAGCACTCCCCCACTTCCAAGAAACTAGGGGCCTCTTAAAACAAGGTTGAAAGGAGAAGGTCTTGCTAGTCAGCTGGCAACATATCTGCATTTTTAAGCTAGCCTGGATACAGCAGAGGAGAGCTTAGATTTTGCTATGTGACTGACCTCTCTTAGCCAAGTTCATAGCAGTGTGAGCTATCAAATATGACAGACTCTTGGCAAGCATTTGCATGCATTTGGCCAGAACCTCTTCTAAGGCCAGCTGGGATCAATTAAACTAAATAATAGTTCTTGCAATAACTAGTTCCTACCACACTCTTCAGAAATTGCTTAGTGTTCAAATGTAAATACTGTTAAGTTCATACCTTGCTTACCCTTCCCCCATTTTGCAGAAACTGTGACAGAAGTTGAAACCTAAGATTTTTAAAGCAAGCTCTTAAAGATTAAATAAGAAAGAAATATAATATGTTCAGTCATGCATTCTTGTCTTCTTATCTGCCATGAAGAATTATATTCTGTTCTTGTAATATCCTGTATATATATTAATATCATTAAACGGAGTATCTCATTAAATGTTTAGTAAAATGAGTTTATCTAAACTCTTCTCAAATCCTGCCTTCCACTTTTGGAGTATTTGACCAAAAAAGCATGTGTTGTGCTATAACTCAAGCATTTCCAGGGCCTGATAATACATTAGGACAAGATTTTTTCTAAGTTTTTCTTAGTGATTTTACTACTGTATGGAACTTTGATATAAGCAACATGGATAAACAGTCTCATATTTTAAATGAAGGAAAACAATGTAATTGGAGAAAAAGCATGAATGTTTTTCATTGTAACTGAAAAGCAGAATTATTTTCCATTCAAGTAAATACAGAATCATTAAAAGTTAATTTTTATAATCCAGTAATCTCCACATCTTTCCTGAGAGGAGCACATGATAAAGTTATGCATCCAAGTGGGTAGTTACTCTGAAGACAAACAGTATTTGCACAATTGCAAAGTACTTGATCATTCTATCAATTACAGAGGAATACAGTTCTGTACATAAATAAAAGGAAATTAATTGCATTTTTTATTGTTATTATTTTTTGAATGAATGTCATGTAGCTTTACATGGTAGATTTACAAAACCTAACGTAACACTAAGAAAGCACTTGTTCTGCTAGGCACTTGAATTCTGTTGGATTGCTCAGCTGCTTAAAGGCCCTTGATGAATGGAAGCCAAGATTTTTATGATCCTGTGAAATGTCCAGTGCTACCCTGGAAGAGGTATTATTTTGTGTCCTGGAAGAGGACACTATTTTGTCACTACATTCTTTGGGTAATGACTTTCCCCACCAAGTATTCTCCCTTTATTTGAAGAGCTGGAATAGCCTGTCCAGCCTAGGCTCTGTCTGCAATATTCTGCTAACCTAACAGACGAGCCTGCAGAGGTTCTGCAAGCCTTCAGATTTTAAACACTATTACATTTTGCAAGGATAAGTCACAAAAATTATGGTTTACTTTAAATAAGCAGTAAGTATACCAGAAAACTTGTAACTCCATCTGACTTCAAAAACAGTTACTAAGGTGAGGAGTCAGAGAATGGCTGAAGGCACCAAGATAGCTAGTTAAGTCTTCCTCTGAGAAAAGATCAGTAAAAACAGCATTGCAGGTCCAAAATATATTATTTTTACATGACCTTGGAGAATATGCTAATTTCTCTAGGAAAAGGGAAAGTTTTTTTATAGTTGTCAATACTACCAATTCAAGTATGATCTGCAAGCATAGTTGAAATTCTTATCCACCACTGGCAGGACACATTGCCCATCTTAACCTGCACCAGCAAAAAGACATAAGCAGCTTATCATTTGGCTCTCAGGATTACCCACTCCATCAGCAAACCTCTTTTGCTACAAGTGTAATTGATGGCCTCATCTGGTTTTAATGCTCCATAGCAAGACAAGCCATGTTTATTTTCCGAATCCTAACCTGATCTGGAAACAATGCTTTTCAAAGCATACAGCCATAGAGAGGTACAAATGTACTGCGCTGCATGGTGTTTTAAAATCTCCGGTGCAAAAGTGATCATAATAGTCTCCATCGATCTTGCAAGAGAGATGAGGCCTTGGTCAGAGCACAGAAGAGCATCCCAGTGGTGGTCAGCTTACACTGTGATCATCCTTAAGGCTCAATGCATAAAAGAGCAGCAAGGAGCAAGCAGGCTGCATAACATAAACTGATTTCTGATGTACCTAATGTCTATAAGAGCTGTCAGATGATAGCCCATATGGCCTCACCTCTATGGCTGGACTCTTACAAGAAGATCACAAAGACCTGCTGCCATCTGACCTCTGCTGATAGCTGCTCCAACAGACAAGAGGGATCATATGTACTACAGGAGAAACACAGAGACATTGTGTGTATAGTGTCTCTATCTATAAATGGACTTGCTTTACTTGGATTTGCAAAGCTACCAGAGACATGGAAGATGAAGGAAAGGGAGAACAATAAGGGCATTGCAGCTTTCATTCTGGCGAAGGTCCCCGGACACATATATAAACCCAAATCTGACAATAGTTCAAGAAGAAAGCTTACAGGATGGAATTTAGAAAATTTCTTTTACCTCTGGCTGCTCTGGAGGATTTCACAGCAGTAGGTAGTCTTTGAGACCAATAACAATACTATTCAATGGGTGAGGATTAAGCATTGGAAGTGTTTGCCAGTACATACTTTATTTTTTGTAGGAGAGAAGTTAATCCCTAATATAAGCACATTTTAGTGATATGATTCCTTCTACCATAGCCTTTCCACCATTTTAGTTTAAAAAAATTGTTTAAAATATAACATTCCTTCATAAGGCAAATCCTTATTCCAGTAAACTTTCAAATGTAGAACATGCTATGCAAAGTTACAGCTAACCTTTTAAGGGGAAACCTCCAAGATGAGCTTGTAAGATAACCTGGCTAGAAACCAAGAGATCTAACAGTAACTAACAAATCCAACTCATTATTTTATATATATAAATTATATAAATATCAACTTCTATTTCACAGAATCACAGAATCACAGAACAGAAGGGGTTGAAAGGGACCTTGAAAGATCATTGGGTCCAACCCCCCAATAACATCTCATCTCTACACCAAACAGCCCTCATGCTTTAAAGTATCAGTTCTGTGTTTATGAATGATTCCCAAAGGGACTACCTCAAAGACAGAGTAGTTTCCCAGGAAAATAAATAAATATTAAAAATAGAAATAGAAATAGAAATAGAAATAGAAATAGAAATAGAAATAAAAATAAAAATAAAAATAAAAATAAAAATAAAAATAAAAATAAATCACAGCCCAGCTATATTTTCCCAATATTTTCCAGCCTATGTCTGGCAACCTTCTAACTCTGTAGTCAGTCTGCATTCTGGGGAAGCGCTTCTGTTAGACTCACAGCTGAGGAAGAGAAACATACAGATAACAGAGTGAGCATTTCTGCTGAAAATCCCAGAGCAGCTGCCAGCCTGTCTTGTAGGTGCTGAACGGCTATGCTCTCCAGAGAACTATGAGCATGGGAGCAAGAGAACAAGACCAGATTTACAAGCTCATGGACTCTCACAGTTGGACTGAGCTTTTCTGTGTCTCCTGCAGAATATGGGTGGATCAAGAAAAGAGAAGTGCAATAACTGAGAGTGGATACAAAATAAGGTGAGACGGAGGATGCTGAAAGTCTTTCAGTGTTAGGAAAAGTATGGCAGTCTTTAAGAAACAGAGTTGGATGTACAAATATATATACAAGTGACATGGGATAAAACAAAAGCATATGAGCTTAGAACAGTGAAACACAGATACAAGATAGCCAAACAGCTTACTCAACTTTCTAAAGCATTTAATAAGATATTATTTTGGTACAGCCAGAACCATGACGAGGGAAGAGAGCAGATTCTGCTATAAATTACCACTGATCATACAGTGTAACAGACTTCAGATTTTCACCAGTGTAACTGATTCAAAACATAGGAGAGTGTGGGGAGTGGGGTGGGGTGAGGGAAATGGGGGAGGAATTAATCAAAGGATATGCAATACATAGTTAGTCATCTGTGTTTCACCAACACATTAGCCATTACTGAGAGATCAAGAAGATAGATGGACAAAACAAAGGGGCCAAGGCAATGTGGCAATATATAATAAAAATGAAAAGAGAGAAGGGAAAGCTGTAAGGGCAGGCTCTGCAGCTAAAGGGAGAGCACAGCTTGGCCATGTGCTGCTGTGTGCTTTCTATGTCAGGCCTTGTCCCACCAGCCGGGTGCGAGGTGGCTCCAGCTGCACCTAGTCACATACAGAAGCAAAATGACCAGAAATGGCTGAAAGGAGTCAAAGCCTTACACAAAGAAAAGCAGATGAGGAAAAATAAATCTGTACTTTTGGCTAGGGGGTTGACCACTGAAACTGGACTTCAATTATTTGCAGCTTTGAGAAGAATATGAGATTTGTCCTTAAAGAAAGAGCAGCAAAATAACAAAATGGGTGAGAAACTGAAAAAGTGGGTTCAATGGTACAGAAACTAGAATGATGTTTTGTTGTTGTTGTTTCTTTTACATTTAAAAAAAACTCAGAATGAACTCAGTAGGGTCTGTAACTTAACTGATCCTCTCCCTAGAGCACTATGCACCTTTGAGATCACAGAACCCTTTTTCTCTCCATGCACCCTCTCTCCTGGCCTTGCTGTCAGCCAAGCAGCTTGGCATGGGTCTCTGCAACAGCACTACATAGTTTGTAGGAAGAAACTTTTTTCTCTTTAAGCTTTTCTTTTTTTTTTTTCCATTCTCCCTGCAGCCTCAGGTTTGTCCTCACACACATGCAAACATGCATACACTCTTCTCCCTCTTCCCACTCCCCCCGCTAAATACTATTCTATCCTCAGACCTTTCTCATCCAGATCCAGAGTGCAGCCTGTAAAATGCAAGCCAGGCAGCTAGCTTGACAGCTGTGCTATCTGCCTATCTGCTGACTTTGGAGGAAAATAACACACAATGCAAAACTGCTACATGCAAAAAAAAAAAAAAAAAAAAAAAAAAAATCTTTTACGGTCATTAACAGAGAAAAGGTTAAAGTTGGTTTGTTATGGAAGATCAGATATCAGCAATATGTGGAAAGAAGCTCAAAAATATTTACTAATTAATAACATGTGTGTTAATTTATGTTCTATGTTAGTTCTTTTCTAATAAAAGAACCACACTACATCACCAAGAAAAAGTAGCTTTTATAATCTCAGTGGGTATTATTACATATTTGCTTATAAAATGGTGCTTACAAAATAATGTGTTGATTTTGGTATTTAGACTATTAAGGTGGAACATATAAGTCCTGAAGAAGTGAATTCTGTCTAAGTAAACTCTTAATAGATGGCTTGAAGTGTGTGGAACAGAAAGAAGAGAAACAGAAGATATACCAAGAAAAGAAAGGTCTATGTTATTCTATTAAACTTTTTATATGTAACAACCTGATGATGTATTATAATCTACCGTTCAATTCCTATGATGTGTTTTTCTTTAAACAGGAACCAGCAGATCTGATGCCAAAATACCTTACTGAATAGCTAAGTGTAGTGTAATACAGCACATTAAAAGCAGTCTGGTGAAAGGAAGCAGGTTCTGTATGTATGAGAGGTATGTTTTGAAATTTCATTAAAGCCTGTTCAATGTACACTAGATTGAAAAATATGTTTTAAACTCAAAATCACAGCATATATTTGTTGAAAAGGAAGCAGCAATACTAGATTCAGTGAAAGCAAATGTATCAGTCTCTCTTGTATGATCTACAGATGGGGCTTGGAGCATCTGTGTGACTGCCTTCACTTTCATCTGTGCATGCTGAGAGTGGAAATTGTTACCAAATCAGAAGCATCTTGGCAATGAATGTGACAACTCTGAAATAATTTACTTTTTCTCCAGGCTCAGGAATCCACAACACTCATACTATTCCTTCCTCACAAATCCATCAATCCTTCCACTGTCCACCCATGGGTTTAATACTTCAAAAACACCCACATTTGTTCTCTGTTTCCTTTCAACTACCTGTTCATCCAATATTTCTTAGCTGGGAATTTTGAAAGTAGTTTTCCAGTTGCCATTGGTGAGGTTGAGTAGTGTCCTCAAGTCCTTTAAAATGTAGTTGAGAACCCACCAGTGGAAGAAGTGCAAAGGTGGGGAGAGGAGTGGCAGGGTGGGCACAGAGAGAGACAAAGAGCTATAGACAAAAGATCTTAGACTCATTTGCAAAAGCTGCTCAGGCTATTTCTTCTTCGGGTGCCAGTAACTCCATATAGTACATCTTCCACGTGCTGTCAGACATATTGACAGGTGAGACAAAGATTGTTTCATAGCAGCTGCTCTAATTACAAGAAGAATGAGTATACTCAGGATGGTGGAAAGTTCTAACACGCTACCAGGGATTTTTGTGTAAACTCTGTTGTGTTTTTTGTTTGTTTGTTTGTTTGTTTTTA
Source organism: Netta rufina (assembly GCF_964035555.1). Taxonomy (NCBI): domain Eukaryota; kingdom Metazoa; phylum Chordata; class Aves; order Anseriformes; family Anatidae; genus Netta; species Netta rufina. Next base: position 102,962,830 of record NC_140123.1, read on the forward strand.
AGGTGAAAGCCCTGTTGTTTTTGTTGTTGTTGTTGTTGTTGTTTTGTTTTGTTTTGTTTTGTTTTGTTTTTCCCATTTTTCCTGAAGTTCAGCTAGCTCCTGCCTTTGATTCATGCAAATTCCTGATAGGGACACACACAAAGACAAAACTTTGGAGATGGAGTCTTTGCGAAATAGAGTATACATATATATACCTGCAGAGAGAGAAGCAGAGAGGAGCAGCAAGTTTTGAGCCTGCTGTGGAATAGGACACATTCCTTTCAGTCTTCATAACCAGTTTGGCTAAGTTATGGTTGCCAGGGTGCTACTGACCTTACCTCTCTCTCAGGGCTCAGCAGCCCAGTGCTGAGCTTAGTTATGCTCATGGTGACCATGATGGAACCAGCTTGCCATCATCTAGCTGAAAATGTGGTCAGAGTGAGAAATGACTGCAGAGCTGCCCATGGCACTATGCTCACAGACATTACAGAAAGTATGGTAGTAATGAGGAGCCATTAGCAATGAAGAGTCTATCAGAAGAGTCATTACCCCCTTTGCAAACAATACATCTCAGTTATTTTCCTTTTTTGTCATGGGTATGATAAAAATGTACCTTTTTTCATGATTCATGACGCCTGTTATCTATAATTACAACAAAATAATCACTGTGCTACACACGTATCTTCCATTTGAGAGGATTGGTACTTATGATAGCTATTAAATACATCAAGTGGAAATCATGGCAATGAGACCATACTGCTGTCTATGTCATTCTATCCTACAAATTAGAATAGAACAGAAGAAGCATATACGGGGGTGTGAAAGAAAGATTTCTTATTGTGGACTTCAGCAACTGAAAGAACATTAAATCTAAAAGAGTATAACAAGAAAAGTGTAAGTCACTCTGGCTACATCCAAGTAGGGAACACAAAGCAGTTATATGAGTCTAGAGCTGGAGCTCTGTGACTGTTGGAATATATCTAAGAAAAACTTAGAGGGACAGAGTTCCTCCTCCTTCCACAGAGATTGTTTCATGTATTTTCAGCAACATTTTATTCTGCAATAAATTATATTAATTGTTAATGCTCTGATGTTCCAGACAAATAAATAAGTTCATAAGAAAGTTCACAGTAAATTTTATAATATCGTGGAAAAATAAATAAATAAATAAAATAGTGATTCTTTTACAAAAGATGCCTGAACGTTAAATAAGCCAGACTTTTAAAATATGTTCAAATATTTGTTAAATCCAGTGAAAATGTGACTTTTTTTTCCAGATGTCCTGAGCTGAGAATTCAGCTTGAAATCTATAGTAACAAAATGAACATAGTTTTGTTTAAATATCTAGCTCTCATTTAAGACTGTGTTAAATTGTGTTTCTTATTCAGAATATGTGGATTCCTTGTAGAGTAAAATTTATTATATTAATAATATTAACTGCTGGGTGTTCTAGAATTTAAAAAAATGTGACATTTATAAATGTATTTTATCATGTGTGCTGCATGACTTTAGTTGTTATCTTGGCTAGTGAAGTCAGTATATTAAAGATGAGATTTACTGTTTTATATTATACATTTTATTCCAGATATGTTCTTTTATTACTGTTAATATTACCTATGGATATTTCACTTGTTTCACTAGCCCTGAGTATTTTCCTCTTTTCACTAAAAAGATACAATAATATTATTTCACTGATGGCCTCCTGGAATCCCTGAACTTTTCCAGAACCACAAACCTGGCTATCAAAACATAGCCACAACTGCTCCTTGGTGAGCAATAAACTATTCCCAGCATCAGCACTGGATCCAAACTTTTATAGACAATTACAGGATCAAATAGTTACAAGGAACAAGATATTTTCAAAGACTGGCTGTGGCTACCTCTGTCTGTGAATATCTTCTGAGAAAACGCATGCATCTCAACAATTAAACAGATAGAAATAAGTTGAAGACTCGTTTTTGAAACCCAGAGTAAATAAATCATGCCAAAGCCATCCATGGCACTAAGCAAACTCCTTCTTTCCTTTATCTACTCTTGCACTTCATTTCCTTAATGTTTAACACTGGAATGAAATATTTACTCCCTTATGGAAGGGTCTGAAATGTATTATTTTTACAAAACACAGATTTTTTTTCTTTGATTAAAAAAAAAATCAAAAACAAACAAACAAATATAAACGTAAACCTCTTATTGCACTTTCTTTTCCTCTTTAGAAAGTAGACAAAAAGAGCCAAGTAACGGAAGAGATTTTCCATGTGACACTGTCCAGCTCTTTAGAAAGTTTGTCTGGCAAATTTTGACCCTGCCTTTTGTATATGTTTGTGTTGCTGCTGGACACAGCAAGTTACATCCTGAATCCACTATAATGCCATTTTTCCTTGACTTCTCTTTCATCTGAAAAATCTTTGCAATTTTCATGGTAATTATGAGTAAAAGCTTCACAGGTTAGATTGGAGAGTGTTTCATAGCCACAGAGAGATTCCTCTCCACAATCTCTAACTTGCTTACATAATTCAGAAATAACACTTCAGCAACCTGTTCTAAGTCTTATATTGTTCCTGTCACCACGCTATTTATAGCCTGGCATCACTCAGACCTTTTGGATCTGTAGGAAGGATAATTTCTTTCTGTGTAGAAAGAGAGTTGGGTAAATATATTTTTGCAGCAGAAAGGTCAACAACAGAAAAGTTCTGGTGGACTTGGGTGACAAAGACTTTTCATAAGTTCAGGTCATGCTGCCCACATATTTTGGCAAAAAAAAAACATGGGGAGAGATATTCAAAAGTAATGAATCATTTTCCTTGGCCAAAATGTTTCATCTTGGCCTTACCCGAAAGGTTTCTTTTTCACATTAGTCTCCAACAAACAACTCCAAATTGTATTCAAAGATGTGGTGTTCAGTCTCCATGAGTATTCACCAACTTCCTCAATAAGCAGGACTTACAAACAGTCTGAATTGTCCTGTAGCACAGCACAAAAGCCCCACTGCAGTGAGTCCAAGATTTCTTTCCTTATCTCACAGGAGCCGAAGGGAACAAAATATCAGAGTGACTCTCCAGTGCAGACCTCCATGTCAGGCTGGCCACATTACCTTTTCTGATATCATGTACAACAGCATCAGGTGTTTCTGGGACCTGGCGCAAGGCTATGAAAGGTGCTCCTGCAAAACAAAACTCTGTGCACTGCACGTCTTGCACTGCCATATACAAAAAGCCCTTCTCCAACTATCCTGCCTTACACTAAGCAGAGGGCACATCCTCTTTCTTATCTGCCAGACCACAATGCTGGTTGGGGCACTTGATACTGTCCATGTGAGAGAGAAGAGAGTGAAATGACTGAGGCTAGATATCCTGCCCAGGGCATTGCAGAATGGAAGCCATAAGCCAGACCAACAGGGATGGTATCAAAGCTTTTACTGAATTAAAATGTGGAATGACCTAAGCACTGAAATTACAACTGTATAAGCAATAGTAAAACAGCTGTCTGGTGGTATCCATTAATTAGTCAGTGTTTTAAATATCTAAGCAATAAATTCATGCATTGTGTAAAGCATCATCACTTTTAGAAATGAGGTGGAGGTGAGAGTGGAAAACACCTTTTTCAGAAGGTTTATCTTCATTATCTAAAATCCATGAAAGAATATAGCATATGAAACTCATGAACAAAGGTTAAATGACAATCATAAATGGAGGGTTTCAGGTTCTCCTTTTCCTTTAGCAGGCCATGAGGACTCTGATTTAAAGGCAAAAACTGCAGTTAATGATGACCAAACCTGAGGTGCTGCCTGCAGTGACACATGTACAGTTCTTGTTACTTTCACACAAAGAAATGTGAGATTTTGGAGCAGGTTATTTTAAAAAGAAATGATATCATAGCTTTTGAGGTATGAAAGTTTCCTACCATTTGTCAGTTTAATAAACTGAAGATTTTAATAGAGATCTTTTAACAACACATGCTGTACTCTGAAGGTGTGAATATTTCCTAACTAGCCAAGTTTACACACGGCTCACACAGGAAACTCATAGGTTTCTTTGTACCCTAACAGTGAAATTTAGTTATAACTTGGTAGTATTAATAAAAAGTTAACTTTAGGACATCTGCTCTCCACACTGAAAAGCTTGGTTTGTGCTTAAGAAGAAAAGTAAGTGCTTTAAAATAGGCTTCAAATTCCTCATTTAGGCAATGAGCAATTCTTCAAAGATCCTGTGTCCACAAAACTTAAGACAGTTTGATGGCTATCTCATATTCTTGAAAGGCAAACCATTTTCTCTGGAAGCCTAAATGTAAAATTGAAGCCCAAGATTAGGTTGTATTAAGGGTAATTGTATTAAGGGTAAGAGTGATCTTCTTGGTAGTAAAAGGGAAGTATTATGAAGAGAAAGCAATACCAAAAAAAAAAAAAAAAGTATCAGTTAAACCTTCTAAATCTATACTATATATAGTGTATATATAGTATTCTATATATAAGAAAAGATTCTATATATAAGATTCTATGTTCATAGATCTGTTAGTGCACATTTCATCTGATGCACTAATAGCCAATATGCCATATAAATTACTGATTATTAACTGCAATACTTCCCTATTAGAACTCAAACTCTTGTTGTGTAGCTGGTAGATACCCACAAAGGGAGAAAACACTGGAATTTGACCAGAATTTTAAATTTATGTAAAAAACTGCAGATAAGGAACTTAACACTTTCCCACTACAAATAAACTCAAGCCTTCATTTATTGAAGCCATTTTTGCCTTTGACCTATCATACACATTGTACTGCTGTAGCATGAAGATGTTCAGAAGGGCTTTATCACACTGCACTAAAATGCACATAAAGTTATCAACAGTTTTTAAAAAAATAGAGGACAGAAGTAAAGAAATGCTGCTGTCTCCATTTCTCTAGTGGAAAACTAAGATACAGAGGGAGTTTTGTATGTGTACAAAGACACACAGATATTACCCTGTTAAAAGTGGCTCTGCTCTGCACGAGAACTCTTCTCACTGGGCCCTTCAGCACTTTCTCTGCATTTATGCTTCATCACAAATGAAAAAAATAACAAATAAAAATCCAGAGGCCAGGCCTGAAAAATGTCACTCTAGGAACATCTAAATTAGATACTTCAAATCGTAGCTTTTTGATCCAACTTAATAGCTATTGCTAAAAACAGTAACAATAACTTTTTTGTAGTGTGGACAAGGAGGCACAACAGTATGATTTATTAGCACTTATGCTATGCAAAAAATATATATATAATTTTATTAATTTTCTTAGTTTTATTACCTAAATCACTTAAGATATATAACCTATTTTTTCAGACCACACCAACACCAAGAAGACATTTCAAAATTTTACAGAGTAATCAGGCTGGAATCTATGAGTTATCAACAAAATGCCAGCTGAAACAAATCCATTAGCTTTAAAATACACTTTGCATTTAGGAAAGCAAACCAAGTGCCTCTGTAAAACAAAAAAAAAAATCAGTTTGCAATCACAGTTCCACCTGGTGAAACTGAACTTTCATTTCAATTCTCTTGGAAATTTGGAATCTATCAACATTAACAAAATGATTAAGCCAATTGACTTATTTTCTTTTCTTTCTTTTTTTCTTTTTTTTTTTTTTTTTTTCCTGGACAAGTGCCGCTGCTAACTCACCCATGGTTATGCTCACACTATGTTCAGTAAGTGGGTAAGCAGAAACAGCAACCACAAGTAGTTTTTTACTTTCATTTTGGTCTCTCTCAGTTACAAAATCTTGAAAAAACAGCTGTTCAAATTAATTGCTATCTGCACTTGGAGACATTTAGGCAGCTAAAGTCTTACAATACATGTCTATCTACCACTCTCAGGGAGATGCTGGTAGTAGAAAATAACACTGATGAACACACTGGATGGTGGAAATTTGTCTCAGATCAGGAGGTGAATGGCAATGGAGATACAGACAAGTGTTAAAGTACCTGGGATTTGCTTTACAGGAGGTGCCATGTAGTTGAAATTTAAAGTAAACTAATGAAAGCATCTATTTCTGCTGTGAGATTTTAATACCTCTAATACCTGTGAGTGGGTTATACTAAACGCAGTGTGCTTAGAAAATATGCATTTTTCTAGAGACTTTTTGGAAAAAAAAAAAAAAATAAATAAATTTGGGAATTGAACTGCTCCTCCTGTTGCTCTTATCCAGTTTGTTTCATCCCACATTTATTTAGGCTACTAAGTGATTATCCAGGTTAAACTTCCCACTGAAGTTTCAAAGATGCTTTTGACTGTGTTTGGTGTCTCTGAACATTGTGTGCATGTCAGGTCTAATTTTTATATACCTAGCAGTGACTGCAGTTGGAGATGACTAGTCTTTCAGTGCAAGCCTCAATAAGGGAGGATGACTGGTGCTGGAATAGAGGGATCAATGCAGCTGTCACCACAGCTTGGCTCTCCCTCACAGCCTCTCCCCTTTTTTATTCCATTGCCCACAACCATGGGAAGGAAAGTGCCATCTCGTAGTCTGGCTGGTAGCACAGGGGTAAAAACAGTGATCTTGGGGTGGGAGAAGTGGCAGTGAATGCCCTCTAGTAGGGCTGCCACACCATGAACAAGGTGACAAGCACCTACTCCTCCAGGCACTGTGTTTTAAAATGTAAAATGTTGTTAGTAGTGACTGTGTAGGACACCATCACTACAAATGACGTCTATCCAGAGGATGTCTGCTCAGCCAGGTTTGTCCTCAACATGCCCTGCAGTCCTGTTCAAATGTCTATCACGGGAACCACCAGCCTGATAATAATGAAGGAGGCACTGGGGTTAGATGGGCAGATGGAAGGGGAAGTGTGACTTTGGGGTCTTTGATCCCCTTAGGACTCATTGAAGGTATACAAATCACTTTTTAAAGTTTTACATGCTAGAGTATCATATTTAACACTTCTCTTGCTATATCTCTAAAAGAAATATGAGCCTTGCTTGAAAAGGGAGAGATTTCAGATATGCCAGGGAAGGACTTGCTTTTCAAACTTCTTAAAGACAGCTGTGCTGTCCAAGCAGAGGCTTTGGCAGAAGTCTGAGTGTGGTGGTAATACTGCCCAATACAGACTTTTTTTCTTTAGTGGAAAATGATGGAAAGTCGTGCTTTAACAGGATTCAGACACTGACTCTTGGAAACAAGCTTTGGTAACCAAAATAAAAAGGATCTCAGAGACTTTAATGGCCTCCTTCACTCAAGCCAGGCCAAGTGCTTGCATTTAATAATTGAGGCTATCAGTTTACTTTACACAGTGGATCTAAATCTGCTCACCAGTATGCTCACAAAATCCCCTTGGCTTCACTGTCTGTAGCTGGAATTGTGTGCAAGGTATTTGTGGAAAATGAAAGAGTGATGTTAACTGAACCATATTGTCATTATGGTTAGAAGATGAGGTGGCAGCTGATAGTCCTCACATCCTGGAGCCAACATAGTGTTTATAGATGTCAATGAAATCACTGTGACCTCAGATAACTGACAAGGTCCCCCATGTAGCTGAATAACCTACATGCAAAAAGTCTACGTCTATCCCCAGCTTTTCCTGTGAAATCACCAACGAGCTTCCTAAGAGATAATCAGTCTTCACACAAGGTCTAATATGTCCTACTAGATAAACTCAGAATTTCACCCAGGAAAGTTTGGATCTTGACACCTATCATTTTAGCAAATGTCTCTATGCCTCTATTGCTGTGTTATAAATTTAAAAATATATGAATTTTCTAGCTAACAGAAAATATGCAATTTTTTATTAGAACAGATATTTCATATTATTTTTAGAGAGAAATATTACAAATCAAGCATGTACCACACTTACAGCAAACTAGAGCATTGAATGCATTGGTCTACAAAAAAGGGTAAAGGGTCTGCAGCATTGTGGCCTCATGAGAAGTGCCCTTCTGGATCTGGATCCTCACCTCCAGAAAGCCCTCAGATCACCAAGATTTGATTTGTTAAAGAACTCCACGCACTACACTTAAAACACGCCTTCAAGTTATTTCTGAATTAAGGTACATATGCATATAAAAACAAATTGAAATGCATATGCATATAATTTTCCAGCTTCACTTATTCTGTTAGGCCTTACTTATTTAGCTACCAAATGTAGAAGGACTACCACCGGACCCAGGAAAAGAAGCTAACCATGTAATCTACTAAAAAGTCATAAAAAGTCCCTCTGTCCATTAAAACCAAAGGCATGGAACACACAAAAAGCAGACTTCAATGTATGCTTTCCTTCCAGACATAAACAATTTGCTGTTGAATTAATGGTATATTTCCTTATGAATTTACTAATTTTATATAACATTCCTTTGAAAGTTGTGGAACATCAATATGTTGTGTAATGGAAATCTGGTAAACGGGAGGCTTGTCTAAGTCTGTGGTGGCTAACCGGTTAAACTAAAATGGAGATAGCTGTTTTAAGCTTCAGAAGAAGAAAAGAACACTTGTGGAAGAATATTACATTCTTATCAGAATAGGTTTTTTTTTTCCCACAAAAAGCACCAGACGCTTTATACCTCTGATACGTAGGCCTAGATTTCTGCACAGCCTGGAGCATGGCAGCATGATTCACTTACTGGATTACCACAAAATAAAATGCACTGTTTTGAGTTAAGTGTGTGGTAACTACATGGTAGATACACTGGAAGCCATGATTGCTATTACACAGTAACTTGCGGTAATGGTACAATATTGCTCTATGAGATAATAGCAGGGGGCAAAGAGCTGCCTTGTGAGGAGGCTTGGAGAACTACAGCAGTCTTACTGGTTGCTGAAGTTTGTCATTATCACTCTATCGGCACTGAGTGAATACTATTGCCAGCCAAGTAATTACACTATTTTATTTTCAAATACTCCAATAGCAAAATAAAGTTATAGCATATTTAAAAAATAAGCCTTGCTCACAAAGCCATCATGAGGCTTAAAAAATGATAATGTTCTGATTTAAATTTCAGTCTCCCATGATCTGCCTGAGAACACTTGGCCTCTTGCTAAGTTTAAAAGTGCATCAAGGAGGATTTGTTCACACTGAGCACAGTTCATGTTCTGGCATCAGGGAACTTGGTGAAGTTTAACCAGCACATGATGAATTATTAAAAGGAACAGGAGAATAAGCATGGAAAAAAGAGGCAAACAGCAAAAGTAGAGGGGACTCTATCTTTGTCTATCATAAAACAGTGATCAAATAATTTGTGTGGAATTACACTGCATCACCCTCACCAGTAGATTTAACCACTTTCATTCAGGACTGGTTAGATCTGTGGAAGCCTGACAGCTTAACCTGTTGTTCTTATAACTACTGTTAAAAGGATCTCTTGCTCAAGTTAATAGCTCAGCTTTTAAAAACAGAAATAAAATGTTTATCTTTACTAAAGCACGAAAGTGGAACATATGCAATATTACAATTCCATTTTAGCTAAACAAAGGCTTTGAAATAAGGCAGTGTATACCCATCACAAAAGTTAACATCAGATATTTAAAGGAGCTGGCTTGTAAAAAAGGAAGGGAATTTCCACCCTGAAGAGAACTACATCATTTTGACAATTGTTACTGCACTGGAACAACATAAGCTTTTTCCCTATCCCTCTCTCCCACCCACTTCTCTCTGTGTTTAATATAAATGCTCTCAAATACTTCAACCAGAAGAAGAAGAAGAAAAAAAAATATTTTCATGCATTCAATGTTGAACTACATCTTCTGGTGCAGTGTCATGTGGACTTGCTGGTTCAGTGCTTCATGTTCCCATTCTCATTCATAAAAGGGGCACATGATGGATAAGTGGGATGATACTGATCAAAGGAGTCTCCTGGTCACTGGCCAAACTCTTCCACTGACAGAAATGCAGCTGTACATCTTAGCAAAATGGTTGTTTCTGATACACTTTTCACACAAAACTCCAGCTTACCCCATGGAGTCCTACCGTGACAAATGAATTTAATTATGCTGAGGTTCACCTACATTTAGATTTCCTAAAATCTAGTCTTCTAGCCTCACTCTCTAATCAGTGCAAAGATATGGTTATCTTCACAGAGTGGTTTAGTTACACTAAAGACAGATTAAAATGTCAGATGTGGCCAGGATCTGGTCCAGAGACATAGCTATGCACTGTGCTATCCTCAATACAGAGGTCATAAACTTAGTCAGGTAAGTTGTAAACACAGCCCTATTACATGTAGTAAGACACATGGTACATGATGATATGAACTGGAGTCACAGAGAAATCACAGCAGGAATTTCTATGATACTGCTAAAATAAATGCACTTGTCCCTCAATATTTCTAAGGTCTCATGAAAATAGAAACTAATGCAATGTGGCCTGGGACAAGTTGTTTCCCACAGTCTGACTTGTGTGCAGCTCTACAGGAGACACACACAGCATGTTTCAGGGAGAACACAGGCTCCCAGTACTGCCAAGTGCATTGCTTGGCCCTCTGCAATCAGAGAGAATCAGACCTCCAGAGGATAGATAGTTCAGGAAAACTAGCCCGCTAGCTAAAAAGCTGATGTGGAAGCTTTATTCAATACATAAACACTTTATGTATTGAATTATACATAGCTTAGTAGCTTAGTAGCTTACATAGGTTAGTAGCTTAGAAAAGAAACAACAGCCATTTGAAAATTATTTAGAAAAAGGGTATTCCAAATAGAAACTGCTTTGACTTAGAACATGGACGTGTTGATTTACATCAGAGAAAGGTCCTTTCCAGTAGGAAGAAGGATGGTTGCAACAAATGCAACTTTTCTTATACAATACCTGTTGAGACGTATTAAAGTGCTTCACAGGAATGAGTTTTGTAAGATAAGAGGATTACAATTACTTGCATAGCTACTTGATGATTTTTTTCCAAAAAGAAGTATAAAAAGGATGTGTAGATTAAGCCCTAATAACAAAAGATAGTGTTTTCTTATCTTGTTAAGACTGGAGTGCAATGCAAGCAGCCCAGATTAGGTTACTTATTATTATTATACAAGCAAAGGTCTAATAAAAAAAGCTGGAAAAATAAATATATTAAATTATTCTTCAAAAAGGTTTCATTTGTGTTCTTATAGCCTACCAAATCACTCCCACTATGAAATTAAATTAAAAAAAAAAAAAAAGTAACATGCTGAAGGAGCTATCAAAATTTCCCAAATGATTAACACCTTCTCCCTCTTCTTCCTGCTGTGCAATTCAATCACATTTCTTTTACATAAATAGCTTTGGACAAACATTTGTTCCTCCAGTCCTCTCAGAACATAATGAATTCCACTCTCTTTGTCATGGTCTTTCTCTGAATTTTTTGTCGCTGTTTAACAGAAAAAGAAGTAGAAAACACTATGATAAGAACAATTATTTAAAAAAAAAAAAATACAGATACCTTTCCTGATATTTTGGGGCTTTTTGTGTTTTATTCTTTTTGCCCCACCGCCACTCCCCCTTTTGGTGATGGCAACACAGGGTTTGCATAACTTCATTTCCTTCTTGTTAGAAGAGAATATGAATGCACATGCACATACACTCAAAGTATCAAATACCCACCTGTTCACATACCGAAAATAAAATGACTCACAAAGCCATACAACTACTTCTTGATGCCAAGTATGTAAAATAAATCATGACTTATCTCCACGCTCCAAGTAAAGGAGTAAATTTGATTCCACATTAAGACATATCCAGGCACCAAGATGCATAATCTCTTGAGTAAATTACCAGAATTAAGTTTTAAAATCAGATTACTCCTTTGTCCACATTGTCCACAAAACTCAAATCACTGATTGTTTTTTGTTTGTTTGTTTTGTTTTGTTTTTGTTTTTTAAAAAAGAAATACAGAAATAAAAACATGGTCATTTTTGGTTTTCTGCCTGTACTGGACTGTGTATAAAAGAGCCCTTTTTCCTCCTTATCTTCTACTTCTATGATGCCAGCAAACATATATCCTTTCAGTCTTGTTCACCCAGCTGGGCTGAACAAATAGCTACATGATGGGGACAGACTCTTGAAGGACACGGGGAGTCCAGAGCAAAAGCATAGGCTGATACCCCACTATCACCAGCATGATCTGTGCAATTTGTTCCTATACTGCAGTCCATGTAGCCACAAGAACCCAATGAAACATTTAAATTAAACAGCCCCATCAAGGTCTCTGCATTTTATTTTACCATGAAGTATAGCTATTATTCTTTCGCTTAATTAGCCCTTCTGGGTACCCAATGCAGCACAAATTTGTCTCCCTTGAACATTACTGGAGCCTGTCACCGATACTTTCCCCAGAAGTACCAAACCTGGTGGTTTATGGAATATTTCCTCCTATCTCTTATAAAGAATTTACATCCTTTGGCAGTTTTTAAAGGATACACCACATTAGCAGCTCACAACCACAATCTACAATTGGGTATGATTTAGGCAATTCTTATGAATTGTTAGGAAGTGCCTAATTATCACAGGGAAAAGTGACAGTATGACATTGTCACCACCTGTCTCATGACAGAAAGGGAAACTCACCTTCATTTACTGAGCAGAAACATTGAGAGGACCATAGTCTAGAAAACATAGCAGAAGAAGTTGTTAGCATGTCAGGAGAACAAGGTGCTGGAGCACCTCAAGTGTTTTAAGTAAGGAGTCAAAGTCTGAGCAAAGCCAGCTAGGGATGCCTTAAGACATGAGCAGTTCCCCTGACTCAAACACTCAAAACTGAATTTCAGTGTACAGGTTCTATACCAAAGATATTGGGTGCTTACACAGGTGAACGTCTAAGCAGTTACTACACCCCAACATCCAAGTTCATCTGCAGTTCTTATTTCAAAGAGAGATGGGGGAACTACTGCGCAGAATGAAATGCTAAAGAAGATCATGAGGTGAGCCACACAGCCCTGTGGATGCTGGATTTAATCCTGCCATTTTATGTGGATACCATTTGAAAGTTTAAAATATATTTGCTGAGACTGCATACAATCTTCAAGTTTGTACAAGCATTTGGTTGGTATTATCATTCCTCATTTGTGGTCTAATTTACAGATTAATTAAATAAATAAATGTCAGTCATGCTTTAATTAATGCCAGCCTTTCTTGGACAAGAAAGTTGCTTTGATAAGTTGCTTTGATTAAATATAACTAATTTAGCTTTCTGACAAATTTCACTATATTTTACATATTCTATTACCGTGTACAGAGAAATGTCAATTCCTATTATTTATTAAAGTTAGACAAAACTTGAACATTTCTAGTAAGATTCCTTCTTCCAGAGTGAACAACTGTCTCATGCAAATTAAAAAACAGAGATCTGTCTTTTGCATATACACTTGCATAAAACTTGAAATATATTTTTTCAATCAATAATGATTTTGTAAAACAAGAGAACTAAATAAACAACTTGCCAAGTGAAGCAGATATATTTTTCATGCATAAGAGGTAATGGCTCAACCAAAATAGCACCTTTCCTATTTTCAATGGTAAAGAAAATGTTTTACTCAAACATTTATGTAACTACCAAAAATTTTGTGGTTAGAGAGGGCTACCATATAATTGTCATTCATTTCATCAGCCTAGACTAAATATTTTGGAAGTCCATTATTTACATTTAAGCAAATTCCCCTTTGGTCTAACCTGGTTAATGAATTTCCTTTATGAGATGTCTATAAGATACAAAGAAGGAGAAGCCTAAATTAAAGTTAAAAAACAAAACTAAATGAACATGCTTGGAACAAATCAACTACTACGATTACACTTGTTCTGTGACATCCATACCCATGTTCTCCAGATTTTCCAAAATACAGCTATTAAAACCAACTGTCTTCTGTGTCTCTGACACATCTGTACCTCATGTTATCAGACTGAGCAGCTCACACACTATGAAAAGTACTAATAACTCCTCAGTGGCTTTTGCTTGGGATGAAGTGTACATGGTCAAATTTTTCATGAGTGGATTAATGCAAGCACTGGTTTTGAATAGCAATGGAAAAAAATTCACACAGAAACTGAAAAAATTCCACTTGAATCAGTATTGATTTAGATCATTTTTTATTCAATATCCCAAGATTAATATAGCTAGTAATCTCTGTGTATTGAGAAACAACATCAGGACTGCATGAGTGAAGCAAAGAGAAGAGATTGTGACACTTTAAAATGTTTTTATGGACACTTTAAAAATGCATGGACACTTTAAAAGGTTTTCCGTGGAAGCAACTTCGTCATAAAGTGATATGCTGTAAAGATGATGGAAATATGAAATCTGGAAAGAATATATATTATAATACCAACAACATGGTAGCTTTAAAGGCAAAAAGGTTAAAAAATAGACAAATCTCATTTTGACAAAAACTTTAAAATTTAAGAGAGGATTGATGTTACCAGAGCAACAAACAAGATGACACATCTAAAGCATAGGCATACTTTTGTAGTCAGAGAAAATGACTATGTAACACCTCTTTTGTAAAAAGTGCAAGGAGGAGGTAAAGCTAAAGTGGTATGATTCAAGATTTATAAGAAAAACTCATCTGTTGTGACAATTTATGTAGACTTTTTTTTTAATGATCAGTAACATTTCCTATTCCATATCTTTGCTGACTTCATCACATAAGTGATGATTCAATCTGAGTGCACCAGCATGAAATTCCTTGAAAGAGTGAAAATAAGAACACCTTTGATACAGAGTAAAAAAATAAATCTTAGAATCTTATAGAATCATAGAACAGTTTGGGTTGGAAGAGGCCTAAAAGATCCAACCTCCCTGCCATGGTCAGGGATGCCACCCACTAGATTAGAATCTTGAATGAACTGGTCAAAAATTCTAAAATCTCAGACAGTATGTTCTGAGTTTACACACTTAGAATCTGAGTGTGTAAACATCTGTCCTTGCTCTCTTTATTTTACTAAAGCAGAAGTAGTCTCATTGACCTTCAGCAGGCTCATGTGTTGTAATTGTTTTAATGCTCACACTTTTGCATATACTTTATGTGATAAACAGCAGTTTAAGTGAACACTTTGTCCTTTTTAATGTCCTAATGTAGGACATTTGAGTCCTACTATTTGAGTGGGGAGCTGGGCTAGAAAATATCCAGAGATCCCTGACAACCTGAATTGTTTTATGGTTCTATTATTCCTTATAAATAAATAAATAAATAAAATATTAAAAAAAAAAATAAAAATATATTTATTTTGATCTTGATATCTGACCACGGATAAGATACCAATTCAGTATTTCAGTGGTACATTTCATGTAAGGCTATCTCCAGATTTTCTTGTTTCTATTATATTCACTGACACATTATAGATTAGGGTAAAACTGTACATTAGTTAAGATATAAAGAGATCCAAATCCACACTGTGGATCATTTCCATATACAGTTTAGATCTATGCTATTGTGTTGAGTGAAAGCATTATTTGCATGGACACAAGTTTTGTTATGTAATTTTGCATTGTTTCCCTGTGTTGTTGTGGGGTGAGAGTCCTGTCAAAGGCCACAGAGTGAGCAAAAAAACATGAGCAAGAGTAAGACAGATACAGCGTTAAGAGGATTAGAAGTCTCTTCAGGCAGGTAGGTTGTGGATTACAAAGACTAAAAAGGTTTTATTTATTTTTATTTTTTTCTGGAATTACTGTAGAAAGACTGTTAAAAGGAATTATTAGTAGGAACAAATCTGAATTAATAAGAAGTCTCCATTTGTTAAACATGTTCCAAAGAATATTTTGGATGCATATTCCAGTGCTGTGGAAAAGAAATGAAGATGATACAGAGGAATCAGTTGCTTCAGAGGAACATAGGCAATTGAGAGAGAGGGTGATTCATGGAGATAGCAAATGATTCATGGAAACAGCAAGCATGAAAAATGTTCATATATGGGAAGGAAATAGAAGCAGGTGAAAAAAAGAAAGAAAAAAAAAATATTGTGGATTGGTATGATAATCATTTTTTTTTAGATGGCTGAAAAAGAAGGAAAATAATTAATTGCGAAGCCCAGAACAAATTAGACAAGATAAGGAAGAAAATAAAAATAAACACCACTGACAAAAACAAAAACAAACAAACAAAAAAGGAATGACCAAAATTATTGTGAAATTTCATTCTGAGAGTAAAAAGTCAATATGAGAATTGTAATACAAAAATGTTTATGTGCAATTTATACTGTCTGTGCACATAATTGCAAGAGACTACTCACATTTACAGAATCACAAAATGACTGAGATTGGAAGGGACCTCTAGAGGTCATATGATCCAACCTCACTTCTCACTTCTCAGGATCACAAAGAGCAGGTTGTCCAGGACCATGTCCAGATGGCATTTGAATATTTCCAAGGATGGAGTCTCCTCGACACTTCCAGAAAACTTGTTCAGTGTTCAGTCACTGTCACAGTAAAAAAGTGTTTCCCACTGTTCAGATGGAGCCTTGTGTTTCAGGTTGTGCCCATTGCTTCTTTTCCTGTCACTGGGCACCACTGAAAAGAGCCTGGCTCCACCTTCTTCACACTTTCTCTTCCATATGCTGAACAGTCCAGCTCTCCCAGCCTTTCCTCACAGAAGAGATGCTCCAGTGCCTAAATGATCTTTGTGGCCCTTCACTGGACTCTCTCCAGTATCTCCAAGTCTCTCTTGTGCACTCCGTGTGTCCTCACCAGTGCTGAGTAGAGGTGAAGGATTGCTTGACCTGTTGGCAATACTTTGCTTAATTCAGCCAATGATATGATTAACCTTCTTTGCAGCAAGGGCACATTGCCAGCTCTTCATCCACTTGCCTTTCACAAAGACCCTCAGGTCCTTTTCTGACAAACTACTTTCCAGACAAGTAGCCCCTACCATATACTGGTACATGTCTTTCTCATATACTGGTACATGTCTTTCTCATATACTGGCACAGGTCTTTCCCAAACTGCAAGACTTAACTTTTCTCCTTTTTGAACTTCATGAGGTTCCTGTAAACATTTTTCTCCAGCCTGTAAAGGTCCCTCTGGATGGCAGTATGGCCCTCAGGCATATCAGCCACTCCTCCCAGTTTGATGTCATCTGCAAACTTGCTGAAGGTGCATTCTTTCCCATCATCCAAATCATTAATGAAGATCTTAAACATGACTGTACCCAGTATTGACCCCCACCACTAGTTACTCTCCCCCATCTAGACTTTGTTCCATTAATCACAGTCCTCTGGACCCAGCTGTACAGCAAGATTTCCATCCACCTCACTGTCTGCTCTTCCAGCCCACACTTCAACAGTTTCTATGAGAATTTTATGCGAGGCAGCATCAAAAGCCTTACTGACTTCAAGGTAGATGATATCCACTGCTCTCCCTTCATTTACCAAGCCAGAAATTTAATTGTAGAAGGTTATCAGGTTGATCAAGCATGACTTGCCCTTGCTAAATCCTTATTGACTACTGATACTTTCTTGTTATTCGTGTGCCTGGAAATGATTCGTAGGATTAACTGCCACAGGTGTCAAGGTAACTTCTCAGGTGTCAAGGTAAGGCTGACCAGCTTGTTTTTCCTGGGTCCTCCTTTCCCTTTTTGAAGATAGGAATGATATTTGCTTTCTTCCAATCTTTAGGCACCTCTCTCAAACACTGTGTGAGCAACAAAAGCTGCTGTGTGAGACTGGAAGTATGCCATATAAGATTATCTCTCTGATGCCAAGACATACTTTCATCTGCACAGGCAAGACATAGCAGCAGATAAGCTTTGGTACCCATCACCTTCAGGCAAGGTCTCCTGTAGCCCAAAACTTTCCTGCTGGGGGAACCTGTATCCTATGGTTTCCTGCATGCAATAGGCTAGACTGGCAAAATTCCAGTACAGATGGAACCCCAACCAGACGCATCAGCAGCATGCAGACAGGCAAGCACCTCACAGCCATGAGATGCCACCAGGAAGTACTTCTCTTTCACAGGGCTCCATGACATAGCGATACAAATCCACCCTGCAAAAAGAACAGACAAGTTGTTTTGTAAGGCTGAAATGAGTGGGCACAGCTAGTGTAAAAACTAATTTATTGCTGAACCTGTCATAAGGCATTTTATGAGCCATTACCTCAGAAGGATTTTATTGTGGTTCTGGGAAATGAGGAACTGGGTTTTGTAAGCTGCTCAGAGCTGCAGGTGAAACACTGCCTTCAATAGGTAGATTCATGAAAGTCCAAACTGGAGGATAGCTCACTAAAACATAACTTGCTAAACTAGTAGATTAATCTTCATATTGGTAAAGCAGTGCCCCAGGAAAACCCAAATGTTCTTTCATTTTCTGTAAATAAGTTGCATTGTTCATTTCAGAAGCTAATATCTGATTAAACATTTTACCATTTTACTTCATATAGCTTTCCTGTACTTGTGAACAAAAGTCACTTGTTATTACAAGAAAGAAATAATGAAGACTCACAGGAAGCTTTTTTATTTATTTATTTTTAACTCAGGAGAAATCTTAAATATCAAATACTTCCTCATTAAATCTTATTGATCACCCTTGATGGGCTGGAGAGGGTTGAAGAGTAAAATAATTTTAATGCACAAAGCATAATACGATCTCACATTATTGGTATTTACAGTACAGACTCGGATGACTCATGTAACCAGTTCACATACCTGGCGCTAAGTTTTGCTCATAGAAGATGTCAGGTAGGGGGAAATGCTGTTTCTCCCAACTGGTGTTATACTGAAGCAGCAATGAACCTCTAGGGTTCATTGAATTAACCTCTATCCCTTCCCAGGGATAGGGACAAATGGTAGGACAAAATAATTTCTAAATTTTAACGAGAAATCTCTTTTTGTACTACTCAATGAAGGGGGGAGGTGGTGGTGCTTGCTACCCCATACATTGACTCTGACCTTCTCTTAGGTCAATGGAGTAATACATTCTCCTCTGTGATCAGCCTTGGAGCTGGAGACATTTAATGGAGTTGCCATATGGGGCAGTTCTGTGTCAGGAGAGTTGAATCAGTACTGAGGCAACACAAAAATATTATCAGTAAACCTTTCTACATGATCTGCTGCCTTACTGACAGATAGGTACCATCAAAGGCAAAAGCTGAAAAATTTCCATGATAACTGCAAAAGATACCTTTGGTGTGCCAGGTCTTCTCCCTGACAAATTCAAAGGTCCTTCTCCAAAGAATGGAGGTACCAAATTGTTATTTTCACACTAGTAGAAGAGTTTCTGTTCCTTTGACATATGAAATGGTTAAACCTCTGCTGTCAAAACATTTGGCCTAAGGCAAAGAACAATCATGGAAAATTTCAACCCAACCCGTTAATGTTTGGCAAAGCCATAACCAGCTTATAACAGAGGCTTGTAATTAGAGCGGGTCGGAACATTCTCAACTAAATGAAATTTCATAGAAATATGCTGTTTCATCCAAGCCAATACATTTTTCAGAGACATATCTGTTTCCACAAAGTTTTTGTTGGGAAAGCTGAGAGAAAAAGCATGCTCACCCACTATATATTGAAGATTAGGTCACTAGTTTGGGACATGAGAGAGTGAAGTTTAAGGCCCGACTCACAGTAGCCTGCAATAAAAACCTGTGCTCTGCATGAGAAAGGGTAGGTACATAGCATCTGAAATGCCAATGTATTGCCTTGTCTGGGTTACCTACAAGAAATGACACATCAAGAAAAACATGTTTTGATTATGACATTCAAGAGATTTTATGTCTTCAAGTGCCACACACAAGCACTGTAAATTAACCTAAAAGGGAACTCCCATCTTCTAGATGTCTATGTTCTAACAGGGAATATTAGAGAACATTTAAACATGTAAAGCTCCAATTATATTGACTCCAAATAAAATTATCAAATATGATTCCTTTCACATCAGAATACTTAGTGATAACCCTCTTAACAGACTGAGAAATCAGTATACTCACAAAAACTTTATAACCAATTTAATATGCAATATTGGGCCAAGGCCCAGTCAAAGCCCTCACAGGCCTCATATATTCTGGAAAGGGAAGGTGGAAGAGCTCTTGTATGTCTTTAAAGTGACAGCTATTGGCAAAACACAAGCAATCAGCTTCCCTCTGTACATGACTCCCTAAACTCTGCCACAAAACAGAACGTACTGGCTGAGTATACATAGAAAAACAGAAAGAGATGCAGTTCTGAGGGCTGCAAATGTAGAGAGGAAACAAACTCTGCAAACTTTTATCAGTAAACACCGCTCCACTAGAATTAAACTTGTACGGACCAATAGACACCTAAAAAGATGGCATTCCATTAAATAATGTGTAAGAAAGGATGAACATTGCCAGGTGAAAAATCCTTACATTTTTATACATTTGTGTTTTTCACATTTTAGACATGTATGGGAATTACAGAATAATAAGACAAAATATGTTTGCAATTAAAATGTATTTTATATTGCTGTAGGTCCTTCCACTGGTTGCAGTGAGGTTTATGGCCTACAAGTCTTGTTAAAATAAAGAAAGAGAGATCAGAAATTTTTATTTCCAAAGTTGTAAGCAGAAAGTCACTTCACTCTTGAGTTGAACTGACATAAACCTTTGCTTTTGTGGGACTATTACAACGTCTCTAGATTTTGAATTTTTTTCCTAAAATATTATGTTAGGTGCACAACTGTTTTTTTGAAAATTATCCAAAGGTTTTCTGACAGAAATGTTGGGCATATAGCATTAACTGACCAACTAAGCTATTGCTCATGTCAGCATGAAAGAGTCATGTGATACAGAAGACTGGGATCATACTTAGATAATTTCTTGTAAAGCATTATGCCAGTATATTTTTTTGTAAAAACATATTTTCTCACTTAGAGATACTGGGTTCTCTATCTTTGTTTTAATTCTTAGCGTATCATTCTCAAAAACATTTCATTTCTGTTATTCATACCATTTATTTAAAAACAGCAATCAAAACAACGAATGTTCATTTCAAAGCAGCAAATAGCTGCTGTAGTACTCAAAATCTGTACAGTTCTCAAACCACTGTGATTTGTGGCAATGTCTTCCCTGAACAGAGACTTCAAAGTGGCCAAGATCTGAAATTTCTTGTTAAAGTTTTGTGAGGTGGAGTTGGACTGTGTAAAATATTTTTCCAGAGATTGAGGATTGCTGGCAGATAGAAAGAGTACAGGAACAATGTTAATGAAAAATAAATTTTCTTAGCAATTGTGAGGAAAAAAAAAAAATGCATAGTTGTCCATTAACTCTTATGTTACCAGTCAGGACAAAAAGAAAGGCAGTCATTATCACTTGACACTAACCAATAAACATCCAGTTGTTACTGAAAATAATCCAAGTCTAGAACAGAAAAGACCAGAATATAGAACAGAACAGAACAGAACAGAACAGAATAGAAGGTGAGGCTGCATCTACACTAAATATAGTAGAGATTCACCCTTTTTGACCAGCTGGCTGTGCTGCATTTAATGCACCCCAAAATGCAGTTTTGGCTGCCAGTCCTGGCTGCCAGGGCACACTGCTAGCTCATACTGAGCCTACTATTGACCAGCACCCCCAGATCCCTTTCTACTGAGCTGCTCCCTAGCCACTCCTCTCCCAGTCTTGTGTCCAACATTATTTCATTCCTGATACAGAACATATTTTCCTTTCTTGAACTTCAAGACATTGCTGATTGTCCAATTCTCCAAGGTATCTAGATTCTTTTGTAAGGTCTCTTGTCCCTCCAGAGATTCAACAGCACCTCCCAGTTTAGTAGAAGCAAACTCACTAAGGATAAATTCAACTCCTGCATCCACATCATTGATAAAAATGTTGGGCAGGACCAGCCCTAGAATCTCAGTTCTGTGGAACACCAGACTGGTTGTTTGCGGTTTAAAATTGATTTTACTTTGTTTTTAATATTTATCAAGGACTTGCTTTGGCAAAGCCTTCATTACTTCAACTGCTGTGGTATCAGGATATACAAAAGTGAATGAGGAGAAAAACAAACAAACAGAAATTTGACCACTGATGAAGCAAAGAATAACCTTCGTGAAAACTCTTAAGTATCACACATTAGAAATTCTTTATGGCACAGTAATTTTCTAATTTCAGTACTTTATGAACTGCTTTTTTGTCAAAAGCTTTTTACAGTTTGCACTGAACATTTTGAAGACCTGTCTCAATTCTAACTGTAAAGTGTTAATATCGGCTTGAGCAAAATTAACAAAATAACTCTTACTCCACAATCTTAATCTTCCAGCCTATTCTGCCAAATGCTTAGAGGAGAATTTAAAAGTAATTCACAGTGGTCACAAACACTCAAGTAACTTCATATTCCATTTAAAACTTATCTATATTATATCACAAGATATATATATCACAAGATATTTGATCACATTTTCCTGACATTAATATCCTAGTCAGATCACCAACAGTCTATTTCTAACTTGGCCATTTAATAGTTTTCCATTTTACTAGCCTCCTTCTTTACCTAAGTAGATGGCAATCTACATTATTTGTAGAGTATTGATTTTCCTGTGTTTTTTGTTTGTTTGTTTGTTTGTTTGTTTTGTGTTTTTTTTTTTAAGTAGAAGCAGGATTCAGTAGTGCCTTTGATCATAGAACAGAATCATAGAATGGCTTGGGTTGAGAAGGATCTTAAAGACCATCTAGTTCCAACCTCACAAAGGAAAGCATAAATGGAAGTGCTTGAGTGCAATCACTGTGATCTAGACAAACCACGGGGAAATTGAGAAAATGGCAGAGAAAATTAGGATTGAGTGTGCAAAAGGACATATATTGGAAAAGCTGGCTGGCAAGTAGATAACAAGTCGATCAGTGGCAGCCAGACATTAGCATAGAGAGCTGTGTGTGGAAGTGCAAAAGTAATTGTTGTGGATAGGAGGAGAGGTCCAGCTAGACCAGAGCAAGTCATTATCTATTAAAAAGAGAGAGAGACGATGGAGCAGTCAAGCTGCACCTCTAACATGCAGGAAATACTAAAAGAACATAAACACTCTTCTGATTTTTCTGTGGTTTTGTTGTTGTTGTGTTTTTTTTGTTGTTTTTTGGAGGGTAAGGCAGGGGGTTGGGTGGGCGTCATTGCTATTATTTTTTTCTCAGAAATTCTTGTATGAGGTTAGAAACAGAATGGACTAAAACAACTTTCTTACCAGGGAGATGCCTCTCTATCTCTCTCTCATTTATGATTTGCATCTTATATGTCAGCACACTACCAAAGGGTATGCCACTGTTACCTCTTTTAAGTTTATTAGTAAAGTCTCTCAGCCTTCCTCCCCAACTTTTCCCTCCAGCATTTTTCCCTGCAGACCCTTTCCAGTGCTCTTGCTATATACAGAGAAGGTTTCTAAATGAAAGATCAGGTAATATTATAGGTAATTATAGGTAATCCTTCTGGACTAATAGATAGATAGATAGATAGATAGATAGATAGATCAGATAGATAGATAGATAATGTAGACATAAACATGCATATATGTGTGCACACATGTACATATATATGTGTATATAACTATATACACAGTTATACACTTATATATATTTGCCTGTGTGTATACTATATAGAATCATAGAATCATAGAATCATAGAATATCCCGAATTGGAAGGGACCCATAAGGATCATCAAGTCCAACTCCTGGCACCACACAGGTCTACCCAAAAGTTTAGACCACGTGACTAAGTGCACAGTCCAATCACTTCTTAAATTCAGACAGGCTTTGTGCAGTGACTACTTCACTGGGGTGCCTGTTCCAGTGTGTGAGACCACCCTCTCGGTGAAGAACCTCTTCCTGATGTCAAGCCTAAACCTCCCTTGCCTCAGTTTAACAGCATTCTCGCAAGTCCTATCACTGGTGATTATGGAGAATAGGTCACCTGCCTCTCCACTCCCCCTCACGAGAAAGTTGTAGACTGCAATGAGGTCCCTCCTCAGCCTCCTCTTCTCCAGGCTAAAAAGGCCCAGCAACCTCAGCTGCTCCTCATACGGCTTCCCCTCTAGGCCCTTCACCACCCTCATCGCCCTCATATGGATGTGCTCCAACAGTTTCACATCTTTTTTGTACTGTGGTGTCCAGAACTGCACACAGTATTTGAGGTGAGGCCAGACCAGCGCAGAGAAGAGCAGGACAATCACCTCCCTCGACCAACTAGCAATGCCATGCTTGATGTACCCCAGGATATGGTTGGCCCTCCTGTCTGCCAGGGCACACTGCTGGCTCATATTCAACTTGCTGTCAACCACAACCCCCAGATCCCTCTCCGCAGGGCTGCTCTCCAGTGTCTCATCGCCCAGTCTGTACATATAGCCAGGGTTGCCCTGTTCCAGGTGCAGGACCTGGCACTTGCTTTTGTTAAACTTCAGCTCTCCAATCTGTCCAGATATCTCTGCAAGGCCTTTCCACCCTCATACATGTCCACAACTCATCCAAGTTTGGTGTCGTCAGCAAATTTGCTCAGAACACGTTCAAGTCCTACATGCAAATCATTTATAAAAACATTGAAGAGGACCAGCCCTAAAATGGAGCCTTGAGGGCTCCATTAGTGACCGTCCGCCAGCCAGATGTGGCCCCATTTACCTCAACCCTTTGAACTCTGCCCGTCAGCCAATTGCTCACTCTTCATATGATGTTTTTGTTAAGTTGTATGCTGGACATTTTGTCCAGTAGGATCCTATGGGAAACTGTGTCAAAAGCCTTGCTGAAGTCCAAAAGGATCACATCAGCTGGTTTCCCTTGATTGACTAGATGGGTGATCTTATCATAAAAGGAAATTAAATTTGTTAGGCAGGACCTACCCCTCATGAACCCATGTTGGCTGGGAACAATGACTGCATTGTCCCCCAGGTGCACTTCAAGAACTTCAAGGGTCATCTTCTCAATAATTTTACCATGCATTGACATGAGACTGACAGGCCTGTAATTGCTAGGGTATTCTTTCTTACCCTTATTGAAAATTTGCCAGCTTCCAGTCTACTGGTACCTCTCCAGATTCCCAAGATCATTGAAAAATAATTGAGAGAGGTCCTGCAGTGGCATGAGCCAACTCTTTAAGCACCCTGGGATGAATTCCATCTGGACCCATGGACTTGTATGGATCCAGGTGGAGCAGCAAATCCCAGACGCTTTCAGGGTCAGTTGGGAGTTTGTCATTCCCACCGTCATGGTCCTCCAGCTCAGGGCACCCTGGGTCCTGAAACCCATCATCAGTGTTGAAGACAGAGGTGAAGAAGGCATTAAAAGTATCTGCTTTGCCTGTGTCATTGTCTGTGAGGAGACCTTCCCCATCAAGTAGCAGACCTATGTTTTCTTTGGTTCTCCTTTTTCTGTTCATATATCTAAAAAAAAACTTTTTTATTGTCTCCCACAGACATGGCCAGATTCAACTCTAGTTGGGCTTTGGCCACACAAATTTTCTTCCTACAAACATGAACAGCATCCCTGTATTCCTTCCTCATTTCCTGACCCTCTTTCCAGCAGCCATACACTTTCTTTTTTCATCCAAGCTCCAGTAGAAGATTCTTGGTCAGCCAGGCCTGTGTTCTGCCCCGTCTGCCTCACTTATGGTATTTTGGAATTGCCTGATCTTGTGCTTTTAGGAGGCAGTGCTTAAAGATTGACCAGCACTAATGGATGCCAATGCCTCCAAAAGCAGTTTCCCAGGGGACCTTGCTGACTAGTTCCCTGGGCAGCCTGAAGTCTGCTTTCCCCTTATCCAGGGCTGAAGTTTTGGTGGCAGTTTTCCTTCTGTCACCATAAATTCTAAACTCAACCACTTCGTGGTCACTATGACCGAGATGGTCACCAATTGCCACATCTCCCACAAGACCCTCTCTGTTCTCCAGCAACAAATCTAGGAGGGCACCTTTCCTAGTTGGCTCCCTTAGCACCTGCACCAAGAAGCTATCATCTAGGTGCTTTAGGAACCTCCTGGACTTGCTCATACCAGCCATGTGGTGATCCCAATTGATGTCTGACAAGTTGAAATCCCCCATAAGGACAAGGGGAATTGATCTCGAGGCATCTCTTAGTTCTGCAAAGAATAATTCAACAGCATGGTTGTCGTGGCCAGGTGGTCTATAATAGACTCCCACAATGATAACCCCTTTATTTGTTCGTCCCTTAATCCTTACCCAGAGACTCTCAACTTTGTCATCGCCAACTTGAAGTTCCACACAGTCCAGCCTATGCTTCACATACATCATCACCCTGCCACCTTGCCTACCCTGCTTATCCCTCCTGAAGAGCCTGTAACCATCTATTGCAACACACCAGACACAGGACTCATCCCACCAGGTTTTGCTTATGCCGATAATATCAGCTGTGGGACTGGGCCAAGATTCTAGCTCATCCTTTTTATTCCTCATACTGCGTGCATTTGTGTAGAAGCACTTCAAATGCACCTCCCTACATGCAGCACCTTGTGGAGCTGACCTCACTAGCACACATCTACCTATGTATTCACTAGCACACATCTATATATGTCTGTACAGCATAGAACACAGTCTAGGACCAATATATTTCAAGCGTTTCGATATATTTCTAGGTTCAATATATTTCAACCTTTGGGGTTGCAGAAGGTTTTTTAAAACTATGTCCAAGCACATTTGTCTTAGATTTACTATTGCACTGCAAAGTTATATGGAATTTCTCACAGTAAAGTTAATAAATAAGTTAAAATAAAGAACATAAAGAACACTGTGATTGTATACTTCATTATTAAATAACTTATCCTACACAAGCACATTTGATGTAAGTGCTCATGCATGAATCTGGTCTGAACATGAGAAAGAACAGGGTTTGATAAGTCATCTAAAAGCAGCTGTTTTCACTCATTCGATATCTATTATTTGTGTCTACATGCATTGATGACAATAGATGTCTCCTCCTTGTCCTTATGGAATTCACCAAGGTAGCACATCAAAAACAGTCAAAACCAATCTTATTGGATGTCTTATAAAATATATAGAACTATGAAATAACCCTTTTTACTCTTCATGACATCAATTTTCAGTGAGCACACTTGACATTTTCTTCCACCTATTTCATAGTAAGGAGAAAATCTCTCAAAGAAAGGAAATGATTTTCATGAGTGAGTACAGGATCAGACTGGCGATGATAGTAACAACCCAAGTCACATGTTGAAGAAAATAGAAGGTGACACAGTTGTTTTAATTACACATGCCTCAGGCCTTTAACACTGCCTATAGGGAAATCTTTAACAGCCATTGGCACTCTTACAAGGGTTTTAGCCAAGATAAGCCAATATTGCATAGTCTTTTTTCTGTTCAACTAAAAATTAAATTAACAGAATTCTGAAAATTGATTATAAGAAAAGTAGCATAGATAATTTATTCCACTTCGTTGCAAAATGGCAGTCACTTTGTTTCTCATTTCCCCTCAATTTTCCTTTGTACTGTTGATCTCAGAAGCCATCCTGTATTTACACATCTATGCGTACATTACCTTTATTTTCTTTTGTCCTTCTCAAACCACTTCCTAGTATGTAAACTTTCTAGGATTGTAAATTCACCTTTACATCAAAGAGAAATTAGGCAGCATTTCTCCAGCAAACTAACCCAGTAATAGAATTTTGAGGCCCAAACTACAAACTACTGCTTTATTTTAATCCTGAAGTTCCTAGGTAGTGCAAGGAAATATTCTCAGGTAGATAAAAGACAATAGGAAAAGAAAAGTTCTTGGGGAAATAGTAAAGGAAATGCAAAATAACATTTTCTATATATTAGACTTATCCACAGCAAACCTATTACTCTCTTTAAACATGATGTCATAGGCCGTTATAATGGGCCATTATAATGTCACACAGGTCTATGCTGTCAGTGAAACTGTCTGCACTGACAAAGGCTCTGCATCTAACCTCTGAGGAAATAAAAAAAAAGGGCAGACACACAACACTATATGACTCATTTTTTGTTGTTGTTTTTTCTAAGTGTTTCTTTCTAAAATGAATCAATACATTTGCCTTATTCTCATGCTGATTTTTGGTAGATTACCTCATTTTGCCATCCCTGTTAATCTTTGTTATTGCACCACATTTTTGGCTGGGTCTGATTTGCTTTTATTTGTTTGTTTGTTTGTTTGTGCACAGGCAAAAAAAAAAAAAAAAAAAAAAAAAAAAAAGCTGCCGGTGTATTTATTAATTTATTTTACATTCTTGAAATACAGAATTGTTTTATTTTTCTCACAGTAAAGGCACACTGAATTAAAATTTATCACTGGGTTACTACAGAATTAATAAGATGCAAAAATTCAACATATGGTAGAAAACAAAGAAGTGTCCTCCAAACTTTCATATTTTAAATTTCAGTTAGTAATTCACCTTGTTGCTAATTCACTGAGTGCTTTCATTTAGAATTAACTGCCACGAACCATGTGAAACACATTAAAAAAATAGAATACAGAATAAAATATAGGAAGATATCTTTCATAATCATGTTAGGGAGATGCAAATCCAGATACATGTAGGTCACATAGGTTGAAATGAAAATAAATTGTGTCACATTGTTGATGGAAAACCATAAACTAAGAGGTGTTACACTGTCTAGTGCATTTCTAGAATACTTTAAATTTCCCTCTGAGTAAATTCATGTAATTCTAGATCTCTCTTTTAAAATTAATTTTAAATCTTGATTACTCAGTATTCCAATTCATTTCCAGTCAGAATTTAGTAGAATTATTTATATATTATCAGATCAAAGTGACACATTTCATAGTTCAAAAGCTCTTCTCATCCAAATTCCTAAAATGTTTTTTGCAAATAATAAGACAAAAAGTACATTTAAAAAGAGTTAGATGTGGAAGTAATATCTACATCTGAATGTAACAGAGCAGAATTCAGAGGCTGTATAAAAGTTGTACAAAGAAAGGGCATATAAGAAACAGACTGCAGTTTAAACCCAAAATTTCTACTGGAAATATTCTTTTAGACTTTGCTCAATGTAATGAGAAAAATCCTCTACTGGCTACTAATGCTGAGGTTATTAAAATTATGGTCTTCTATCTCTGTTCTGTGTTGTATAGAGCTATAAAGATAATGGTCTGAGTTCCTTGCTAGTATAAAGATCACAGCTGTTTTTTTTTTCAGTATTTTTTTCATGCATATATTCTACAGAAGACTTCTAAAAAGAGTTGACAGGCAACCAGCATTTTCACCACACAGGAAATTCCACTATTGAAACACTTTTTTCTGATATCAAATCAAGACAAAGACTCAAAGTATCTTTTTGTTTTTCTACACAGCAGAACATGTACAGCTTTGTTTTTAAAAATGTCAACTGCTTGAAGTTTTCGTAGCAAAGAATGGTAATTATTTGTGACCAAAAAAAAATAAAAAAAAAAAAAATCCCAGAAAAAATCTAGATCTATATCCCACATTTCCATTTACCCTTTTGACTTCCCTGTACAAGTTAGGTTCCCTGAGTAGACCATAGATCTTACCTAAGAGAGCATTCACCTGCACCAGCGCATTCTAATAGACACAAACATATATGGCCAGAAAAAAACTAAACTGACTCCAAAACCTTTAAGTATGCACTTTAGCTTCAATATCAGATATTAAGTGCTTCAGTACTGTCTTTCCTTTGTAACTGCATACTGCAAATACTAATGCAAAGAAGCCTTTAGAAAGGTGATGGCTATACTGGAACGACATCCATGCACTTGGAGTGTATCCATTTAGTAAATAAATAAAACTGATTACAGAATTCATGGCAATTTCCACAATATAGTTAAAAACATATCTTTCTCAATAGAGAAATGACTGTATAAATCTCAGCGTGAAATATGCATTAGCTGTACAAGAATCACTATTGCTCCCATTAATGCTATAAAGATTTATTTTGATTTCAGCAAAAGCTGGCCAATGAGCAATGAATGAATCTAAGAAGTCTACAAAATACTTCATAAGTTATACTTACCAGTTGTAATGTGCTTCTGAGATAGACATTTCCTATGGACCTCTCTTAACTGTAATATTCTTTATAATTCTTCTGTATCTTTTATCTTTTAATTTTAATTTTTATCTTTTAATTTTGTACAGATCTTACATATAAAATTAAAAACACAACTCCTCTTTGTGTACAGTGTTTCAAAGAGTTTGCACTCCCAGAATTAAAATAATTTAAATGTATATTACAAGATGCGGTAAAAATAATTTTACAGTAACTACAGCTGCAATGTTTTAGGCATAGATTTATAATATAAAAATTCCCAATCAGTTTGGCAAAGTTTTATCTCAGAGGTATAACTATTTTATCTATAATTTTCATTTTTTTTGCCTTTCTAGTTTTGGTGTACTTAGTAATTTTCTAGATTATTCCATAAACTTTCTTCATTGAAATATTAGTGAAAGGCAAAGTGAGAATTTATTCCTATATGTTGTACATTCTTGCTATGATATATAGAGAAGATTGAAGATAGATCACTTGTTTTGTATTTTACTATCTTCTTTGTTCTTTTTAATTTTTTACATTTTTTTATGTACATTTGGTCTTAAAATCTTATCCTGTTATTTAACACCTTCTCTTGCTTAAAAAGTGGTTTGGGTGTAAAATCTTGTCCTTAACAGAAGAAGAATCAGTAGCATTTGAGTGGGATGAGGACTCTGCTCTGGTGATTTTTTTATGATGATGATACCAGTGCCCCTTTCATTTTGGAATCCAGCTTTACAGCCTAGCTGATGGACATGTATATTGTTCCTTCAACCTGGCCAACAGAGGGTCAGTCAGTCTATGAAATTTTCTGTTGTATACATTGTACAGCTGAAACATCTAAGAGAAAGAGTGACCAAGCCTGCAGAGTGATAGAGCTGCATGTGGAGACACCAGACATAGTTGCAACAGCATCTTGAGAATCAGACCATTCCCAGAGCAGCTGGACATGAGTTATTTTCTGGGACATTGCCCTCTTATGATTTTGCTTCAGAGGAAGCAGAAACCATACAGTGGACAAGTAAGGACACATCTGCCTGTAAACAGCCCCTACCGTGAATAACCATTTCACTATGTGATTTGAATCACAGATTTCTCTGGATAAGGACTGTTTCTTACCAGATATCTGAAAACAGCCTAACACAGTAGCACTCTAATCTTGTTTGGGGTCTCTAAGCAGAAACCTACTGGCAAAAAAATGGTTTATTATTAATCTTCCTCTGAGTAATTTTAACTGGCTAGGAGAATATGTGGTTTAGATTAACAAAACAAAGAACTTTTTGCACTGGGTTTATGTAGCAAGATTTTTTGGTATCAGTGGTACAGATTTTTGGTACAGGGGTGACTTCTGTAAGAAAGGTCCAGAAACTGCCCTACGTTAGATAAGGACCTGCTGCTGGCCAAATCTGAAACAATGAGCAGTGCTGGTTGCACCTCTGTGAGAGCAGATTTAAGCACAACAGCAGCTGGGAGAGAGGAGTGAGAAAATGTAGACAGAAACAATTCTACAGACACCAAGGTCAGTGAAGAAGGAGGGGAGGAGGTGCTCCAGGTCCCTGAACAGAAATTCACCAACAGCCCATGGAGAGGAGTGCAAGGTAGAACAGGAGGTTGGTGGAAGCTGCCACATTTGGGGACCCATGTTGGAGGAGTTTGCTCCTGACGGACCCCGTGGTATGGACCCATGTTGGAGAAGTACTTGAAGAGGTGCTGCCTGTGGGCAGCCCCCACAGCATCAGTTCGGGAAGGACGGCATCCCATGGAAAGGGACCCCATGTGGAGCAGGGACAGAGAGTGACCATGAAGGAGTGGTGGAGATGAAGTGTTAGCAACTGACCACAGCCCCCATTCCCTGTTACCCTGTGCCACTCAGGAGGAAGAGGTAGAAGAGGGTGGATTGGGAGGAAGGTGTTTTTAGTTTGCTTTTAGTTTCTCACTGCTCATGTCAGTTAGCAATAAGAAATACATTATATTAATCTACCTACATTGAGTCTGTTTTGCCTGTGACAGTAATTGAGTGATCTCCCTGTACTTATCTCAGTCCTTGCGCCCTTTTCATTGTATTTTCTTCCACTTTCCTTTTGAGAAAGGGGTTTGAGAGAGCAGTTGTGGGGGAGTTTAGCTGCCCATCAGGGTGAAACCACCACAATTCTCTTTTTAGTCTTTTGGTTGTTCTTTGCACTCCTGTGTCTAAATAATTCAGAACTTAAGTGCCTGCTCTTATTTCTTACTGAAAATGACATCTGTTCCTTATGAATTCACAGAGTCACATGCATGTTATTTGCTATGCCTGGATATTTTCCTTTGAAACATGCACTAACTAAAAATGAACGCTTATTCTGAAATTTGACAAAAGTTTTGATCAGTAATAAAGTTAAACCAAAAGGTCTGTATTGGGCAAGATTTGAACTCACAGTTTGGAAAAACAAACAAACAAACAAACAAAAAACCTTAATACTGAGTTTTTTGACTGGAAACATTTATCTAAACAGAGCAGAAAGAATATGAAGATACTGTACTGAAGTGTCAGAGCCAGTTCATCCAAGAATAAGGTAAAGCTGCTTTCACTCCATATTTTTCAGAGCATTCTTTATGTGTTAGTTCTGTTATCAGGTTTTCCAAGCCAAACATGGAAAAAGAAAACAAACTACACACTCACAAAACACAGCTCTTTCCCTCTCCCCCTAAAAATGTGTAGTTTTGATCCAATAACTTAGAAGTTATACATTACTTGTACAGAACACAGAGAGACTACAATCATAAGCAAGCATGCTAAAGAGCCTGCCACCAATGCAGAAACAATTTCTTGCTCTCATATAATCCAGTGTGGTCTATTGTTGCCAGTTTAAGGATTTGGATCTGCAATTCAAAGCCACCATACAGTCCTTGATCAGCTGTGAAAACCCCAGAGCCCTTCAGTAGCACCCACAGTGGCTGCATTCACCCTCCTGCCCATGCTATATAAGGTCAATGGATGTCCCCAAGGGGATACTGTGAGGCAGGTGGCAGAGACATGCTGATGCAGACAGTGTTCTGAGACATCAAGGAGTTCAGGGGAAAACACATCCCACCAGCAGAAGAAAGAGTTTCTGCCATCATGACAGCATGGGGCTGCAGCCAGTGTGTGTAAAAGGAACTGACTTAAAATGAGGATTCCTTTCAGTTACTTTAGATTGTCTCTAGATAGGACCTCACCTATTCCTGTGAAGACTTTGTTCCTCTCACAATGAAACACAACTATGAATTGGTTTTAGTCAAAAGAGGTTTAGATGAACCTTTTGTGAGAAGAAGGTACTTCATGAGTCAGTTTTAACTGACAAAATGCTTTTTTAATAATCTGAACTGGAAATAAATGCAACTGAAAGAATGAATCTCTTTTTATCTTTTTTTTTTTTTTTTTTTTTCCTTCCTCCTAACTCTGATGACTGGAAGCAGAAAAAGGTCTCAACAGTAGATGTCCACTGCCCTGGACCTCAGTACTCTGAGGACTCATTTCACTGAGTGCTGACTTTATCCTCCTCCCTCCACTTCTTCCACCATTATCAAATGCAATATTTTTTGTGTTTGATGTTTACACTGCAAAGTTACTGTCTATTTCTCTCTCATGCCCACACCAATATTTTTTTTTCATTGAAAAAGCCCTCAATAGAATATTTAAGAAAACTTGGTTAATCCATATATCATAATATGACACTGGCATAAAGGTATTAATGCTAAACATCTTTCTTTTCTTTCTTACACATATCTGATTGCAATACCTAGCTGTCCCTGTAGCCAGCTATCTAATTTAGTTTACTAGCAAGTAGTTCTATGCAACTTCTTTGCCAACACTGTATGTTTTTCACATACTCTTTTCCATGGGAAATATGGGAAATTGCTGCATCATAAAGCTGGAAAAGCACACAACATCACATTCTATCAATAAACCTAGCCAACCTTCTTCTCAGATTCCTTCTTTTTCCTCTGTCCATTTTCTTTGTAGACTTCAGTGCAGGGCTGCTGTGATTAGGCTTAAGGAAAAAAAAATAATAATAAAAGAGAGAGAGAGAAAGAAAAAGACATTTTGCTCATTAATCCATTTTCTTCGTGTGTTTCTTTGTAAAGAAGATATATGAAGGTAAGTGAAGGAGTGAAGGTAAGAAGTCTTTAGTCTTATTTTTGGTTAGTTAATACCAGAGTCTTGGAACATGTAAGCACAAAAGTGGCCCAGACAGAGCTAGTGAGATGACTTGATGTTCATTAACTTAACACTGGAAACTAACTGTGTTTCACTATATTGTTACCATATCTCTGTATGAAGTATGGGAAGTAAATGAGCTGTGCCTTTTTAAAATGAACTACTTCAAGGATATTCTGATAAGCAATGTTAGAAATGAAGTCTCAACGCAATGTGAATTTTGTAATATTTATAAAACAAATATTTATAAAAGGTATAAAAGGCAAGTAAACAGCCCTGGGTGTGTGGGGAGTCTATGCTCCACCAACACGCACACACGAATATCAAACATTCTAAATATATAGAACATTGCTTTTACATACTAAACCCAAGTATGTCTATCCATATGTACAATCAGAAAAGGTAAGAAACAATCCTATAAGTTCCATGACTTAACAGTCTCAATTTTCCATTCCTTTTCTTGATTACATACAAGTCTCCATTTTTCGCACACCCAGCGCTGTTTACTTGCCTTTTATACCTTTTATAAATATTTGTTTTATAAATATTACAAAATTCAGATTGAGTTGAGACTTCATTTATAACAGGCAGTACCTGTATAAAGATAGTGTTTCAGTTCATATCTATTCATCTTGCTAGATTTGGATTTGGCATAATGAAAATGAATTCGTGCATATAATAGTTTTGCTATTTATATCAAGCAAAACTGAAAATTAGTTTTCTGGAGTACCTGCTGGAGAGTGGTAGAACTCTCCCCTTATCCATGCTATTTCCATTAGGCAAAGATGTTACCTGTGGGCAAGAGGCAGAGTGAAATAGCAGGACTAGATACATTTTTTTATTTATTTTTTTTTCTCATCCATCAGCCAGAATATGTCTGGAAGCAGGATGAGAGCTCAGACACAACCACAAGATACCACACTTTGAATTTAATGTCAACATTCCTTGGGATGACCAAAGGAGGACAAAGCTCCTTTACCAACAGAAAGCTTCTGGCTGGATTGTAACATAGGTGGTAAAAAGTTATATCTCACAGAAACAGAAAGAATTTGCTACTAGCTTGTTTCTTGTGGGTCTTTGAGAATAATGTTTAAAGTCTATTTAAAAAATAATAATTTTAAAAATCTTGTATTTTCATGACAGTTTATAACAATTTCTATTCTTCACATTGAGACAGTTAAAAACAGCAGACATAAAAGAACATAATGGTTTGGAAGGAAGGAAGGAAGGAAGGAAGGAAGGAAGGAAGGAAGGAAGGAAGGAAGGAAGGAAGGAAGGAAGGAAGGAAGGCAGGCCATAAAAATGGGCTTTCCACTAAAGCTGTGCTAAGGATATTTTAAATGAGAATTTACCAAAGCAGCACAGGGTGGCATTCCTTAAAAACAGCACTTCCTTATCTGTTCTGTTTGGGAACCTTTTTAGTTTTTAGTTTATTTATTCATATTTTTGTGATAATTTTCTATGGTACTTTGCCAAGTAGATCAGTTTCATTACATGGCTCATCACAGACTTGATGGTGAGCATTTAATTTACTTGATAAGTGTTTAAGATTTCTTTTTTTGTTCTGTAATGAGGGACTATCCATTGAGTGACATTATCTCACAATGATTTCAGAAAAAGAAACACACAAGACATTCTCTGTGGCTTTTCAGATGACAACATTTCATGTAAGAGCCAGGATTTTTCTGTTCTCTGTGGGAGTAAGATAACAGGTATGATGGCAGAACACTCCTATTTCACAGAAGGCTTTCACAGAAGACATATGCTTCCCTGTCTTGTGTTCATGAGAGTGCTGAAAGTAATGTCCAGAGATGGAGAACTTAGAGATATGCCTTGTTATCCAAAATGGGAATCTGTCTCTTCCACAGACAGGCATTACATGGATGTGTAGCTACTGCTGGCCAGCACATACTTTGCAGGTCCATATATTTTTATTTATCTATCTATTTATTTATTTATTTTTGAGACAAAGTGGCAGAAGTACATCTTACAGGAAATCTTTGTTACTTCACAGAACCATCCACTCTTCTGTCAGTTAAATAGTCACCAGGCTTCTTTCTTTGTTCTCATTCTCACTTCCTGCATAGTCTCACTCATCTACTGTCTCTTTTATATAACTGACAGTCTTCATTATCACACTTCTCTGAATTGATTCATGTTGGCATCAGTTTTCATGGACCACCCATTACTATCTCATCAAGTCACATTGATTTGTTTTTGGAGTCCCACAGGCCACAAATGTCAAAGAGTTATTAGTTATTCTATTTCCAGAAAAGATGAAAAGTATAGTTTTCTTGGCAGCCACCTGTCAGCTTAGAATTGTGAAAATTGTAAATTTATTTTATTTTATTTTATTTAAGAGCCCACATTTTAATGATAACCTATTGTAATCTCCATTTTCCTTTGCAATTATTTATATGCCAATTTTTCACAATTTATTCTTTACTTGGCACTCTCTATTCCCACTACCTGGCATGGAGAACTCCATGTCACATAATATCATCATATAATTGCATTCCATGAGCACTTCCAGCTTTATATTTAATAGATTTATCTTTTCATTCTGTCTGCTTTTATGTTGTTGCAAGAAAAGTACTGTAGAAATGAGACATTATCCTTGAATAATTTTGCAATTTACTCAGGACCTGAATGTTACTGAAATATTAGTACAAGTTCTTCTGAAACAAATTTCAGTAGTATTAATAGCAAGTATGAAAATAAATGCACTGCTTCAAGAAACAAGATAGCTGCAAAAGATGAAGAGTTGTTTGAACATTTAGATATCTAACTCATAATTTTTTATGACAAGAGAGAAAAATCTATCATCTAAATCAATCTGGTGGTATAATGAAGTGACCAGTCTCATTCATTTCAAATTCATTAATTAGATGATATTTAGTAGTTAATTGCTAGTGCTTGGAGGTTTAATATTTTCAGTAATATTCACCAAGGGTGCTTCAAATACAGCTATTTTTATTTACTTATTTTCCCAGCAACCCTAATACTTCTAACTTTTGAAGAGAATATAACACCATATTTTCTCTGTTGGTGGGGAGGAAGGACAACTTGACTCAGAAAATCTCATTTACATGCTACTGACATAACAAATGCACTCTTTATTGGTACCGTAAAGCAGCTGGCATCTTGGATGTATGTGTCTTTTATAATGCTGGAAAATAGTTATAGATTGCCCATCTAATTGTAGTCATAAAGTTGTTCGAAATTTCCAGCAGTTGATAGACCCTTCTTTTTGTGTAGCTAGTAGAAATAGGCATGAGAATAAACTCCAGCCACAATGAAAAATGTATACAGAGAGTAGCAGATAAATGTAAGTTTGTTGTGAGATGTTTGTGTTTGTTAAAATCATCAAGTTTTTAATCAAACTCTGAATTTATACAAGTATTTATGATAAATAAATAAATAAAAACCTCTGGGAGATGTGACTGCAAGACATATCTGCAAAGTTATACAGTAAGCAAAGACATGCTTACTTGGGGGTGAAATCCAGCTGGCAACCGCTCATCAGTGGTGTTCCCCAGGGGTTGGTCTTGGGGCCCACCCTCTTTAATATCTTTATTGATGACTTGGATGAGGGAATTGAGTGCACCCTCAGTAAGTTTTCAGGTGACAACAAGTTGGTGAATAGTATTGATCTGCTGGAGGGTAGGAAGGCCCTGCAGAGGAACCTGGACAGGTTGGATCAATCATTAGAGGTTGAGGTTCAACATGGCTAAGTGCTGGGTCTTGCACTTTTATCACAACAACCCCATGCAGCAATACTGGTCTGGAGGAGAGTGGCTCAAAAGCTGTGTAGAGGAAAAGGATCTGGGGGTGCTGATTGATGCTCACCTGAATATAAGTCAGCAGTGTGCCCAGGTAGCCAAGAAGGCCAACAGAATCCTGGCTTGAACCAGCAGGAGCAGGGAGGTGATCATCCCCTTGTATTCTGCTCTGTGAAGCCACATCTTGAGGACTGTGTTCAGTTTTAGGCCCCTCCATACAAGAAGGACATCGAGGCCCTGGAGTGTTTCCAGAGAAGGACTGTGAAGCTGCTGAAGGGTTTGGAACAAAAGTCCTGTGAGGAGCAGCAGAGGAACTGGGTTTGTTTAGTCCGAAGAACAGAAGTCTCAGGGGAGACCTTATTGCTCTCTACAACTACATGAAAGTTAGTAGTGGGGAGCTGGGGGTCAACCTCTTCTCACAGATGAGGATTGGACAAGAGATGAGACAAATGATAGGACAAGAGAGAATGGCCTCAACTTGCACCAAGGGAGGTTAAATTTGGAAGTTAGGAGAAATTTATTCTCAGAAAGAGTGATCGGGCATTGGAACGGGTTGCCCAGGGAGGTGGTGGAGTCACTGTCACTGGGGGTGTTCAGGGAAATGTTGGACTTGGTGCATAGGGACATGACTGAATGGGTGATGTTGGTGGTAGGGGGACGGTTGTTCCAGATGATCTTGGAGGTCTTTTCCAACTTTAATGATTCTAATGACCTTAGTATTAAAGGAAATACTCTCTACAGAAAAAAGGGGGAATTAAAATCAAAGTAACAATTTGAAATACTGGCCATGGCCACATATGACAAAAGTCATTATTAACTATGACAGAACTCTTGAACAGTGACAGCAGTTAAAATGGTAGGCTGTGTGACTGTCACACAGTATCTAAGCTTTATAAGGGAAACACAGTAGAAAAAAATCATCTTTTTCACTGATGTTTTAATTATTTCCTGCTTTCAGGCTTTTAACACAAGTAATGAATTCCAATATAGTTTCTGCTGGTCTGGCTGTAAGTCAAATCTCATCTATTTAAAATGGAAAGCCTGAGAGCATAGCACTGATTTACGTATTTTTATCACATGATTTGATTTTTTGCAGAGAAATATTTATTGTCAGACAAACCATATTTCTTCCTTTGTCTGTTTCTGAAGGCCACTGAGTTGTTTTTCTTTTTCAATGAATTCCCTATATTAACATTATTCTTCCCAAAATAAGTTATTTAATGGAAGTTGTATAAAATCACAGCATCTTAAGCTTAAGATGTGCACAGGCACTGAAAATGGGTTTACATGCCTTTACAGAGAGAAACACCCTGCTCCAACATTACCAAAAACCTAAAAGATTTTCAGAGTATGATTCCCCAGACATGCTTTTATAATAAACCGTGCATAATTAATATTATTCCAATTTTTGACCTGCAAGTGGCAATTTGAGCATGAAATAATAGGAAAACATATTTCCAAAAATATCTCTGGTCATAGAATGGTTTAGGTTGGAAGGGACCTTAAAGATCTTCTAGTTCCAAACCCCCACCATAGGTAGGCATGAAAAACATTCCTTATAAACATTTATTCTACATATCCTCAGACAAAGCAGTGAGAGAGATAGTGAGTAAGACAGTGCATTGGTTAGCAAATTGAAACATTTTGCATGAGTGCATGCCAATCCTTTTGGAATTTTAGTCTTTTATCCAAATCTATTCAAAATCTTTCACTAATACTGAATAAATCTTTCC
The DNA here is from genome assembly GCF_964035555.1 of Netta rufina. Lineage (NCBI taxonomy): Eukaryota > Metazoa > Chordata > Aves > Anseriformes > Anatidae > Netta > Netta rufina. The sequence continues at coordinate 103,002,326 of NC_140123.1, forward strand.
ATTCTTCTTCATACAGTTCTAATAATGCACGATTTGTAATTTTCCTTAAATCATTTTCCAGCTCTTTTCCTTTCAAAGGCCACCTTAATATATGAATTGTACAGCAATACATAAGGTTCTGAGTTTTCATTAGGACTTAATTATGACTTGTTACTAGTGATCAGTCAGTCTAGCCATTCACATTACCATTCTACCCTCTGCAAGTACATTAAAAAAAAAAAAAGTCCTCTCCTACAGATGATGCTTAGCCACCAATACCATGAAACTAATAAATTGTCGTTATCTTTTGAGAGTCTCAGTGGTGATGGAATATAGGCTTTGTGGCTCAGAGCTTTATTGAACAGCCTTTGAGAGTCTCAGCTCATAAGTCAGTAGCAGCAATATTGCAATACCATTGCTACTTCACAGTGTCTGGGTGTGGAGTCCTTCAGACGCTCTCCACCCACTCAGCATATTGGTAATCAACATTTGGCTGCTTTTTGAACAGATATTTCCATGTCTGGGAGGAGACTGACCTGGGTTCTTTTTTTGACTTGTTTTTCATCTCGATGTGTGAGGAACAGACTGTGATCCTGGAGCTGTCATTCAGCCTTAAAATGTGTTTCAAACAGTAAAAAACATGGAAGCAGAAGCTTCCCATTCATCATGCATTACACAGACTGAATCCTAGCTGGCTGCCTTGGAACCCCATGATATACAGAGATTCCTAAGGAAATGGAAACCTCTGATGACATAGAAAAGTCTGCTGGCACTGATGTGTGTATGTGATAGGCACCTGGGCCTTCAGTGGAGTGCTTTGAAAATGCTTTTAATATGACAAACCTGGCAAAACCCCTTTGAAATGTCACTATTTCACTAACTCTGAGGCCTTTTGAGCATTACTTGCAATGTGCTTAATTTGAAGTACCACAGAAGAGAAAATTTTCAGACATCTGGAAGGAAGCAGTTTTCCTGCTCACACTTTCCACTGGGCTAACCTAGCCTAGGGAAATCTGTCTTGAGGGTTGATCTGCAAATAAAATAAAGTTAAGCCTTTTCTTACAGCTTTCAAATACTTAAAACTTTTTGTGTCCTTTTTTTTTTTTTTTTTTTTTTTTTTCTGTACAGCAGCACAATGTTTGTGGAGATTTTATGATTTTACAGGGGACAAGAAGGAGATACGAGACACTCCCACTTCAAAATATTCTGTGATTAAGGTACCATGACAGACAAAGTCCACACAAAGAAAAAAATCCACAGAGATATGTTGAGTCTATGGCACAACTCAGCTATAACCACCATAAAGCATGATGCAATTTTGCCTGGTCAATATTTTCTGCAGGCACATCTTAAGCAAAATCCTGTTTGTTCAAATGAAAATATGTATGTTAAAAGATCATTTCAGCTTTCTCTTTTAATAAACTGAAGCTACTTTATAAGATCAAAGATACAGAAAGGATTGGCAAGGGACAATTTATAACCATTACAGACAAAATGAGGATAAATAGGTTCCACTAGCCCTTTGATATCTTGATTGTCTAACCAGAGTATTTGCAAAGCTTTTGGAAAGAATACAGGTTTTCTGGGGTAGACCATCAGAAGTGGTTCCACACAAAACTCAGAGCAAGGGACACGAAGCTCAATCTAAAAATGAATTGCCTGTTACCATGAGGCTCTAGAAATACATGACTCCTGTTAGCTCTCCTCATATTTCATCAATTTCTTCAAAAACATATTATTGTGAGTCTGTCTAAATTTCATGTCAAGTAATTAAGGATTCAATAAAGAATTATGTTACAATGCAAAATTTCTGAAGAACATTTTTCAGAAGAGCAGTTCAGTATGGTGGTTGTTACAGAGATACGCTTTTATATTTTTCCTTATATTTCTATATATTTTATTCAATCTGAAGGTAAAAATCAGGTTTTTTAGAAAAAAAAATAGAATGTCAATCAGGAAACAATGATTTAACGCAATGCTATCTAATAATGATGCATGCAATATGTCCCATGACATGCCACATACTTTAACACAATATATCTAAAACATCATGATTTGTGAAACTCCTTGACATTGTTGTTAACTCAACTACACTGCACAGATCTCAACATGCTATTGTCTCTTAAAACCAAACATAGCTCTTGTGTTATTAAAACAAACAAACAAACAAAAAAACTATTTCCATTCTTTTTCAATACACAGTTCACAAAACTTCAAATTAGAAAACTTGAATTATCAAGCTATTCTATTTGTCCATAAAAAAAAATAAGAAAAAAAAATCTGCAAATAGCAAATGTTTTAAGTGGAATCAAAGTTATCCTTACCATTGTCTCAAGGATGTTATAATTTTCAATAAAATTGTGGATTTTGTTAATGATGTTTTTCAAAGCCACCTCCTCTGGATGGTCTTTTAAGACAAATTTCACAACACAATGAATGATGTCAGAAAACTAGCTTTACGCTTGTCATTATTTTAATCTTAGGGAAAGCTGTTTCCACAAGATAAGAAAAAAATCACATTTCTGGAAAAGAACAAAAGAACTTACATATACATATTTCCTTTATTTTCTTTCTGAATACAGTGATGGCTGATAGCAAACTTCTTTTCAGAGTTTTTTCAGGGACCCCCAGTGTCTAAAAGTTATTATTTTTATTGCTATGGCTTCTAGATTATGTCACTTTCATACTTTTCCTACTTGTCAAAGTGTGAGTCTCTTTAATTTGTAACCTTTTGTGTAGTTTATCACTTGACAGCAAACTCACAGGAGTGCCTGTTCCTGATTTTCTTTGCCATATCTCCCCTTCAATTACATCAATAAATGGTTCCAGGAGAAGACAGGGTAAACCTGCTCCACTCAAACAAACAAACAAACAAACAAACAAACAAAAATAAATCTGTTCATAAGAAAAAAACAAAAACAAACAAACAAACAAACAAAAAAAAAAAAACACTGGTTATTCAGATACAATACGAAGAAATTTGAAAGGCAATGCAAAAAGCCGTTTAGATTTTCATGTTTCATGTTCTACCCTTGTTTCTCTCCTAAGAGAAAAACACTGCTTAAACATTTTCTACCCTCACTCTGGGTTTTAAAGTCAAGTTAAATACAGGTTTTAAACACAAGTCCATGCTTCAGACAAGTCCAAAAGAGGCCCCAAAAACTTATTTGGTGCATTGACTTTGTCCTCTACAGTGGTAAACTGTACCCTGGCTCATAACTCGCAGCCATCTGAATTACCTTGTAGGTTTAGGGTTTGTGTCTTACGGAGGAGTCATGTGGCTAAATTCATATTTTTAAGACCCTCTTAGCAATCACTAAAGTTATCTCAGGCCTTTAAGTGTTCCTGAAGCCTGATCCTTTATGTCCTAAGGTAGGTACCTACAACAATTTTGGCTTTGTGTCTCAGGAATATATATATATTTTTTTTTTCAGCTGACACTAAAGACAGTCCAAGGTGAGCCTCTCCAGGGTAGACATCTAAAATTGCAGGAGATTAATCCCTCCCTTTAACATAACATAGCATTCCCACATGAGGGAAGAAAATCGCAAAGGAAAAAAATTTCAGTATATAGCTGAGGAGAAAATACTACACAGGAAATAATTCATATATGGTAGTCTGAGCAGACTACTGTGCTCTTCATAGGTTCAGTGCTTTCCTCCACTGGAGCATGTTTAAGGGTCTGAAAAACAACCTTTGTCCTGTAACTCATCCAACACTACTCTCTCTACTGTCCTGTAGAGTAACTCATGCCAACACTACTGTGTGATCTAATGACACAACTTCTGCTGCTAGCATGAAATATCTGAATTAGCCATGTCATCGGAACAGGTGATGGGTTATGTGTGTATTGCATAACATCATCATGTCATACAAAGTGGCATAATGCCAATTCACAAAGTTAGAGCTGTGGCAGAACTGACCTTTGGTGTAATCCCAGTGTGTTAGGAAAACATTGAGAGAGAAATGCTACAAAAACCTCAGTAAGGCACTGATGTTGGACATAAGCACTTACACAAAACTGTGCCTGCATCTAATCCAGTCATTTCTAATCCAGACATTTCTGTCTTGACAGCCAGGTAAATTCAAGCCAGAAATACAAAAGATGCCCCTGAGCAAGGGAGAAGCACAAAAATTAACATTAGCCAACAAAACAGACCTAGAGATACCCTGTCAATAGAGCTGATAAGAAGTATTCCCTTCTGTGGCAAATCTAAGCGGAATTCCAGGAAAGATAGAAATTGGTCACAAGAGGTTGTGGTGAAGCAGGGAAGAAGCTGGACCAGATGGGTTGTGGTACACACACAGTGCTTGTGTGTGTAGGTTCAGAGCACAGTGAAACTTAGGGGTTGAAACAGGATGAAGGTGGATCACCTCAGTCTCCTGCACTTTGCTGTCTCCCATATATTCTGAGAAGTATTGCCTTAGGTAAGGCAATATCCATACTGCATTGATGAGGTGTGACAGTAAGAAATTGTGGATAAATTTACCTTGCATTAACTTGCACATATACTAGCTGACATGTGTCATGCTCTGAGCCCATCTGGTAAAGTCACGGGCACCTGATGGCCATGCTTGTGATAACCACACTGCTACTGTCAATCAGGCTAATTAGTTTAAAGCTAGTTTACATGTGCGTTTATGATTACAGTCATACCTCTTCAAACTTAGACTTCATATTCTGTTAAGAAAAATAAATAATGCTAAAGCTTCCATCTGATTTTGCATGGAAACATCTTGCAAAGTACTGTTGTTTCTCAGAAACTACCCCCTTACCTTTATCTGTGTTCACTTAGTCTACTTTGTTGTTGTTGTTGTTTTTAAATTCCTTTTTCATTTCTAATAATTCTGGTGTCAGTTTATCAGATATGTTAGTTCTGTCATTGACCAAATATGCAACATAGCTTGTCCAAAACCAGTAGATTCCATGATTATCATTTGCAGAGCTGTCAGTTTGGTTTGATGTGCTTATCTCCCTTCATTCTCTGATGTTGGCTGAAGTCATACAGAGGATACTTAATTAACCAAAATGGTTGTGGGAGTGAACATTTTCATAATGTATGTAAGGAACAAAATGTTACAAGTCAGTTTCCATCCTCTAATACTTGGCACACACTTAGTCACTTAGTCCAACTCGGTACTTTTAGAAACACAAAGAAAGCCATAGGTTCAAAGAGAGAAACAGAATGGTAACTCAGAGTCATGTCCTGAAGAAAAGTAAGATTTTTATTTGTCACACTCATAATGGACCAAAGCGCTCAAGATGGTTCTGACCTAAGGTCTTCACCTGTTTCTATTAATTGCTTTTATAAAGATATGGTCAGTGATCTGGTCCTCTGTACTGTATGCAGGATGAGGAGATGGAGTGCAGGAGGATGAATTACTTCAAAGTTTTGCCCCTCCAGAACCCAACATGTCTTCAACATTGAGAATAAATGGATTTGGCATACATCACTAAATAAATTCTTAATAGATTCAGAACATGAGTCTAGGGAAGTGAAGAATAAGGAATCTACCCATGACAACCACTTCCAGCATCAAGGAGAGGTATGAACATGGAGATCCAGTCACCACACAGTCTGTAGGATTGACAGAAAGAAGCACCTCTGTTACAGCCCTGTTTGGATCCTGTTTGAGAAGAGCCCTTTGCTCCCAACCTCCTGGCAGTGTTCAAGAAGGCTGCATCTCAGAAGTTTGCATCTGAGATGTCTCAAACTGATGGTGCAAACAGGCTGTCCTGTGTCTGAGGTGTCCAGCCAGAAGCCAGGTGTGTGATGGCCCCATTCTGGGAAGTAATCTGATATCTCATGGGATATCCAGCTAGAGGAGCTAGGTGGGACTAGTTCCCTTTCCAAATGCATGTAGCCCTAAGCTATCAGTAAAAACTCAAGCTGAAACTAGTTCTTCCTGTGTGTAGTGTAAATCAACAGGGGAAGGCCTAAAACTATCTGTAACACACAATTTATACGCTCACAGTCTTTCATCTTTTTAGTTCCCTAAGGTAATGGAGTAATTGCAGATAATTATTTAAGAGATTATTATCTAATGCATACTGTGAATCCACATGACAGATATTATTCATTTTAGCCAACAAGCAAAGCTAATTTTAATTCCTATCTAGTCTTAGTTCAACCTTTCAAAATAAAATAGCTCACTACTGATTCCACAATTTTTTGTGCAACTGGCAAGTTATAGTGGAACCTTATGCAGATAAAATGCCTATGCTTGGCAAAATTATGAATATGTTTTAGTAAATTTGATCTCCAAATTAACTTTAAATCTTAATGAATATGTTCACTCTGAGGCTTTAGAATTAAGAAAACATTTCATTTATGAGTCTTGGAGGCAGAAATAATATTTACCTATGTCTTTTCTATTTCTATCTTAGTCATTCAGATCATTTTGGACATTTTCCTCATAATGTGTCTTCTCACTTTTTCCTATAATAATAATAATAATAAAAATGATGATTAACATTTTGATCTAGAACTGAAACCACTTTAAAAAGTATGTTATAACTTCTTTCATGGCTCCAAATCCCAGCTGAGTGATATCACATGCTTACTAAATATAAAGAATAATTGCATCAGTTTTAAGAACATTTTAATTTTTTATCTGATAGCTATGTTGGATGCTCCTGAATTTTTTACTTAGACCTCTTAAAATGTTCCTAACTTTTCTTTTTCCAATTACATTTTTTGTTGTTGCAAAACTTCCCTTAAACTTCCATTAAACTTCCATTAAACTTCCTTTAATGGGTATAAAAAATACCTTCAAGTTTCCCTTTGTACTTCAGCTATAAAATTGTGTAAGAATTAAAATAACCACACTCGATAAGGAAAAGCAAATCTTATAGAACTATAAATATAGACATAGGTGTATTATTTCTTTATTAGTTTATATATATATATAATCATTCATATTAGAATATCTCAGAAATGTAAAATAATAACAATGCAATTAATCCATTTATTCTTCCATAGTTTTCAAACTAATCTATAATTATCAGTGAATGCTCTTTCCCAGAACAAAAAGATCACCCAGAGTCCCAACAGAAAAATAATAAATAATGCATGAAATGCAAGCAAGATTTGATATTGAAAATGAAAGTACATTACCTCCAGAATTACACACTTGCTAATGCTTCAGATGACAGAACCAGGGTTTAGCATGTCTTTTTATTCTTACTCAGCCTTCAGCTACCCAAATTCTAGGTTATGCTAGACTTTGACCTTCAGGTTTTGCTTCATTCACAGCTAAATGAAAACACAATATTGCCACCGAAGTAGTGAAACTGAGAAGTGAAAAACTGTTGGTTTTCTCTGTTTCTATCCATATACTAACCTAACCATAGAAAAATGTAAAAATTAATAAATGTAATTTTGTTATTTCTTTTTATACTGCCTGCTTATATTTAAAAGTTGACTTTATGGCAAGATAAGGTTTGGAGTGCTCCCAGACCTTTATGAACTGAAAAAAACATTATTAGTAATGAGAAAATTTATAAAGCAAATGTCTAACAGAAATGCCTGTTCTCCTCAATTACAATATGTCAGATAATTTGGACTGATGGACACTTTTAAATACAGCTATTTTTCATTTCTTGGGTTGCTTATTCACTTTTCATCCAACCACTTAGTGAGGAGAATGTTACTCAGATTGAGAACAGTCTTTGTCGTATCTGGTTATAGGAGTCGACCTCAAACACGCTAAATTCAGGTAGTAAGACTCCCACTGGCTTCAATTACTTTTGAATAGGCCCTGCTCAGGTCACCAACCTTGCTAGGTTCACACACACAAGAACATAGAAATTCCTTGTGGTGGCTACCTTCCTGACCATATATGAAGATATGACAGTCCACATGGTGAGGCCAGTCAAGTGTGCAGTGTAAAGGGAGCTGGGATTCTCTCTGCTATTTATCTTTTTCTTTCATATCTTATTCTGAGAAGTCATTGGGATAGCAGCTCTGTATCCCCCATAATAATTACCCACATAATGTCTCCCACAAGAATAACTTCTGGAAGACTGAAAAATTCTGTGTGTGTCTTTCTGATGTAAATCATCTCTAACACTTCTATAGAGTAACAAAATATATAAAACTCATTTATATGACTTTCTATCCATGTTCTAGGCTTTGTGCTTGAATTTTGTATCTTTTTTTTTTTTTTTTTTTTCCTCATTTTAATTTTATCCTTTTCCTAAAGCTGAACTAAAGTAGCATTTCGACTTCAATGAAGATCCCTGAAGCATCTGGCAGGCTGATTGTAAACATAACTTTTTGCAACATTGAAGTGTATTTGGGAATACTATTAGAAACACTTACTAATATTAACATCGTTTATAAAATAATAAATTAAACATTCAGTAAATAGATATGTAAGATATAAACAAGGAAAGTTACCTCAGTCTGTTCTCTTTATAACACAAGTAGCATAACACTGGAGTGTACAGGACTTTACAGACTTTACATACTGAAAGTAGAGCAAGGTGTTTTGCTGTCACAGATTATTGAATACCAAACAAAGCTTCAGTTTAGGTGGATTAAAAATTCAATATACCATGCTCAGATGCTGTGGTTCACTAAAATTAAGAGTTTCCTGGCTTTCAACTCTACTGAACTCATACTTCCGATGCATACAAACATGTGTCAGCCCACTCTTCTTCCCAGTCTCATTTATTTACCATAGTCAGCAAAATCCAAATAAGTGACTTTCTGGCATCTTGCCATTTCCTTGAGGGATGCATCTTGCTTGTGCAAATGAAAGCCCTGTCATAAGAAGCAAGGGGCTACAACCCAAGAGGCTGCAAGTTTCAGCAGGCAAGTCTCCATCTTGGACTCTACAAGACAGATATTTATTTTATTGTAGCTTCTCCACACAGTGTTGTAATGGTCTCCCATTCTACAAGAGCACGGTTCTTGTTTCTCCACTAATTTATGTTCCTCCTCTTCTCTGGATTTTTTTTTCCTAGTCATGCTGACCTTAATATGTGAAGGCAGTTACAGATCTCTTGCGATAACTTTTGCTAATTTCACATCCGAAGCTCAGTGAGCAAACACAACAGCACTGCTCTCTTTACATAAAAGCCATTTCAGATTATGCTGTTTGTGTCATTGACTTCAGCAATTGGATAAAATGGAGATGCTCACCAAGGACTTCCCAGAGCCTGTGATAGCTTTCTCAGAGTTAGGCAGACACACACGTGCTCTGACCTCCCCTCCAGCCATGCACATGATAACATCTATCTGAGGAGGGGATGCCAACACCTCAAGGAAAACCACCTCTTTTCTTTCTCCACTGAGGAAGCCTAGACAAGATGCCTGACATTCACACACCAATGACTGGATAAAGGAAGCCTACTGGCTTCTCTGCTTCCTCCCAGGGGACACCACCATATGTTATATGCATGATAGCCAAATCCCCATGCTCCCCATGTTGACCTGCACTGCCAGGTGCCACTGATCAAACACATGGAACCCCTTATGCAAGAAGAAAAGCCAGGGAAAGCCTTACAAAAGAACGGAGAAACGCTCTGAGTGAGGGAAACAGAGTAGAGGAAGATCACACAGTCTCACACATACCTGCTGAGGGCTCAGACCTGGGTCATTGCATGGGTTGTTACCTCCTGCTCATTGAGCAGGTTCAGCCTGCAAAAAGTATACTTGGGGTTCACACAGCACATACAATGGGTGCAGCTGCCAATATATAACAGAGAAACAAAAGAAAACACAACTATGCAGAGGAGCGAACTCCAGGAATGGAAACCAGAGACCGACACTTTCAGAATTTTGTTTGGGCTGTTGTAATGGCTGAACACGAGTGACTGGGTTTGAAGGGGAGATGGAGTGAAAGAGCTGGGAACAAGAGTGGCTGTCATTTGTGAGATCGTTGTTTCAGCTGAGGCAAGAATATGCTGTGTCCTGTATGTGCCTGACATGGTCTAATGTACAAGGAGACATATCAAGTAAAGCTTGAGCTTGAGCAATACCAGCAAAATAGCAACACAAGACCAAAGAAGTAGATGGGGGCAGTGTGAATCAGCTAGCCTTGGCCCAGTGGACACCAAAAATACCCTGGATTTGAATCATAAAAATGAGACAAACACCATTAATTAGAAAAGACGTAACACCTGCTTTTAATTTAGGCCTTTAGAGTAGTTCTCAGGGGAGGAAGTTCCTGCTGAAATCTTTTGGTACTTGAAGACAATGTGCTTCTTATTAGGATAACAGAGAATCTGCATTAGGGTCCCCAGAAACTCTGGAGAGTTGTTCTTCTGTGGCAGATGTGTATGCCCAGTTGACCTTCTATATCAGCATTACAGACTTTCCTTACTTGTCCTAGCACACCAGCAGGGAGTCTGTAGGACCACTTAACATGCAACCATATAGATACAGTTGAAGCAAGAAAACAAGCTATGTCTGCAACACACTGTCCTCAGATTTGTTTTTATCCTAGGCCAGAACACATCCCATGCTAAAAAAATAAATTTAAAATAATAATAATAATAATAAAATAATAATAAAATAATAATAATAATAATAATAATCTCAGATCAGTGCAGACATAAAAATGATTTGGGACAAGCTTGGAGCTCTTCAGAATCCTATCCTACATTGGACTTTGAGGGAGAAGCAGAGGTTGTGCAGAAGGCACCAATAACACTCATGGATTCATTCATGGATTAAAATTACTTGCAGATGTAATTTACCAAAACATCACTTTAGATTAAGAAACATGGATTCCTGTCTTGTGCATGTATTGCATAAGGACATGCTGGGGCTGCAGTGACAAGAAATATATACGTTATTTTCCCATCAGTTACTTAAAGTCTTCTTGCTGTCTTATATGTTTCCCACTTTATGTTAACTTTGCTTATCAATACAGAGGCTATTAAATGAATTCATTATTCAGCTCATCATTTACTCATTGGAATTTACAAGTAGCAGTGAATTGGCACGAAAAATTTGAAATAACATCCACATATGTTCTATGTCTCTTCGTATGAATTCAATAGCATTCATACATGTGATATCTGTAAGACAGATATTTCACCTAATGTTTTGTTTTAATTAACTTTGTGAATGTCTTTTATGGTTTATAGGATGTTCCTCTCTGGAAAGCATGCATAAATAAGAAGTAGCAATGAAATTACATAACAATGTCTAGAAGAAATATATCTGGATTCAGTATTCTTTAGTGAACAAATATTTCCTACAATTCATATTTTTTCTTATACTGCTTTTCATAATTATTCTTGGGTCAAGATTTTAACACTGAGAATCTTCAGGTTGTTCTGAACTTCTGAACTTTGTGCTTCCAGGTAATTAACTACTGAGTTTCAGCTTTTGAGTGCTTAATAGTTTTTGAAGTCAATTCAGTTTTTAGGTTACCTATGCAAAGATTAGAAGACCTTAAACTTACATTGAATTTTTTTCTTTAGCTTTGTAAATTCTATATGTAGGGGAGCATCTCTCAGCTACCCATACAGGATGGTGCTTACTGGCACTATTTCAGAAAACCCCACACAAAATCAGAACAGTACAAAGAGTTCTGGTTGCATATTCAACGATTAGCCGTATAAGTTATCATAAACAGAATACATTAGGCTGAGTTTGCTTGACTTTTATTTGTAAAGCATTTGGGTCAATTTTTCCCTCTCAAAAACAAACAAACAAACAAACAAAAAACAAACAAAAAAAATCAGTTAGTTGAAGGAAGCAGTCCAAATGATGAGAAAATGTATATTGTATACTATGGATAAGTCTCTGGGACTTTCTGAAACATTCTCAGTCTTCCCCAGCAAAAGAGGCATTTCATCAAAACAGAAAGATCTGTAAACCATGCCCATTTCTAGAAGTTTTAACAGAGAAGTTCATTTCTCCCTCTCAAATTTGGTTGGTCAGCAAGCTCACAATTATATTTCTTTTCTACTTGCATGTATGTATGTACCAGGGCAGTGCCTTTAAAACCTATGAAACCTCTATCTAAATTATATCCTCTATGTATTAAAAAAAAAAAAAAATCATTATGAGAATGAGACAGTTTTCATTTTAGGCTAAAATGCTTAGAAAATATTTTGTCTCTAACCTCTTTCTGCTATCAATGGACAGAGTGATATTTTTCAAAGTACTTGACAATACACTCCTGAATCAACTCTCCTTTAAAAGAAGCTTTTCTCTCTCCACTGACTATGGCTTCCCTCTAGCTCCTTACTGCTGAAATGTTGAAAGATTTCCTTTTCTTTCCATTTCAAAGTGGAAAAAAAAATGTGAAACTTCTAAATGTCTCACAAATGGAATTGTTGTTTCAGGACATTCCTGGGAGTTCAGATGTTTATAAGTGTCTTATCCAGTGGTTCCAAATGTCTTGACCTTGGGCTAGAAACCTCAGGAAAACACATTTTCCCAGTAGTTCTTTTGGTTCTCCTGATTCTCTTCTAATTATCCTGTTTGAATTTAGATAAAAAGATGATAAGTCTGATTTCAGAGAAGTGGTAGCTCCAATATTTTTTATCAAAAAAAAAATCATGTATTTCCTTTATCTGGTGTAATGTGAGTGTTCTAATTCTTAAGTGTTTGGGGTGATAAGAACAGAAATAGAACAAGTCGGTGGAGAGAAGTGGCTCACTCTATATGTTTCTATTAGAAAGCGCAAGGTTATGAACACAACCATGTGAACCCATCAAGAGGAAATATACTGCCTCTTTGCATTTCAAAATGATGCACAATCCTTGTCCTCAAATCAAAGTGCATCAGAGTAAAACAAGTTCAAAGGTAATGCTCAAATCCAGTGTAAAAATTACAGAATGATATATTTTAATTACAACTCCCAAATATTGTAATGTGACTTTCCATCATAACGCCAGACAAACAAAGGAGAAATTAGGATATGGAGGACATCATTCTCTATTTTCTAAGTTCCACGTAGACATATTTAAACACCCATATAACTTTAACCTAACTTCATAATTATTTTCCAAGCTTTTACCCTAAAGCAGCTTAGGTAATATGGTGTGTGCAAACAGCTCCACTCCCTTAGTACCCAGTAATTCAATGAGAAGATGAAAAGACTTATTTCAGTTGAAGAATTTAAAAGATTTGGGGAACTCCCAGCTGTGTGATGACAATACAGCTGGATTACTAGTAGTAGTTCAAGGAATTCCCAATTAGGGAAGGAATTAGTATATGGCCTAATGATTTTAAGGGTGAAGTGAGAAGACCCTAAAGCATTAACAGCTGCATTGGTAAATTTGCTATCGTAGTAAAACCTGAGCTACTGAATTGCACAGTGCCTCTATGTGTGTGCATGTGTACATAATTTGATGTCATCTCTGTATAAATACATAGAGATAGATATATGCGATTTTATATTTTTACATAGACACACACATATACAAGATAATGTATGCATATACACACATATATATCTGAAAAATAGTTTAATCTAAAGAGTTTAATCTAAAGAGTTTAATCTAGAGTTTTTCTCAGTAAGAGTTTTTTCAGTAATGTCATCTTATGACATTACTGATAAAGAACAGTCTAATGATTTTATAACAGGTCTGTGTAAAAGTTTGAGCCAGAAAAAAACACCGGTTTCATTTTATACAGTTTTGCTTTTGATTTTAGGGAGTTCTTTTGGATAGAAATCATGTCATCTTTTATGTTTTATTTCCGTATAAACACTTGTGAACACAAGGACAAATTTTAAACAAATGCAAAGCTTAAGTATTTTGGAGGAGGGAATGAATTTTCAGCTGATGGAAGGACACACCCAGGAAGCAGAACCTACACTGATATTCAGACCTAGCCTGTCTAGGCCATTATCTCCGGCTATGCGATGAGAATCACAGTCCAAAACATGCTAAGTAACAGTGTATACATGTACACGTATATCATCTTCCACATAGAAAAGGCAAATAGCAAGCATATAGCCAATGACCATATACTACCTGAGAAGTACTAACTCAGAATAATTGTTGAAAGTGTGCGTGATCTTTTTTTTTTTTTTTTTTTTTTTTTTTTCCCTGTCAAAGAGAGCTAAATTTGAAGCAAAATCACTATCCACAGCTTAATATATCTAGGAATCATTCATCAGAAAAATAAAATGGAACATTGTATAATACAATGCAGTCCTGAGAGATCCAGATGTCTTTCTTCATCAGTTCAAAGTATTTTAAGTGTGTTTTTCTCATATGCTATGTACAGATAAATCAGTGTATTTAATTATGATAAATTGCTTATAGAGTGGTACAATTTTTTGGACATATAATAACATACGCTTGTAGAATATTCATACATCAAGACACATGAGTAATATCTCATATAACTGCTTCATATACCACAAAAAGAAATTACAAAAACACTAATTTGATGTGTTCTTATTTATAATACATCTTATGCCAAAATATTTCAGTTTTTTTCTTAGTTTGATAGTAGCTTTTGAAGAAGATTGGAAATTGCTAAAACAACATGGAAGACAGGCACATATGATCATAGATCATGCATTTTTCTAATGCCTTAAAGACAGAAAGGCATTGAAACCAACACAGGTCTTTCATGTCATCTACTTTGGAAGTAGTCAAAGTTTTCTTACTTTCAATGCATAAATAGTTGCATTTTTATATTAGGCTGATGGACAATACAAGGCATTCAGGCTTTCTCATTCAGACTTAAATCCCAGTTTTAATCACTCAGAGTTGAAAACATAGTTTGTTGCACAAACATCTGGTGACAGTGACTGGAAAGAAATGAGGGAAAAATGAAAAAGTACATGAATCTTAAAGAGTTCACAGAAAACCTACTGAATCATATTACTTTTAAAATTGAATTTTGCTTTGTGCTGAAAGAAATCAAGAGGTACTTTCTAGCTGTAAACAACTATGATTCCAAAACAGCAAAGATGTCCTGAAATTTGGTATGTGTTTGTACCAGAGGTTCATATTTACAGAGTGTTCTGCCATTTCAGCGTTCTTATGGACTCATTGTGAAATTCCTACTACGCTTCACACATAAGTGTCACATTTACTTTGCTCACTTCAGCAATAACGTGTGACCTTCTTTCCACTAACTATCCAGACCACCATCACGAGACCCCAGTAAATGAGAAGCCTGCATTCAGGGTTTTAGTCTTTGCTGATTATGGCATTATTCATGGCAAATCACAGTCAGAGGAGGAACAGGAGGGAACAGATGCCCTCAGTATTAGACCTATTGACAGCCTGTATGGACAGTAGGTGAAGTCCTTTCACTGAATGTGTTTTTTGGCTAAATATGTATTGGGATACCAAAAAAAAAAAAAAAAAAGTATAACAGGATCAAAATCTTAAACTCTCAGTATCTCATTGTCATGTTTTATCAATAAAAGTATTGATTTAGAGCACTAACAAATATCCAATGGAGCTTAAAGGCAAAAATATTTAAGGGAGTGTTTCAATAAAAATAATAATCACTAACAAGTCATAATTGGCATCAAAATTCCTACAAAAATTTATTATCTACACCTTTAGAAAATCTAGAGCCCCAAATCAAGCTTTACAATTTTATTTTACAACCTGAGTATCTCTTTATAGGGACTGTCATTACAACTTTTTTTTTTTTTTTCCCAATGGTAACAACAATTAAATGAATGAGTAACAAATTTTAAAGGTGATTAAATTCTCTAAAACTGTTCTCCTTTGAGACAGAATTCTAACAAAACAAAATAATTTATTGCATTCCCAACTGTTGTCAGTATTTAAAAAACATTATCAGTCAGAAGGAATAAGGGTAGTCTCTGTTAGCGTCCTGTAATTATTTTAATCTATTTAGAATTAGTCTGTGCTTCCTCATCTATCAGTCCCTAGGACTTCAACAAGCTATTTTCACAACTGTTATAGTAGGACAATATTTTTTCCTCCATTACGACAGCAGTGATAGCAATTCTGTATTGCTTAACTGGGCCAGTTCAACAGATTATATTGCCTCAGTCAACTACCAGCTCCCAAAGAGTGAAGCTATACAGTTAACTGAATTCATACGTATATAGTCTGTGGTTATGTGCACCATATATTTTTCATGATTAAATATAGACCCGAAAGTACAGACAAAAAATCAACCATTTTATGTTAATCTTAAAAAATGATGATAGAAGAATAATTGGTGCTGTTTCAACAGTGGGGCTGCATATTAAAAATTCAGTTTAGCTCATGTCTCATTGTGTAAACCTTGTGTAACATAGTAACATGCCTTTCTTTTCTACTCACAGAAATTCCAAAAAGTCAGTATCTTGCCTGACAAAATTACATAATTTGTTTCTATAATCCTTTTTTTTTTTTTTTTTTTTTTTTTTAATTACCACTTAATATAGATAAATAAGTGGTAGTTTACGGTTTAGTAATGACAAAGGACATACTCAGAAAATCCATTTTTCTGCTTTGCATATTTCTTCTGCATTAACAATCAAACTTTTACTGCTGGTTGGGTTTATCTAAAGCTATTTTTAAAATATTTTTCCTCCTACTTATGAAAAAATGATGCTATTGTTGGCCACAGCATTTGCTGGTAAGATACATGCTCACATCATCATAAAACATATGACTGGTCGATTATGTGCTACTGAAAGAAGATACGGTGTTTTAATATAAAATTTAACTGTTGAGTGTTGCAAGAAATAATCAGATTATAATAGTATTTCAAATTCAAGGAGTTTGGGATCACCAATTAGGCTTTTACTGTTAAAGGACATGAGGATCATGATTCTCATTTTAATACTTTGTTTAACCCCATGCTTCATCATTGTGAAATTAGAGGGGAAAAAAATGATGATCAGGAAATTCTTGTTTATAAAATGTTGACTGCATGTCTCTAGCTTCAGCTTTATTTCACTGATGAAGTGTATTCCTTAGCTGGAATATTAGTTCCCTCTCCATCAACTAGAACAAACAAAAACAAGAGAAAGCAGAATATCAACCAACAACGTGCAAAATAAATGAAGCCAAAACCAGTATTTATTTTTTGTTTTCTAAGACTTATAAAAAGACTTGGAAGAAAAACAAAACAAAACAAAACAAAACCAAAAAAACAACCAAACAAACAAACAAAAAAAAAAAACACTAAAAGTACTTAAAACTTCCTTTAAAACATATTGATGTAGCTAAAGGTGTCTGTAAACAGTTAATAAAGCAGTTTGTCCTCTGGAGGACATAAGGCTGCAAAGAGCTCGGCACACCCATTGATAGCAGATGGGCCCACTTTTAGCATTGTGATTATTATCTTCTTCACAGAAGCATTCTGAAGATCTGAGCCCTGTTCTGATCTGAGCCCCTGAGCCTCACAAACAGACATGCCATTGGCTGCAGAGGTCAGAGACAGAAGAAGCATCCCATAGAGAGAACTGGTGGGATCCCAGGCTATGCCCACCACCCTCACACCACACTGCTGGGCTGACCTCCCTGTGGCCAGGCTTCCCCCTCTATCCATGCACAAAAACAAGTGACAGATCTGGAAGTCTGGTTTTGCATACTAACAGACACAGCTTAAACATTAACAACAGTTCAAGACTCATTTCATAACTACTATGTTTTTAATACTCCCCAAGAACCCCATATGCGCACACACACACATACACATACAGTACATGAAAAGAAACACAAAGTTTGCTTTGCTGACAAGCACAATTTGTCATTTGTCTGTCTGTGTAAAATTGCCAGAAGTTTAACAAAATGTTATGTATTCATTTGAACTCTATGTTCCTCCAGCCTTTGTTGGACAAAAAAACATGGCCAATACTACGCGCTCCAGCTGTAGGAATTTTTATTCTCAAAATATATGGGAGGATGACTAAATGGTTAGCTATACACAGCACAGAGAACTGAACAAAGATCACAGGTTTTACATGTTTAATAAAACTGCAGAGCATGGATAATTTATAGCAGCTTTCAGCATAGCACACTGAAAGGTAAGGCTGTCTGAAGGTACCAGCCACTTAGCACATACTCACTCTCCTTTGCAAAGACAAAGTTATTTCCAACAGGAGTAGGCATTTTTGAACATCCCAGTTTCCTTCACATGTTCCTCTTGCTTGGCCTCAAACAGCAGCACCCCTTCAGCACATCCTTAATATTATCCCATAATATTAACTGTTAGTTCATAAGACCATCAGTATAAAAATAAGCTGCTTAAACATCTGCTTAAGGCCCATTTATTAATAAAGGAAAGAAGACTTGGGAGCATACATAAGTGTTTTCTGAAGTAAAGGCCATGGATCAAGAGCTGTAACCTCAGAGAACTGGAGGGTTTTCTTTCTTCCATTATAGGAATGAGAAAAATAAATAAAAATTAAAAATAAAATAAAATAAAATAAAAAGAAATCAAGGTACTATAAACCAAATAAGCTAGTTCAGACTGGTTTCAGCTTCCCTTCTCCACTTGTCTCCCACCCCTCATTTTTGAAGTTTGGTGTTAAACTTTCAAGAATGGGACAAGAGATTCTGAAAGGTTTTATCTGGCAAATGATGCAATTAATGTGATGGACTAAATATCACTGGACCATATAGGTGTCCAAAGAAGTTAATTTAAGACATTGTAAAATGTCCAGTAGCTATTTAGTTTATTTAATTAATTAATTATCCATTTTTATGTTATACATTTTGCTTCTATGTATTAATATCTGCATAATATTTTTATTGCATTTACTCTTTATTGCACTGATATTGCATCATTATCATTTACTTCTTGGAGAGTTCTGGGAGTTTGTGGTCAGTGCAGTCACTCCTCCTTGCTTAAAGTACTCTCTTCAGCTGCTATATATCCTGGAGCTGGCAAAGGGGCTAGCTAATAAGCTCCTCTGCAATGAGCAAGATGACAAATGGAAGCAGAGAGAGAGTCAAAGGAGCAACAGGGAGATGCCTCTTCAAAATGTGCAGTAAAAAAGCTGGGATACCTCCAGGTGATTTTTGTACTTCCTAAGCTAATGGATAGCCAACTGATTGGAAAGAACTGGGCATAATGTGTGGAACAAACTACTTCAGTCCCATTTCCAAATCTCTTCCTGCCCTTTGGCTGCTGGCAGTAGCCATGCTCTCTTCAGTCCATACTGACCTGAAACCTGTGGTACGGAAGTGCACCACTCTCCATTGTGCACCTATCCTGCTCATCTCTGTGGGAATAGCACATCTGCAAGGAAATGTTCAAAAGTTGGGATGGAGACTCCCCATTTCTGGTGACTTGTTTACCATACTCATTGAATGAACACCACACCAGTCACCTCCACACAAACCCCTAGTACGGGTTCAACATTAAAAAATATTTCAAAGACAGTTAAGCATTGCTCAGACACTCTGCAACCTTTGTATTAACAACTTGATATGATGG
Source organism: Netta rufina (assembly GCF_964035555.1). Taxonomy (NCBI): domain Eukaryota; kingdom Metazoa; phylum Chordata; class Aves; order Anseriformes; family Anatidae; genus Netta; species Netta rufina. Next base: position 103,021,654 of record NC_140123.1, read on the forward strand.
CAGCTGATAGTTGTGACAGTTGCATGCTTTGCCCCCAAACAAAAATTAGTCATAAAATCATAGAATCATAGAATCACTAAGGTTGGAAAACACCTCCAAGATCACCTGTCCAACCATACCCCAACAACCAATATTACCTGGTAAACCATGTCCCTAAATAGCACACCCAACCTTTCCTTAAAGACCTCCAGGGACAGCAGTGACACTACCACTTCCCTGGGCAGCCCATTCCAGTGCCCAATCACTCTTTCTGTGAAGAAATTTCTCCTAATTTCAAACCTGAACCTCCCCTGACGCAACTTGAGGCCATTCCTCTTGTCCTATCACTAGTTATCTGAGAGAAGAGGTTGATCCCCAGCTCCTCACACCTTCCTTTAAGGTTCCTGTAGATAGCAATGAAGTCTCCTCTGAGCCTCCTCTTCTCCAGACTAAACATCCCCAGTTCCCTCTGCTGCTCCTCATAGGACTTGTGTTCCAGGCCTTTCACCAGCTTTGTAGTCCTTCTCTGGACACACTCCAGGGCCTTGATGTCTTTCTTCTTATGAGAGGCCCAAAACTGAATGCAGTACTCAATGTGTGGCCTCACCAGAGCTGAGAACAAGGGGACAATCACCTCTCTGGTTCTTCTGGCTACACCATTCTTGATATAAAACTTAGTCAACTTAGTCAATACCATATTTTCCTCTCATCAGTAAGCCTTGTTATGATCTAGCACACTGAGGATATGGTGGGTAGGTGGGTTACAGTGTTCATGCTTAAAAACCCCGTAGGAAGCAGAGGGACACAGAAAAGACCCCTGTCCAAACATCCACTGTGGGATCAGTGTGTCCAGTCCCTGACATCAGAAACATAGACCGTAGCCAAGCCTTTCAAGATGACTTGGTGATAACCCATCTCTGTGGTCATTGCTGCTGTCTGAGCTCTGTTGGTTCATTTAAATGCAAAACAATCTTCCTAAAAGCAGCAAAAAAAAAAAAAAAAAAAAAAAAAGGTAAATTCTCTGCAGCTGAGCCATGACAGGCAGGAACAAGAGCAAGTCCTCTTGGATAACACCTTAAAGTTTATCCTTCTCAGCTCAATTCATACTATTCTAATCTGAGTGCTTTGCCTTAAGGACACATGGTAGCAATGTAGCAGGATGGATTCAACAATGCAGAGATGACAAAAAAATAAAGTAAAAGAATTCTCTAAAGCCTAAGAAGAAAATGCTACTTGCATATGGCATATCAGTGGTGCTCTTAAGACAGGAAAAGATTTTAATGAACTTTGAACATCTGATTTCTTCCAGCATTATGGAAACAAAGTTGTCATTCATTCTACAGTCCCCATCATAGCCATCCATATCCAGCACTGGAAAAAATCTGTAGAAAGGTACAAAATGAAAGCAATTAAATTTCCAGTTATCACAATATTTTCTCAAATATTTCCCTCTGATAAACCAAAAAGATTTAGTTAAAACAGGAACTGCTTCTATAAAGTGGAGATGCCAGCACTGCTAATTTAAACCAAAGCAGGGACAAATTTAGCATTAAAAGTTTTCAGTGAACAATTTCTGTACAGAGAAGTATATCCTGAGTAATGGGTTAAAGTTAATGAGCACTGCACCAGTCACCTCCATGTAAATACTTAGCAAGTGTTCAACATTGTAAACTGTTTCAAGGACAGTTGAGTATCACTATTATAACTAGTTCATTGGAGTAACGGTCTATATGATGCCTACCTCCTCTGAAGCCTGATCTCAACGTACTAATCTGTGCCTTGTCACACTACTCTCAGTTACTCCTACTTCTCACAGTTATTGGTAAAACATTTACTGACTCAGATATTTCTGAATTGTATTGCAATGCAAGATTTAAAGAATGAACACCTACAAGACAGGGCCCCAGAAGGAGTCCCAGCTGGCTGGAGGATTTACGATAAATACACATTCCTTTAAGCAAGAGCAATCAACTTTCTTGCCCCTGGGCCAGAAAGATATCTGTGTGTGTCTGAGAGCCAGAAAACTCACTCCATAGGCTTTAAAGGTCCAAGGATAAATTGCTGGGAATATGGTCATCTGGAGGGAACATCACTAGTTTCATCATTGGACTAAGACTTGTCTGTGCTGGCTATGCAGCAGAGACCCAGGGCCATTTGTCACTGTCAGGTTCAGCATTGCCTGCCGATTCATTTTCTTCCTTGGCCAGGAGTCCTGGTTGCCTAATAGTTTTACGCATCAGCACGGCTTTGCACTGGCATACCAGTCATGTAAATCTGCACTACCCACACTACTGCTGCTTGCAAACCATGTTGAAATCACAGGCTTCCTCCACTTTTAAGACATTGTACCTGTCAGAATGCTAACAATTTAACACTTGTATGGAGTGTCATTCTTTCAGGAAATTACTTTAAAATAGTGGCGGGCAGTGTGAGAGAGCACAATAAGAACTGTATATTAGACACTTATTGCATTATATACTACCCATCTGCCTAGTATTTAGAAGCTCTCAGGACATACAGTTTAAACCTGTTATGACAGTATATAAATATATATATATAAATAAAATAAAATAAAATAAAATAAAATAAAATAAAATAAAATAAAATAAAATAAAATAAAATAAACACAAAGCAGTTCATATTTTTGCAATAGAAAAAACTTTTCTGACTGCTTTAATGTAGTGTTTCAAATATGTCCTGGCCAGAATACCATTTGGTAAATAAGAAAAAGAAAATACATTGTAAAACTTCTGGCAGTTTATGTTCCTTTCTCAGAACTATAGACCTGCTTCCTACTTCCTTGCACAGTCACCATGCTTGTATACTCTCTAAAGTACAACAGCAGAGAGAACATTTAGAAACATGAATAAGTGGAAAATTATAAGCTGTTAAAATGATTTTATTTCTATAAACAATCTGTGAAATTAAGTGCAACAGAATAATATAAAAGCTAAGAAATTATTGCATGTGAATTATGATCAATAAGTATGAAAAATAATTATGACATTGAGTAAGTAGAAAATAGTGCAAAAGATTAAATAAACAATTGTGTGACAGAACAGGAAGAGGAGTTGATGATGGGGTCTGGTGGAAGGAAAAGTTAAACCCCAAGGCAGAATAAGGAAAGGAGAAAGAGGTAAAACGGGATAGTAAAAGGGGAAAAGGGAACATTTGATGCCTTTACTGTAATGAAGAAGACAAGGAAAATGGAGAGAAGGAGGGAATATGCTTTGTTTGGATCATCTAGCATGTGCCTGCAAACTGCAGATGATACCAATCTAGACTGTGAAGAGGTGCACACATTGCATAGTATTGAGGAACTTGACTGAGGACTTCTCAACTTCAATAACTAATCCACTTCAACATTAGCAGTGCTGTGCTCCTCCATGCAGCAGCTGGCTGTTTCACTGATATCCTTATTTTTTCTTGTTGTGTATGTATTTTATGTATTTCTATATCTTATATAACAAATTTATAAGAGAAATTACATCCATCTATAGTAAATGTTTTTTTCTTAATAGAGGTCTAGAGATGTTTGGTATCACTTTGAAAAAAAAAAAAAAAAAGAAAGAAAAAAAAAGTGGAAATAACATTAAAATATCAAAAGAATTTGGATGATATCAACACCAAACAACTGAACAAATAACAGAATGACAACTCGTTATTCTAATCAATAGGGTTAATTTACTACATTTCTGTGAACTGTAACAGCTAAAGAAAGATAAACAGAAATGAACAGGGACTACATGCTGTGCAATGAGGTATTAACTACTTCAGCCTGTTCCAGGCTGTTTAACTATGCTTCATTAACCTGACCATTTATTTCATCAAGGGTGGGTCAAACTCCCAGAATTTACCTGCAGAATTCTGGAAACCCACAATAACTCTGTCATATATTTAATCTCTACTACTGTCCTAAAAATACATTCATCTTTATAAACAGATTTCAGAACACAAAAAGGGCACTCCATTGACGTACAATCTCAAACATATTTAAACAAGTGAGGAAAATAACTACACAGTATGACATCTTGTCTTGCATATTTGTTGTCTGTACACTTTTGTGTCCTAACTGATTTTTCATGAGTCCTAACTGGTTGCTTTCTGACAAGGAATAAATTGAATACTTCCAGTGACCACAGTTTGACATATAGAAAAATGAAGCTTTTAATCTCTAGGATTAAAATGCAGTCCCAATGATGCACGTAATATATTTGATTCTCGGCATGTTTTCAACACATAGAGTTTCCCTGGATTCATAGACAAAGCATGAGTAAATATGTGCCATTGCATAAGTGGCTCATACACCAAACATACCTCACCACAAATAAAAGTAGCACTCAGTAGAGAAATGTAGAAAATTTAAAGTGAAAGAGCATTCTTTTTCTGTAATAATTAATAACAATTAATTTCCCCACTTCTGAGTGAGAAAAAAAATTACTTTTTTTTTTTTTTAATTTAAATTTAATTAAAAAAAAAGAAAAAGTATAGAAAAATGCAGAATCATCAAGAACAAGAGAGCCCATTATTGCTTATAGCTCTTGCCTATCTTCAGATGAACTATAGTCATTTGATTTTGGCCAGAAGTCACAAAATTACTGGTTGCAATTTTTCTAAATCCTTTTTACTGTTAAGACAAGATAGTCTCAGTGTCACGATTTTTGTCAGCACAGCATAAATATTCCAGTCTTCAAGAAGGGCAAGAAGGAAACCACAGGCCAATCAACCTCACCTGATGGAGCAGCTTATCCTTGAGGACATTTCTAAGCACGTGAAGGAAAAGGAGGTGATCAGGAGCATTCAAAATGAATTCACCAAGGAGAAGTCATGTTTAACCAACCTGACAGCCTTCTACAATTAGATAATTGTCTGGATGGTGAAGGGAGAGCAGTGGATGTTGTCTACCTTGACTTCTGCAAGGCTTTTGACACTGTCTCCCATAACATCTTCCTGGGCAAGCTCTGGATGTGTGGGATCCATGAGTGGACAGTAGGGTGGATCAAGAAATGGCTCGATGGCAGAGCTTGGAGGGTTGTGCTCAGTAGTGCTGAGTCTCGTTGGAGACCTCTAGCTAGTGGTGACCCCAAGGAGTCAATTCTGGGTCCATTGCTATTCAACTTATTCATCAATGACCTGGATGAAGGGACAGAGTGCACCCTCAGCATGTCTCTGGACAACACAAAGCTTAGCAGAGTGGCTGACACACCAGAGGCCTGTGTGGTCATTCAGAGTGACCTGGACAGGCTGCAGAGTTGGGTGGAGAGGAACCTCATGAGTTTCAACAAGGGCAAGTACAGGGTCCTACACATGGGGAGGAACAACCCCAGGCACAGACAGGTTGGGGGCTGACCTGCTGGAGAGTAGTTCTGTGGAGAGGGACCTGGGGGTTGTGGTGCATCAAGAGGGGTGTGGGCAGCAGGTCAAGAGAGGTGATCCTTCCCTTCTATTCAGCTCTGGTGAGGCTGCACCTGGAATATTGGGTGCAATTCTGGGCTCCCCAGTACAAGAGGGATGTAGAACTTCTGGAGAGGGTCCAGTGTACAGCCATGAAGATAATTAAGAGATTGGAGCACCAGTCTTATGAGGAAAGACTAAGCGAGCTGGGCTTGTTTAGCCTATAGAAGAGGAGACTGAGAACGGATCTTACCAACCTCTGCAAATACCTGAGATGACAATGAAAAGTGGATGGGCCAAACTCTTCTCAGTGAAGGCCAGTGATATGACAAGGGGTATAAATTGAACCATGGGAGGTTTCATCACCATATGAGGAAGAACTTCTTTACAGTTCATGTGACAAAGCACTGGAACAGGCTTCCAGAGAGGTTGTGGAGTCTCCTTCTTTGGAGATACTCAAAATCCACCAGGATACCTTCCTGTAACAAGCTCTAGGTGACCCTGCTTGAGCAGGGGGGGTTGGACTAGATGATCTCTGTAGCTCCCTTCCAACCTCAGCCATTCTGTGACTGATTCTGTGATTTTATACCTCAGTTGATAAGAAAAAGCAGGAAGACCAGGTAGGTCTGGCATGTATTGCAGGTTAGCATCTATCATTATTTCAGAGATTGCCCAGAGAGCTGCAGCACACAACCTAAAATACCAGCTTTCCTGGCCTGTTCTGAATGCTAGGTCATCCTGTTCATGTGAACTGCCACTGGCTTAGCCCTCTCTGTGGGTGTCCCATGGGATGTGTCCATCTTATCTAGTGTTAGAGCTCCATATGTTAGGCAGAAGTACAGTCTCCTATACAGCAGGGGAAAGGAGAAAGAAAATATCTCCCACAGCAGATATTTTTATTCCAATTGGATGAATTAATATTAGTATGTGTTTTTCTCTCTGTCTGGTTGTTGACTACAGTGGAGGCCTAGGTGAGGAGCAGCAGAGTAGCTGTGGCAGTGCTGGTTTAAGGATTCAGACTCAGCAAAGTCTGTAGTTAGAGGCAATACCTTTTATTAGACCACCTTTTCAAAACACAAAGTGAGAGGTGAGATGGATCTCCTCAAATGTTCCTGACAGCAAAAGAGAAGGGATCACATCCTGCTAACAGGTGATATAAACCACTCCCATACAAGCACAGACACCAGTTTCAAGACACACAACTATATAGACATGCAGCTCTTGGTTGGTCTGCATTTGGATGTCAAGTTTTGTAGATTTTCTATTATCTTGGCAGATTTTCTATCATTTACCAATTGCTTCAGCTCAACCAGTGCTTGGAGTCTTTACGCTTTTCTGTAATGCAGACAAATTTTACCAATGTTTCATGGAAATTCTGTAAGACAGCTTCTCTGAATTACCTTGTATGTATTCTGTAGGTGCATTTAGTGGAGAAAACAAATCTGAAGATTCGATTTCTGAAATCAAAGCAAAAAGTTTACTTCCATGATGACAGTAGAACAGATCAAAACCTGTTTTTGTAAGTTTCATATTGTAGCCTCTGACAAAATTGTGTTGAACTAGCACGCAGACTCTACAGAAATATTTCAGATATCTGTGATTGCCTTAAGAAAACAATACCTTTACTGCTACGCTGTACTTTTTACATTGCTTACATATTAAGTGAAAGTTAATAATAGCTAATAGCTTTACCCCTATTAGCTTCGGGGTCAAGAAACTGGAATGGAAAATACCTGACAATAAAGATACATTTCAGTGATCATTGGGTCATTGTCTTCTAGATTGGGATGTCCTTCTAGAAGAAAAAATTGCAACATAATTTGAATGACCATTCATGTCAGCTCCTTGCCACTGAAGAATCCAAGAACTCATTTAAACTATGGTTTGATATAAGATTTAGAAAAACTTCCTATTAAAAGTAGGGAAGCACTCACTGCTTGTAATCACAGACTTGCCCATTTAGACATCTTGCTCTCTTCACAAAAATTATTCAATCATGAGAGAATATTTTCAAAACCCTTGTAAAAACTATGGTAGTGTGTGACAATGATGAAAACTTTTCTCTACCTCCTTTACTTTCCTATTCCTAAAGTGGGGAAAAACATTTGCCAATGCTAACATAAGAACTATATGTAAAATTTAAGATGGCAAGAGACAAAAAATTTCAGCTGTTATATCAGTAATTTTACTGAGTATACCTCTATTTCAAAGACCTAGTCTGAGACAGGGAGGAGTATGTTTTAAAAACGGGAAAACAAATACTGTTTCACTACTTTTTCATTTAGTCTAAAAATTTATACATTTTACATTATATATTTCTAGAATATTCTTTGCTGGTTTAATCTGATGTTTGAGAAGATGGAGTTGCCCTGTTCTCAGACTGTCTGTGTGGAGGCTGCCAATTGAAAGGACCATTTTTCAAAACACATCAATCAGTTTACAGGGCTAAACATCTATGACACTTACTAGTTTAAAATATGTTTTCTTACTTAAAAAAAAAATGGTCTTTTATTTATATGGTCTGTTACTTGAAAAAATAAAATATATATATGAAGGCAATAACTCATTTGATAAAGTAGACTCTTACCAGACACCAATACTTTGTGGATGTCTAGAGATGAAGACTATACCTGAATTATGAAGACATATGGTTTGACTAAACACTTTATAATTATTTATGTGTGTAATGGTTGTATCGGTCAATTTCTTTGTCTTCATTATATTGATATACAATATTGATACGTAATATCTTACAGAAATCATTTTAAGGAATTTTTTGCATCTTTAGCAAAGAGACTTGTGAAATCATGACTGCTGGCAAAGGTTACTCACTGATTGATTCCATGAGTAAGACCCACATTAACATCTGAGTTCTTAATTTCATTAAACAAAACCCCTTTGGCTTTCCACATTTCTCTTCTAAATGTCTAATTCAAGGTAACCTTTTAAAAGAAAATGGAACCTTTTGTTCTTCTTCCAGCTCTCATACTTTCAAAAGTCGACTACCTGCTGGCACATTTGCTTTGATTTAGTAGCTTAAATTTATTCCACCTGCTTTTCTTTCTTTCTTTCTTTCTTTCTTTCTTTCTTTCTTTCTTTCTTTCTTTCTTTCTTTCTTTCTTTCTTTCTTTCTTTCTTTCTTTCTTTCTTTCTTTCTTTCTTTCTTTCTTTCTTTCTTTCTTTCTTTTTCTTTCCTTCCTTCCTTCCTTCCTTCCTTCCTTCCTTCCTTCCTTCCTTCCTTCCTTCTTCCTTCCTTCCTTCCTTCCTTCCTTCCTTCCTTCCTTCCTTCCTTCCTTCCTTCCTTCCTTCCTTCCTTCCTTCTTTCCTTCTTTCCTTCTTTCCTTCTTTCCTTCTTTCCTTCCTTCTTTCCTTCTTTCCTTCTTTCCTTCTTTCCTTCTTTCCTTCTTTCCTTCCTTCTTTCTTTCCTTCTTTCTTTCCTTCTTTCCTTCTTTCCTTCTTTCCTTCTTTCCTTCCTTCTTTCTCTCCTTCTTTCTCTCCTTCTTTCTCTCCTTCTTTCCTTCTTTCCTTCTTTCCTTCTTTCTTTCCTTCTTTCTTTCCTTCTTTCTTTCCTTCTTTCCTTCTTTCCTTCTTTCTTTCCTTCTTTCTTTCCTTCTTTCTTTCTCTCTCTTTCTCTCTTTCTCTCTTTCTTTTATACATATATAAATATTTAAGCTTACAAATCCACACAAATTGTGCAGAAACTGCGTAAGACATTCCAAAGACTCTTCCTCTCCCTGCTTACATTTTCTTTGGTTCACAGCAAGGGAGTAGTATTATTATTTATATTAGTAAACACAACATTTTGGTGAACCTACTGTGGTTAGGAGAAGAAAAATCTTAAATGATGTAAATGTAACAATAAATAAATAAATAAATAAATATTTTTCAAATTACATTAATGGCACTTCATATAAAAATGTAGATATTGATATTTTCCAAGCTATTGTGATATCATATATGTCTATATCATATCCATGTCTTTTCTATTTCCACGTGTTAACAAAATAGAATTTCCCCAAGCACTAAGGGAGATTGAGTCTTGGGTGAAGCGCCCTTTCATTCTGCTGGAGTTTTGGCTGATGCGTAGCTCTGTGAGAAAGAAGACAGCATATATTAAAGAAGGCCAACGTCTTTGGATGGGTAAATTAAGACCAAAACATGAAGTTTTCAGCTATGTTTAAGTGCCACACTCATAGTGTGAATTTGTACTTTTAGAACCGCTCTTAAACGTATACATTCTTGATTTTATGATATGATTCTGCTAAGGCTCTTCTCTCAAGAAACAGAAGTATTCTATTACTTCCTCAATCCTACAGATTGCTGTGTAACCTCTGCTCTCACATAACATCTGCTCTCAGCTCATCCTTCCCTTTGCTGACATGTCCAAAGAATTTCTAAGGTTAACTGGACAAGGACTTTATAAATTCAAAGAATTTTTAGTTCTAACACCAGCACCATAACAAAATCTTCATGACTATTATCTGATTAAAACATGTTGAAAAAGAAAACAAAAAAGAAAGAAACTAGAGGAAATAGATTTGTAGAATATAACAAATAGGATACATTTATTATTATGCCAAATGAAAGAACTAATGTATCAAATTATAGAATAATTTCCCTTAATCTGTGAAATTCTATTTACCCTTTAATTCAAACCTCCCTTTTTTTTTTCTAGAAATAATTTGCTCCTACAAGTGTTGTTTCATGACTGAATCCTCTGAATCCTTTTTTACATCCTTTGATATGATTTCAGACTTCATCTTGATTCTGCTTCCCTTCCAATAAAAAGAAAAACATTTTCAAAAGAAGCATAATCTCTAATAGAAATGTTTCCATGTTTTTTTCTGTGAAATAGTCATCTTTCCTTCCTGTTATGATTTTATTTTTCTTTCATTGTCTCAAAACCCTTGAAGACATAAAATGTTTATGATCCTTTTTACATCTAAAATGTTTTTCCCCTGATCTGTTAGTACACTAGAATGATATTGTCCTGAGCTATGGATGAGAACAGAGAAGAGAACTGAGCTGTACAAGCTAAGGAGAGTTTTATTACTTTTAGTGGGCTGCTACCTTTGTTGCATGCATTTACACCTATCTAAGACATGCTCTAAATGTCAACATGGTAAATGGAATGGGATTTTGCCTCTCTGAACTTCAACATTAACAACTTTATTAGAAAGACACCACTCAGCAATGCAGCTGCTAGACTCAATTAAAAATCCAGTTCTTCCTGTTTCTGTGGAGTAACACATCCATTAAGATCACAAAAGCCAATTAGCAATAATATTCTCTGATGGTACATGAAAGATTCAAAGTAGATAAGTACTAGTTAGACATACATTTGCAAGGACACACACACAAAACAACTAGAGTACACACAACTGATTTTTAAATTCAGTGTTATATTCCATCACCATTAGAACAGCTTGTGCTGTTAGAGCACTGGTGATTATGTCTCTGTTATCTTGTGAGATTCAAGGCTTCATTGTACAGTTCTAACACATGCAAGCAAAGTCTTAGAAGAGTGAAAAACCTCACACCTCCCATACTAAAGTTCATCTAGATGCCACAAGTTTATTAATAGAGCTCTTAAAACCTAGTGAGGGTCTCTGTACTATCGAAGGCACTGTTGTCAGAGTTGATAAGGTCAGCTAAAACTCCTGTGTGAATACAGTGACTGAAATTGCAAGAGCCAAATTCCTCTAGACACATCTAAGGTATCCAGGCATGAGAAAGTGATAAAAAAGACACAAAACCCATCTTATCTCCTTCAAGCCTGAAAACACCCTTTGAAATTTTTTTTCACCTTGTTATGCTCCTTTTCATTTGACCATTAGCCAAATCATTCAATAATCTCAACAGATCCTATTTGGGGTGAGGGAATTTACGTCACCTCTTTCCAAAGAGGAAATCAGATCCCTGTAGGTGGCTAACATGCCTTCTATAGCTGATGATTGAGTCACATATAACAAATTTATAAACCTTATTCTGTTTTCTCCCTTTCCTCATTTAAACTCTTGACTAAATTTACAGTGTTTTCTTTGAGTAATAATAAACATCTGTGACAGTGGAGAGGCCAAAATAAATTCAGTCAAGGAAATTCTATGTGTGTACAATAAACAAGTTTTATTCACAGGTTTAGGTTTCCTATTAAAAGGAGTACAAAATGTCTTCCTGTCTGGTTTTATGTGCTATTACGTACATTTCTGAAAGTAATGTATGTAATACCAAGGGTTTTGCCATATTCTTAAGATGATTTTTCACTCATATTCTCCTGGAATGAAAAGCAGTTGTGCAGCTTTCAAGTCATAACAAGGGGATCAATGCTTATTGTGTGAAATGTTTTCCTTTACTGTCATGATGAAAACCAGCCGGTGCTGGTAGGTAACCCATTGTAAGCAATTCAGTCATCAACCATTATCTAGGGCAAGTGTTGACCTGGCCTCAGACAAAACCCTTATTGTTCCCTTTGTTGTTACTCTCTGTCTCCCTCCCTATGTTTAGTTATGATATGCAAATTGTACATGAAAAGAAAATTCCAAGGTAATTCATTCCTTTCCAACCGCAACAGCTAGAGCTGGCAAAAAAAAGTCGTGAAAAAGTGATGTTCTGATCAAGTCTTTTTGGTTATACCACTTTTGCAACTTAATGTGGATATAGGAAGTGAGCAGTGGTTTGTATGCCTATTTCATTTCTTCAGAAGCACATGTATTCTTTTCTTTAATGCTTCTAAACATCCCAGTGATAGTTAACTGTTAAAAACATATCACACTTTTAATGTGACTACAAAAAGGTATTTCTCATGTGCTGCATTGCAGTATCTAAGAAAAGAGACGCGGGCACTTGTACAACATTTTAGGTAAAGTCACAGAGAGTTCAAATAAACAATTTGTCCTTAAAACACTTACTGTTATTTCCACCTATTGCCAATAAATTGATCGGAAACCATCTTATTACAATATGAATACAGAAGAAAGAAAGAAAGAAAGAAAGAAAGAAAGAAAGAAAGAAAGAAAGAAAGAAAGAAAGAAAGAGAGAGAGAGAGAGAGAGAGAGAGAGAGAGAAGGAAGGAAGGAAAGAAGGAAGGAAGGAGGGAAGGAAGGAAGGAAGGAAGGAAGGAAGGAAGGAAGGAAGGAAGGAAGGAAGGAAGGAAGGAAGGAAGGAAGGAAGGACAACAAAAAAATAAAAAATAAAAAAGGAAGAAAAAAAAAAGAAATAGAGATGTGCCTTACAGTATCAATTTTTAACTGTCATAATGTAACAAAATTCAGATAATCATTAAAAAAGATGTGTACATTTCTAGAAGATATAGCTGAAAAATTGCTAGATTTAGATTAGATATAAGGAATGATGAGAGTGGTGAGACACTAGAACAGTTTACCAGAGAAGTTGATGACCCAACAGTGGAAGTGTTCAAGGTCTGGTTGAATGGGTCTTTGAGCACCCTGTGAACATCTAATGATATGACGGGGGGTTGGACGACATGATCTTTAAGGGTCTTTTCCAGCCCAAACTATTCTATGATTCTATGGTATATTTTCCATGAAAAAAAAATATATTGCCACTCTTTCCATCGAGATTCAGAAATTTTAAAACCTTACAGGAGCAGAAAAACTTACTGTGTGTTGCTCCAGAAGTAATTTTGTCTCTAAGAACTAATGATTTAATGTTATAAGCAATGATTACCTCTACATAATCAGATTTGGAACACAGATGGTAGGGTTATGCATACATGTATTTCCATGGAAACATGGCTAAATACAATATAGAAATTTAACAGATTACTGGTACCTAATGACCAGGTCAGATATTTAACTGACCTAAGCAAAGATTTCAGGAATGCAGGACCATCCCACCCACTACTACACCCTTTTGTAGTGGAGAGGCTTAGTCAAGAACTGTTTGACAAAGAGTTGCCAGCCGTGAAATTACAGACCCTAATTCACATAAGTGCTATACTCCACTTGGTTCCAGCAGCCATAGCAGTCAGCAGACATATCATCCAAATCATTACAAATGCATTAACTTTTTTAAAATAGTCCAGTCTTCTTCAGAAATGCTTCACCATAACATTCTCTTAACACTTAGAAAACCTACCCAAGGTTTGTCTGATAAGTATAACCTCTATGCACATCAGCAAAGAGCTCTTTCCTGCTGCTTTGCCCTCAGTTTTTGCCAAGGTTTTGCTCACCAAAGAGTTATGTTGACAAATGTGGTACAAACAAGAGATTCCATGTGTTTTCCTCATTACTTATAGAAAGCTCTTATTTTTCTCCTGGGTGTCAAATTATCCACATTCAGAATCCTACTTTTTCTGATGTGTGATTTTAGAGTTTGCAATGAAAAACCAAACAGAGCAAACTAGTAAAGGTCATTCACAATAAAATTTGGGATCTTGTCTAACCAGTGTCAGCTAGCAAAAAGCAAAAGCTAACTGATTTGTATGGAGGAAAATCTCTTTGTTTGTTTTTTTACTGCTAAATCCTATAGTAAGTATTGCTTGACATTGTTCTCAAATTCTATGAGAGTTTTGGGAAAATAAATAAATAAATAAAGGTTGCGTTCTTGTGAGTCCTAATCTGCATTAAGAGGCTGCATACACAAGCATGCAAAGAAGTATTACAGGAAAAGACTCCTTATGTGTCTTTATGATTATGATTATGATTATGACTATGACATATAACCTACAATCTACATGGACGAGAAAGAAATTAGGAAACTAGAAGTTATGGAAAATAACCTGAAAGAAATATTTCAAGTTATCTGTCCATAGGGACAGTTACCTGTCCATAAAAATACTTGGGGTGTTTTAGTTTATACAAATGGCATAAAGAAATTACTTCCAGAGAGTGTTTGGTTTTGGCTTTTCTTTTTCAAAGATTATTAAAAAAAAACAAACAAACAAAAAAAAAAAAAAAAAAAAAAAAAACAGTTTTGATGTGTTGAAAAAGGTCCCCTGGCATAAAGCCAGCATTGACTGTTCACTGCAGTTACTAGAAAAGTGATTACACAAGAGAGAGAAACAAAGTGGAGTATACTCTAACTCTGTTTCAGTACTGGTTGGTTTTCAAACAAACAAATTAAAAGATATCATTCTACTCTGTGGTTGCAGGAAGACATGTGTGGATTATGTAAACTATAAAAGCCACATGTCCCATAATATGAGCCAACTTGCCCCCAAGTGGTTGGAGACACCCTGTTTATTTGAAGGAAAAATTTGTAGGAGAAAATGGGGACTTTCTTTATGTTTAAAGTCTCTTAATATTAAAGCTGAGATTATTAAAAGGAAAAAAAAATAGTATCCTTTTCATCTGACTGGTGCTACTAGTCACTGCAGTGCTGGCAAATGCTAGAAGAGCTAGAGAGAAGAGCCCCATGAATATTCATAACAAACACTAATAGCAATAATGATAATGATAATAATGAAAGGGTTTTCTTTGGTTTTCTGTCTTTCATACTGTATGTTATCCACAACCCCTTTATCTTAAGCATGGCTTGGTAGCCACCTGCTGTGAAACTATTTCAGCCTGTAGTCTGAGACAAAGTCTTTTGCTAAGAGTATAAATAAATTCTTGCCTTTCCTCCAGTGGAACCTACCATAACAGTGAGAATTGATTTTCAGGAGGTTGACATGGATTGACATGGATTGACATGGTTGACATGGTTGACAAGGTAGCTTCATTTTGTCTATAGAACACTGAACAGACAAATAGGCAAAATAAGACCAAAAGTAAAGATTTTGTAACACTGGAAGTAAAATGATGTATCTGTTGCAATGCAACTTCACTAAATGAAATTCAGGGATCTGCAATTAATAAAATCATGTTAATAAAATCAAAAGTTTAATAAAATCAGGAGTTTCTGCTCTATAGATAGTCATTTTCTTTTTGACATAAGTCTTTACTGATCTACTACAGGATTCTAAAGTGACTTCTAACTAATCAACAAAGAAAAATATTTCTTTCACAAATAAACATCTCTACTGATTAATTACATGAGTCTCAGAAAGCACTTTGTATGTAGCACCACTGCAATGTATCAATGCTTTGGAAAACATTTTTCTTAGACTGAAGGATTTAAAAAAACAAAACTATGTTTCAGCATAACATACAGTTCAAAATAGTTATTAATCAGACATGAATTGAAGAAAAAAAATCTAAAAAAAAAAACAAAAAAAAAAAACACTTTTTATTTTGTTTCATGAAACTGCCAAGGAGCAACAGAACACTAAAATTTTATGACAGAGAAATTTATTTGTGGAATTAAGAATGTGAAATTAAAAGCTCCAACAGAAACTTTAGTTTCAGTGAATACTTGTTTGCTGTTAAAAACTTTTGAATAAGATTGACACTGAAACCTGAGCTTAAAAATCAACAGCAACAAAACAAACATAACACAAAATGACACAGATCTAAAATGTTCATGCTATATTCTTTTTGAAATTCAGAGAGGCAGATTAATAATAATTTTGTTAAAAAACACCCTCAAACACCTAAATTTAAACTGCTCCAGATTAGACTTTAAATATCACAGTTAAATAAAAGATTACCGTCCCCCACCAAAAAAATAAATTCAGGACCACAATGTCCACTATTCATTTCTCCATAATTCCAGTTATGATTTTTTTCTAAAAAATCTGAATGCCAAAAGTCATACAATCCCTTCATCTCCCTTTTGCTCCTGAGTTCAAAGTTAGCTGAAAGTGAGAGAAGCAGATAACCTGAACATTTGCCTACCACCTTGAACACTACCTTCCAAATTCTGTCTTATTTCAATTTAATTTCCTAGTTCTTATCAAATAGAAAACAAAACAAAACAAAACAAAAATAGTTTTAATGCCTCTGCTACCTTTCCAAAGTTACAGATGCAAATTTTGCATGAATATGTTATTTGCAGAGATCACTATAATTTAAAACCTGTCGCATTTTTACAGCATTCTCACCATCATCACAGAATTAAAAAATCCCATCCTTTCTCTACATAAATAGTAGAAGAATGTTTGGTCTTAACTACGTCCCCCTGCATGTTTTATCAGATCTGTCACACTTGTGCCAAAAATCTAGAGTTCAATCAAATTGATCCTAGTGTTCAACACAATTTAAACACTATTAAGTATTTTGAACAATGCAAACTCTTTTCTGCCTACAGCTTTTTCTGCTAATTTTGACATCAAAATAAAAATACTTATTCTGAAATTTTCATAATTCTAACCTTGCCCAAGGGTGCCATAGATAGATTTACAGTTCTGAGGACTTCCATAGTTTTCAAAACTGCTGTACGTCTGCATATAAAATGAAATACAAAAGAGTCTAGTGTTTAAAATGATAACTTTCTATACTTAGGTAATTTCTATTCTTCCCTGAGGTTTTTACAGTGAAGGTAATAACCTTAAATCGTGCAAAGCAGTCTCTTACTTTAGTATTTCCCAGCTATAGAAAAATATACATTATACATAGAAAAATGTCTAATGTGTTTGTAACATTAAAGAAAAAGATGGAAAAAAAAAATAAAAATTTCAGATTTGGTTAGATATACACTTTTTGCTACCTAAGTTTAAAATTTTGGACCTGATGATTTGGAAAAAAAATAAAAAAATAAAAAAATAAAAAAAAATTGAAAATAAGTTATATAGCTCTATAGAACTATAGAATCTTTCCTTCTAAAAGCTATTGCTTATCCAATACACTAGTGTTTAAAGTGTAATAGTTATTATTACACTTTATAGTTATGGTTATTTTAGTTTGCCACTAATAACAGAAACAAGAACTACAAACCTTAATTCACAGAATCACAGAATCACAGAATTCAAACTAGATTAATTTCTCATTTCATTTATATGCAAAATAATAATAAATAAAATAAAATATAAAATAATTAAATAATTTTAAAATAAAATGAAATAAAATAAAATAGAATAATAAAATAAAATAAAATAAAATAAAATTAAAATAAAATAAAATAAAATAAAATAAAATAAAATAAAATAAAATAAAATAAAATAAAATAAAATAAAACAATTAA
The DNA here is from genome assembly GCF_964035555.1 of Netta rufina. Lineage (NCBI taxonomy): Eukaryota > Metazoa > Chordata > Aves > Anseriformes > Anatidae > Netta > Netta rufina. The sequence continues at coordinate 103,039,048 of NC_140123.1, forward strand.
ATAACTAGAAAGTTAGGTGCATTCTTAAAGCCAACTCAATAAAACAGAAAAGATTTCATGTTATTCACAGGATTACATGTTATTTCATGTAATTTTACCTATCTAGGGTCTAATGGCAAGAGACATAGGGAAGTATATATGTGTCATGGGTATTTGACATGTGGCTACCTTGAAAGTAATGTTTTCCAGGCCACTAGAACTGAAACCAAGAGTTTAACCTTTTTTTTGCACTACAGGGCTACCTGTTGGAGAATGACATCAAGCTGTGATGACTCCAGAAAGTCTCAGAGAAATGGGACAAGTTTTCCATCATACCCATAGTGCTCTCTTAGTGTTCCACAAAGATGTACAGGCTGAAAATGCTAATGTTTTATAGTGGAACAAAAGTTGCTGGAATTTCAGAGGGTTGAGAATGAAATAGGTTTTAAGTGGTAATGTGCCAAATACCCCCTGGGGTGCTTTGCTGAAGTTCATGGAATTTTGTGGTTTTCCTTGCAGTTAGCTTAAATAAGAGTAAATTAGAACCATGGCTCCTCTGAAGAAATTTGGCATTACAAGATATGTAATGTAAGTTATATTATGTACTTTAAACTCTCTATGGTGGGTAGGTTTTTAATTTTTGATAACTGGGCTCAATGTTCATTAGCATGCCACTGGGTATTTTTATTAGGCACATCTCTGCAGCTCTTCTGAAATAGCATGCATGTAGATTTTTATTAGAAAAAATAGAGAAAAGTAGTTGCAATGCAATGTCATACAATGTCTTCAGACATTGCATGACACAGTCACTGAAAACAATAATAGTCTTATAGTTACAGCATTAGTAAGGGTTCTTGGAACTGTTCCATGAACTTCCTGTGTGGCTCTGAAGAAATCGTTGATGCTCTGGACTCTAGTTCCCATTAGTAAAGTAAGAATTATACTCCCCTCTTCAACCTTTGCTCTTTTGACTATTCATGTGCTTCCAAAGAACACAACTGGGGGAAAAAAAAAAAAAAAAAAGAAAAAAAAAAAATCCCTTGGTAGCCTAGGCTCTTTAGATACAAAGAAATATCCCCATACCACCATACCAGATTGGCAAAGGGAGAGAAAGAAGAATGAAATATCAAGTTTTTCATGGGAAGGAACACAGACAGGAACTGACAACTTGATCCTCAAAAGTCTTCAGATCAAATCTTCAGTTTTATAGTACATTCAGTTTATCATAAAATGGTTGCAAATATCACTTAATTTTGGTGGTATGTTTAACATCAACCCAGGAATAATGGTCCACTCCTGAAAGTAAGACCTTTGGATTCAGAGTCAAAGACAGGGCAACCTACCTGAATTAGGGTTGAGTGGCAGGATAATTTCTAAAAGATTTTTTTTCATTTCAGAATATTGTTAAACTTCCTGCATCTGAATAGGAAGCAAAGCTGAAGTGATGAAATATTATGGAAAAATCCATTATTTCAGTATTTCTGACCTGACCAGAACCCAAAAGGACCAGAGTAGTCAAAATTTCTTCTTTCCAGATTAGTACACTGCAAATTCATAATACAAGATTTGTGTAACCATCAGGGTCCAAGTTCTGAAAAGTGCTAAGCAGATACAAATCCCCCTCAAGCTAATGGGAGTTACAGGTGTCCCCAGCAACAGCTACAGAGAAGATATCATCACAATTGAGGTTTGTCGGCTCAGAACCTTGTCCAAATCAGACTGAAACACTAAACTCTTTGCAACAATTTTGTTGCTGATTCAAACTCCAACTTTTATTTAGCTTTTGTATCCTTCATTAAGAACTTCTGTTTCGTAGCTACAAAATTGGCAACTCAGTGAGCAAATTATACTCTTTTCCACATTTCAGTATTCTGGAAAGCCCTGCACGTTCAGCACTGAGCTTTGCCACATCTACTAAAGTCTCTGGAAAGAATGCCACTTGACTTCACCTGCAAGCTGACAGATTTTTATGGACTAGATCCTGAACTGCTGAAAATTCACATCTCTTTATTAACAATAACACCAGCTGAGTATCTGGCCCTCTGTTGCGCCTTGATTTTTCATCTTATGTGCCATATATCCTCAAGTTTAGCAGAATTTGCCAACCAGGACCATCATTTTCAGAAGGGGCATTTTTGCCTTGATACTTTACAGATTAAGAACAACTTCTTGAGTATTAATCATAAATGAATTTCAGAAAAAGTACATTTGTCTTAAACTAATACCTCTGTAGACACTAGAAAGCTCTGTTCTTCTTTCCCTTCTTTCCAGTTCTTTGCACTTGAGAGACATACACATCTGTCAGAATTTAAACACTGGCAGGATTTTGTTTCCTTAATTCATTAAAATTATTTAATTGATACACATATGGACCTTCTTATTTCTCAATAGAAATGCATGTAAGGATCTTTCCTTCTAAATAGAAGGGAAAAGAAAAAAAAAAAAAACAATAAAAATAAAAATAAAAATAAAAATAAAAATAAAAATAAAAATAAAAATAAAAATAAAAATAAAAATAAAAATAAAAGCCGAATGTACATTATTACAGTTAGCATGAATTTTCCAAATTGTTGCATAACGCCATGCATAACAGTACAATAGAACTGGAGGTTACCTACATTTACAGGGACAACAGTTGCAATACTTTATATGTAAGAGACCTTCAACAACTGTTGCTGTATTCACTGTCTATAATATTTTGACTTTTTCTTTGGGGCAAGTGAACTTCAAAACATTCAGTGATTTGGATCAGAATGTAGTTTTGTTGAATGCAATCATGCAGCATATGCAGGTCAGCTGGGGGATCAGGCCCAGTCAGCACAGGTTCATGAAAAGCAAGTCCTGCTTGATCAACCTCATCTCCGTCTATGACTGGGTGACTCACTTAGTGAGGATGTTGATGTACTCTACCTAGATTGCAGCAAGGTCTTTGACACAGTCTCCCACAGAATTCTCCTGGAGAAGCTGGCAGCCCATAGCTTGGACAGGTATACTCTTTGCTGAGTTAAAAACTGGCTGGACAGCCAGGCCCAGAGGGTGGTGGTGAATGGAGGGAAATCCAGCTGGTGACTGGAACACCAGTGGTGTTCCCCGAGGGTTGGTGTTGGGGTCCGTTATCTTTAATATCTGTATTGATGACTTGGATGAGGGAAATGAGTGCACCCTCAGTAACTTTGCAGATGACATCAAGTTGGGGGGTAGTGTTGATCTGCTGGAGGGTAGGAAGGCTCTGCAGAGGAACTTGAACAGGACAGGTTGATGGGCAATGGCCAATGGGATGAGGTTCAACATGGCTAAGTGTCAGGTCCTGCACTTTGGCCACAACAGCCCCATTCAGCACTACAGGCTTGGGGCAGAGTGTCTCAAAAGCTGTGCAGAGGAGAAGGGGTGTTAATCGATGCTCACCTGAACATGAGCCAGCAGTGTGCCCAGGTGGCCAAGAAAACCAATGGCATCCTGGCCTGTATCAGCAATAGTGTAGCCAACAGAACGAGGGAGGTGATTGTTCCCCTCTACTCAGCTTTGATGAGGCCACATTTTGAATACTGTGTTCAGATTTGGGCCTCTCACTACAAGAAGGACATCGAGGCCTTGGAGTGTGTCCAGAGAAGGGCTACAAAGTTGGTGAAGGGTATGGAACATAAGTCCTGTGGGGAGCAGCAGAGGGAACTGTGTTTTTTTAGTCTGGAGAAGAGGAGGCTCAGGGGAGACCTTATTGCTCTCTACAACTACCTGAAAGGAAGTTGTGGGGAGCTGGGGCTTGGCCTCACAGATAACTAGTTGTAGGACTAGGTGGAATGGCCTCAAGTTGTGCGAGTGGAGATTTAAGTTGGAAACAAGGAGACATTTCTTCTCAGAAAGAGTAACCAGGCATTGGAACTGGTTACCCAGGGAAGCGGTGGAGTCACCATCTCTGGGGGTGCTTAAGGAAAGGTTGGAGTTGGTGCTTAGGGACACAGTTTAGTAGGTGACATTGGTAGAGGGATGGTTGGACCATGTGATCTTGGAGTTCTTTTCCAACCCTTATGATTCTATGCTTTAATAGTATTTACTGCATGGCTGAACAGTCATGAAAAAGATAATGCTATTCATATTTTCTCCGTATTTGCTGTTTTTAACATGATAGTACAGGAAGTCTAGCAATACTGCATGAAATATAATCTTGGCAGCATTTTCAGCATATCCCAAATCATTAGGATTTGTTCAATTGCAGTAAATACTGATGTTTAATATCTAATAAAAGGTAGCAGTACCTAAAGTTGAAAGAATCTGACCATGCTAAGGTGACTTACAGTTTTCATTTCCAGTTTTAAACTGTTCTAATTCAGGTTTTCACCACAAATGCCCTGAGACTTCTCTATATTCCATAAAAAGAAATGTGTAGTGATAAACATTAATATAAATTATTTTCATTATTTATAGGTGTAGTACTCTCAATTTTGACAGGTTCAGAACTGTACAAGTTCTCACATTATAACTTTCTAGGTAAACTGTTCATCAAGAAATTACATTAAAATATAAATTTGTCTTGGGCCATGTCTAATATATGCTCAAAGCATGGTAGAGTTTTAAAGGAGAAGTCATTAAGAGGATGGTGATCACAGAGTACTTGCAAACAAAAAAATATGGAAAATATAAAATAGCAACATGGAACTTGGGTAAGAGCCCCCCAAAAAAGTAAAGCAGTGAAAAGAATCATATATAAATGGAATATTGTAATTTGATGATTTTCAGAAAATATTCTGAATTGCAGCAGGAAACACATTTTTGATAAAGATGTTGATTCTTCTGGGATAAGACAAGAAGCAAGTTAGAACAAGGGGCAACCCATCTGTACCCAATTCTATAGCCAAGGTGAGCATGTATGTAATGAACAAGCAGTATACTACTCATCAAGTGTTGTTAAGATCAAATACTCACACAGACTAGAGGAGAGTCTGGGGCTCTTCAGTTTTAAAGATTTTATAAGAACTTAGAAACAGAACTTAAGAGCAACTGCATACTGGGGCAAGAATCCCATTCATCCCAGTGAGGTTTAAAACAGACCTTACAATTAAAAGATGTGCTATCCATTCAGATATCAAATTTTATATCAAGCTATCATGCTTGATAAGATTAGAAATTTTTCATGTTAACATGAAACTATACTTTATATCTAGAGGACATTCAGAAAGCCAAGCTGGAGTAACAGGCTCTTAAATACAATAGTATTAAGATAAAACAAAACAAAGAAAACCGTGACAAGGTAATGTTACCATTTTTGCTGAGAAAGGAAGCATGCATACATGAATGTTATATAAAAATTACATAAGTTTTCTTTGATCTGTTAACAAGAAAGCTAAACAAGCTGGTGGATATTCTCCAAATAACTTGTCATTATTGGATTTTTTTAGATGACTGAATTCCTTCCCCAAAAGAACAAAGATCAGTCCTCTGGGAGAAAAGACCTGAAAGCCAGAAATAATCACTCTCTGCATATCCTATTCTTAGATGATACCCAAGGTTAAGAGTTCTACAGAACTAAAGACAAAGGCCATTTCCCTCATATGACTTTATATGAATAGCAACAGGACTGTGGTTTAAGAAGGTAAATACTATCCTCTTTGGTTTTGTGAATTTTAATTAACTTTTCTACATGATGAGACTACTTGGCTTCATTCTTCACTTAAAAATGTGAGGTTTAAGATAAGATATCAGGCAAGGACAAATTACTTTTTGTACTACCTATCATTAGTCAGCAGTGACTGATGCAGTAGGGTGGGAGTGCACGTTATTGGCCTTAATACAACATCACAGAGTTGAAGCAGCTGTTGTACTGCCCCTCACACCTCCCAGGAGCCTCCTCTTGCATGCACCTTCTTCATCTCTCATCTATTAGTGTCTCCCACAAATTTCCTACATTGAAGACTCTCACATAGAAGCACAAATACTCGATCTCCTTCCAGTATGTGTGTGGTGGCTTTCTCCTTGGAAAAGTCATCAAACTGTGCCAGAGTCGCCATCACTACAACTTTTAGATTCTGCTTGACTGGAGGAAATGGTCCCTGGCCTCCAGGCCCACCAACTCAATCTTCAAGATTGGTCAATGTGGAGCCAGACCTCTGTCCTATTTTATAGCTGATGGCTACTATTGGGTAAGGGGGAACAAAAGGGAACTAGATGGGCCTAAGCAAACTAAAATTAGTGATTTCAGACAATAATTTCTTAATTGTAAATGGTGTGGGACATTTCCTTCTACCTTCTCATCTCAGCCTCCATTGACTGGACAGATGTATAGCTTCACAGATAAGAACTGAATTGGCCAGAAAACTGGCCAGCTCTCTACATGCCCCAAAGCAAGTAAAGTGTCTACCTTGCCTCGGAACTTCAAATTAACTAACCAGGTTTAATATTTCTAAGTAAATATTCTTAGGTATTAATCCTGTTTAGCTGATTGTTTGGTGCACGTATCAGACTTTTGACCTTTGCATAGTATTCTGTTGCAACCTCGTATATGAAGAACTAGGCTTCTAGTATTGGTTAGTACCTGTCCAAAGCTGTTTTATTTAGTCAAAAAACTAAAGACATCAGGAGTATCAGTCCCCCTGAGCACAGATGTGACAAATGGCAACAGTGATAATAGCAACAACAGTGCCAACAGCAACAATGACACCAAGAGCAGAAGCAGCAAGGAGCATGTTGAGACTGCAGTGTGAAGCAGCAACTGCTGGTTTGTAACCGGCTGTTTGATAGCGGTGCAATCTTGGTCTTTCCTCCTTTGCAACATACCAGTGGGCAATGTAACTGCACCTACTGAGCATTAGAGGGCTCTGTACAGCTGTATATGACACTGAGACGGTTCTTGAGTCAGGGTTTGCTCCAAGGGACATGAAATATACAAATGGCTTGCCTTCCCTGTGAGTTGCTCTATGATTCAAGGAGGTGGAAGAGAGTCTTTCCTCAGTGAGTGGTGTGCAGACCAGATATTGTGCTCAGGCATTTCACGCTAATTTGGTGGTTTGTCCCATCACCAACTTCAAATTTCCAGCCTGGTGCTACTGAGAGGTGATTTTACAAGCACGGCTATTCATTCCTCCACATCTATTTCAGTTTTTTTGTTTGTTTGTTTGTTTGTTTTGTTTTGTTTTATTATTTTTTTATTCTATGAGTTAGTTAGAAATACAAATTAAATCTGGAATGGCATGTTATGCTTGAATTAATCACTACTCTTTCCTGATAGACTGATTGGAAAGATTACCTTTGTTTCCAGACTGTTTAAAAGTCATACTCAAAGAATTCAGAAGCACACACTGCTTCAACTGAATACATTCAGTCACTCAGTAACACCAAATGACTCAAATTGTTTGGAAGGCAAATATAAAAGGTAAATACGAATGAATGAAGCAAGTTCACTTAAAAAAAAAAAAAAAAAAAAGAGAGAGAGAGAGAGACATACTGTATAAATAGCAATAAGATCATTATCATATTCAACAGTGTGCCATATATTATAGATAGATTACAGATAGGAGGGATCAAACAATTAAGGGTACCATCTAAATCCATTCATGTCTTGGATTTAAAAGTTAGTACTTCTTGCACTGATAGACAGCTTTACTGTAAGATAACTGTACGAGAATCCTCTAAAAAAACAGATTGATATCACTAATGAATTTTGAATGTTATGATTTTTCATCATCCCTGTTTTTAAATAACCAGAACAGGTATTCATATCTGCCAATTCAGTATCATCATTGCTCTGCCTGAATTAAGCTTACAGATTGTTTCAAGTATTTCTTACTTGGCTAAAATAGAAAATAAAATAAATTCTTCCACTTGAGCTCTGGACCAATCACTAATGCTCTATTCAAAATACAGACCATGTACAATGTCCTAAAGACATAATTTTTGCACAAACAGAAAATAAAATTTAATATGTTCAGTATGGTCATGTAAACACTACTAATATCAAATGGTGACTGAAAATCTGAGATTTATTCATTTATTTATTTTTATTATTTTTGCCTTTCAGCTACAGGGACTATCATGATGATGGATTCTAGATAGAAAAGTTCTAAAAAGTCATTTACATGGCTGTGGCTTTGTAGCATTTCCTGTTTGGCAATGAAATGCTCTAAAAGATATTTACTTTTAGTGGATGGGTGTTATCATTTTACAGCCTAGAGTGCCAAACAATGTATTTTAAAGGACACTGTACGTATGCAACTAATTATCAAGCAGGAATGTGAGGTTAGAGGAAAAGGTGTTGGAATGCAATAATGAGTATGGAAAAGGCAGTTTTTAGTTTGACAGAAAAATTAACACACCAAGGATTTGATTCTGAAAATGTAACACTAGATGTCTTAATCTTGCCACTAATTTTAAGAACAATGAAGCATTTATTTCCGTTTGGAAAGTTTATCATTATAAACATGACAAAACCTTGATTTATGTAATATGTTCTACACAGAAAGAGTAAAACTAAAACTTTTTGAACTGTCACAGACATGTATGCAAAGGATAACCCATGTCTTTTTTCATGCATTGCCTCTTTTCTGTACACTGTTGTCTTTATAAAAATGCTCAATCATTTTAATTTAATTAAAATTTGCCTTAAAAGGAGTAGTTTAAAAATAAAAAAATAAAATAAAATGCTGAGAATTGCAGAGGAGAAAATGAGAATTTATATGGCTATGAAATTCCTCCTAGCCTTACTTGATATAACCAAGTAAAAAGCATAAAATATCCTTTATTTAGCCAAAAACACTCTTAGATTTGACTCAGAAAGACACTTGGGAGTTTTAAATCCACTGCCATTCATAATTATATGAAATATTTCAGAAAATGCTCCTATAAAAAGTTCTATTGCCACTACTATTAAATAAATAAATAAATAAATAAATAAGTCCATAAAGCTTTTCAAGTTATATTAAGGACTAATTAAGTATCTTAAAAGATTTTTGAAGTCTTGCAAATTTTTAGTCTTTGTTCAGTATATTAGTTAAATCCTCTGCAATCTTATTGTAAATTTTCAATATAACAATAACAACAAACTAAATTCTTAAGCCATTATGCTTCAACTTTTTCTCCAAACACCATTTAAAGCACCATTTATGGTTTATCAATTATAATTGTGGTATTCTGAAGGGAAGATTTTATACAGGTTTGCTGTGAGTAATTTTTATACTTATGGTTTCTACTTTGATATATTAGGTTTTCAATTCTGTAGTGCCAAAGAAAACCAATGCCAAGAAACTTCACAGTAGCTTCAAAAATGCTTACCGTGTCATTTGACTATTCCTTTACAGTGATACATTACAAAAACTAGATATTAACCTTTGTATGAAGTACCATCTACACAGAGTAGTCAAGCAAATTAAAGCTCCAATCCTGCTAGTTAATGCACACTGACAGCACACAGACAGTGTTGCTCTCTTTGCTCTCTTGATGCCCACATAAGGTTCTATTGAATTTCAACAATTGTTCTCGCATGATTCCACATACCCGGCACCATCTCTAGGATTAGGGTTTGGCTAAGCTACTTTAGAGTCATTGATGAGCTTCAGGCCTACCATCTTGCAATTCAGTCCACACAGACAAAACATTTTAACAGTTGCATCTGTGCTGTTTTCTTTGCAGGATCCTGGGTTCAGTCTAGCTAGATATTAACAAAAGATAACAAAACCTTTGATCTTTGACCATTGAACCTTTGATAGTAAGCAACACTTACTATCTTTCCTTACCAGTTCCAGAAAATGGGTGTAAGAAATGGTTTTATGCTTTCATCCTTCATGGAGATAACACCTAAAAGCACACAAAGCACACATTATACATAATAAAACAGAGGATGGACACCTTATTATCCAGTTGATTACCTCCACTTTTGAACATTTTATTTTTTTTTTATTCAGACTAGAAGTGGATAATTTTTCTAAAAATTCTAATTTTCTAAATTAATTTTCTGTATCTTAATAGAATGTGTCATCTCTTTTACTTGGGCCAATGATCATTGGACACAATGATTACAAGGCTGTGGGGAAAAAAAGCAAAAGGGAAAAAAAAAAAAAAAAAGAAAAAAAAAAAGCCAATCTCAGCATAAATGAATTAAAAAAGAATATCTAAACCACAAGATCAAAATGATTAAATTCAAGCAGAACATCTAAAGATCACATTCAATTGAACTAAATCAATCTTATTCAAGTTTCTTTTATGTTCCTCCTTAAATATTGATAATTTGCTATCAACATAAAGAATAAGAGGAATTAGGGGACATACACAGTTTTTCTTTTGATGGCTTTTGATGAACCTAAATTGCCAAAGAAACAACATTCAAAAAAAAGAAAATGATTTCTGTGGTCATCTCAAGATCATCTGCAGCATTTTAATCTGGCTAAATCTGTATACTCCTAAATATAGCACATTGTTTTGCTGTTAAAAATAGGCTTCTTTATTAATCACGTACTCAGTACAATGGCGACACAGTGTCTGTTCTTGCACACATAATGTGACACATACTCTAGCAACCATCAGACTTTGGAACAAAATAAACCTGAGGTAACTGTTTACAATGATTTGTAGTAAGCTCTTCATGGGTCTTGTTTACTTCCACAACAGGGAGAATGTTCCGTCCACTTCAGGTACAAAGGGATTCCTCAGATATGATAAAACTTCAGCACTGAAATAATGTGTCACTTGTAATACAATGTACAATTGGAAAACACTGCCAAAGCTTCAGCTGCTGTAACTCTCCATAGCCAGTGGAATTATGCCAATTTGCAATCTTTAGGGTCGTGGTTCTAGAGGTATAAAATTATACATCATAGGATATACAATATTGTTGACTAACTCTTTGTTGATATATGTATAATAACTGGTAATAGAAACCTTCTAGAAATCTAGAAATTCTTATCCACTTTTCTCTAGACATATCAAAGCAGTATGTTGCTCAAAGCACTACTTTTGAGGATGGCCTTTCTTTTAGCCAGAAAAAAATATTACATATGCTAGAGTCAACAATTTAAATAAAAATTAAAAAGCCAAGATCAGAGTTTGCATCTTTTTGCTGTCTGATTTGATATTTTTTTGTGAAATAATGTCCTCAAGCTAATTCTCTTAACAAGAAAAAACGATCCTACTTCATTTTTTTTATTATTTTTTTTCATACACAGAGAGTGTTTAAAAAAGAATTGGCCTGTAAACGTAGCTTTTGGCAATAAAATTAGATGGTAAGCTAGAAACTTAATGTAGTAATATGGAAGACATCTTTTGTATTTCACAGTCCACATTAACCATACTACAGCACATCACTCACCATAATAAAAAATAGGTGATGGCAAGTATTTGAGGGAACTAAACAGACAGGCCAAGCCCAGTAACCCAACATGCAATAATATTTGCTTGCAAATCAAGAATACTTGATACTATAACTAATGTGCTGAGAGAAAGTAAACCCAGAACATCATTTGAGATTTACATCAGAGACATGATTTGGTGTCATCACAGATATGTTTGTCTTACAGAACAGCCATTTTGCTGTAAGTTACATAGACAACCAGCATTAATTTAAACACAGTGTCACTAGCAGATATTAAACCAGTGATTCTGCCTCCATTTAACATGTGTAAAAGAAAAATGATGTGGAAAGAATCCAGAAACTCCAAGCTTCTGAAATCTTTTTTTCCTTTTATTACCAATCATTAATTTGAGAGATGTCACCCAACAAGTTGTTTATTTAGCTCTTGATCTTTAGATAAGTGTCATTCTTTTATAGATGATTTTTAATTTCTCTTTGGCTGGTGTTGTTTATAGAATTACCGAAGTAAATGTTTTTATGACTTTTAGGCCTAACTCAAAGCTTTCCCCTGCAAGCAATTATACTTGTGTAAAAATGCCTGCAGGACTGGAGCCTAGAGGATTTATCCCATATTCTTTCCCATGTAGCTAAGGTCCTAAATCAAATCAGTTTATCTCCAGAGAAATATGTGCTTTAAGCAGATTACTTTGGATCATTTTTTTGTGCCTGGTACTAAGTAATACTCCAACACTTGGGTTTACCCTTACAGCAATGACATAGGGAAAAAAAAAAAAAAAAGAAAAAGAAAAAAAAAACATTAAACATATATATATGTACAAACATGTCAAATGTATGTATACACAAAAAAAAAACCAATACATTAGAAATCTTAGACATACTTTTAAAACGGTTTGCTGGCTTAGTGCTTTGTGAAACAATTACACTAATACTGCTGTAAGTGTGTGAGATGTAAAAAACAAAAGGTGGATAACATTGGTCCATGAGAGGACACTCTTTGAATAAGCAGTAGAAAAGTATATTAATTCTATGTATCTTGGTTTCACCTTTCAGTGATTCTATGGACAATTTTCAAAAGTAGAATTCCTGCTATGTGTGCTGATCAGATTTTAATACCAATATGCCTTATATTCAGCCAGTTTGAAAAATAATATAGTCTAACAACAAAGATTTTGACCTCATAATTATAGATTAAAATTCTTCTTTTGTTGTGCTGTATATCCTTGTACACAGAAATTCGCCACTATCTTTTGATGTTATTAAAGTGTTTCTTAGTGGGGAAACAGGCAGGTGATCACAAGTCCTAACCAGTGAGATTATTCATGCCGGAAATTTACACATACAATTTTTCCAATTTTTTTTAAGTGGAAAAAATGAAGCATCCGCAGGGAGCAGAATGGGAAAATAAGACACAACCTTGAGGCAAGAAGTTAAGGGTAATTGCCACTGCAGCTCACTGGGACTGCTGGTTTTGGTGTAGTGCTATGGCAGTGACAGCCTCTCTTTATGCCAGGGCCTGTTCAAATGCTGAAAGAAAAGGCAGTCAGAGACACAAAGGACTTAGTTTCCCATATGAGCCATACCTTCCTGCCGGGGAACTGCAGAGGAAGGAAGGGGGTGGGGAAACTGGAGGAGGGAAAAGGATAATTACATGGTAAATATCTTGCTAGTGTGGCTCTGAGTCCTGGGATATATGCTGGACTAACAAAGGGATAGGCAAAATCTTTAGATCCAAGGAGCTGCCCCCACATCAGGAGAAAAAGATTGTCTATAACAGTTGTCCATGAGCAGGAAATACCAAGCCTTAGTAATAGGCAGCATTCATGGTGGACAGAGGTGCCTAAACAGACCCCCGTACAGACCCTCGTATCTACACCAAGTCATCAGTTTCCCAATCCAAATTCAATTTAATGTTTCAACACTAAGGTGAACCCATGCAACTGAAACTTTGCTTGTTTAATGCACAGGTGCATGGGCTTACAGGCAGAAGAGCATTCTCCACACAGACAAACACTATACCAGTGTTCTAAAGCACTTGAAACTTTAAGAAAGGGAACAAGTGCCATATCTCTATTGATAGCAAAAAGATAAATTCTCAGTATTTATTTTTAACAAGACTCTCTGACAGTCATACAGAGAGAGAAATTGGTAGTCAAGCTTCACCTGTGGAGCCAAGCAGATCTAGAGACTCAACCATGCACACCCTGATGCTGTCTCTATTGACTCTTCCCACTACTCCCCTTGGAGGTTGTTCAACCTTTTTGCCACCACTAGTTGCTATGTTTTGTACATAGTGAAGTGTAAGAATAGAGGGGATGTGTACAGGGAAGGAATGCTGGGCACTGTTGAAACAAATGCTTTTTTTTCTTCAGAATCCAAGAACCTTACCTTCATTTCAATATTTTACCCACATATCCAGAGCTTGTTCAAAATGCACAAACTGATCAACAGCAGCTCTCCTAAAAAAAAATCATCATTATTTGGTGGGAACAGTGACTGTGCCCCTCAGTTTCATGCAAAATATGCCCCTCCGCACTTGATGCTGGCAGTAAGACAACAGCTCATTCCATAACTTTAATGATATGTTTCTTGCTTATGTCTTTTGCTGCTGTGGAACTTTTGCCAAAATGCCTGAGAAATGTACAAATGTCTTCTATACAAAAATACCATGGGCTTTCTATGGCCTAGGACCAACTTTATCTCAGGCAGAGTTCTTTGATGAGATGATAAAAGGTTACTGATACTTGAACAGTCTGTGGTGATGATACTTGAATTACTGGATCAGAAGACAGTTTGTCTCCAAAGACGTACTAAGTCATTCTATGAGCCATGCTATAGAGTTTAATTTGATAATGACTTGGGAGGATAATGTTCCTAATGAATTTAGGCCTAATCCTCAAAGTTCTCTCCCACAGACTTTTAAAAGGAAAGGAAATAGGGGTCACAGGAAAAGTCCTTTCTCATTAAGTACTCAAGATCACTCCCATCTTATCCATGCAGAACAGAGAGTTACTTTAATAGCAGTCTTGTTTACATTATGTGAATCAAATCCCCTCACATGGGGCTCAAACATGCAAAATTTGCAATCAGCTATGTTGACTAATCTTCTTAGCATGCTTATGCTTATACAGAAATTAGACATGGAGTTACTACATTTGTTAGTGCATATGGTCAAGTTTTGGCCCCTTATTCTCAACAAGCACTATTAAGTCATTCAAGCAAGCAGCAGAGCCAATTAGCTTAAATGGTAAGGTGTGCTAATATCCCTGTTTAGGGAATTAGTCTTGCCTTATGTCAAACATACTTGCCTGGAATTGCTATGTTACTTTACCTTAAACGTTGAACCATAGTTAACAAGCAGTCTTTAATGTTCCATATGTTTTTGAAACTGGTATTCAGAAACAGACAGCCCATATCTCCTCTGCTGGAACAAGAGGCCAATACGTAAGGCAGTGTAAGAGACTTAAAAAGCTAATTATTATTATCTAACCAATAATCAGTGGTCGTGAAAATGTCACATACTCTTTAAAGCAATGCTGGTAACATCAGGCACCAGCACAGAAGATATGCTGCTGCTGCTAAGACTGGGACAATCCTGCACACAATGAGAAACAGGGTGGACATCAGACTGGATGAAATATTTTTTTTGCTTGTTTGTTTCATTATTTTTGTTTGTTTTTCTTTTGCTTTTACTAAGTTGCTTTTGCAGCTTTTTGCTTTTGCTAAGCCGTCAGAGTAACAAAAACCTTCATATCATGCAAAGGAAAACAGCTGAGCACACATAAAAGAAATAAAAACAAGTGTGGGATATTGAATGCTTTATTATTCTGGACCAGCACCAGGATATGAGAGAGCTAGTACCACAGCAGAGAGCAGTGGGAATTCCCCAAAGCTTAACAGCAAACTAGAAGCTATTAATTAGAAGCTGAAATAAAATATATGGAAATAAATATGTGTGAAATAAAATGCAAAATTTGACATTGTTATTCAAATGATACCCAAGAGCTGGAGTGAAACACTGCTCAGCTTGAGCATGGCTAGGCAGAGCTGACCCCTCATAACTGGCAATGGCAGGCACTGTCACTGTGCAATAGCTTTGTTTGCACAACATAAAACTTTTTTTTCTAATGCTCTAAAATACTTGGGAGTAATTACTATGATCATGACACAGGGATAACTATAACGGTTACTGACTTTTCAAAGCAAGATGCACATTCTGGATTTCCTGTTGAGATCACAGAGAGCTGAACATGCTAACTCTACATTAGATCTGTTTTGTGTCAGACACATAGGTGCTTTCTGGATAACACCTATTTTATTTTTTCTGGAAAAAGGATATTATTGCTACTGTACTGTCTGTGTTTTATCCACAGCAAAATGAATAAATAAGCATAGCCTGTCACATCTAAACAGTATCTTAGATTTATCCTTCAGAAGAAGCTGTCCACAACTTGCTGATAGATGACATTGCACTTTTTTATTACTATTATTTTTCATTGCTGAATACCAGCTATGACTGAAAAATAGGTTTCTTAGTGTAGCACAACCTATGCCAGGCTGTTCTAACTTCTATTTTTTCCTGTCTTTGAGGGGGAGACAAAACAGAGAGAGATGGAGGAAAGGTTTCTTTTTAGTTAAAACTTCAGGAAATGTTTTCCCAATCCAAGCAGATTATGCTGGTAGCTGAAAAGCTGAAGAATAGCCCATCATTAAGATAATTCTTTTTTTTTTCCTTTTTCATGCCTTCTCTAGCCAAGAGATAGCATGCCCCTGAGGGGCCTCACTTCAGACTCTCTGACGAAAGCTGAGCAGCCTTCTGAGCCACAAGATGAGATAAAGTTACAGATATGAACAGAAGGGCAGAAGCTCTGGCATTCTTCCCTCCCACAAACCTTCATTAAAGGTCAAGCAAACTCCTTAGACCTGCTATTACAGGGATGAAAGAAGAACAGTTTTGTAATATGTATATGCATATGCATATGTGTTTGCAATATGATGTATGCAAATAAATAAATAAAGCATGATGGACAATAGAGTCTCCTTGACTCCTGCTAGGAAAACACAAAGGAACAACTTTCATTTCAGACTCTGTTTCTGGAATGTTTTTCAACCTTTAACCTCAAAACATCAATTCTAGGAAAGGAAGGTTTGTTACAGATTGCCTGAGATCAGTGCTCATACAGGCACAGCAGTAAATTCATTCACCTCCCATTTTCCCCCTCCATCATTCCCAAGAGTATTATTAGGTAGTAGTGTTGGAAGATCTGTCAATAGCGTTCATCATGCTGTGCTCCTAGGAGTTTTACTGAGAGAGCTTGTAATGTGTCTCAAGATATATCAGAAAAATAAATAGATAGATTAGATAGATAGATAAACCCCAAACCTAGGTTTTGCAAACGTTACTGCTAAAACAGAAAATTGAAATTATAAAAGACTTATAACCTGATACACAGACAGGTTTTAAAACAATTTGTGCCATCTTGTGAACCGAAGCATCATTACTAGGAATTTGTAGGGCAAAGAGATTAAATTGCTTCTTAAAATATCCACGTGGTTCCATATGTGAAAAATATGGAACTAAAGCAAAAAGGAGGCCTCTTTTAATAATTGCTCCTCTTTGAGGCAGAGATGATAAGACAATTTGACAGAGTGGGCAGATACCTTAATACCTCCAGTCCAAACAGTTTGTTTACAACTCAGGCACAATGGCAAACAAACAGACCCACCTGGCTATAAGTTATCTTCTGCCTACAATGAATATCAGAAAATGCTAGGAAGTTACTTCCAGCTCCCTGAGAACAACATTTGCAGTCTGTGCTCTTGTCTCTCCAAGTGATCTCAGAGGCAGGTTTTCCTCGTGAGTCTAGACTTTCCTAGATAAAGCTTTTACATCTACCCAGGAATGTTAATTAAGCAGAAATTAAGCATTTTTGTCTACACTGTCCAGAAACATATCCATAAAGCAGTGTATACAGAGCAACTCTAGCACACAAGCAGAGC
Organism: Netta rufina; assembly: GCF_964035555.1. Taxonomy (NCBI): domain Eukaryota; kingdom Metazoa; phylum Chordata; class Aves; order Anseriformes; family Anatidae; genus Netta; species Netta rufina. Next base: position 103,056,314 of record NC_140123.1, read on the forward strand.
CTGTGAGTCCACACACACAAAGTAAATGAGACATAACCTGAATGCATAGCCCAGTCTTCTGTACGCGTCTAGTGCTGTGGTAAGACCTGTACAGTATGACAGGAGCTACACAGACACTACATACACATGCACAGTTTCCATTTAGGAAGTCCCAAGACAAATGTGGGTTGCACTAGGTTTCCTAAAAGGCAGTCCCAGGCTTCCATAACTTTTCTTACCTTACATAATCCAATATATAATGCCTTTAAATCCATTTTACCACTGTTACTATTACCATTTCACACTACCCCACATGTAACGTATGCATTTGACTACCAGAAACATCAGGAAGATGTCTCAGATGACTGCTGCACTACATCTCTCCATATCAAGGAGACAATACAGGGCCAAGTACCTGACAGACTGAGAAAAGTAGTAAGTTAAATTGGCTGTGACTCAATTAAAAAAAAAATAAAAAAAAGAAAAATAAAATAAAATTAGAGAGACATTTACAGGTTAGAGATAAAATATATTCAAAAAGCTATGAGGCCTGATGGCTGAAGATATGAATCCACCAGCTGTTAGCTGAAGTTTTAAGTTGAAAAAAAACTACCTTGTTTGGTCAGACAGACACAGCCTTTGCAGTGAGAACTCAGAACCAGACCAGCACTCACAGAAAACTCTTTTTTAGTTTCTAACCTGATGTTGATTACCTTCAGAGTACTAATTTCAAAAGAGGCACAAGCTCCACAGAAGCCCATTCTGTTCTGTGGAGAAATGCTAGATTCTTCGATATGAACCACACTGTCCCATGTTAAGAGTCACCATATGTAAACAGTTTAACCACATTCATTGACTTGGGTATTGAGCCTTTTTGCCACAAACTCTGGCTATATGAAGACCACACAGAAAGTTGGTGAGATTTCTTACTGATCTGAGGATATGCCTCATAAGGTCCTTTGCAAAATCCAGATCTCTTATGTCAGTTTACACTTACTCCTGAGTGTGGGAGTCCATCTTCCATAATCCAACTCATTAAATGACATTTTAACCTATCCAAAAATCCAAAGTGTTCTTTTCAGTAGGAAATACTTTATAAGGTCCACATCCTGCCATCAACCAAGGCACTGATCTCCCACTTGAAAACAGTAGAGAGGTCTGTGTAAAAAATCACTGGCAGGATACGAGTAATCACTGATCTTTTTCTTGCTAACAGTAGGAGTAGAAATATTGCTGTTTTTCTCATACTTAGCAGTTATTTGGTCTGAATTCATTATTTACTTGTATGTTATTAAGGGTATTTGAAAAGGCTTGTTTTCTTCAAATCCCTGAAGGGAAAGAGATTTATTCCAAATCTACCCACACATAATTATATATTTCTACAGTAGAACTATTAAAAAAAGTCCCTTTCTTCAATGCTAAAATGTAGAAAAACTGTCTCCTTGCCAAATCCAGGATTCACTAAATAAATAAATAATTAAATACACAAACAAAATAATACAAAATAAAACAAATTAATATTTTTGATACCTTCTGCTGTATAAAATGTTTCCATATCAAAATTCTGTGTTAATTTATTAATTATAATTACAACAGGAAAGACTATAGTATTGCCTCCTTAGGCCTGAGCCTCTTGTAACAAATGAACAGTGATAGAAGTACTGACAGGAAAACATATAAGGTTAGCAAGGTTTTTATGTGGTTATATTGTAAAGAGACTCTTACATTATCCATGTCAACTGTTTATTGGTTTGTATTAAATCAGTTTATGAAAGCATTTTAAGAGGCCTAAAGTGAAGAGATCAACATCTAATTAAAACATGTGCTCTTCATTTTTCAGAAATATTCAAATACCACTTACAGGTAGTAAAAGAGCAGCAAAAGGCAAAATCTCCCAGATTCTAATTTCAAGTCTACAGCACCAAATTAGGGTATGATTTAAATTATGGAGTATGTTTAATCTCACTACTTATAATAATCTTAACAATGTTATAGGCTTGTATGGAGCTGGAGGCATGGAAAAAAAATCTCCTGCTTCCTTTCTGAAACTATATGCTTAATTGAGAATATCACTTTTAATTTTAAAAAAGTTCTAAACCTCAGAATTGCAGCAAACTCTTGAAATCATGTCTTCAGTACAGAAAAGGAAAATTAAAGGCATCCAGGTGTGGTTTTTTGTTGCTGTTGTTATTTGTTTGTTTTGTTTTGCTTTGTCTTTTTTAATTATTTTTTTTTTCCTAGAGGAAAGTAGAGGAGGAAATAGTTGACAGATGCTTGAAGGGCTGAAGTTAACAGTGCAGAATCTATATACAGGTCTCTCCAAATGCAAAATAATCCTTATGAAAGCAGGATACAAAAAGGATACAGAAGAAGATACAAGAAAAAGAGAAAAGGTGGTAATTAAAGGAAATCTTACTCCTTTACTGAGGAGAAACAGTGGCTTCCTCTGTTCTGCTTTTCCTTGTTTTCTTGTAGAACATGGTATACTAGCACAGATAGTTGTTACACTGTGGGGGAAGAACACATCATTGATAGAAGGAAAAGCACATCCTCTGACAAGACACGCTGCCTTTGAAGTTGGCACCAAATCATTAGGCAAACCAAGATGAGAAAAGCACTGTAGCTGATGCAAACAAACAGATTGGTTATAAAATAATAATTCCTTTCCAGATTCAAAATACCCAGCAGTGCATTAAAAATAGATGTAAAGGTATAAAACAGCCAAGAGAAGCAACTTCCTCTTACTTGAGCAAAAGTAACTAAAATACAAAAGGCCCTATGTATCTCATACTTTAACATACATAAAGTTACCTTCTTGAAAAGGGTATGTCAGCACCAGAAAGATTACCGTATTTTCTTTTATTTTCTGTTTTTTTTTGTTTGTGTGTGTGTGTGTGTGTGTGTGTTTGTTTCAATCATTTCTAAATACCCAGTGGAAATACTTGGAACCACGTACTTTCCGTGGAGGAAAGTAAAATGGTTCAGGACAGCTATAACAGAAGAAATGACAGTCAAAAAAAAAGATCCTTGTTTGCTGCATTACACGTACATGGCAGGTTTCTATAATAATGTCTGTGGGAATGGAGAGAAAGAGAGACAGAAGTGCTTACATCAAAATCAAAGTTTTGTGCTTCATATTAGAGACCAAATTCTACATTCCTTATCCTTGTATGGTAGACTAATTGCTTTTCAGTAAAATTTTCAGCACTGCTGGTCAGTGAATTGAATTAGCTGACATAAGTTAGGAAGAGGCTGAGCTGCATGGTTGAAAACAGGGGATGAGAGGCAGACACATATCTTTTCAGACAGTCTCATCTGATTGAAATGCTACTTAATCTCCCTCAGTGCAAAATCCATTGGATTGGCAGGGACCAACCACCTGAAATGCTCAAGCTGCAATTACAAGAGTGTATCTGTGTATTTCCAATACAACCTAAGGGACTTGAATAGTTTCACAATAAATCATTAAATTCACACCTGGGGCAAGAAAATCCAGGCAGTTTTGACTTCTCTCACCTTGTAGTATTGCCAAAAGAGACGTTTTCTTAATAGCCATCTGTAAACCAGACAGAACAAACAGTAAAAAGAAACAGTACTCTGAAGTACCTCACAGATGTATTGTACTGAGGCTGCAACTCGCACAACCTAGGAAACAAGTATGTTAGTTAATAATATCTATACCTTCTACCAAAGTGTCTTGTTCCTGTAGAAGAGCTGGCAGAAGAACTCGTCCACAGTATCTCAGCCATTGCCACTTGGGCAGTTTACACAAAATGCCCAATTTTTATAAGACGTGGAAAAGACCTCATATTTCTCGTCTCCCTGTTGTGACAGTGAATATTGGGAAGCAGAAAGATTGGTCTGAATTCACACAAAAGTCACAGAACTGGTGGCTGAGCAGTCTGAAGTGGCATAAAGATAAATGTACTGTACCTTGCACAGCTGGTGCACAAAATAATTTGAGTGTGACTACACAGGCATGCACAACAAATGTGTTACATATGGTTTATGGCTTTTGTCTGGCCTCTAAAGCTTAGCATAATATTGTCCTTTCCCATTTACTGAAGGAGATACTGCAAGTCTCACAGATTTGAGATAAGAGCCATGTTCTGGTTATTAATTTTCCAGGCTGCCTTCCCAAAACTCTCATGGTTTGCAAGAAAGAACTTTGACCCAAACACCTCTGGCTCAAGTCTGAGCCTTTCAGAACTACCACTCCCCTGAAAACAATCTGCAAAGCCATGACCACTTTCATTTGTCCATTAGAGACAGGATAATCCCAGACTGCTATGCAAACTCCCAAGTTTTGTTCTGGTGTTTTGAATTAACTAATTTTCAAATCCAAGTCCCAATTGACTTCAGTTGATTAAATTTTGCAATGTTAAAAATGAATCAATCAACCAATCATACAAACAAACAAAAAATATAGAACAACAAAAAAGAAGAAACACAACAGCATGGTTTCCCTGGTTTATTTTGGAAAAAGATATTGAAGTCACTGTTGGTATAAAACAACATCAACACAACATATTCAAGCTATATTTTTGAAAGTCATTACAATTACTTGGAGTAAATAAACCAGTTAGATAAAACAAGAACTGCCACAGACTCTTTGATCTAACAAAAAATATCCTTTATCTCTTACAAGATTTTCTGAAGCACCAGGTATAAAGAAGCTTATTTCCTTTCTGATTTGTGTTCAATGATAGATTGGCTTCAACATGTGGAAAGTTTTGAGACATCTCTACTTTCCCTGAGCTTTTTCCCCCACAACTAAACATTTTATTTATTTTTTTTTTTCTTTTGTATGGATTCACCAGTGCCTAGGGCAATTATTTGATCAATTTAAGCCAACATCAGGAGTGGAAAAAGTGGTTCCATCTTTCTCTTGTACTACAAACATGCCATCATACAATGAAAACCATTTGGATTTTATTTATTTGTTTGTTTGTTTGTTTAGCATTCTGGAGTGCTTTTGAAAACAAGAAAGAGTGGCCCCACCTCTAGATTAGATATATAAAAGAAAATGAACCAAAGATAAATAGATTTAAACAAAACCTGATTTAAACAGATGACAATCTACATGAAATACAGCCAATTTTTTGTTTCCTTGAAAAAGTATTTGGAGTACGTGAAAATAGCAGGCATGTGAGATTAAAGATAAACCTGCATAGTCAGACACATTAGGCTGAAGGCTATTTTCCAGTCCTAAGAAAAATATACATAAGTGGTTAAAATATACTTACCATGGCATTACATGTAAATAATCACAAGTAGCATATGACCTAAAGTGCCGTGATTGGATTTGTCCAAGACGTAAAGGACGGGGAATTAGTGGGAAAACATACTGCCACAGAGACCCAGTGAAGAGATTTGCCCTCTCTAGCAGATCAGTAATAGGCTTGTTTGTGAGAATTCATGTGGATTGTCATCTGTACTGAATCTAGCAGATACACTTAAAAAAATCCCATGCAACATGGTTGTCACTCTGGTACCTTTCACTTTAAAGAGAGGGAGAATAATATTTTTAATATCTTTATTCTCATAACCTAACATTTCTGTACATTATATGTGCCATTATCCTGTTTTCTCTGGAAATTATCAGACTTAATAACATGAAATGGTCCTAGGTACATACTCATTAATAATCAGAAAGAAATGCTTTCCACTAGAAGACTGAAAATTAAGGATTTTTTTCTTATTTCTGGCAGGCAACAGATAGGAAAAGCTTAACTAAGCCAATGCAAAAATGTCAAGTTGTTATCAGAATGATAAAAATGTTATGGAAACAGGTCCTTTATTGATTTGTGATGAGGAATTACTTTTTTTTTTTTTTTTTTACTTTGGAAATTACAGTTTCAGGAAGGAGACTCCACTTGAGTCCATGAATTTCTCCTTCTTCATCTGCTAGGACTTTTTCTCTTTGTCATATGTTATAATTTATAGAAAGTCCTCCAAAACAACTTGGAAAATTTATTGCCTAAAACTGTCAAAATTCATGGCTGTTAGTAAATAAGGACTTGGTTTGGGCTTTAATCTATGTGCAAATCAGTTTTATTTTATAAGCACAAAATTTAATTGAATTCACTCTCAGGACCTTTCTACTCACAGCTCTGCAAATTCTTTCATCCATTATTTTGTATTCATACATTGTGTATTTGCAAAGTGTTGAAATACGTTACCCTTATTTATGGCAACCAACCTTTAAAACAGCAGTGGAAACTTGTTACTATTTTTAAGGGCCTAAAAATAACACCACAAAGGTACACAAGTACAATAGCTATTGATATTGTGATTTCATAGTGGCAAAATCTAGGTCAGATATTTCTCTAATCTCACCATTTTGATCAATCTCCCCACAAGCAAGTTTTATTAACAAGTTAGAAACACACAGTCGCTGTACCTATTTTCATCTAAGACGCAACATTCCTCCCACAGAGTGGATTCTGTTAATGGGAGAATATATTTAAACTGTCTATACTACACAGAAGAGCTCATTCTGCCTGTAATCCAACTCCTAAACAGATGTGGTTATTTTAGCCCAATGTCAGCCCTAAATTTATAAAATCACTGTGATAGATAGTATAGTAACTCATGATCAGTGCCCCTCTAGCATGGTTACAGATTTTATTTTCCTCAGCATTGTGCAGGACTAAGCTTGCCTCTTCCTCAGTGCTACTTGGTGCAACAGCATGGCTTTGGGCAAACATTGCAAATATGACAAAATTTCAGATTTTGTAAAATAAAAACCTCAAACTCAATAAGATTTTTCCATTGTCTTTGGTAGAATTCGGGTTTCACCCACTGTAACTATGGGCTGGAAGAAGGGCTTATCTAGACACTGAACACAAAAGCAATGGAAAGAGATATTATATAGCAGACAATGTCAGCTACTCACTGACACAGGATACAAGCTCACAATTAGCATTATTGGTTTCATTAACATGGACCATTACTATGGAAAACTTTGGCAAGGCATATGTCAACTCTGAAACTAATTTTTCTGGTCTGTAAAATGGACTCCTTTTTAGATATTTTAAGATCTATTTATAAAAACTGCTACATAAAGAGATGATGATTTAGTAAGTATCATATTGCTTACTAATTATTTTACATGTACATGCATATATACACATAAATAAAATGTGCAATTGTTAAAGTTGAGTACTATTATAAGAATGTTTATTAAAAAATCACTTTGAAACCTTCATATTTAGGTGGTAATTTCCTTTGCTTTCTGACAAAGGAATGGTTGGCATTTTTTCCAATGTTAACATATAAATAGCTTAGTCATGATGTTCCATACAGAAAGTAATTATTTCTTTACCCTGAATGAAATAGAGGTGTGTTTTTTTTTTCTTTAATTGTTCTAGAAATTCTGAAATTTAGTGTCAAAATCTACAACAAAAATCAAAAGCCTAATTTTGCAAAAATCTTTTAGAGTTTAGCTTCACAAATGTGAGTCACAGGGAAACTGATTAACACATTGTATCTGTTTATGGGATTAGGCAATTGAAAATAAATTCAATTAATATTCTGAATAAAATAAATAGATAAATAAATAAATAAATAAGACATTTAAGAAAGAAGGTTTGCCTCATCCAAGTCTTTCTCCATCTTCAAGTATATATCAACTCATTCTTGCAACATTTTTTTTTTTCAATCCCACAAAAATTAGTAGCTGCTTCTTACAACTGCTCTATTTTCTACACTGACATCAAAAATAAATTTGACCTGGAGGGCTCTATTTGCTCAATTACAGCATGGAGTTGAAAGGGGGGGAAAGAGCAGGCTTTGTTTTGTACTTTCCAAGCACCAACTCTTAAAATGTTTCACAACACTACTGAGCTTTCTAGAAAACAAAAAGAAAATAAGTTCCCTCTTCCCCTTATGATATTAATATCTGTCTCAAGTACAATGTTTGATTAAAATAGGGTCTTCTGCTTAAGGCACTGTACTAAAAGAAATACGTTCTCTGCCCACAGCAGAATTAGAATAGTTATTTTGGTTGGCTATCTTCAAGATGCTGGAAATTCCAGTTAGCTCTTCTGTGTACATTTCAGAGTTAGAAATGAGCTTAAAATACGACCCAAATTATAATGCCTATGCTGACCTATGGCCATGTTTGTATATAAAGGATCTAGGCATTCTGGGAAACATTACAAGCACCAGTTGTTGGAGAGCAAACAAAATCCTCCTGACCCTTTTTCTCATATACATATTTAGAGAAGGAACTACTGCCTTCTTCCACCGGACTTGTATTTGAGTGCAGCTCCCTCATCATAATTTTCAAGTCAATGCAGTAGATCTTTGTAACATTGTGGCACTTCCTGTATTGTTTGTCCATTTCTACCTGCCGCCTCTATATCCTTGAGAACCTACTACATGAGTGCAGATACATGAACACACACTTCAATACATTAAAGTTGCTGTTGCATTCAGCCACTGTGGACTCCTGAGCAGACTTACTGTCTTCAGAATACATAAGTATACACGACATTATGGCATGCATCATAACTACACAATAAGACAACTTAAATTATGACACATTTAAAAATATTTCTAATTACACCATCTTTAGTGGAATGTCAACACTCTACCAATAGGTGTAGCCTATTAAGTAATGTCTCATTTTTCACTTAATCTCTAAATTTTTCATTTTGAAATGGTACATTATTTCACACAGTAATGTGTAACATTTATGTGGGTTAAAATTCACATAAGAGAATAGAACATACAAAAAAGCTTTTAAATGTAGAAGTGGACCCATTGAGTTCATTTCCCAGTCTGTACTCCTGTCTGGGGTTGCTTCAACCCACATGCAACACCCTGCAGTTGGACTTGTTGAACCTCATGAACTTCACATGGGGCCACTTCTCCAGCCTGTCCAGGTCCCTTTGGGTGGCATCTCTTCCTTCTTTGGTATCAACCTCACCACTCAGCTTGGTGCCATCTGCAAACTTGCTGAGGGTGCTTGTAGTCAGGTTCACAGACAAGACGTGCCATGTGTATACTCCAAGAGAAAGGGAAAGAAAACACTGGTGCAGTAACATGTTTGTTTTAGTTGGCTATCTTGTTCCTGGTCCATATTGAAATATTAAAAATAAGTATTATATACATAACTTTGGAGATAGTTAAGACTGTGAAGGTATTTACTGCAAATATTATTAAAATATGAAGGGTAAAGGGAAGTTTGGAGTTAGGTATCCCAATAAAGCTGTTTGCTTGGCAAACAAAAGAGAAAGCATCATCAACAGTTGTGTGACCATTCTATAGTTATCTATGACCATTCTCAAATGTTATTGACAAATGCAGTTTCAAATTCTTTTCTTCCTCTCCTCTTCCTTACCAGAAAGCTTTTTAAGGACTTATTGGTCTTCAGGGAAGAGCTTTCAAGAGTTTTAAATGGGTACTTAATAATCAGTAAGTCATTTTTACCCAAAGGACAGTCAGATAGTACTACTCTTTTCCACGACTACTCAACTATTTTCAGGAGTCTTTATTATCCATCAACTGTCTAGACTGACTATAGAAAAAAAAAAAATATATATATATATATATATAGTTATATATATATAGTTTCAAAGTACAACCATTTCTTGGCCACAAAAATATCATGTAACTATCAAGCAGTTAAAACCAGCCAAAGACTTACTAAAATACTGAATACCAAAAAAGTCTTTTCAAAGTTGTGGGAATTCTTTGATCAAATTGTATATTCCTGGCATATGCTTAAGTCTGCAGAGTACAACTTCTACTTCAAGAAAACTGCCACTGAATGTACATGATAAAGGGCATTAAAATAAAAATGTGGGAAGAAAAATTATTTGAGTTGGTACGTTACAAGGATATACAGCCTTGTACAAGCACTTCATACTGGAGCAATGCACTGTTGTCATATGTCCTACTGTATATTTTTAACAGATTTTAGGTTAGTCCAGTAAGTAGAATTTAAGTTTCTATATACCATTTCCCCAGATACTTATTATTGCATTCAGGATTTAAAAAAATAAACAAGTAGTCTGGCGCATTATTAATATTTATATTATGTTTTAGGTTGTTATGAACTAAAACTGTATGAAGTTCAACAAGGCCAAGTGCCGGGTCCTGCACCTGGGTTGCAACAACCCCAAGCAGAGCTACAGGCTGGGAGATGAGTGGTTGGAAAGCTGCCTGGTGGAGAAGGGAGTATTGGTTGATAGTCAGCTGACTGTCAGCCAGCAGTGTGCTCAGGTGGCCAAGAAGGCCTTATACAGCATCCTGGCTTGTATAAGAAGCAGTGTGGCCGGCAGGTCTTGGGAAGTGATTATCTCCTTTACTCAGCTCTGGTGAGGCCGCACCTCGAGTACTGTGTTCAGTTTTGGGCCCCTCACTAGGAGAAGGACACGGAGGTGCTCGAGCGAGTCCAGAGAAGGGCGACAAAGCTGGTGAGGGGTCTGGAGAACAATTAGTCAGGAGTTAAAGTTCACGCAAGCTCTTCACCTTGAACTCATAAAAGATGGCCATCCTGGACAATGAACTCATTTTTCCAGTGTCAATACTGCCATTGCACAAACGTCTGGGCTTTTGTCAGGGCTCAGTCAGATAGTGCCACAGCATCTCACATTCAGGTGGTAGCAGGTGGAAGGTCATAGATCTCAATGGCTTAATATGATCTCACTGATGTTAATGGTTCATTTTGGAAAGGACATGAACAATGGAGAAAAATTCATTAGGTGTATTATACTTCATAAGAAGTTAGGTTTTGATCACGAAAGCATATCTTATGTTTGAAGCTAACTGAACAAGACAACAACAATCAACAATCTTTCAAGGCAGTAATACCAATCCAAAATAACTAAACTTGATATTTCTAGATATAACTAATGGACTAACTTCACCATGCTGAATAAAAGGGTTAGACTCACTGAAATACTGAAATATAGGTCTGTCTCTAAGCATCCAAATAAAACTTAGAGAAAAAAAATACACAAGCAGGAGATATTTTAATTCAGTTCTGATATTACCCATATGATGACATCATTAACTCAGAATCTATCATAATTTAAAGTAATTTAAAGTAATTGAGGCTGAGAAGGACCTCAGGAGGCTTTCTAGTCCAGCCTCCTTCTCCAAGGAAGGCTAAACTCAAAGTTACATTAGGCAGCTCAGAAACTTGTCAAGTTTTGTAAAATCTTCAGCAATGGTTATTCCACAGCTTCTCAGGGCAATCCATTCCAGCACTTGAACATTTTCATCAGGACATTAGGGAATTCGTCCACAGCACCCCACCCCTCCAAACCCATACCTAGTACACATTAAAGTATACCTTTAAATCTATATATATATTTATTTTATTTTTTTTCCTTTCAGTGGTTGCTGGTTCATCCATCTCAAAGACAGCAGCCCAAATGGTAAACCTTTGTTAGTAACCAACCCATCAGGGCAACACAGGAAGGATTACTGACAATTGACTGCATAGAAAATGCATCTGGCATGTTAGTAGGAAGTCCCACATCATCTTTCTGACACTATTTTTTCCTGATCAAGAATTCTACACTTAGAAACTCAGTTCATTATTTGAGTGTCTACTATGCATAATAATACATGTCAGCAAAGAAAACAGTTGCAGTGGATTTTTTTATTTATTTATTTTTTTATTATATGAATTGACAGGAGAGCATATCTGTTCTCAAAAAAAACCCTTCAATTTCTAACAGTTATTCTTTTATTTTCAATCCTCTTCCTACAGAGATTAACAGCAGCATGGGACTCAAAAAACTACCACTCAAATGATATTTGTTGATTTAGCCTTCTTTTATGTCACAATATTTAATTGTTTGTCTCTCCACATGTTACATTATGGGTGTGAATGCACTTTGCAACATGCAGACAATAGCCAAGGAAGAAAAGGTCAGTCTATCTCCACCTACTGTGTTTGGCCAATAGATTTCAGCTTTAGGATGAAAACAAGTATGTTCAAGATTATCACTGAAGTGATCTTAATACTACAGGGTTTCCCTCACAATTATGTTCAAAAGCCAACCCTGGAAATCAGCTCATGAGAGCTTTTTTTTTTTTTTTTTTTTTTTTTCCACTTTATTTATTTACCATAGACAATGTGCTAGCTGTTACGCTAGTCACCAACAAAGCACAGAATACGATGACTACACACATAGATGACTGTGATTTCAGACAGATCTGTACTGAGAAGTATCATTAATGTTTTATCAATAAATTAACCTTTTAATCTGTCATTAGTCTGGCATTTCTCTTTCCCAAACAAAAATACTCTTCCTTGGTCTTTCCACGAGTTGAGTGGATTATTCAAATCATGTTTCAGTTTCTTCTGTGATGTGATGTGCTGTGCCTTGCCTTGCAGGAACATCAACTGCCTGTTTTTCTCATCTTTCAGAGGGCCACCAAGTAGACTTCTTTATGCTTTCTCCTCAGTCTGGGAGATGTCAGGAAGCCCAGAGGGTTTCTGTTTCATCCTCTTTTCCTCAGGGCTCGTAGAATAAGTAAGAGCAATAATGACAAAGACAACTGACAAGGATCTGCCCACTTCATTGCTGTTCAAACCAACACTGACAAGGTTGCATAAACAAACAACACAAGGTTGCATAAAGCATGTTCAAAGCAGTATCTTATTCAATTCAGATGGACCTAAGATTCAATGGAAACATTTAACACAGTTCTAATTACCAGTCTCCTGACTACATCCTCTATTCAGCTGAATCAAAGAAATCTGTTGTACTGTACCACCTGGCAACATTATTGTTTTGCAACAACTTCCTTTTGGTTCCAATGATGTTCTTTAAGTGAAAACCAACATTGTTGACCACTCAATACTTCCAGAAGGCATAATTAATTCATATTCCCCAAGATTAAAAAGATAAAGCTGCAAGAAGGAGGAAAATGTAATAATGAATCTGAAAAGTTCAGTTTCACCACAGCTTAAATTGAAATTAAATGATGTTTACTCTGATTTCAGTATCTGAAATTCTGATTTCAATAGCACACCTGTAGTGTTTCAAAAAGTGAATTTGAGAATGTGGTGGTTTTACCGTGCTGGGCAGCTAAATCCCACAACCGCTCTCTCACTCCCCCTCTTTTAGATGAGGAGGGGGAGAAGTAAAGCAAAGAACTCACGGGTTGAGATAAGGATAATTTAATTAAAGGGAAACAATAATAATAATTAAATAAAGATTATTATGAACTAAACAATTTAACTAAAGGGAAATAAAAAGGAAAAGGGGAAAAGGGAGGGGGAAAGGGAAAAAATAAAAAGAAGGGAGGAAAACAAACAAATAAAATAAATGAAGGCTATATGGAAGTGCAGAGGAAAGAAATTACTCTCTACTTCCCACAAATGAGCGATGATTGACCACGTCCTTGAAGCAGGGCCTCAACGCATGTAGCCGGTGTTTGAGAGGAGGACCGACGTTTCCCCAACGAGAGCCCACCCCTCCACCCTTCTTCCTGTTTCCACCTTTTATTGCTGAGTGTGACATCACATGGTATGGAATATCCCTTTGATTGGTTTAGGTCAGCTGCCCTAGTGATGTTTCTCTCCTCTCTTTTTGCCCACCCCCTAGTAGGGTTGGAGAAAGGCCCGATGCTGTGCCACTGCTGCTCAGCAGTAGACACAACACTGGTGTGATAACACTGCTGTTCCAGCTACAAGTGCAGAGTACGGCACTGCATGGGCTGCTGCCGGGAAAGTTAACATTCCAGCCAGACCCAGTACAGAGAACAAACCCTAATGACAAAGGACCAAAAAATTAAAATAAAATAAAATAAAATAAAATAAAATAAAATAAAATAAAATAAAATAAAATAAAATAAAATAAAATGACAGAGAGAGATAGAGAGATGCATGCATATTTGAGAGAGAGAGAGAGAGAGAGAAGGAAATTGCGTTCCTTGCTTGAAACAAAGGAAACAAAGTACTTCATACAAAAACTAGTTGATTAGGTCAGACTTAGGAAATTATATAGATAGTTGATCTGGGACTTTTTTTGGCATAAATGCCTAAGCATTTCAGGTGACTTTGTAAGTCTGGATTCTGTATCACTCCTTGTAAGTTCAAATTCCTAAAATTCCCTTCAGGTCTTCAGTCTACATGATAAGGACCTCAATATGATGTTTCTTCAATAAATACACCAAAATGCTGTAATGCAGATGTTGGGACTCAGGTCTCAACTCGGATACACAGGTTTCCACATCACTGTCTTTTCTGAATAAAACGTTTTAAATAGAAGCTACCTTAGTGGAGCACAGCTAGATAACACCTTCAAAAGTTTCATGGTAAACCTGTCAGCAAGTTAGTACAGTCACAGTTAGTTGGGGCTATGAAACTAATGGGGTACTGCAGAGAACATGAATCCCAGACAAGGAACACTGCAGGTCATTCTGCTCTGGTATAAACACAAACCTTATTGTCCCCACTTGGGAAGTACCCAATACTTGGGATATATTAACTCTGCATTAGATTAAATGATTTTTGATGTAAGAAAACGTAACTGATTCATCCCTTCTATAACAATTGAGATAAGCTCCTACACAGGTAGTAATTGAGAGACACCCTTTCCTTCATGAAGTTTTCTGTAGAGAAAAATCCACTCTTTTATCAGAGTTTACTGTTGTCTTAATTGATTTTACAGTTGTTTTACAGGAACAAGCAAGATCATTAAAGAGTGAACACCATTGCTGACATTTTTGTTGAAGCATGCATCAGAACAGAGAGGAGATCATTCCAGGTTATTTTGTACATAACAAAAAAAATATGGAAAAATAAAAAGATTCTCTTGGTTATGCAAGACTCTTGTCTTGGTTCTTGGCCAGGCTGGATCATAATCTGTATTATTTCAAAATATCATGCTGGAAATTTCACTGGAATATTACTAAACAAATAGCTGTACTGATAGACTGCAACTTCCCTGATTCTGAGTGCAACATTCTCCATAGCACTGGAGACTAGATTTGATTAGTGAAAATATTTGTGAATATATTTGTGAAAATCCTGAATGGAAAAATGGCATAACTGTAACCAGAAAAAACCTAAACTAAACTAAACTAAACTAAACTAATAAAATAAAATAAAATAAAATAAAATAAAATAAAATAAAATAAAATAAAATAAAATAAAATAAAATAAAATGATTAAATTAAATGATTCTTTTTTTGCTGTTTGTTTGTTTGTTTGTTTGTTTTTGTAGCTAGTTCAATGATATTTTATGGAAAGACTCTGCAAATCCTGAAAGGTCCTTTTTTCTGATTTCTGCTGAGAAATTTAGTATATAGTAACTTGGCGGTTAAAACACAAAATGTAAAGATTCAGATTCAAGTTTCAGTTCTGCCAAATTCTCAACTTTTGTGTGTTCATTAATTATTTTTGGGTGTTTTACATTGGTGTAGAACTTAAAAATAAACATTTCAAAGCCTCTGTTTTTCATAAAACAGAATCCTTATTTCCTTCCTGGGCTTAATATTAATTTTCTTACCTTTTGTCAAATTCAATAAAGACAGATATCTGAGAGTTTCATTCTCAACCAACCTGCCTTTCACTATAATATCAGGTCAGAAGAATGCCTCGTGCAGCTTGCAAACTCATTCTTGTAAAGGAATTAAACCTGGATGAAGTCACTACACAGCCACAATTGTGGTAGACAACTGCATGTGAATCTGCAATTACAGGAGATGTCAAGTGTTTGCCACATAAAACCCAGTAAACCACCTATAATGAGAAAATGCCTTGTATTGGGACCACTTCAAAGTATAATTTTGGAAGTTCAAAGCCTTACCTAATCTTTAACACAAATCCACCCAGTATTCAGCATTGCTTTAACACCACTGTCCACAGGCTCCAGCAAGACAGTTTTTCACTCTTATCAAGACAAATTTTGGTAGAGAGTTCTTTTGGCATATATCCTAAATTTGTTTAATGTGAATGAAAAATATAAACTACATGTTGCACTATCTGTTTTGAACACTGGCTCTTTAAATTAAGAATACTGATAGAAAGGAAAGGTTTTTTTTCCCCTCTGCTTTTGTTCCAGGATTTCAAAAGTGAGCAACTTCCACTTACCATCAGACAAGCAAACATTACTTGACCATCAGTAAGGTCGGTGTCACCAAAATCAATATGTTCTTGTGAGGAACCTTTGTCTTCTTTTTCAGAGTGTACATTTTTACCTGATTATTTCCTCATGATCAACTGCAGTCAAGTTATTTGAAAATGGTACAAATACCCTAGAAATGAATCACAATTCAGAGGGAAAAAAAAAATAATAATTAAAAAAAAAATAAACATCCAACTGGCAATAAACTTGTTTCTTGCCTTGTTTTTTCTCAGTCTCAGAAGACGGAAGCGTTGTAACACAAATACTTACTATTAGTTTCTTCAGGTGTACAAAGCCTAATAACAACTTAATCTAAACCATATTTACTGTGCATAGTGCCTTACATGAATGCAACTGTGTGTGTAAGAACTATATTCCCTCTCTTAGATCAAAAATTAGTTTTTCAAAACACAGTTGTTTGATGCAAAGTCTTGACATAACTAGATAACCACTGGAGTTTGCAGATGCTTCTGACCAGCAGTTTTACAGATATTCAGAGAGGTATAGGAAGAACAAAAAGACTAGGTAAATGTATGCACAGCTAAACAAAATCATATAACTATAGCATTACATTTGGAGATAAAAAACTCACCACTTTAACCATCAGAAACAGGGCGGGGGGGAGATGCATTTGCGGATAAATATAGACAGAGGCTCTGATAGATATGCTCACATACATTCTGTTTTCACATGGGGATGTATTTATTTCTACATCACTCTATGCTCATTTGAAAGTTATGTTCAAGGTCATAACAGTTATCTATAGCTTCTTGTAGCAAATAACTAACAAGTGTTTCCCCCAGCTGCACTCTATAATAACATTTTCAGCCAAGGTTTCACGATAGAGATCAGTTCAGGTGTCACACAGTCCTTGTATAAGGTTTTTTCAAGTTTGAACATTTATACAAAGAGACAGCTAGATTGCCAGAAAGTTGCCAGAACCTACCCTCAAGTAAGGAACTCAAAGATAACTTAGTTTTGTGCAAACAAAATTTGCAAAGAGTGATGAAACTATGTGGCACCATGATGTCAAACAACAAACTTTCATAAGTGTAAAGATGATTCCTGCTAGCATATAATATCATACTTGTACATTCATCAGGAGCCAGCTTGAGTTGACACTGGTCAAAAGTCCACATCCTCAATGGGTAGTATACTTTATGCTTTAATGTGACTCTTGAACAAATTTATCCATGTATTCTTATGTATACAAGGCACTTTAAAGCTGGTAGTAGTATGTAATTGGTATGTAATAGTATGTAATTGACCCATCTTGGTGTAAGCTGTAGATTTAATAAATGAGCATCAGCCCAGGGTTAGCAACACCTGATGCAGTATATTTGCCTTGAATATCCACAAGTCTTAGAAGAGAACAGAGCAGAAGCTCCAGCTAGGCTTCTGGACACACGGTAGTGCTAGATAAATAGTTTTGCTTAAGCCCATGAGCAGTGATTCCAGTGTGCACAGGACACAAGAGGTTCAATCTACACCAGTGTTGAAAATGCACCTTACATGTGCAGGTGAACTCACACAAACCCCATGTTCTCTGGACTCTGCTGAAGTACAGCAAGTCTGAAGTTTTCAGCAGTGTTTACTGCACATTCAGCAAAGCTGGTATTTTCCTAAAGCATCAGTCTCTGCGTATGAACAACACTAATCTGAATTTCCAATGCAGAAATCCAGCAGCTATAAACAGTGCACCTGCAACTTATAAGATGGTCTTGGCTGTGCAGCATCATTTTTTGCTATGGATAAGGACAGTATGTGCCTCAATGAATATGCACGTAATACTTTTGATAAAGTCAGCACACTAGGCTCACTTCCAAATGAGCTGTTTAAAAAACAGAATATTGATGGAAGATTCAAGAACTGAGAACTATTTGGACTCAAATACATCTGATCATTTTATGTTTGTAATGACATGTCTTAAGCCTACAAAGATCTTCTAACATTACTGAATCTGCAGTCTAGAATGTATCTGTGCAACAAAATTGGATTTATATAAATAAATAAATAAAAGATGGTGACAGACCTGCAGAGAAACAGAGGTTACTACAGTTTCTGGTCTGAAACTGAAAAAAAATGTGTTCCAGAGAAAGGCATTCTGGCTGATGAGTCTGTGTACATTTCAAATCCAAGAATAATACTGAAACTGTAGCTAAATCATAATAAAGATTTTATAAGCAGGTTAATTCTTATCACAGTTGAAGTGGACTTTGAAAAACATTAGAAAAAATAACCACACCTCCATGCAAAGTTGTACTGCTTCTCATATCCCTTGCAAACAAGAGTTACAGAAAATTAGATGACTGACATGGAATGTAAGGGTTGACACTGCTTTACACATGAACTACATCCTAAGTTTCTTGAGAGGTGGAAGGATGAAAAAATCATTTTTCAGGAGACAGATTTATTTACCTGAGAAAGGAGAAAGAAGTACATCTCCTATGATAGCTTTGAAGGGTCTGCAGATGTGTGCTTACTTGGAGATAAGAACAGTCTTAAAACAAAATACATACAATGAGAAGAGAGATATTTTCTGTCTACTTACCACAATCATAAATTTAGTTCTGTGAGTACTAGAGTAGTGTGGAAGCCAGGGAATTTAGAAAAACATCATATTAACTACAAACAAAACAAACATTAAAAATAAAAAATAATTAAAAAAAAAAAAAAGAGCATTAACTCTGGTTGAAACAAAATGCTCATACATCCATCCTTCAAATGTTTACAAAAGAACAACTGTTCTATGAGTCCCAACATACAATTTGAATGTCAAGCTATATTTGTGCAAAAGTGTGGCATAAGGAACCCTCACAGTGATGTCTGCCTAAAGCTACAAAAATATCTGAACTCATCATCTGATACTGGTTTCATTCAATTTTGCCTACATTAATATTTTCTGTAGCTGCTAATTTGAAAGAAACTCAGCTGAAATTTTCAGTCTTGGGAGGAAAACACAATACTGTTCTGATAAATTAGCTGCCTGAAAAAATAGCTAAATTTGACACAGGAATAGATTCGAGCCACTGAGGGAACATTAGGAACAAAAAAAAAATAAAAAAGTCACCACAGTTTCTTCTCTTTCCTGTTGGAAAAAAGAAGCTTTATCTTTTCAGTGTAGAAATATAGTTCATTTAAGGTTACTTGCTAGATAATATACTACATTACAACGATATCCAACATTTTATTTTATCTTATTTTCTCATTCTCAGTGTTGCTGTACATTAGCCCATAAAGTCAAATTCTCCATTGCAAGTTTTCAGCTTTATAAATCAATTGCTCTGCTACTACAAACAGCAAGGCTGGATCTTCTACTCTTTTTGAAATAGGTTAGTGCCGTTATTTGATAGACATAAACTTTCAGTCAAGCTGGGTATCTTTTCCAATATTTGTTGAATTCTGCCATGTATTTCTGAGAGCTACCTTGTTTCTCCAGAATACCTGCTGAACTGTTAAATGTCTTAAGAGGCAAATAGCACAGGTAAGTTGAAAATTTTCTTATTAAAATATTTTCTCACTGATAATTAAAAAAAAAAAAAAAGCCTAATATACTTTATGATAGAAATAAAATCCTTCCCGCATCTGTGCTGTGTGTAAATTATTTAAAAATAATTTAATTAACACTCACAATGTTAAAAATGTTTCACTTCATTCTCCCAGGAAAGACTTTTCACACTACAGGTTTGACTCCATATATCCTGTTTCAATTGAAATTATTAGGCCTTAATTCATACCAGTCAAAAACATAAATTTGCACTACAGGATATGTATGAAAACTGAGAAACACAAAATGAACCTTGAAATGTTAAGATTGGGAAAAAAAAAAAAAAAAAAAAAAAAAAAAGAAAACCTTAACCTAAGATTTCAGAATAAGTGTCAGCTCTGAATATCTGAACGGAAAAACATATAAGCCTTTACAGTCTCAAATATTCATTGGAATGTTTAATCACAGAATACAGAATCACAGAATTGAAGGGGTTGGAAAGGACCTTGAAAGATCATTGGATCCAACCCCCCTGACAAAGCAGGTTCTTTAGAGCAGGCTACGCAGGTAGGCGTCCAGACGGGCCTTAAATATTTCCAGAGAAGGAGACTTCGCAACCTCCTTGGCAGTCTGTTCCAGTGCTCTGTCATCCTCACTGTGAAGTTCTTTCGCATGTTGGTGAGGAACTTCCTGTGCTATAGCTTGTGACCATTACTCCTTGTCCCGTCCCCACAAACCACTGAAAAGAGGTTGGCCAAATCCCGCTGTCTCCCACACATCAAGTATTTATACAAATTGATGAGATCCCCTCTCAGTCTTAGAATCATAGAATCATAGAATATCCTGAGTTGGAAGGGACCCTTAAAGATCATCAAGTCCAACTCTTGACACCGCACAGGTCTACCCAAAAGTTCAGACTATGTGACTAAGTGCACAGTCCAATCTCTTCTTAAATTCAGACAGGCTCAGTGCAGTGACCACTTCCCTGGGGAGCCTGTTCCAGTGTGCAACCACCCTCTCTGTGAAGAACCCCCTCCTGATGTCAAGCCTAAATTTCCCCTGCCTCAGCTTAACCCCATTCCCGCGGGTCCTGTCACTGGTGTTAATGGAGAAAAGGTCTCCTGCCTCTTGACACCCCCTTACGAGGAAGTTGTAGACTGTGATGAGGTCTCCCCTCAGCCTCCTCTTCTCCAGGTTGAACAGGCCCAGTGACCTCAGCTGTTCTTCGTACGTCTTCCCCTCCAGGCCTTTCACCATCTTCGTAGTCCTCCTCTGGACACTTTCCAACAGTTTCATGTCCTTTTTATACTGTGGTGCCCAGAACTGCACACAGTACTCGAGGTGAGGCCGCACCAGCGCAGAGTAGAGCGGGACAATCACCTCCCTTGACCTACTAGCGATGCCGTGCTTGATGCACCCCAGGACACGGTTGGCCCTCCTGGCTGCCAGGGCACACTGCTGGCTCATATTCAACTTGCTGTCTACCACGACCCCCAGATCCCTCTCTTCTAGGCTGCTCTCCAGCATCTCATCGCCCAGTCTGTACGTGCAGCCAGGGTTTCCCCGTCCCAGGTCTTCTTTCCTCAAGACTGAACAGACCCAGGCCTCTCAGCCTTTCCTCATAAGGAAGATTCTCCCGTCTCCATATCATCTTTGTGGCCCTCCGCTGGACTCTTTCCAGGAGATCCCTGTCTTTTTTGTACCAGGGAGCCCAGAACTGGACACAGTACTCCAGGTGAGGCCTCCCCAGGGCAGAGTAGAGGGGGAGGATCACCTCTCTTGACCTGCTGGCCACACTCCTTTTAATGCATGCCAGGATACCATTGGCCCTCTTGGCCATGAGGGCACACTGCTGGCTCATGGTCAACCTGTCGTCCACCAGGACCCCCAGGTTCTTCTCCTCAGAGCTCCTTTCCAGCAGGTCATCCCCCAGCCTGTACTGATACATGTGGTTGTTCCTTCCAAGGTGCAGGACTCTACACTTGCTCTTATTAAACCTCATTTGGTTTCTTCCTACCCATCTCTCCAGCCTGTCCAGGTCTCATTGAATGGCAGCACAGCCTTCTGGAGTGTCAGCCACTCCTCCCAGCTTTGTGTCATCAGCATACTTGCTGAGGGCAGACACTATTCCCTCACCAAGGTCGTTGATGAAGATGTTGAACAAGACCAGACCCAGCACCAACCCCTGGGGAGCACCGCTAGTCACAGGTCACCAGCCAGAATCTGCACCGCCAATCACCACCCTTTGAGCTTGGCCAGTCAGCCAGTTCTCAACCCACTTTACTGTCAACTCCTCTATCCCACACTTTCTCAGCTTTCTTATCAAGATGTCATGGGAGACAGTACTGAAAGCCTGCTAAAGTCAAGGTAGATGACATCCACTGCTCTCCTCTCATCTACCCAGCTGGTGATGCCATCATAGAAGGCAACGAGGTTGGTCAAGCATGACTTCCCCGTGGTTAATCCATGCTGACTACTCCTCATAACCTTCTTCTTTTCCAATTGCTTGGAGATGGCATCCAGAACAAGTTGTTCCAACACCTTTTCAGGAACAGAGATGAGACTGACTGGCCTGTAGTTTCCCGGATCCTCCTTCTTGCCCTTCTTGAAGACCAGAGTGACATTGGCTATCCTCCAATCTTCAGGCACCTCTCCTGTTCTCCAGGACCTTTCAAAGATGATAGAGAGCGGTTCAGCAATCACCTCTGCCAACTCCCTTAGCACACGTGGATGCATCCTATCAAGATCCATGGATTTGTGTGCGTTGAGCCCACTCAGACACCCCCAAACCACTTCCTTGTCAACTAGGGGGGAGATCTCCACTTCCCAGACTCTTTTTCCAGGGTCGAGGAGTCCATGGTGGGGGGGGGGGGGGGGGGAAGTCCTTTAAGCAAAGACTGAAGCAAAGAAAGCATACAGTATCTAGTATCTTTGCATGCTTAGAGTCTCCCATTACCAAGACACCCCCCTCATTCAGCAAGGGACCCACATGATCCCTAGTCTTCCTTTTACTGTTTACGTACTTAAAAAAAAAAAAAAAAAAAAAAAAAAAAAAAAAAAACTTCTTATTATCTTTTATCTCTTTTGAAAGCCTCATTTCTAGGTGGGCTTTAGCCTTCCTTGTTGCGTCCCTGCAGGCCCTGACAACACTTCTATACTCCTCCAAAGAGGACAGGCCCTTTTTCCACATTTCATAAACCTTCCTCTTCCTTTTGATCTTATCGATGAGCTCCTTGCTCATCCACTCAGGTTTCCTGCTCCCCTTCCTTGATTTCCTATTCTTAGGGATGCACCGATCCTGAGCTTGGAAGAAGTGCTGTTTAAATGTAGCCCAGCTCTCACATGCACCCTTGCCTTCTAGCAACCTAGCCCATGAGATACTCCCAAGCAGGTCCTGGAAGAGGCTCTTCTTCCACCAAGTTCTATCTTGAACTCCACCATCTCATGGTTGCTGCATCCCAAGCTGCCCCCAACCTTCACATCCCTAACAAGCCCATCCCTGTTGGTAAAGGCAAGGTCCAGGAACACTCCCTGCCTCATCAGCCCTTCCACCACCTGCATCAGAAATTGTCTTCAGGGTATTGTAGGAACCGTTTGGACTGCACATGCCTGGCCAAGTTGTTCACCCAACAGATGTCTGGAAATTGAAGTCCCCCAAATAATAACTCACCCACTGAAGAGTCTTCTAAAATCAGACAAGAATTTTGTCTTATTTTAACAGTTTTGTATTTTTCACACATTTTATTTTGTTGATCTTAGAATTACTTACAGCGCAAGAAATACATTTTCCATATAGGGACTTCAATACCTTACAGCAAAAGAAGTAACTGCAATTCCACATCACACACAGTTTCTTCATATAACCAGGGTTGGGTCCTGCCTGGGGGTCAGTGAGGCTCTTCCCCACAAACACTTTACATTCTGTATCCTTCTCACTCCTCCTGGAACTAAACCTGGACTGAACACACACAAGCATCCTGGCCCAGTGCTATTGAAACATGCTGTAAGAGCAAGGACCAAGTAGAACCAAATACCTGGCACTCATGTGAAAGAGCTAACCAGGGGTTTCACTGCCAGTCTCACCAAGACAGGCATGTGGCCACTTTAACTACCCAAAAGAAGGGGTAAGTAAGAGTTAATTAAAAGATATTTTATCAAGTAACAGTTTTTTTTTTTTTTTCTGTTTTGTGACATGTAGCTAAACATATTCATTGCATTTGCTCAACAACCATACGGTTAGTGTTTTATACAATACTGTTTTCTTAAATCTCCCTTGCATTCCATGCATGAACATTCACACCTCTCTGCTACAGATTTTACTGTTGATATCCCCACCAGCAAATATGCATTGGAGCCAGCACTCCACCCAACCTTAGGCACCCTCCATAACAACAAATAACTAGTCTCTAAATAAAGATGATTGTAGAGTTGTTGGTTGTTTTTGTTTGTTTGTTTGTTTGTTTTCTCATTTACATTAATGAAACCCAAGTTCATACAAAATGGTTTTCTACAGAATATAGAACACGGCTGTAAATTATTAATCAGACTCTCAGTATAGTGATCCCATGCTATCACTGATCCACTGAGAAACAGAAGTTGCTCATATTCTTTACTAGTATATTCTCTTGGGCTCCTCTAAACATTATGTATTCTTTTTCTCTGATCCTTGATTGATCATGCTTCATCAGCTCTTTTGTACTAACAATATGTGGCAAAGAATGTGGTTTCCACCTTCCTACATTTAGCATGGAAAAATATTAGTCATCTAAACTTTGTTCTCAGCAAAGGTTTTAACTGTATGGATACATGACCTTAATATTTTGATTCTGAAACTATTGTGGCTCTTGAAAGCTTCACCTGAGAACTTTATGAAAGCTTCACTTGGAGGGTTTAACAAATATTTTCCCCAAAAGACTAAGTTCTCTGCTTGAATTGTAGCTTTTGGAGGCTCCATTAGACTTTTTCCTCATCTCAGCTAAAAGATGAAGTTGTTACACATTGCAGAAAATGTGTTCTCCAGACAAAGCTGGTACATAATGCTTGCAATAACCTTTCTTTCACAGCTGTAAGACTGGCAACTTTAACACATGCAGGATGCTAACAAAACACCCTGTTATGTAGTATTCCTACTTATATCACTCCTTGGCAAGCCTTGGGCTACAAAGGGAAGAAAGGACCTCTCTGCCTGTCAGAGAAAAGGGATGTGGTTTATGCTGTTGTAGCTGTCAGCAGAGTGTTCACATGATGAGCTACCTGCACTTTTCTGTACAGCCTACAGGCCTGACAAAGTCACCATCAAAATCTTGCTTTTGTTTTCTGAAATACAAACCAACTCAGAACAAAAACTCATCCTGATGTGGATGCTAAGTATTTTGTTTACCCTCTTCTAAAATACCAGTCTGCCCTGTTAGGTTGTCTTCAGCAACTTATTTTGAAGGTGGCCATGTTCTTCAACTGACCTTGTTATGCTACTCTTTGCCAGCTCTGTAACCATAAATAAGTTGCAGCAACCCTGAATGTAAGTCAAGCTTCAAGTCTTCAGTGAGTAACTACACTTAAAATTTGTAATTAACTAAACTGTTTCTCTTGTCTCTTTGCTTCAACTCACATTAAATTGATTAACTTTGTTTTTAACACATTTGGCTCCAGCAAGGTATCATTCTGTTACTGGTCATGACCAGGTACAGAGTTGAAAGGGTACATGTAGCTAAACGTCTGCCTAGAGATTTGAACGAGGTGATAATTCAGCACACCATATAATGTGTTATGTGTTCTCTCTCAGCTGTACAGTATGTACACAAAGCAGAATTGGCATCAGGTAGGGCTTGTGCTCCATGTGCCAAAGAGCTGCACAGCTGCATTTTCCCCAGCTTAATGCAATTTGTTTTTCCAGAACATGTTCCATATGGTTTAGCAATGAACTTATTCTAACTGCCCCCTTTTGTTTCATCAAGATCAGGCTTTATAGCCATGGACCCAAAGTGTCTTTTCTTCCCTTTGGAGCAAGAACGGGCAATGCTCTGGGGAAGATGGGGAGAAACATCCCCAGTGTACAAATAGCTCTATGGAAAAGGGCCAGCCATGCTGCCATTTGTGTTCGCAGATCGCCTGATGGTGTTCTCCCCTCATATTTTGTATATAATTTATATTGCATCAGAGTTCCAGGAAGGACAGAGATGGACAGGAGGAGAAGGAAGAGGGAACTGGCAAGGAAGTGCCCATAATCTGATAACAAAGATAAATGGGGAGAAAAGCAGGGAGGATGGGACTAAGGGGAGGAAAGCTGAGACAATCAAGAGGAAAAATGAAACATCAGTAATGAACTAGGTGTCAACTGAAACTGAAACTTTAATTCATAATACCCTTCTATACAGGTGGGAAATTTGAACAAATAGATTGAAAATAAAGATCATAATTCCAAAGCTCAGTAGTTAACTGTCTCACCCTTCTCAAACAAACAACAGCTAACAACAACAACAACAACAAAAACAGAAGCAAAAATTAGGAAGTTGGATGAAATTAGTATAAATGTTATTTTGTTAATCAGTTTGAATGCCAGAATCAGGGTGCTCGCACAGGATCCAGTAGAAATATGATTGTTTGACTTCCTTTGCTGAAATTCCAATCTCAATAGATTAAAAAAAATAAAAGTAAAAACAGAAAATAGTTCAGTATAACAGTGAATAATCAGAGGCAAGTACCATACAGCATTATTGCATAATTTCAATACAAAAGTCACACTAAATTTACACAGATTGTTAGTTGCCAGAAAATATGTGGGAAGGGAAGGGAAGGGAAGGGAAGGGAAGGGAAGGGAAGGGAAGGGAAGGGAAGGGAAGGGAAGGGAAGGGAAGGGAAGGGAAGGGAAGGGAAGGGAAGGGAAGGGAAGGGAAGGGAAAACAACTCAGTCTCTCTAATCTCTCTTTTAAATTATTTTTTTCCTTTTTTTTTTTTTTTTGAAATGTATGATTTTTTTTTTCAGTTTATAGAATAAAAAAAATGCTTTTATTATTATTATTTTCTTGAGAAAGAACAGCGGAACCTCACTATAGATTTTCTAAACCCCAAAGAAAATGTTTGTCTAAAATGGACAGTAAGAGGTGGTAGTGATGGAAAGAGGGTCACCTGTGTGCACCCCAGAAGGTCCTCAGCTATTCAAACATGTGAGGTGAGCAGCTAACATACATCACACCTATCAGAGGTGGGAAACGAAACATTCAGGTGAATGCAAGACTATCTCTTGACCAAATGGACCAATGAAATTATAGGAATTAAAGCTAGAAAATTGCAATGATGTAGGAGAGGAGATTGTTGTGCAGAGCTTTTAACACCTTGAGCCCAGATGGGACTAAGAAATTCCTCATATTTGAAAGACCAGTAACCTTATTTTAAACAAGAATAAAGACTGTGTTTTAAAAATATACAAAAGGCATATTGCTCAAAATAAATAAATATGAAAAGACACTAACAATTGACAAGCTGACAATGGTAACACTCTAGTTTTGTTCTTTAGGATGTTACTGCTCTATAAAATAATAACCATGATATCAGTTTAAAAAAAAATGGGGGGAGGAGGGACACATTGGGAACCACCCATGCCACCCATGATGATTAAGGACATATTAAAAGGACTCGAAGGACTTTTCTAACCTACTTGTCAGTATGGAAATGGAGGAACTATCTATAAAGTCATTCCAGAAACATGAGCTCTTGACTATTGCAGGAGGAAATGAGTTAACATACATCAATCCAGCTATGGCTCCAAGGGTTTCCCAAGTTCCCTGCCCTCATCCCAGTTCCTTATCACAGTGAGAAATAGTTGCTCACCATATCCACTACCTACAAGAAGGAAACCTGGACATGCAAGCTGGAAGGAAGCTACAGGACAAAGTGGCTAAGTTTCTGAAGCTTGAACATAGACCAAGAGTCACAGAGTAGGAAATAAGTCACCCTGTTCATTTCTTGTAAGGAAAAGAAGAATCAAGGAGGAAAGGAGAGAAAACACATTTCTCCCTTCACCCACACTGGCACCACCAAAATAATCCATAAATGGAAAGTAGTGCTTGTAAGGAAACAAGGCAGTCATTGGATTTTGGTAAGACTTCAAAATCTTGGAGAAACTTTTTTACTGTTGGAAAGTCTGCTGATAATAGTTCTCCTATGGAGGTCTCAAGATAGATCATCTTCAACATAATTTGTCCATTTGGGAAAATTGGCTTCCATTACTGCTAGCACACAACTGTCCTATGCAGCATACCATTAAGGTCTATTGCACCAGGTTGTTAGCTAACTTTTACAATCAGAATATTCAAAATGTATACTAACACAAGAAGTTTCCCCTTATCCTCTCTCATCAGCTCTCTCCTTCTCTTCCTTCCTTGTGCTATGTTCACACAGAGATAACAGAATCATAGAAAGGCTGATGTGGGAAGGGACCTTTGGCAGTCATGTCATCCAGTCCCCTTGCTCAAGCAGAGCTACCTAGTCCACGACCGAGGACAATGTTCAGACCACTTTTGAAGATCTTCAAGTATGGTGGCATCATAACATCTCTGGGTAGCCCATGCCACTGCTCACTCAGCCACACAGTAAAGAAATGCTTTCTGATGTTCTCTGGGGTGCCAAACAAAAGAGGCAATTGCTATGTGTTTGGACTGTATGAAATATACTTGAGCCATATTAGACGCATATCTATTTCAGGTCCTTTAGAGAAAATTAATCAACCTTAATCATACAATATATTCAGGTCTGATTTAAAGGAAAAGTGTATTTGTTTTGTTTTGTTCTTTAAATTAAATTCTGCAATTAATATCTTTTTTTTTTTCTTTTTTTTTTTTTTTTTTTTGTGATGACAGCTGTCCTTCTGAAACAAAACA
Source organism: Netta rufina (assembly GCF_964035555.1). Classification (NCBI taxonomy): domain Eukaryota; kingdom Metazoa; phylum Chordata; class Aves; order Anseriformes; family Anatidae; genus Netta; species Netta rufina. Next base: position 103,084,759 of record NC_140123.1, read on the forward strand.
GGCTGTATTCATTTAGTAAGACTCTTCCATAACTCACCAAATAAAAATTATATATAAACATGTTGTGATGAATTTAATCAATAAGTCATTTAGCTGACTTAGGAAGCAAGTATTCCAATAATTCATTTAGAAATCTGTGAACCTTTTTTGAATAAATTGTTGCTTTTATTATACTCAGAACAGAAAATGAAATCTTCACATACAGTGAGATTAATTTTCCCTTCAAAAACTTTTTATTTCCAGAAAGATTAAATCACTGCCCCATCATCTTCCTCCAGCTCAATGATTTAAAGTGACGGCATTATTAATGACAAGTTACAGGTGTTTTGATATGCTATTGAGGTATGTAATTGAGTTTGTACCAGATCTTGCACTAAAAGCGTAACTAAAGGTCCACTTAGATTTTTACTGTTAAATGTAGTCTTGCCATTTGGCATATCATTAGTTACAGAATAATTTTAAAGATATAGTAAATCTCTTGCAAGAGAAACCATTTTTAAGTGTTCCCTTTTTAAAGTTTTGTCAATTTTCTTGCCAGTATCAAGGTTCACTAGGAAATGTCAGCTTTCCCAACAGAGTTCCAGCTTTTTGCACATATTTTTACATGTCAGACACAAGCAACTCTGCAATGTTTAAAATTTCATCTATTCACTTCTTTTGGTGTCACAGATAATGAAAGAAGAGGAGATGAAACTATCAGATTTCCCAATCTTCAAGCTTTCTGTTGCATCTTGCATCTCTCATGGTCTCTAACTTGCATCACAACAAGAAAAAAAAAAAAAAAAAAAAAAAAAAGCAGTAGCTATAATATTTTGCCTACAAGTCCTACACTCGATTGTTCACCACCCTGTTACATATTCAGTGATTTGCTTTCCCTTCATGGTCAGTTGAAAACCAATCACTAGGAGAAAAAAAAAAATAAGCAATTTTCCCCAATCCACCATCACTGTTATTAGTACACTGACTTTCAGACACAACTCCAGGTATACCTCAGATGGACCGTGTAAATACTTTTGGATCAGATTTCATACAGGAGACTAGAAACTGTCACTTTACCATTTAGTAAACTCAACTGATATTTTCATAAGCCTACATGCATATTTTGTGTGCTTATATGCAAGCTAAAGAAACTGGCAATATGCATTGTACAGAACTGGCAATGTGCATTGTACAGACTTGCACTTTAGATGAAAAAAATATATATAATAATTTACATAAGTGAAAGAAACCATTTTTTCTTGATTGGCAAGGTATATGAACTGAAGTAGCCCTGGGTGTGAATGTTATTTTAACCAGTCATTTTCTTAATAACATTGTGTTGATAGAAAATACAGTCAAGCATCTCTAGTACTAATCAATACTTTTCAATTAGAAGACATCATTGTGAAACTTGCCATTGAAAGACTAAGACAAAAGAAATGTTGATTGTACAACAAGGATCAATTCTCTGTAAGTTTCTATTTCTAATGGAGGTCAAGAGGGTCTCAGGCTTTAAAGGGATTGTTATATCAGGTCAAATGTTTTCTAACAAAACAGTTTCAGTATTTCACTTTATGAGGTTTTGCAGAATGTGTGTCCGCTTTCTGCTGAATGTTTATTCTTACAAAAAATGAAAAATTTTCCCACCCAGCAAGTGTTATAAGATTGAATTACTTAAGTAAATGAGGCAAGATGTACAACAAGAAGATCATGAGGCACAGAAACTATACAGAAAGTTCAGCCCAGCTTTGCCCAGATGGAAGAATGGGAGCACAGGTTATCTGAAAAGTGACTCCTAGGAGACATCAGAGAAGCCCTGAAACATGTGGTCTGGCATATTTAAATTCAGTTTCTACTGAAAATAAACTATGTTGTTTCAATCAATTTCCAAATGGAAAGTTGGAAGTTTGGGGGAGTTTCAACAAATGTCAAAATATTCCACAGTATGAGAAAAAGGAAAACTAAAATGAAGCCAGATCAAACAATGTATGACCAATTGTAGTGCTGATCATTTGATGTTATCAGAGATTAAACAGTTCCAGCAGATGAGACCTGCAAAAGAATTACATGTAAATTTACTTTATAAATCTATTATGAATACTGCAAATAACATTAATCAAGTTTTATTCAACACTAAACATACATGTAAAACAGTGACCTGGTGACCAACAAGATATCAACACTGCAGCCAGGCTACAGTTTTAATTCACTATTAACTTACACCAGACTTGTTTATAAAGACAGCATTCCAGTCACAGCCACAGGATTAAAGTTTGATTTTAACAACATGAAGATGCATACAGAACAACTGCCTCTGTACTAGTCACATACTGGAAGATTGAGCTCTAGAATATATTTTGTGCCTAGGCCCTGATTTTACAGTCATGTAAAATCATGAATTAAAAATATTAACCTTAAAATATTAACCTGCATTTATGTAGGATTTCCTATTTTATGTATGCTCAAAATGTTGCTCACAGCTGGAGCCTACATTTGAATTTGTTCCTGCTGCTACAGGAGACAATAAAGTATTGAAAAAATTCCTACAGTTAAAATAGACTCATTGCAACAACAAAATAAAAGCTTCCAAGACTTTACTTGACCAGATTATCTTATATTTCAATCAAAAGAAGCTACCACTCCCTCCACATTTTTCTTCAGCAGAAGATTCAGGGGAACCACAGTTCTTGTGCTAAACAGAAATAACCAAGCCCACAAGCCCATTTACTGTCTTAGTTTCCACATTCTTCTACATTACCATCCCAGGCACACCTCCTAATGTAAGGGGAACTTTTGCTCTTTCCTGGACAGGCAGGATTTACCTTCCAACCTTTTGTCAGAGTTCATCCCCTCCAGAATATCTCATAAAAATATAATAGACACAGGCAGCAACTTTACCACTAACTTCTCTTTCAAGGCAAACATTCCCATGAAAATTCAATCCTCATCCATCTTTAGATTTTCATATTCCACTGATTTCCTACCCTCTTGGCATCTTTCAGCTCTTTTGAACTCTGCCTATTAGTTTAGGCAGAGGTGCAGTTCCCAGAGCCTAAGGCTGGGACTGGGATCCAAAACTGCCATTTAACACCATTCTCCAGATAGAGAACCCCATCTGACCTGCTTTTGTTGCTGTTGTTGTTTTGTTGTTTTTTTGTTTTGTTTTGTTTTGTTTTAGCTGAGAGTCAGTCTAATTGCATTACCACATTATCATGCAGTATCAGTCCTAACCCAAAGCCACTATGGACACCAGGGAGAAGAGGACAACTTAGTCAACACAGTTACTCAGTCTTTGGTCTCTCTACAGAGACTGTCAAGTTGCAATGATTGCTTTAGGCCCTGATCCAGAAAGGCCCTTAATTATCTATCAAACTTTAACCATATGAGTAATCTTATTAAATCCATGAACTACACATGTTTAGAGCTAAATACTTGCTCAAGTGCTTTTCTGGATCAAGAATTCAGTGATGTGGATGCTTATCCATTAACATGAACTGAGATAACCAAGTCTCCCTCTTTCAGTTGCAATAAAATCTCACAAGATTTAGATCTTTGTGTTAGTAGGGGAAGGTTCACCCACCCCCTTTGCCAGAGAGCTGTTCCTCATTGCTGCTATAAATCACTGGAAAGTGGTTTGTATCAAGGGCCTAATCCTGAAGACGCATAAAATATGAGCAGTTTTGTTATCAATTGTCAGTTAACTCACATGGAGTGGTAAAGTACATGGCCAAGAAGAAAATATAATATATCTTCTGTTCCAGGCAACCCCTAAGTAAACACAATATTTTAATTATATGAATTTTTAGTCTAGCTAAGCTTTCATTACTGACTGTGTTCTGCTCTTCAGATATTAGAAGTGCTGTTATTCTTGATATTTTCCACTAACTAAACTTTAATTGTTTAAGAAATGCAATACTGCCATCTAGCATCCATTAAACATGACAAAACTTTCCTTTTATCAAAACACCTCACATCTGCACAGGCTCAAATCAGTTTTACAAGAGCTTTGGGGACTGCAGGTTATAATCAGGACCCAGAAATGGCCTGGACATCAGAAGGCTGCCTGCTTCTTTAGAAAGCACTAGGAGAAATACACCCAGAGGCTAGATGAGTTACATTTGTGAAATCAATCATCTTCATCACTGTTGTGCTATCTACAAAGGGATCCTGGAGTCACCAGGCACTTTAGGAGATCAGCTAGCTCACTCAAACTTCAGGCAGGACAAACCACATAAGACCTCAAAATCTCATTCAGAGAAGCATTTTAGCAGGGAAGATGAAAATGTTCACTGTCAATAGACATCTCCAGGACCTTTATCTTTCCTTTCCCTCACTACGGTACCGCTTAGGTCAGACCTGGACCAGTATGTATATAAATATGTGTGTGTGTGTACATTTTTATATATACACACTGTGCCCAAAAATATCAGCTAGGGTTGAGCAGCAGATGCAGAGGTAAAGCGTACTGCAATTTTCCCAGCCCCCATGTTTCATAGAACCATCAAATCATAGAACATCCTGAGCTGGAAGGGACCCACAAAGATCATCAGGTCCAGCTCCTGGCACCACAGAGGACCATCCAAAAATCAAAGCATATGTTTGAGAGCATTCTCTAAATGCTTTTTGAACTCCAGCAATCTTGGTGCCATGAGCACTGTCCTGGGGAATGTGTTCTACTCCCCAGCCACCCCAGGTTTCCATCCTGGGAAACATCTCTCACTGGTGAGCACCCCTAGCATGACACCTAGCATGACAACTAGGACACCACTTCAAAAGGCAGGCTGTTCCCAGTGCTGTATGCTCTGCTTGTTGTGTTCTGCCAATCATGGCTTCTTAAATGCTTTCCTAGGATGTTCAGTCTTCACAGAGACAGCAGCAAAGACAACTGGCAGCATACACTAAGTGCTCGTGTTTGCTGCTCTATGCAGATATTATGTCTCTGTAAAATGGAGCTATGTGAAAAAATCTTATTTTTTCATTAATTTATCAATGACCTTTCCCCTGTTTAGGGACCCATCACCACCAGAATTTTGTCTCATTTGCAAAAAATATGAACACATCAGATAGCCGTACACATAGTCTTGCATATAAAGAAAGAGATGGAGAGATACAGAGAAGGGGAGAAATGCAAGTGTTCAGCTACCAAGTGTCTGAATCCTCCATTCCCTTTAAAGGGTGATTTCTTACTCAGAATTATAATGGCCTACAGAGCAAATATCATTCCTCCTGGACCACAAACCTGAAAGTTGAAATCCCATATATACTAGCTCAGAGAGACTATCAGATTTTAGGTAGACAACAATGTTGTTGGTATACACAAAACGTTAAACAGAGCCTTTTCAGCATTTTCTAAAGACTATTCACTGGATTCATACTACTAAGACATCTGTCTTTGCAGTTTCATTTCATTTCACTTTACCTAACTTTAGATGTATATAATATAACATTTATGTCTGAGCTACCTGTCTAGACTCTTTTTATACTTAGTGGAGAAAAATATGCATCATTTCAGATGTCTACATAAGGGTGAGATGAGTTGTGACGTAGAGGTACCCTCCTGACAGCTATAAAGGGAGTCTGAGAAACTAGCCCAAGCATGGACTTCTGCAACATTGATGTCTAGATGAGGGTAAGATTAATCCTTTTGATTTTTAAATCCAGGGAGACTTTGAGCTCAGTTAGTCCATCTCTTGTTAAATATTGCTCAGAAACATTCAGCAAATTATGCCCATTTTAAGCTTAATATCTTGTTATTTGCCTTTGCCTACAAGGTATGCATCCAAATCCTTGATTCAAAGACTGATACCAATGGAAATGTCCATTTTGCTGAGAAATTTGTTCAAGTCGTTTGTCACCATCGCTGAATTATGTACAGAAAGAATATTACTTTGGATTTTACTTTTGCTTTGTTTTTTTGTTTCTAGCAGTGATATGGGATAGTGAAAAATCACAATAAAATGTAGAGAGTGCATAGTAGTTAAAGTAAGCATTTAACTAACATTTCATTAATGAATTTCCTACAGAATTACTCTAAGTCTTCATTAGAAGAAAATGAGGTGTAAGTCTATCACAAACTAAGGTCAAAGATGTTTTTGTATTGTAGAACTATTCTCTCCGTTTGAGAGTGTTTTCTTGATGAACTACATTTAACATACGTATCAATTTCTTGTCAATGTAGAAAGAGATTCAATTCACCCATTTGCTCTAAAACTCTTAAATGATGATTCTGCCACAGTGTGAAAAAGGAGACATCACTGTTACTTCTCCAAGTTATAATATATGTTTACTTGATTTGATGGGAAGTAGTATTACCTGAACACAAAACAAAAAGAAAGTCAGCTGAACCATGATGATGTCCCTGTACAGCATGGTCTCCTAAGATTCTTCCATGCCCCTAACATCAGATTAGGCCAGCAGCAGCCCAATTACCATGATTGCTTTTGTTAGTGAATGGATGGAAAATGAATTTATAAGGGACAAAATTCATGAACTATTCAACAGCTGGGAAACATTTGGGAGTGGGGGCATGGGTGGGGGTGGAGGTGTGTTTTTTTTCCCTTTTGTTTTGTTCCTAGGTTACAGGCCTAATTATAATCAAAGGTATGAAAATCATGAAACATTAAAACCACAAGCTTAGACTTAAAGCGTATATTTATTATTATTGTTACAAAATTACATTTTAATTAGTTCCTCATGTATTAAAACCATTGGGCTTATATCTAGCTTGAAAATTTATAAAAAAATCATTATTTTTATTGTGGATATTAAAAAATATGGAGCTTCACTTCTCATTAGGACATGGACACTGAATCATCACTATAATAATTTGCAAGCTTCTTCCAAAGATTTATGATTCACATGATCTAAACTTACTAACCACTCCATGTTTTAAAGAAGAAACCCTTTGTTCTTCCTTAGTTACTAAAGTACTTATTTTGTGTGACCTCAAATCTGTCTCACTCTTTTAAGTTCACTCCACTTAGCTCTTTGTGGTTGAGTTGAAAATATTTATTGAGACGTAGTAGCATAGGAAGTAAATGTCAAATTCCTTCAAAACATTTAAAAGCAAGTGTTCCCTAACCTCATCTTCCTCTAGCATTAAGAAAAACTGCCTATTCAAAGCATGTGGTGACATTCACCATTACTGTCAAAGTAGTCTTTCAAGTGATGAATTCAAGACATAAATACAAGTCTGTAATCCATGGCAGATTTCAAAGCTGTCACTCAATGGCAACTCCTGCAGGGAATGAGAAGAACTTCCCATTCAGTCATTTTATCAAAAGGTACAAAATACTAAGAAATCATGCTTTTTTTCTTCCTGTCCCCTAAAACAATATTTACATAATTTTGCTGTAACAACAGTTATGGTGAAGTGATTTGACCTAGGTATAAATCCATAAAATAGTTTGGAATATTTGGGGATGTGGTTTACAATAAGATACTTCTCTGAGTAGAGGTCATGGACTGTTTTTATTGAGTTCCAAAACTTAGTTCTGAGTGTTCCTAGATGCTCGTTTCATTCCCTGGCTTGCTGCAAAGATATCAAACTGGAGAAATTACCACATACAAATGCATGGGTTGGCATACCAAGAACAGCTCTAGCTGATATCATGTGAACATCTCCTATGTGTTCCTTACGTCATGGGAGATGGATCAATAGTACAGGACTGGCAGTCCAGCGGTCAGGGTACCACCCACAGCAGAGGTGTATGCCATGCAGCAGCTTGCTTGCCCCTTGGCACTAGAAGACAAGAGATGTTAAATAAATATATGTGTATATATATACATATATATATATATATATATATGTATAAAAGAAAAAAATAAAAAGAAGGAAGGAGTATGGAACAAATGAACAAACAAAAACTACCTTTTTCTAGCTTCATGCATGAAGTGAGGCTGAACTACCTTAAAAATCACCTTTGGTTTTAGAATAATAACATATATATTACTTCCCTTGTGGGAGACACCAAAAAATTTAATAGGGAAAGAACGAGTGTGAAGGAGCGAAGTGAAAACATTTCATTAAAAAGAATAATGCAATATCAAGAAAAATAAACCATGTTACTAGGCTGGTAATTTCATCACTGACACTTCTGCCTTGCCTTATTTCTGGATGCTTTTCAGAAAGCCTGGAGGAGTTTCCTTGCTATTCTTCTTGGCACTGACCTTTTGATTTGGAAGGATAGGTTGGCTTCCTGTTTTATGCCAAGAAGACAGAGACATAAATGAGATTTTATCCATATGGCAGTCCAGCAGCCCCATACCTTCTGGGATTAGACTACCCCACACTCCTGTTGTAAGCAAGGAGGATATGTTAATATGGAAGATTAATTTATTTTTTAGATACAGTTAAAAATAAACCCTAAGTTCAGTAATGAGGAGAGAAGCAGAGGCAGACGAAGAGAGGTTTTGGTCTGCTTGCTGAGGTTTCTTAGTACATGTTTGTATTAGCAGGCAACATAAGGTGAAATAATGACCAGCTTCAGGATGTATGAACCATTTTGTAAAGTCACATAAATTTTTGCAACAGAGTTTATGTATCAGTTTCACAGAAACCATGATGTATGCAGGGGTGGCTTTAAACTATTTTAAAAACAGTCTTGTTGACCTTCACCATGGCTCAAAGTGTGATAACAAATAGTGGTTACATCAGGCTGGTAGCCAGTTACTGATAAGGTTCCCCAGTGCTCCATTTTAGGGCCAGTTCTCTTCAATGTTTTCATAAATAACTTTGATGTAGGGCTAGAAGGTGTTTTGAGTAAGTTTTCAAATGACACTACATTGGGAGGACCTGTTGACTCCCTCAAGGGTAGAGAGGCCCTGCAGAAAGGTCTTGACAACTCAGAGAGCTGGACAATCACCAACAATATGAAGATTAACAAAAGCAAGCACTAGATTCTGTACCTGTGAAGGGGCAACCCTGGCTATATATACAGACTGGAGGATGAGAGGCTAGAGAGCATTCCTGCAGAAAGGCTTTGGTCAACAGCAAGTTGAGCATGAGTCAACAGTGTGCCCTGGCAGCCAGAAGGGCCAGCTGTATCCTGGGGTTCATCAAGCACGGCATTGGTAAACAGTCAAGGGAAGGGATTGTCCTGCTCTACTCTTCTGGTACAGCCTCACCTCGAGCACTGTGTGGAGTTTGGGGCACCACAGTATAAAAACAACATAAAACTATTACAGAGCATCCAAAGGAGGTCTACAAAGATGGTGAAGGTTCTAGAGCGAAGACATATGAGGAGTGGCTGAAGTCGCTTAGTTTGTTTAGTTCAAAGAGGACCAGGCTGAGGGGAGGCCTCATGGTGACCTGCAGCTCCCTCACAAGGTGAGTAGAGGGCAGGCACTGAGCTCTGCTCCCTGGGGACAGGGACAGGACCCGACGGAACGGCATGGAGCTGGGACGGGGGAGGGTCAGGCTGGGGGTTAAGGAAAGGGCAATCAGAGGGTGGTCAGGCACTGGAACAGGCTCCCCAGGGCAGTGGTCATGGCAGTGAGCCATGACCACTCAAGAAGCATTTGGACAATGCTCAGACATATGGTTTGATTTTTGGGTGATCCTGTGAGTATCCAGGAGTTGGACTCAATGATCCTCATATGTCCCTTCTAACACAGCATATTCTATAATTCTATGACTCACCAACATAATGTGGAGCAAGCTTATGACCACTACAATTCATCCCTTCTTACAGACAAAACCCAATCATGTTCAGAGTGCCACTAAATCACTTAAAAATAATCAGATAAACAGAAATGACTGATCACAACATATATTTCCCTTTTAAATATTGCCTTTTCAAACACAAGAAGAAAATAGATGAAGTAGGACTAAAGTTTCCAGCTAGACCTGTCCATACAGTCAAAAAGATCCATTATCATATAATAGCTGTGAACTTCCCACTGATATAGTACCTATGAATATAGACAGTTTTGTATAAAGATTTAATTTCATGATACAAAAGGCACCAATTTCATCTGCTGGTATTCTTGACCAAAAGTTCAGCATGCAATTAGAAAGGATACTCCTATAAAATCTGTGACTTGAAGGAGAAGTTTATTAACATTAAAAAGACATGCTCCAGAGTGCATTGAACTGAGATGGAAATACACTGCCTATCTGAAGTCAAGAGCTGTAAGCAGCATCTAGCTTTGCCACACATTTGTCTTTCAGTAAACATGATACAGTTAAGGAGTAATTCGATCTGTCCATAAGTTCCCTGACAAGAAAACATCCATGTAAAAACTAGCCCTGTTGACTTCACCACTGATCACTCTGAAAGTGAGATAATAACCGGTTACAGTATTATTATATGTGTATGTGTAAACCTCAGATAAAAACAGATACTATGTATTTTAGCATCTTTATTGTTTGTTTTTGTTGGTGATGGTGTTTTCTTTTGTTTTTTGCTTGTTTGGTTTTTTTTTTGTTTGTTTGGTTTTTTTGACAGAATAACAAGAGGACATTGGAGGGATAAGGTAAGCACTAATCATGTCTTTGAAGAAATTCATAAAAAGAGAATTTACCAGTATAGGTATTTTGTAAGTATTTTTAAATGGTGATATATTTATTTGCTTAAAATTAAGTACATGATTAAATGTTTTGTTACTGGAAATCTTAATATTGACTTCTCTCCATCCTGAGTCCACCTTATGCAAGTAAAGAAACAATGTTTTCCTTAGAAAGCTGCTTCCTGCTGAGGTACTAACCTTGCTAAAGTGGATCTCAAGTGCTGTTAAGGATAAAGGATATTTATAATATAGGAAAACTTTCCAAGACTGTGGCAAATTGCTTTTTTGTCACACTGATACGACTGATGCGTCTCTGAAAATGTCAGTAGTACACACTAGCAAGCAGTTCACGTACATTTGGCTGACATCACTATGAAGTCTTAAAAACTTTTGTAGAATTACTCACTGGCTTAAAATTAAACTAAGTTATAAATAACTTAAAAAATGAAGGAAAAGAGCATTTTTTTTCTTATTTTCATTTATTGCTGGAATAATTAGTTACATGTATGCTTTACAGTTGAATTTCATTTTTCCGGTGTTCTCAACTACCTTACTACTGGTCATCTCATTTTTGAATTCCATACTAATAGGTTATTTCTCTTTTTCTCTCTTTCTTGCATTCTCTTTCTCATTTTTAAACATTTAAAAATATACATGAAGAGATAACATTGTATAGACTATGCACTACCTAACTGATGGATTAATATATCAGCATCTTATTATAAAAATGAAAAATCTACTCATTTAGTAAATTTTATTTTTATTTGAAGAGTTAACTTTCTTGTTTACAGACTAATTTGCCAATATTAAAAATGTCAGGAGTTAATGTAGCATGAGATTACATTGCTTGCAGGACATCAGCACCAAATTGAAATCCCACTACCAGAGGACAGGAAAGATTAATTCTTCTTATTATTCTACACCCAGTTTTCTTGATAAAAGTGAATGAATATTTTACAGGATCTGAGGCACTACTTTGTGGTTGTTACTAATAATATTACCCTATCCAAGTACACACAGTATGTGAATCAGAAAAGGCTTGTTCTCAACCAGGCAGAATAATTAAGTGAAGCAATTAATGTTATTAAAGAAAATAGTCATAGGAAACTCATCTGACTTCTCTGTCTAAGAATTGCAGAATAAATATAGACCTACTCTATGACTGAATGAGGTTTTTGCATTTAAAAAAAAAATACTGCTCAGGATTTAAGGGAATTTATTGCAGGTAATTATGAGAATTGGCAGTAATGCTATGGCACTGTGCTCTCCTAGCAGAATATGTCATTAATCATCGTGGCATTCTTAAACGTCAAATCCCAGAATACAGTATCTGCCACAGAAGCATTATGTAGTAGATTATTTAATTTCAAGTGAAAACAAGGAAAGACTTGTGTCACGTACAGTGAGTCTTTTCTTTGCTGGGAAACCAATCTAAGAAACATCCATCTTTTTAGCCATGAGACAGTTTCTGTGCTTGGTTTGGAGCACAATGGTTTGGAGCAGTTTATCTAACTCTTGTGCTCCTATTGGCAAAACAGCAACAACCCCTAACATATTTAACATGCATCTGTTGTTGCACTGGCCTATTCCTATCTATTTCCAGGGCACAAAAGGGAGGAGGGAAATAGAGGCTCAGTCCACATGCATTCCAGAGCATGGAACAATGTGAAATACATCCCCAAATTGGGGTACTTAGGTTATAATTCATAAAATGAATGTGTAGCAAATAATATTTTGGAACTTAAAAACTATTGAAGCATTTTTTTGGCTGAATCATTTGGGCAGTTTCTGCTCAGTGGGTTGCAATGTCAGGAGGTGAAACCTCTGACTCTTGTGTAACAGAATCATGGAGCACTTATTTACACTGAAGTCTCTGGTGATACTGTTGAGACGAGTAAATGTGAAAAAGTCTACGTTCAGAAGAAATACATGTATCATCTGGCTGATGATGTAATGGTCTTATCAAAAACTTCAAAAACATGCAAGATGTAATGCACTGAGAAAGAACACTTCATGCTTTTCACACAAACATTGTTAGAGGCTGTCCAAACAGCTGAGAAGACAGCAAACTTTATTTTCTCTGAAAATGTTGATAAGAGTTGATATCTATACTGTTTTTGAATATCCGCTTGGAATGCATTTCCTGTGAATCGTTAAGTCACAAGGCAGCAGGACAAAACCTGCTATCAGTTTTTATGGCCTTTTCTGTCTTATTCGTGTGACTTGGTAAAAGGGATGGATGATCTGGTCATGGAAATGGAAAGTACTGGCCCCTAAAGATGCTTCATCTCTGTATTACTTTTGTCTATTTTACATGTTCATTTTTGTGATCATGATAATTCTAGATGATGTTGATGTCTATATAACAGTTGCTTGAATTTATGTGAAATATATCAACATATTTAATATAATAAACTATAATATAGTACAGTTTTATATAACATATTAATACTACAACAACGATTGTTTACAAATCAGAATTATTCTAAATATGGATTCTAAATGTTTTACCAGGAATAAAATATATATATACATACACAAACCAATATATATGCTATACAAAATATATATAAAACACTGTATATATGCTATATTATAGATAATAACATAGAGTATACATGTTATGTATGCATATATATGTGTTCTGTTTTATACCTTGACCAAGTGATATATATATATAAAAATATGCATTTTATATTTATATTTATATTTATATTCAACAAAAAATGTCCCAGAAGAGGACTTACACACTTGACTTTTTGAACATACAAGTGAATATTGGCCTTTATGCACATTCAGTATACATTACAATTACAACTTGAAATTTGCCTACTGGGCATTTACTGCTAATAAAATAAGTATATTCTGCCTCACTTATTTTATTCAATGAACAACTTGTACAACCACAAGACAGACATAATAAGTGAGAAGAAGGTATTGAATATATTTCCCAAATAAAACATAGAATTTGGAACCAGGCCTGTGGATTGCTCACTGTTATTGATAGGGATATTGCTAATTTAAAATGAAGTCCTCCAAAGAAAAATTCAATTTCTGAAAATTTGCTGGGCTTTAGATACTTCAAATGACTGCCAACAGTGTGCAGAAAAATGTTGTGGGGTACGGTAGCTTCCAACGAAAACTTAATTTTTCTTTTGCTTGAAGGGTGTTCTCGTATTTCTGACTCTCCTTGTACTTTACATGTACCTTGATTAATTAAGGCACTTCAGTATCAAGGCTACTTGCATGTTTAAGTGAGACATATATTCAAATACCTTGCTAAATTGCAGCATGGTTTGTAAAATTTGTGCTCATAAAAGAATTCTAAATTACTATGAATTCTTAGCAGAACAGGAAGTGTTCATGTATTGAATGTTCTATATTTAGTATAATAAAGCAGAAACAGTAATAAAAATATAGCTGTGGTAGCAAATGAGCTTCCACATATCTTGAGACCCCACAAGGCATGGAGACACAGAGTGGTTAAGCCATATGTCACAAATAAGCATACAGTCATAGCAGTCATTCTACAGGTACCTTTGACTTCCATTGTTTTCATTGTTTTTCACAGCTGTGACTTCTTTCTGAATTACAATATAGCAACTCATAAATAACTTAAAAACTTATTTACAAAATAAAAATCAAACAGCATTATAGCAAAAAAAAAAAAAAAAAAAAAAAAAGGCTAAAGTAACACAGAGAAAAACTGGATTTTTTCACTCAAAGACCAGCTTACAAAAAAAAAATCAAACAAATTTCATTCTGATGATAACTCTACTGGAATGTAAGGTTTGTTTGTAATTCTCATTACTTATATTTGAGCAACACCATGCTTTTGAGTCTAAATCTACAAAAACTAGCTGATCTGAATCAGCTACAGAGCTAAATAATTTTAAAGATAATTGCCATTGTGCTTGAAATTAAATTCCTTGTTCTCTATTTTAAGACCTAATTAAGTGACTCTATTTTCAAAGGTAGTGAAAGGAGCTACCTCAGTCAGAATGTCTGTTGAGTCAGCTCATCAGACATTTAATTTGATGCATGCATGAAAAGCTATTTTAGGCCTCAAGTCTGAAACTCTGGGCTATGTTAATCAAATCTAGAATTTATCAGTTTGGGTGGAAAAGATTTGATTTATTTAAATAAACATATTTACATGGAAGAAATTACATTTTAAAAAGATTTTAAAATCAGAAATTTAAAACCAGAAACTCTTCCCTCCTACACGTATGCAAATTTCTTATACCTTAAATATTTCATTTGCATGTGTTCAAACAAGAAGAGTACTATTTGTGCTTGGTCAGGAGTCCAGCAAATGCCATTAGTTTTTACAACTTGCTCAAAAAAATAGAGGCACCCTTTTAGTAAGAGAAGAGGCATTCCTTTCAACTAGTCATGTTCATACGTTTAAGATTTTCCTGAATAGCAATTTTTAAAAGCTGATGTGGAGCCTCTGTAATCGAATTCTCTTATTCCTTGTCTGTTGCCATACGACCTCTCAAACCTGTCATGGCATAGGGTTGTAGCTCTGTGTTGAAAATTGGGATAAATATGAGTTACAGAAGAGAGGACAGGTCATTTTCTTGAACTTCTCATATATTATCATCTGTTTTGTAGATGACAGTGTCCTATCTTTCTGGATGGTCAGGATTATGAAAATCTGTCACAGTGTAGTTCTGCTGCTGTTTTTCTTCCCTTGTATTTTTCATAAATATCATGAGGAAGCAGTTTCCTCTGACAATAGACCTTCTCTCACAGAGATTCACAACAATATCTACCGAATTCTTCTCCGAAAAAGGTTGGATAAAAGTATATGGATTTTTGTTTTGAGTCCTGTTACCTGATCTGAGGTCAATTAACCTTAAGACTTATTTTGTACTCTGCTTTTACTGTTCAAAAAGAATGAATAAATTTTAAATGTAATACCTTAATTGTTTAAACTATTCTCTTTTGTTTTACAAAGTGTAACTGAAAAACCAGCAAAGAATTTTATTTCCCACAAAACATTTAAAAAATGATGAAAATCAGAACGTTGTATCAAAGCATTTCCTTATCCTAAACCTGAAGGCTAATCAGATGGTATAAACTATGCTTGTGTTGGCTGAATTTATTCTATACCGAGGAGGCACAAATGGGGACACAAAAGTAGGAAGAGGTGGAAATACTACTGAGCACCAGTGCCTTTGTGGGAAAGTGAGAAGCTGTGAAGTGATATACAAGTTCAAAGACTAATTATGTCATTAGTAACTGAAAGGTCAAAGTCAGACAAGCACAGAGATAAGCCATAAAATACTTATTAATAAAAAAGGCACAAATTTCAGGAACAAAAAGTGTTCGGATATTTTTTGCCCTTTAAAAGTGAGAGTTTTCCGAGAATACATGTCATGGTTACATGGGCCTGGAGCCAAACAGCTAAGTGGAGAGCTCTCATCTAGCCAGCCTGCAGAGTTTGCTTCTCTGCATGGGCAGAAATCCTTGGTGTTTAGGGCTGTTTTTAAACCAGTTTTCACCTGGATTTGAGTGTTTTGCTTCATCTGGGGAAATATGCTCACCTCAACTTTGGTACAGATGACAGGCTTTAGTGTCTCAGTCACCCCATCAGTGCAGGCATTGCAGCCTGCATATATTCCAATGTAAGTGTCTCTGTCGCTTGACATGTCATCTGTCATATGTGAATGAATGAAGTGAATATTTCACCTGTCGTACCATACACTCAATGTGTACGACAACCAACAGAAATGGTCACTTTTGGGTTTGTCTCTGAGATACAAATGTAATTGTTGGCTTTCACCTTCTCACCTGTAATTGTTGGCTTTCACCTTTAGCTTTGCTGAAACTACCCTTTATTGGTTTACTGCAATCAGTATATAGACCTGAACAAGAACAGATACCAAGGATAACAAAAATTCAGGAATGAATAGCAGGATTTTGACATGGCAAGAAAATCCTCAGTAAATTTTGGCCATTTGCCGAGGTGATCGGCTCCGGGGCAGACGCGTTCTGCAGCAGAGTGGGGGATCGGGCCAGGCAGGGCTAACTTTTCCGGCATCGAGCCTACTTGAGGGAGCCGCCAGGACCCAGCAGCCCTCGTGAGGGAGGCTGACGAGGCGAAGGCGGAGCCAGCAGCGCCCCCTCCCTAGGCGTTCAAAAGCTGCCCCTAGGGAGCGCGAGCGACCAGGAGCGCGGCGACCAGGGCGGGCAAACAGGGTGTGGCGCGTCAGAAGGGAGTGGCGCGGCAGTTAGCGCGGCAGCTCGCGCAGGCAGGGCACGCAGGAAGGGCAGAGCGCTCCCCCTACACACAAACAACACCTCCTCAACAACAGCCATAGCTAGGTGATAATGGTCACCACCAGGCACGGTGCACTCTCCAGGAAGTCGGTACACACCCAGACCGACTACCCGTTAAAAAATGCCGCAGTTCAGGTCACCGGATGCAAGGAGTGTCTGAGCCTGTTGCTGCCATCGGCGGGAGGCAGAGAAACTGCGTGCGTGAGGTGCGAGCAGGTGGATGACCTGGTCCGCATGGTGGTGGAGCTCAAGGAGGAGGTGGAGAGGTTGAGGGCCATCAGGGAGTGTGAGCAAGAGATAGACTTGTGGAGTAACTCCCTGCAGGGCCTCAAGGGGAGGTACCGAGGTGAGACTCCTCAAATGGGGGTGGACCCCCTGCCCTGTAGCCGTCGGGCAGAGGGAGGGGATCTGGGAGCTGAGGAGGAATGGAAACAGGTCCCTGCTCGACATCGCAGGCGACGCTCTCCCCTTCCGGCCCCGCATTCCCAGGTGCCCTTACACAACAGGTTCGAGGCCCTGGAGCTCGACAGACCAGTAGCTGAGGAAGAGGTAGCAAATGTTCCCAGGAGGATGCCTAGGGCGAGGAGGTCGACTCCACGCCTCAGGACTGCCTCCACCAAGAAAGACAGGAGGGTTATTGTTGTTGGAGACTCGATTCTTAGGGGAACAGAGGGCCCTATTTGTCAGCCTGACCCTACCCGTAGGGAAGTCTGCTGTCTCCCTGGGGCCAGGGTCAGGGACGTTGCCAGGAAGCTTCCCAACCTGATACGCCCCTCTGACTATTACCCTCTTTTGATAGTCCAGGCGGGCAGTGACAACATCGAAGAAAGAAGCCTCAAGGCTATCAAAAGAGACTTTAGGGGACTGGGTCGGTTAGTGGATGGAGCGGGAGTGCAGGTGGTGTTTTCATCCATCCCTACAGTGGCAGGGAGGGGTACAGAGAGGACACGGAAAGCCCACCTGTTAAACACGTGGCTCCGGGGCTGGTGCCAACGTAGAAATCTTGGGTTTTTTGATCATGGGGCACTTTACTCAGCACCTGGCCTGATGGCCACAGACGGGTCCCTGTCTTTTAGGGGAAAAAGGATCCTGGGCCAGGAGCTGGCAGGGCTCATTGAGAGGGCTTTAAACTAGGTAGGAAGGGGGAAGGGGCTGAAGCTAGGATTATTGGGGCTGTGCCAGGGGGAACAATGGCAAGGCCGGAGGATAAGGCAATGGCCCAGCTGAAGTGCATCTACACCAATGCACGCAGCATGGGTAACAAACAGGAGGAGCTGGAAGCCGTTGTGCGGCAGGCAGGCTACGACTTGGTTGCCATCACGGAGACGTGGTGGGACCAGTCTCATGACTGGAGTGCTGCAATGCCTGGCTATAAGCTCTATAGAAGGGACAGGCAGCACAGAAAGGGTGGTGGTGTGGCTCTCTATATTAGAGAGTCTTTCGAGGTTGTAGAACTTGAGGTTGGAAATGACAAGGTCGAGTCCCTTCGGGTTAGGATCGGCAGGGACAACAAGGCTAGCGTCCTGGTCGGGGTCTGCTATAGACCGCCAAACCAGGATGAGGAGACGGATGAGGAATTCTACAGGCAGCTGACAGAAGCTGCAAAATCGTCAGCTCTTGTACTCGTGGGTGACTTCAACTTCCCTGACATATCCTGGGAGCACAACATAGCCCTGAGAAAGCAGTCTAGGAGGTTTCTGGAGAGCGTGGAAGATAGCTTCCTGACGCAGCTGGTTAGTGAAACTACCAGGGGTGGTGCCCCGCTAGACCTTCTCTTCACAAACAGAGAAGGACTGGTGGAGGATGTGATTGTCGGGAGCTGTCTTGGGCAGAGTGACCACGAAATGGTGGAGTTCACTATTCTTGGCGAGGCCAGGAAGGGGACCAGTAAAACCGCTGTATTGGACTTTCGGAGGGCTGAGTTTGAGCTGCTCAGGACACTGGTTGGTGGAGTCCCTTGGGAGGTGGTTCTGAAGGGCAGAGGGGTCCGGGAAGGCTGGGCGCTCTTCAAGAGGGAAATCTTAATGGCGCAGGAATGGTCTGTCCCCACATGCCCAAAGACGAGCTGGCGGGGAAGAAGACCAGCCTGGCTCAACAGAGAATTGTGGCTTGATCTTAGGAGAAAAAAGAGGGTTTATAAGCTTTGGAAAAGTGGGCAGGCCACTAGGGAGGACTTTAAGGATGTAGCGAGGCTGTGCAGGGACAAAATTAGGAAGGCCAAAGCTCATCTGGAGCTCAATCTGGCTACTGCCGTTAAAGATAACAAAAAACGTTTCTATAAATACATCAACACAAAAAGGAGGACTAAGGAGAATCTCCATCCTTTACTGGATGCGGGGGGAAACTTAGTTACAAGAGATGAGGAAAAGGCGGAGGTGCTCAATGCCTTCTTTGCTTCAGTCTTTAGCAGCAATACCGGTTGTTCTCTGGATACTCAGTACCCTGAGCTGGTAGAAGGGGATGGGGAGCAGGATGTGGCCCTCACTATCCATGAAGAACTGGTTGGTGACCTGCTACGGCACTTAGATGTGCACAAGTCAATGGGGCCGGATGGGATCCACCCAAGGGTACTGAGGGAACTGGCAGAGGAGCTGGCCAAGCCACTGTCCATCATTTATCAGCAGTCCTGGCTATCGGGGGAGGTCCCAATCGACTGGCGGCTAGCAAACGTGACGCCCATTTACAAGAAGGGCCGGAAGGCAGACCCAGGAAACTACAGGCCTGTCAGTTTGACCTCAGTGCCAGGGAAGCTCATGGAGCAGATCCTCCTGAGAGTCATCACGCAGCACTTGCAGGGCAAGCAGGCGATCGGGCCCAGTCAGCATGGGTTTATGAAAGGCAGGTCCTGCTTGACGAACCTGATCTCCTTCTATGACAAAGTGACGCACTGGGTGGATGAGGGAAAGGCTGTGGATGTGGTCTACCTTGACTTCAGCAAGGCTTTTGACACCATCGCCCACAGCATTCTCCTCAAGAAACTGGCTGCTCGTGGCTTGGACTGGCGCATGCTTTGTTGGGTTAGAAACTGGCTGGATAGCCGGGCCCAAAGAGTCGTGGTGAATGGAGCCAAGTCCAGTTGGAGGCCAGTCACTAGTGGCGTCCCCCAGGGCTCGGTGCTGGGGCCGGTCCTCTTTAATATCTTCATCGATGATCTGGACGAGGGCATCGAGTGCACCCTCAGTAAGTTTGCAGATGACACCAAGTTAGGTGCGTGTGTCGATCTGCTTGAGGGTAGGAAGGCTCTGCAGGAGGATCTGGATAGGCTGGACCGATGGGCTGAGGTCAACTGCATGAAGTTCAACAAGGCCAAGTGCCGGGTCCTGCACCTGGGGCGCAATAACCCCAAGCAGAGCTACAGGCTGGGAGAGGAATGGTTGGAGAGCTGCCAGGCAGAGAAGGACCTGGGAGTGATGGTGGATAGTCAGCTGAATATGAGCCAGCAGTGTGCTCAGGTGGCCAAGAAGGCCAACGGTATCCTGGCTTGTATCAGGAACAGTGTGACCAGCAGGGCTAGGGAGGTGATCGTCCCCCTGTACTCGGCTCTGGTGAGGCCGCACCTCGAGTACTGTGTTCAGTTTTGGGCCCCTCGCTACAAGAAGGACTTGGAGGTGCTTGAGCGGGTGCAGAGAAGGGCGACGAAGCTGGTGAGGGGCCTGGAGAACAAGTCCTATGAGGAGCGACTGAGGGAGCTGGGCTTGTTCAGCCTGGAGAAGAGGAGGCTCAGGGGCGACCTTATCGCTCTTTATAGGTACCTCAAGGGAGGCTGAAGCGAGGTGGGGGTTGGCCTGTTCTCCCATGTGCCTGGTGACAGGACGAGGGGGAATGGGCTTAAGTTGAGCCAGGGGAGTTTTAGGTTAGATGTTAGGAAGAACTTCTTCACTGAAAGGGTTGTGAGGCATTGGAACAGGCTGCCCAGGGAAGTGGTGGAGTCACCATCCCTGGAAGTCTTCAAAAGACGTTTAGATGTAGAGCTTAGGGAAATGGTTTAGTGGGGACTGTTAGCGTTAGGTCAGAGGTTGGACTTGATGATCTTGAGGTCTCTTCCAACCTAGAAATTCTGTGATTCTGTGATTCTGTGAAATTTTTGCTGAAAACAATCCTAAGAAGCACATTGACATGACATTTTTGGAAATACTGAGGAGCAGTGTTTGGTTGTCATGAGGTATGGTAGCCTCTTTTGACTGACTGATGGGTGGGAAAGGGAACAGAGAAGGCAAGTATGTTCTGTCTTTAATACAGACATGGACAGTGTTACATGACACTGGTGAAAACAGCTGCCTGCCTGTACCTTAGATTCATTCGGTGCAAAACAAAGCAAAACAAAACAAAACAAAACAAAACAAAACAAATACCACACAGTGTAGTTCAGTCCCTGGACAATATAACATATAAGGGCAGCTAGCATAGATACAGACCAGAAAGTCTAGTTTATGGGAATCCATAAGCAATTGCTGAGTTTCCTCATAGGAGTAGTGCAGAGTTTCAGCATTTACATTTTTCATATATTATTGCTCGCACTGTTTTCCAGTCTACTTCACATGCTACCCAGCTTAAAAATGAAATACAACCCCTGCCCTGGCAAGGGCAGCATTATCCATGAAGGTCACTCAGATGCTCACATCACTTATGTGACTTCCTTGTGGGCGTTGGAGTTTGGGTTTCAGTTGCTTAATTCCTGTTGGGAC
This sequence comes from Netta rufina, assembly GCF_964035555.1. Taxonomy (NCBI): domain Eukaryota; kingdom Metazoa; phylum Chordata; class Aves; order Anseriformes; family Anatidae; genus Netta; species Netta rufina. The sequence continues at coordinate 103,106,220 of NC_140123.1, forward strand.
TGCAAGACTGAATCTGCAGAAAAGGTTACAGTTTAAACAGTACCCCATGTATTACTTGCCAGTCACACAGAGCACAAGGTGACTTGGTTAAGGCAGGCAGTTTTGACTTCCTGATGATTTTTCAGTCTGAATTAAATAGAAGAAGAAGAAGAAGAAGAAGAAGAAGAAGAAGAAGAAGAAGAAGAAGAAGAAGAAGAAGAAGAAGAAGAAGAAGAAGAAGAAGAAGAAGAAGAAGAAGAAGAAGAAGAAGAAGAAGTTTAAAAAAAAGGAAATATGGGGTCTTTCTGTCTGTTACAGATATCACTATGTTTAAATGGAAATACAAGACAAAAAGTTTTTTGTATTAGATGCTTAATGTCATCAAAAGTCAAATAAGAATATTTTAAAAACAGAGAAGCCGAGGATTTAAATTTTATTTTCACAAAGACTGGATCTTTTTATAATGTTTGTTATTGTGTTGTTGTTGTTGTTGTTTGTGTTTTTTGTTTTGTTTTGTTTTGTTTTCTTATAGCTGGAAGCTTTTAAAAGTATTCTACTTAAAGTAAAAGTTTATATATTTGGACTATTTTGTGATCCACATCTTGCTGATTACTAAGTGCTCTGTTAAATAAGATTTCATTTGGAAGCAGAATTTCTACCTCATGGGGCTGTGAGATAACTTGAAAAAAAATTAGCTGAAGAAAAACAAGGAAGATGTCTGAAAGCTCACTAATGTTAACTTGTTAGCCTAGTAATGCCATTTCAGTAGCTCAATAATCAATTTCACCTGATTTCACCCAAAACGTTGCACTGGTCCTGAAGTGCTTCTCTCAAATACCCAAATTGCTACCAAACTGCTGCCTTGTTTCCCCTTCCTCACACCTCCAGTCATCTCCCAGCCTTAGAGCACCTCAAATCATCCCACCCAAACTATCTGGAAAAGAACAGGGGTAGAGATGCTTACTGGAGGAGTATCATGAGGTCCTACTTAGGCTTAGCTCTTTTTTGCTCTGAGATATGTCATTTTAAAGACATCCATCTTTTTTGTACAACACAAAGAAAAATTAACACAGCTGTAAGTATGTAGTGCTGTTGTTCAGTGCTGCATGGTTTTTCTGTTAGGTTTTCTCTGAAACTTGGAAAGAGGAACCCAGTGCATTTGTTATTCATGCTTTCCTACTTCCAACCCATATTTATCACTCCCCCAGCATTGTAAAGCACAGAGGGAGGGGGACATCACAGTAACTTTCATCTTTACACACTAAAAGCTGCCCACACAGGAATTCTTCAAGTTGTAGGGGTTTCTGGTCCTCCAAACTTTTTAGAATTTTTATTGACTTCTGCAGAATTTGCATTTCACTTAAAAAATGAGGCTGGAGGTCACCCATGAATAAAATCTTCCAGATATAAACAAAGTATTTACTGTATAAAAATACATTCTATCTTACAGGAGATAAAAGCTATCTATAAATTATATCATTTTAACTACAAAAACGATCTCTTTCACAGAATCATGCAATTACTTCACAAAGGGCAATACAAAAAGACTCACATACTCATTGGGCAATTGCAGGCTTGTTTTCAGGATAGGAGTCTGTCTGAAATCATGATTTTAAGTACTAATTGTTTACTATTTGTTCATGTTTAGTTTTGATATCCTTTGAAAACATGCTGAACAGAGAGCTAGAACAAAGATGTTGTTTAAGAAGCTTTATACCATTCATGTAAGTAGGCTGAAGAGACATCGAAACATAAAAATTCAATAGCAGTACTCAACTTGAATCAGACAGGTAAGCCAACTGACCAAAATACTGATCAAACGTTTAGGACATTCATTAACAACCAGAAAATTACTGCTGAGTACTGGAGCCAAGGGCTCCATCATATGCAGTCTGTCAGCACAATCGCTGCCATATGTGGGAAAGGGAACATTAAACTGAGCAGGGATAAACAGAATGATGCAGTGGATTTGCCTTAAGATCTCCAATAGCCTTTCCTGAGAGAAATTGCCATGTGTCATACAATGCAGAAGGATGAACAGAGCAGCTGCCTTCAAATCTATCTGGCACCCAGGTGTTCAAGCCAGTTGCCAAATTGCCTGTAGCAGCCAGATTTTTTGAGGCAATCACATAGCTCAACCCTACTTCTGCAGCAACTTATGCAACAGATGCTTAGCTTTGTACTGCTGTAAGCTCCTAGTATGCAGATCTACGCCTGTGAAAGACTTTCTGCAGGCCTAAGGACTTGTACACAGCAGGCAACCCCAAGATTTTGCCTGTAACAACAAATTTCCCTTCTAGTTTTAGTTTTTCTACCAGTAAACTTTAAGGTCTGGAAAAGTCCTCTGCTGAAAAATGAACAAACATATGCATGGAAATAATTATTTTTTAAAAAAAATGAAGATAAAAATATACTTTAACATCTCTGATATATCATAACACATGATATTTGAAAGTATTAACACTATCTTGTTAGATAGAAAGGAGGAATATTCCATGTACACTCAAAGGAAACTTCCCCAGAAAGCCTGATTTCTGGGATTAAAAGGGTATAACACCATGTAGTTTAGATTTTAAAAAGATCTGGACTATCTAAACTTTTTTTTAATTATTTTTTTTGAAGAACAGCAGGCCTAAACATTGTTAGTTCCATCTTGCTTATCCCTTGTGATAACTTCGTTTGAGTTCCTGGGGGAACCATTTTGTAGTTGCTGTTAACGTAAACATGTATAGATTACTTTGCCTTTACCACATTTCAGCAGTTCTCAGCTTTTCCCATGACCCCATTTCCACTTGCACTTCCAAGATCATGACCCCGTCTTTGGGAATAACATTTGCTCAAAGATATATTCTGCCAACCAAAGCGCTACCCAAACAAATGAGCTATGTGTTGAGCAAAACCACATGATCAGGAAGAAGGGATCTGAAATAACATTCATAACTCCAAAACCTTTTCCCTCTAAGGGGAAATGACCTGTGAATATTCCCAATTCCTTTCTGTCAGGTTTTTCAACAACATATACATTACACCATATGGACTGATATCCCTTATATCACCTCTCCAAATCTAGTCTCCTTAAGATTAAGAATTCCAAAACCGGTTATCTGCAGCAGAAGGTGCATCAAACACTGGCTGTGAAAGTTAGCTAGTGTCATTTATCTCATATCCTCAAGTGAGATACTCAATTGGATGATTGTTTTTAAGTATATGCAGCCCATGAGGTAAGGCTATTTCGCTAATAACTGTTATATCATCCCTTCATCTGAGCACCCTAAATGAAGTCACTATACCTGCAGTTTTTCCCTAAAGTATATCTGCTCTTTATTTACAAAGCCTAGAAATGAATTTTTTGTTTATAATTTAAAAACCACCAATGAACATTTTTCAAAATTCCATCGGAACCATTCAAATCCAGAAGAGAATACAGAGCAGAGTGATAGTCTTTTATTTGCTTTCCAGTATGACTCCCAGAAATTTGAACTAAGAAGGCCCAGATGTTTCCCCTAGTTACACTGATTAAAACTGGAGTAGCTCCATTCATACCAGCACAACAAAAACCTGAGCCTGGCTTGAAGCCTTAGATCCTCATGTTTCAACTACTCACAAGAGAAGAGGCCCTTGAAAGTTAGTACTCTTAGCAGAGGGTTTGAGATAAAGTAATTCTAGACTTGAAGCAGTTAGAAAAGCAACAAGAAAATGGCAGCTTTGAACTGAGTCAATACTAAAGAATAATAGAGAATTGGGTTGCTAGCATTATAACAACAGCCCCATAGGAAGGGCAGATATTAGAGATGGTTGTCTGCATACATCTACAAGAATGCACCACTGATGTGTGATGTGGAAACAGTCTGGACAGCAGAGTCCACAGAAGGAGCACTAAACCATTCTTATCTCATTGCAAAATGTTGCACAGTCTGTTTGAGCAGTCTCAGGACAGAAATGGACAAACCATCTGGCAACACACCAAGTTTTACAAGCAATGTTGTAAATAATTGTTTTCAGCAATTACTTGGTTCTGTGAGTAGCAGCAGAGTATTTTGCAATTAAAACTGCTCTATCTTCCCTTCTTAGAAGTAGGATTTGAGGGAAACTGCTGATGAGCTGGAAGAAAAATTTCTGCAGAAATCATGAGTTATTAACTCCAGTGGTTACAACAAAATAGACATGAATGAACTGTTCAGCTGGCCAGACATGGAGGCTTTGAGACTATTCTGTCAGGTGGGACTTCTTCTCCCACAGGTTATTATTATCAGCAAAGGCAGAGAAAACCTTCTGACAATGTCTCTAAAATCAATTTAGTTAATATGTCTCCTAAATTTGACCTCAGAAGTCATTGAATATGAGACACCAGTGTGCCCTCACCACTAAAACAGACAGTGGTATTCTTGGATGCAATAGGCAAAGTATTGCCAGCAGGTCAAGGGAGTTGATCCTTCCCCTCTGTTGAGCATTGGTGAGGCCTGAAGTGCTGTGTCCATTTCTGGGACCCACAGTTCAAGAGAGACTTGGAGCTACTAGGGAGTCCAGGGAAGGACCACAAAGATGATGAAGGGACCAGAGCACCTCTTCTGTGAGGAAAGGCTGAGGGAGCTAGGAGTGATCATCTTGGAAAAAGAGAAGGCTTTGGGGGGATCTTATTGTTGTATGTATTTACCTGAAGAGAGGGTGCAAAGGGGTTGAAGCCAGGTTCTGTTCAATGATGCCCAGTAGCAGGACAAGAGACAATGGGCACAAACTGGAACACATGAGGTTCTGTGTGAACATCGGGAAACACTTTTTTTCTTGTATGTATGACACAGCACTAACACAGGTTGCCCAGAAAGGTTGGGGAGTCTCCATCCTCAGAGATACTCAAAAGCCATCTGAGTATGGTTCTGGTCATCCTGCTTAAGGTTCTCACCTGGTTCTGGTGGCCCTGCTTAAGCAGGTGGATTGGACAAGATTACCTCCAAAGTTACCTTCCAATCTTAATCATTCTGTGATTCTGTGAATTTCTAGGCCCAACAAGCTTTTTAAGTCTCTTGTCATTGGACCTAGAGACCTCAGTGGAGCCTGTTATTGATGTTAAATGACAAGATGTGCAGATGGGCAGCTGAACTAACAAGATCACTCCTTTATATTGAATGGGTCATCTTGCTTTAAATAAAAAAAAAAATAATAATAATAAAAAAAATAAATTTCCAACTCTACAGATGAATTCTTGGACTTCTAAATAGTAGCCACTGACAGAGTCCTGGGTATTAAGGGTCATATATAGCAATAGACATAGGCAGGTAGACATTGGTGTTGTTGGTTCAATGGGCAGAATGCTAAAGTTCACAACACAGAACATGGCTGTCAGCAGACTCTTGCCTTCATCCTGCCTCATCTTCTTCTAGGGAGCCCTGGAGATGAGAGGAATCAAAAAGATCACATAGAGGAACATTTGCTTTCCATCAAAAGGGAATGTATTACCTTGAGAGCCTGGGGCCCCACTAAGGCAGGGAAGGCACTGAGCACACTCAGTTTTGTGTCCCCTGTTCTGAGGCTCTGAACTCCCATGAACAGAGAGCAGTTTTTTTAATGCTTTGAACATAGATTCCATTTTCCTTTTACATTTCCAGTGTTTTGCCCAGGCCATTTCCGGTTGCTGCTATAAAAATTGAGAAGAATCAATCTCCTTTCATACTTCAGCTCTAACAGTGTATATATTTCAACAGAGATCCAAGCATATATTAACTTTCTGATTGTTTATATTTTAGCTTTAGACTCAACTTCAAATTTCCTGCCTTTCCAGTACTTTGTAATAGACAAAATTCTTCCCTGTTTTAGTCTAGTTGCTGCTGCTGCTTTTCTGCCTTTGACACTGCATTACTCACAGTGACCATGAAAGGAAATCGAGCTTTCCTGGTGCACAGTGACACCTGACTAACAAATGCCAACATAAATTAAGTTTGGATGCATGAAACATATAAAATACCTTGATAGGTTTTATATGTATACAATATTAAATACAAAGGCTTCTGCTAACTTCTTCTAAGTATTAAAAGGAAAAATCAGAAAAAAACGTGAAAAATGATTTTTAATTATTACCTACTGATGACGTCAATTTATTGCATGTTTTAACAGCAAAAAATCAGCAAACAAACTGAACAAAGGATATATTAAGCCTTTACACAAACTGTCACAGTGTAAACCATAAAACAAATATTTTTCATTATATGTATTTTTTTCATATCTTCATATGTATTTATTTCATATCTTTTACAGCTAAATGAATATTTTTTTTTTCAAGGGTGGGTTGATTTTCTTGACAGTGTACCTATTGCCATTAAAAAAAAAAAAAAAGTCCCTGCACTTGAAAGTTTAATGGTGTAGAAACATCATATAATAACATTTTTAAAATATATTATGATAAATATATATAATCTCATAAGTATTTAAATAAAACACTAGTATAGAGAGGACATCTTCATCTGGTATAATTTTACAAATGTTTTTGTATGATTATCAGTGATTTTCAATTGAAATATTGATTTATTTGTTAAACAAGACGTTTAATCTTCAGAAATTATACCTAGATTTCAAATCTAACTGTTCTTAGAGCACTGAATCTGGGTAAACAACAGTGGAGGTCTCCTACAGACACTGTCAATTCTGAAGCTCTTAGCCAAGAACTTCTGCTTACATGTTATGCCATACAAATGTAATGCACTGTCACCAGCCATGACCTTTGAACACAGGCTTCAGCACCCATTAACATCACATAGGGTTGTTGTGTAAAAGGAGAAAACTAAGGCTGACATAAGTAAGAAATATAGCTTAACAAAGTAGTTCTGCAGGAGAGAAACTCAGGTTTTCCTATTTCCTTGGCAATAGCTGTAGGCTGTAATGTTAACTACTTGGACATCTGCATCCTTAGAACAATTTATTCCTTTAGTAACCAGAGTAAACAGTGGTGTGCTCTTAGGAACCAGAATATATCGTTACTCGACAAAGGCAATTGAATGCAAGGAAAGAGATCAACCTACTCTTAAATTTAATAATCTTGATTTTAATGCCTGGGAGAGAATTATTTTTTTTTTTTTCTTTACACAGAACTGAACAGGCCATTTTTAAGGTCAGGAATTTCCTGAGCTTTGCCCACTGTGGGTGTTTTGCGGTCTATTATACGGTCTATGCATGCTTTCCCTGTACTCCTGCCGGGACTATTTTTTATTGTTACTAACCATAAACGGAGCACCTGATAAAGGTTAAATTTTGCTTGCAGGTTGGAGTGCACTGGCACCAATGGCACGGAACCCACACCCCAGATGTCATTTCACTCTCAGAGGATGTGGAGGCAGGAAGGGAATGAAGGGTGTCAAAGAGCCTAAATGAATGTTTCAATTAGCAAGACTTCTTGCCAGCCATGCATAAATGAAACAGGCAAAGCACAAGGAATAGCTTTCTTCTGTAACTTTGAGCAGCTTTCAGTTTAATTGCTGTGACAAGTGAATAAGTCTGAATGACCAACTGAAGCTTCTTTTTTTTTTTCTTTTTTTTTCTTTTTTTTTTTTCTAGGTAAGAAAAAAAAGACAGTAAAAATTTAAGTATCCAAACATCTAGGAGTTCTCCTACTTCATGCTAAGAAAGTAACACATGTAGATTTATGTTGCACTGTGTAGCACTGCTTAGGGTCATGTCCTCCAGTTCTGAAGTAATGTTCTCACAGTAATGTAAGGGTGGTACAGAGAAACTGAATTAACTGCATTTGCTTCCTGGTCAGGCAAAGCCTCTGAAGACACCTCTGTTTCATAAGGCAAATGCTATGAACCACTGGAATGCTAGGGGAAAAAAAAATGTAGGAAATGTAGGATGATTTCTTCTTTGTACCAGTAAGACAGAAATGGCCCCCAGATGCTAAGGGGTGATTCAAGGTTGGTAAGCTATTGTACAACAGGCCTGTTTTCCAGAGAAATCTCTGGTCAATTTTTCAGATTTGATTACTTCAAGGAGTCTTGCAAACCTTTAGTCATGAGAATATTTTTCACTGGTATAAAGGCAGACTTATGCTGTCTGGGCACTTTACTCTGAGAAGATCAGGTAAGGCAGAAGTCATTCTGACTCCACTACAGTGAAAAATGGTAACATAAATAAAGAAATAAATGAAAATGAAAATATGTTAGTTATTTTCTAATTTCTTGTGTTCATATGTTTGTTTTTATTTTACTCATCTGTACTGTCTTCTGGAGTACATTTTGCATGACACAGCCTGAAGGATACAGTAGAAGAGGTGCAAGGTGCAATCAGCTTTCACATGTTGAGTGTGCACCATTTATTTGATGTTTAAAAGATAGCATTGTATTGGCAAATTACTATTAAAAAATAAAGAAATAAAGAAATAAAATAAAATTTAAAAAAAAGGAAAAAAAAAAAGAAAAAAAAATAGAGATCTGAAGACAGTCTTTCTATCACCATGAGTACAGGGCTTCAATTTGTTATTCACCTTTTCCAGTCCAAAGAAAATCTATTGCTGCTGGAGAAAGGGCTGAATCAAGCTAAGTAATCAGTCTATTACTGTTTTAATTCCCAAACAAATAAACAAACAAACAAATAAATAAAACAAGAAGAACAAACCCAGAGGAAATCCGTACTATACTGGTAAACCAACCAGTAAATCATTTGTCACAGGTACTAGAAGACTGCAGACCCCATCCTGACCTTGTTTGCTTCAGGCTGAAGCCAGAGCAGCTCATTTGTGATTAACAGAATAACAGCAGTACAAATCTGTTCCCATCATTGATCCAAGTGCCCACAATGGCACATGCAGAGACTCCTAAATGGTTCAGATCTCACTTTCTAAGCTTTGAGGCACTGAACTATGGAATAAAAGAAAGATAAAAACAAACAGTAACGGGAAAATCTGTAGGCATGAACTTCTCAAAGCAATTTTAAGGAAAACACATTAAAAAAGTACCACTAGTTCACAGGTCAGCTGTGTGAAGGTTCTTTCTTATTCCCAATCTGCAAAAGTGGATATTTTCCCTGTAAGCTGCATTCATTTCCCCTAGCCAATTTTTTTATAGTGCCACCTGTTCTGGAACAACAACTGACATTTAAATTTTATTGAAAACAAGCCTGCCAATACACATGTGAGCTTACTAGAAGTTTGTTCCTGACAGGCTTTTTGGATCCCTCAGGGCAAGTCATACTAAGTTCTATTCAATGTTATTAGAAGTTAGTGAAGGCTGCCTCAAAAATACATGCTTTATTTCTCAGTGTATAGCCACATACGGACCTAAACTCATATGCATGTAAGTTCTTTTCTAGCAGTAGAAGGTGGACATCATTATAATTCATTTTCAGTGTTAAAATCTTTTATCCTAGTGAATGTCTTAATATTGTCTTATTTTGACAAGAATAAAGCCCAACATTTTTTATTATTTTTTTTTTTACCCTCAGAGTGTTACTGTATACTCAGAGGAATTGCAGAAAAATTCAAAAGTCTTAAATTTACAAATTTACCATCTGTCCTTGAAATAATTTTCAGTTCTCTCCTCTTACTAGTAGCTTGATCACTATAGTTCTCCCCTCCATTCACTCATATCTCAAACTGAAGGCAGAAGAATATTTGTACGGCCAGAGCATTATCAACCAGAATGCTGTCACTAATATCGTACACTACTCAGTCATTCCTCCTCACGTTACTTTATTTTTTCCTTCCTTTTGCCTTGTTTTGTTTTGTTTTGTTTTTCTTTTGCTTCCATGCTTAACCTGATAGCAAACCACACTGTCTTGGAAAATATTTTCCCATGTTAGTGTGAAGTAATGTAAATACATTGAAATTCACAATGAGACCAGAATGAAACAGGCAGAACTCCTCCATTCTCTTTGAAGAGGTACCCATTAAGACTGCACATTCATAAAAGTAATTTGATTGGTTTTCACATATTTTCAGGAAATTATACAAAGTGATACAAAGTACTTGTGGATTTAAATTCTTCTCAGAATAATACGCATGATCTTCATATTATAATGCATATAGTGATACTCTGCTGAGAGTTATTAAAATGACTTGCAAACCACAGAAAATTGAGACACAGTAGTAACACAAAATGTGAGCTGCCAATGCAGGTTTCTGTGGGGTCCACTGTTTTGCCAAAGAACTGTCATCGGTGCACCAGCTCTGAATGGGGACATGTTACTGCTAATACCTCTGTGGTTCATGCTGCTGTACAAGCTCCAAAAATTATTTTTCCAGAACAGCTAGCTATCAGTAAAAAATAAAGATGATCTGAAGTGGGAAAAAGCTTTTCCTGCCTGCACCCACCTTCCTCCTCCACATTGTTCCTGTTTGCTTTGCCGTACAGTCACAAGGCAGGCAGAGAGGATGAATGAGCTGATGGCTACAAAAGGAGATAACCCTCTGAGAGACCTCCTTTCCAAGATCTGCCTCAGGTCTTCCATGATCTTCAGGAAAATCTCTGAAGCCGTGTCCCTCTTGTTCTTCTGAGCACCACACAGTCTCCTTAACACTCAGAAAGAACAAATATTGCAACAGCTCAGGAGGGGGACAGACAGGGACATACAAATCTATCTCTATCATTTATCCCATCCTTAAAATATTTGTTCTCACACCACCAGTCTGTCTTTTCCACTGTCCAGTCAACAAAACTGAGAAAGCCATTAATTATGTACTAGTTTTTCTAGTTAAATTTAAGGTTTCCTCTCATGCACCTATTTAAACACTATGATAGTGCTATTGAAATATATGCAAAGAGGCTTAAAAAGAGGAAAAATGGAATCCATTTATACATGGCGTCTCGGTAATTGAATTGATCAGAACAGTACATCTGTACAAGTCCTGCGATGAAATTATTCTTAGAATTTGAACTGTCTATGGGTAAATGTGTAACAGGAAAAAAATGCAAACTGATATTTTTAAGATGAAAGACTTGCAGGATCACATAAACATCCCACATACCCTTTTTTTGTGTGAGTGTGTTGTTTAGTACTGCCAGAGAATATTTTTCAGCCAAGCAACTTGCAATGACATCACTGAAAAATCCTTTATACTCACACATGCACTAATGTCAATTAAAGCATTTGGGGAGTAAACACTGCCATGTGGCTTACTTGACCAAGAAGGTTAAATCCCACAGTCTACATTTCAAACATAGAAGTTCCAGTAAGTTACTTAGGTTTAAGCATTTTTTTTTTCCAATTTTGAAATATGGAGAACAATGGAAACATTATAAACTTCTTCCTTTTTCTAGTTCCATAATGAAAACAAAAAAGTACTTGGCAGATGCATATCACAGTACCCCTGAAATAAAGCTTACTTTTTGCTCTACATAACCTGGAAGCCACTGGTTCAGGGACACTACTATTTAAGGAGGGTTTTTGAAGAACTGCATTGGACTGCCTGGGAAGCAATAACATTAAAAGTAATGCAAGCTCTGGCAAGCTATGCAAACTATGGTAAAATGGGAGACTAAAACCTGCTGCAGGGCTTAAATTTTACCTACTTAGGAGGCCAGGAAACAGTTTTCCTCCTAATAATTTTGTATAATTGAGTAAGTAGACAGTGGGTCTGATCACTGTTGCTAATGAAGCACTCTGCATTTCTTTTTTTCTTAGCTTTGTCTCAAGCCTGTCATAGTGAGAAAGCAGCTCATCTTCCTTTCAGATGTGTATAAATTTGCCACTGCTAGAAGCAAGAACTTTAAGTACGTTTGATCAGCAATCAGACTATGAAAATACAAACTATTCTTTCAAACTCAAACCATGTGAACTCCCCAGCAACTGCAAATGTTCAAAGTATGAACACATATCTGGCTGCTGGGAACAACGTGGGCTCTGCTGAGTTACTTAGAGATGCTTTCCTTCCCATGAAGCTTGGCTTCCTGTGCTTGGCTCCACCTGGAGAAAGGAGTCCTTTAAGCTTTTACTAAGCCTCTCTAATTGAGATGACGGGCTTGAGGGAAACAGTGAGCTCTCATTGGAGGTGCCAAAATTAGCTGTTGTTCATCATGCAGATTTTCTCAAGCCAAGCTTTCCTCCTTTCCATCTGTAGAAAGAAACAGCAACTGCAAGAGGGCATGGGTTCACCTGCTGAATGCAAGCAAGATGACAGAGAAATAAATGCTTCAATATTAGTGCTGACTGGTTTGACATAGATGCACCTGCAACCCTTCCCACTGCCACATCTCCTCTCACTGCCTATGTCTGACAGTGGCCTTAAATATGGATATCAACTATACAAAATAACACATTTTATCTGTTAAAATATAAAGTCGGAGATGAAGGTTCTTTTTGTTTGTTGACACATAGAATGTCTAATAAATAATATATATTTCAAATCAGCTGGATACCTCTTAGTGAGAACAATTACACGAACTGCTGTAAAATAAGCATTTCTAAAACTTCCCTCAGCCTTTTGCATGGTTCTCTATTTTAAAATATTTTAAGGCACTGATGAGCACAACACCACAGTGCCTAGCTGAGTGGTTAGCTGACTTGGACTTAGGAAGGCAAGATGACTTGCAGTCTGCCTGAAGGCAATGGGGAAAGAATTACTTCAGTTAGGCTGGAGGCTCAGGTGGAGAAGTCCAGAAGAAGCCCATGGAGAGAGCAAGCTCAGATACCGCCTCCCAGATAGGTGATGAGCTGGGGTGCCATTCATCTGCCATGTGCTAGCATAGCTTAAGGGCTGTTCTATTCAAAACATTGCTGCTTGAGATCAAAAAGAACTAAGTGCACGGAAGCCATTTAGTCTTTAAGCCCTTTTCAGATTGCATGTGTTATATGGGGCCACAATAGGACCTAGATCTGTTCTGTGACAGAAAAACACCCATGCCTCAGATTTATTTTTCTTGAGATGTATAGGTGTAGAGTTATTAGGTCCTTGTTCTTTAGCCTCTTCTTTGAACACTCCCTCCATGCCATCTCTCCATGCAGTAATGCCCTGATTTGTTCAGACCATGCACTGTTCTCAGTAGAGGAAACATCTCTCTGGAGTCACTGTGTACACAATCCCAGGGCAAGCCGTGAAAATGTCTAACTGTAATCTATACACAGGTGACTTTCAAGAGGTCAGATTTCAAAGGAGGAAATGAAGAAAAGGAGTAATCATCTGTTCCTTGTATCAGTATGATCAAACTGATGAATGTCTTTCACAGATTAAAATAATAATAATAATAATAATTTTATATTTTCAAATTGGCAGAAGTCAAATATAAATGCTGAATTAATTAAATGATGCCTATGAGAATGAGTTCTCCTTCAGCTTTTTAATTATACTATGTCACATGCCTTTACAAGGTCTTTCAAGGGAAGCCAAACAGCACAGTTGTATTATTACTTTATTATTAGGGCGACGAAGCTGGTGAGGGGCCTGGAGAGGGTGACGAAGCTGGTGAGGGGCCTGGAGAACAAGTCCTATGAGGAGCGGCTGAGGGAGCTGGGCTTGTTCAGCCTGGAGAAGAGGAGGCTCAGGGGCGACCTTATCGCTCTCTACAGGTACTTCAAGGGAGGCTGTAGCGAGGTGGGGGTTGGCCTGTTCTCCCATGTGCCTGATGACAGGACGAGGGGGAATGGGCTTAAGTTGAGCCAGGGGAGTTTTAGGTTAGATGTTAGGAAGAGCTTCTTCACTGAAAGGGTTGTGAGGCATTGGAACAGGCTGCCCAGGGAAGTGGTGGAGTCACCATCCCTGGAAGTCTTCAAAAGACGTTTAGATGTAGAGCTTAGGGATATGGTTTAGTGGGGACTGCTAGCGTTAGGTCAGAGGTTGGACTCGATGATCTTGAGGTCTCTTCCAACCTAGAAATTCTGTGATTCTGTGATACTTTATATCTCGGAAATGCAGAGTAAATTGATAGTGAGGCACTACAAAGCAGACCTTAAGAAAATGCTGCAGTTGTGTCCTCAGGGTTCACACTGCTCATTACTGCTCTTTGAGGCAAGAAAGTGACTCTTTTTCACCAGTCTTTTAACTACTTTGAAACATAGGTTAGGTGCCAACGCTCCTTAAAAATTTCGGGTAATGCATAGACTGCGTCACACATACAAATTTTTTACGTCAAGTGTAATTGGTTCTTAAGAATAGTTTAAGAATCTGTCCATTTCAGGGAGAGCAGCAAGACAGATTTATGTGGGTGAAGAGGAATGTTAATAATGTTCTTTTTTGTGTCAATATTTACTGTAATGTCTTATTAATGTAAAAAAAAAAAAAAAAAAAAAAAAAAAAAAAAAAAGCACAGCTTGAATAAGCAGTTTCTATCCATTACTATCCATTAGATACTTCTCCTGCCAATTGCAGAAGAATCTGTAAAAGATCTGGCATGGTTTTGATTATTTATACATAGATGTAACTGTTTAGAGATAAGCTGTCTCACATAGGCAATATAATTGATTTTATTTAACTTTGCTTCTTGCTGGACTCTAATGTTTTCCCTAATATCTTTGTTCCTGTCTTGGGAGATTAACAACAACACTGGTGTTTAGAAGTGGCAAATGACAAAGCTGCAACATGATCAGTCCCAACGCTAGTGCAGTCTGTGAGGGTATGACTCCTTCAGGGTGATTTTGAGACTCATTCACACAAACTGTGTACCTTCATGCTTTCACTTCTACCAGCTATGTGCTTGAACACAACTCAGAAACCCACTAGAGTTCATGCTTCACTCAAAGAATGGCCCTAAATGGGACCACACAGAATGGTCCTGTTTGTGTAACTTCTCCCAGACAGCTCTGAGGCACCCCGGGTACATGTGCCCATGTATGGAAGGAGACTTCCTCCATGCCAGTGTTTTTAGAAGCACGCAGATTCCAGCAGTACTACCCTGAATTTTATTAAACAAAGACATTGCCATTCATCCCTCCACTTGGATTATTCTGTTTGATCTTCTTAGCTATTTCAGTTGCCATGGAAGAACTATCATGAAAATGCCTGGAAAAATACCCTGGAAAGAGACTGGTTTTAGTTTCAAGGAACAAGCCATCCCAGAAGACACTAGATCAAATATGCTTTTTGTTGCAACACCATAAGTACAGAGCAACTTCAGGGTGTCCTCATATGTATGTACAGCACGCAAACAGGAAATGCTGGACTCTTTGGCAATCTGCAGAGAAGGCTATCCAGATGTCTACAACACTTGGACAACTTCTTCCATGGACAGTTTCCCTATCCATCAGCAGGAGACAACATCCTGGGAACACACTCGCAGCCCATCAGTAAGCAAGCAAGTGTGGGCTGTACAGTGATGCTATGGGGACACAGGAGATGTGGTACCCGCTCTTGACTCTTACATGTGTTTTCTTTCTGTCCTGGGGCAGGCAATAGATGTGATGTCTCAGTTCAATAGCAATGAGGATATCTACCTTCCTGGAAGCAAGACTGTAAGGAGTTTTGGAAAGAAGAAGGAGCTACAAAGGCAATAGCAGTGATAAAAAAAAACTTCTATTTTCCATTGGGCATTTCCCACATCACATCCCTCCTCCACAGGAGGGAGGGAGTCCAGACCCTCACCTTGCTGTAGGCAATTGCTATAATCTAAGAAACATAAAAGACTCAAGACAGGAGATCTGAGATTAAACTAAACTAGTGCATTCTGGGCTACCCTAAGCAATGTGGTAGGACAGGGGCCTGAGCAGACTCAGGTGCCAGTGTCCATTTTGTTTGCTTTGTCAGGGTGGGATAGTGCTCTGTCCCTTCAGCTGAAGTGAAGAGGTTCGTACCTGAAATGCAGGCCTCTGACACTTAGAAATTATAAGTGCACTAATCAGGATGTAATTAATATTAGCTATCCCTGAACCTGAATATGAGCATAGTAAAATAGTATAACCAACACAGTAAATGAGCTCTTTGTAAAGTTGTGAAGATGAAAGACAAAGAGAGAAGACAGCCCATTTAGCTGCTTATTAAAGAGCTCCAAGCCTGATCACCTGGACCTCCGTGACTAAGAGACATCAAGGATGGCAGTTGCCAACACTAACTGTGCTGCATCAGCTGCATCATGGTTACAGCCAATTTAAGTTATGCGTGTTAAAGCCCAGGCTTTTTGTATGTGCAACAGTGATCATTAATGATGTGTGTGAATGAACCGTTAGCAAAAATAATGTTGTTAATAAATTAATTTAGCATGTTGTTTTTTTGTGTGTTTTTTGTTTGTTTGCGGTCTGTTTTTGTTTTTGTTTGCAGTTTAAAACTGGCTTAATTTGTCAGTCTTCTAAGCACTCCCATCACAGCCATCTTTAATACCCTATCTGATATAGATACATACATATATATAAGCATATGTATATTCACTTGCAAAAAAAGTTGGGAGATCTGGGAGATGAAGGGAGCAGAAGTGATATAAGGAAAGTCAATACACAAGAACTTTGCAACTTTTTTTATCTTAATTGTTCATCTATGATAGCAACATCATTACTGAGAAAAGAGGCAGAAGTGGCAGTACTCTTTTTGTCATGCCAGAAAGTAAGCCTTCACTTCCTTTAGGAAAAAAAAAAATAACAATAATAAAAAAATCAATATGAGCAATGCCATATAAACTCTCTAGGCAACTGTCTGTACAATGACCTGCTCATTGGATTGTAGGGCCTGCCATTCAGGGAACAACCTAATGAAAGTCTTTTGTAATAAAGATAGTCTTACTGCTTCATTTGGAGTACACTACTCATTTATCTAGTTTGGTTTGGTTTAGTTTGCTTTGTTTTGTGTTTGTTTGTGTTTTGTTGTTGTTGTTGTTGTTGTTTGTTTGTTTGTTTGTTTGTTTTTGTTTTTTATTAGTGTGTACAGCCTTCTTTATTGTTTCCCTTTTTTTCTTGCATACACTCTTCCATCAAAGGCATGTATCAGCTCTAAGCACAGCAGAAAGAACAACCAAACAATTTAATTAGCAAACTTAAACTAATTGCAATTTGTAACTTAGCTCAACATACATGTGGCAGCTGAAATGGAAAGACCCCTCTAAAATTTAAGTACAAAGGAACTGGAGGGACATGGGGATATAGGAGGGGTGATCATGTCGAGGGATATTACTGCAGAAGCCTGTACTACCTAAAGTAGAATATTTATCTTGAGTAGACTGTTTGTCAAGAAATTTGAAGGACTTTGTGGCTGGGATATAAGCAGTTCTCTTCTAAACACTGTCAGATGAGTTGAACTCTTCATAATGTTTAAATTGCTTTTTCTATTAAATTGTATAGGATTCTTCATAAAGAGAAAATTATTTCGAGCTGCACTTTTTTGTTTCAATAGTGTTTTCAAGCTGATTGTGGATATTCAGTAAGTGCTATTCACCTTTTTCAGTTAGCTAAGAACCATGGATATTATATTATCTTAGTAATTATCTTAGCAAAATTGATCAGATCCTTTAACAGCCTCTTGCCTAATTGCATCGTATGGGTGGCTAAGAAGGTTTTCCAGTTCATATCAATTTCCAGTATTCTTGTTTATGATGAAATTAAAAGTAAGGCTTCCCTGAAGTACATCTGAGAGACAATGTTCCTCTTCTGTTTTTATACTACACGTATTTGACTCCCTTTCATTCTAAAATACACTTGGTAAAATAAGAACAGGAGAGAAAGACACTGACACTTAGACAAGGCCCTTGGGAAGCCAGGTAAGCCAGAACATCAAAGATCAGCAACACTTACAAAAGCTGCTGCTTTCTTTCAACTCCTTCTTTTGTGAAGTGATAAAGCTGATAGCAGGCACTTTCAAAACTCTGTTCAACCACCAGACTTTTTCACACCGCAAGGCTCTGTCTCTACTGATATACAAGCGGATAGAATCTGAAACAAACATAAGCAGAAGCCAACATTATGCTCTGAGACAGTAACAATGGCTTCATAGCTATCACAAGTTACTCAGTGTTTCATCTGTTGAAAAGGTTAAAGTATCGAGGAAGAAACTCTATATGTAGCTATTTACTTGCACTGTATGTGACTTTGGTCCCTAACACAAAAAGAGTCTAACTAAACTTAGTTCTCAAAGGAGCTAGAAGCCATGCCCTAACTGCTGGGGTGATAAAGCAGATAACATACCTCCTGTTGCAAACATACCAAACATACTTTACCCTGAGTAACACTAAAATGATGTCTCCACAGAAATAAAGTACTTTATGATGTGGCCCAATGGTTTTATTCATGTTTTTCAGGAAGACAGGGGACAACAGTGATAGTCAGAAAAGAATTAAAGACTGATTTTTTTTAAACACAGAGAACTTTCAAGTGCTGTAAGTAAAATAGATAGATGATAGATAGATAGATAGATAGATAGACAGACAGACAGACAGATAGATGATAGATAATTTATTGCTGTTCTTTAAAAAAAAGGCAAAAAATAAAGAGAGAGAGACATAATGATAAAGAGAAAATAGGAGTTCAGTGGTATGCAATAAAAGCAATTTATACAGAAAAACAAATAACTTAGTCACTGCATATTCGTTTGTTTGTTTTTTTTAATTCCCATGCCTATGTTCTGTTATGCCCCAGAAGTATAGTTCTCTAATAAACTCTGATTATACTTATAAAATCAATTTATGAATATATTACAGTGATGCCATTTATGCTTTGCTGAAAACAAAGTTTAAATACAGTGTTTAAAACACATCAAAAATTGTTGTACAAAGGATTCTTTTCTGAGGTAAAACTTCACTGTTTTTTTCTTAGAAATTGCTTTCATTTAACCAGAATTATTTGGCATGACAATTAGTCAAAATTAAGGCACTTTTTGACTCTTTCCTGGTCCTAAATACCTTTAATAACCTTCTTCAAACACCTAAACACCTTTATTGGTGGTTTTATTTTGCTTTGTCTTTCTGTTTATCATTGATGAAAGCAATCTAGTGGAATTGATCTTTTTGTCTTACTTACCCAGCTGAGTAGATCTGGAAAATAAAAAAAAAAAAAAAAAAAAAAAAAAAAAGAGTACTGTAAATTTAATGAGATTAGTCATTATACTACGCAACTCTTTACTGAGGTTTAGAGACAAATCTTCCTTACTCATTGGAAAACCATTAACCACTACTTCCAGGATAATTCATCTGATTAAATGAATAAACACCCTAAGATCCTTTTATAAATAGTGGTGACTTAATGCAGTCAGCAGAGTGTATGCCACAAGTCATCTTATCCTTCATTAAATGTCTAAAATAGGTCAAAGAAATCTTAACATCACTTTTTTCTCTCCTTTGACTGGTTAGGATGCTGAAATCCACCTTGTAAGCACCCAAGATCAAATGAGATGTCTTTCCCCTCAGTCATTTCCACTAATTCTGTGGTTTCATTTTTTCTGTTTTTCTTCTGTATCTCATAAAGAAAAAATAGGGACTATGAGGCAATACAGCCCAAAATTTAAAGAGAGGCTGAAGGATCAATTTTTAATCTCAGAGGTGAAAGGGAACCTACTAATCTATGCAATGTTGTATGAAGTAAATGAATGCTGAAAAATACAGCTGGGGAGCTTAAAACAATTAATTTCTATTTTAATACTTAACTGTGTGCTCAGAACAAAAAAGTCATAAAGACCTTATTAAGATCTCTATACAGTGCTGCCTAAAGGCACATAAAAATAGGTCCT
This sequence comes from Netta rufina, assembly GCF_964035555.1. Lineage (NCBI taxonomy): Eukaryota > Metazoa > Chordata > Aves > Anseriformes > Anatidae > Netta > Netta rufina. Next base: position 103,125,748 of record NC_140123.1, read on the forward strand.
TACTCTGAGCTGGTATGTGTTTCTCCTCCAAGGTGCTATGATTGCAAATTTCTAGCCTCTGTGTCAGACTTGTGCTCAGGATGCCCTGAAATGCCCTTCCAGCTGCTGAAGGGATGTATGTATGTGCACTGCAGGACTCTGAGCAACACCTGCAGCATTTCCTTTGTTCACATTTCTTGAGACACTTGCCATAAACTGCCATTTCTTTTAATAACAAGAGTCGAAGTACTATTGCTTGTTCAACCTGACTATTAATAAAATAATATTAAACATGTAGTTAAGGGGAAGACGAAGAAATCAATCTGCAATCTTTAAAGCTCTCACATTTTGGTTTTACTAATTCTATCACTCACAACTTATATTCACAGTAAATCTTCCTCTCAGTGCCTTGTTTTTCCTGTAGTATGAACTATTAGAGTTTGAATATATCTGATACTGGTTCTAACAAAATTTTTAAAGTAATAACATGCATTGCATATTTTAAAATAAGTTAATGGATAGAAAACTTCTTGGAGTCCCTTTCACAACCCTGCATGCAGTACATGCCTGTGCTTTAGTTTCTCTCAGTTTCCCTACCACTTGAAAAATGTCCTAGTTAAAATATAATTTTACAAAATCCATGCTGCACAGCTCACTTTTTTAAGTTACTCAAAAGAGAAGAGAGGAGAGGGGAGGGCAGGGCAGGGCAGGGCAGGGCAGGGCAGGGCAGGGAAGGGCAGGGAAGGGCAGGGAAGGGAAGGGAAGGGAAGGGAAGGGAAGGGAAGGGAAGGGAAGGGAAGGGAAGGGAAGGGAAGGGAAGGGAAGGGAAGGGAAGGGAAGGGAAGGGAAGGGAAGGGAAGGGAAGGGAAGGGAAGGGAAGGACCTGGATGAACAACCCAATGGGCAGGAAAAAAAACAGAAAGGAGAAAATTAAACCAAATTTCTCTGGAAGCTTACTGAGCCAGGAAGAATACTGACATGATGTTTTATATTGTGACTGAGCAATGGATGGGAGAACAGTGACTCAGAGGCATTTGAACGTGAGTATTATCACTGCCATTTTCCAATAAGAACAAGCTGTCTAACTCCAGCTCTTCAAAAGGATTTGGCAATCAAAGTTTCTTATCTTTCTTTTGAAATTCTAGCCCATGGTCAGAGACTTATCAGAAACAGTGACTTACAGACCTTTTGTCCCATTTATTTTTATGCAGAACTTCCCAGAAAATGAAAGAGTTGCATTCAAAATTTCTGAGCTATTGTGGTCTTCTGGAGATGCTCTATGCCTCTGCAAGAAAACTGGCTCAAAGATAATTCTTAATATTTACTGTATTTTAATTCTTCCTTTTGCTTGTTTAGTGCAGTAAATCAGGTCAGGAACAGCTGGATCACTTGTTGATATAGTTTAGGTACAGAAAGTGCTGCTAACACTTTCATCCCAGATTACTGCAGTTATCAGAGTACAAAAGTTAACAGACATCCACTTTTCATTGTTAAAAATAAAAATTTTACGTCAAATTCCTCCATATACAGACATCTCTGAAAAGATTTCATAACCAGATACCAAGCACTCAACTATAGTAACAAGATTTCAAAAACAGGTTACATGCAATCACAAATATGTACAGGGCACAGAACACAAATGTCCTATCTCCCAAAGTTTGTTAACAGCCAGACTTGTATTTGTTTCTTATGCTTAATGCTACTGCTGTGGCAGCTCCCCTCCCAAATGCTTGTCAAATCAGCACATCCATTTCAGCTGCAGTGTGTCGATACATGCTCTTGAAATTGTATGATGTTAGAACTGAGCACAATGTATTTCTCTACATGCCCTGGGGTCCAATGGAGTTATAATTTGCAGTCATAAGAGTGGGATTCCCTCTGCTCAAATCTGAAGCCTGCAAATGATTACAGCTTTGTTACTGTCAGTATTTGGACTGAGTCAGAGGCACATGCTCAGGCAAATCTGAGCAATTTACTGTTAGCACTCTTACAATGTTAATTGTACTCCTACTAAAACAGAAAAACACATGTTTTTACCATAACTAATAAAATGACTATGTACAGATCACACTGCAGAAAGGACAAAATGCTGGCATCACACTAGCGTATACTTAGAGTGAGCACCAGTAAAGACAAATTTGATTATAGACATGCCAAGAACCACCCTTGAAAGTCCCTAAAATCTGGTATTTCTCCTAATCCAAGCTAAGAGAATATACTTAAATAAAAATAACAACATGAGAAGGAAGTCATTGGAGATTTAGTTCTCTTAAATTAATTACACAGAATTACACAGAATTTTCTAGGTTGGAAGAGACCTCAAGGTCATCGAGTCCAACCTCCGACCTAACACTAACAGCCCTCCACTAAACCATATCCCTAAGCTCTACATCTAAATGTCTTTTGAAGACTTCCAGGGATGGTGACTCCACCACTTCCCTGGGCAGCCTGTTCCAATGCCTCACAACCCTTTCAGTGAAGAAGTTCTTCCTAACATCTAACCTAAAACTCCCCTGGCTCAGCTTAAGCCCATTCCCCCTCGTCCTGTCACCAGGCACGTGGGAGAACAGGCCAACCCCCACCTCGCTACAGCCTCCCTTGAGGTACCTAAAAAGAGCGATAAGGTCACCCCTGAGCCTCCTCTTCTCCAGGCTGAACAAGCCCAGCTCCCTCAGCCGCTCCTCGTAGGACTTGTTCTCCAGGCCCCTCACCAGCTTCGTCGCCCTTCTCTGCACTCGCTCAAGCACCTCCATGTCCTTCTTGTAGCGAGGGGCCCAAAACTGAACACAGTACTCGAGGTGCGGCCTCACCAGAGCCGAGTACAGGGGGACGATCACCTCCCTAGCCCTGCTGGTCACACTGTTCCTGATACAAGCCAGGATGCTGTTGGCCTTCTTGGCCACCTGAGCACACTGCTGGCTCATATTCAGCCGACTATCCACCATCACTCCCAGGTCCTTCTCTGCCTGGCAGCTCTCCAACCATTCCTCTCCCAGCCTGTAGCTCTGCTTGGGGTTATTGCGCCCCAGGTGCAGGACCCGGCACTTGGCCTTGTTGAACTTCATACAGTTGACCTCAGCCCATCGGTGCAGCCTATCCAGATCCTCCTGCAGAGCTTTCCTACCCTCAAGCAGATCGACACACGCACCTAACTTGGTGTCATCTGCGAACTTACTGAGGGTGCACTCGATGCCCTCGTCCAGATCATTGATGAAGATATTAAAGAGGACCGGCCCCAGCACCGAGCCCTGGGGGACGCCACTAGTGACTGGCCTCCAACTGGACTTGGCTCCATTCACCACGACTCTTTGGGCCCGGCTATCCAGCCAGTTTCTAACCCAACGAAGCGTGCGCCAGTCCAAGCCAAGAGCAGCCAGTTTCTTGAGGAGAATGCTGTGGGAGACGGTGTCAAAAGCCTTTCTGAAGTCAAGGTAGACCACATCCACAGCCTTTCCCTCATCCACCCAGCGCGTCACTCTGTCATAGAAGGAGATCAGGTTCGTCAGGCATGACCTGCCTTTCATAAAGCCATGCTGACTGGGCCTGATCGCCTGCTTCCCCTGCAAGTGCTAATAATAATAATATTAATCCTCCAACAGCCATTAGAAGGAATTTTCTCTAAGGCTGAGGCTGCTCCCAGACCTTGTTTGCTCTGCTACATCTGGTTTACAGTAGCAATGTCCATGTATGGGCAGGTCTACTTTTTGGCTAGATGAATGTCACCAAAACAGAAAAATATTCTTAGTACATAGCTCAAAAGGTGTTTGTCATTCCAGCTCCCAGCAGAAGACTGATGGTAGTGCACATATTCTGTGATCCCTCATGGTGTAACTGTGGTGATCTTCTCACTCATACAGTGATCTCTACATGTTTACAAAGAATGTCCTTACATTGCACAGTGCAGGCCAGAACACTCAAAGAAATTATTTACCTAGCTGGAGACTGAATCACAGAATGACAGAATGCTTAAGGTTGGAAGGGATCTCTGGAGATCATCTGGTCAAATCCTCATACCAAGCAGGGCCACCAAGAACACGTTGCACTGGATCACATCCAGGCAGGTTTTGAATATCTCCAGAGAAGGAAACTCCACAGCCTCTCTGGGAAACCTGTTTCAGTGCTCTGTCATCCTCATAGTAAAGGACTTATTGAGAGTAATTAATTTATAGTGCCTCTGGCATGTCATAGTGTGGTGATGAAAATCATTTGTGCAAAATCTTACCTGAAATATATGATGGACTGAGGAACTAAATGCACATCTCTAACATCCTAAATATAAATCCATCTTCATAGCTGTCCTTATCCTCAAATTTCTTGCTTCTTGTAAAAAATAAATAAAAAAATAAATAAAAATTGAGCACCACTGGTAACTGGTGAGGCAACCAGTTTGTTTGTGTTTTTTTTTTTGTTTAAAAAAAAAAAAAAAAAAAAAAAAAAGGTTAAATTTCTTTACTGGAGTCAAACAGATATTTGCCATTTGTTAAGAAATGGAAAAGCTTTTGTGTCAAAAGTCTTTGATTCAGGCATACACAGCCAAAAACAGTCTTGTCAGGATCATCCAGTCTGCTAGAACATGAGAAGGTGACTGCTGCAAAAAACACACGTTCACCAAAATGGAGATGGCTGTACCGAATGAATGGACAACTCATTTATCCATGATAGTTGTATTGGATGTTGGTGAAAACAACACCCAATCTAAGATGCTATAAAAAGTTTTGGAAGTGTGGGATTCAATGAATAATTTCTTACACATAATGGTGATTTTTTCAGCAGTTAGGAAAAAAGTAATACCAAATCTTCAGCTTATTCAGCCATTTTTAATTAAAATAAATCTATTAAAGTAATATTCAAAATGAACAATAACTTTAAAATTCTTTATAACCTGTTTACAAAACTGTACCTAAAGAATCTTCAAAATATTCCAACTTGCTGGAATAATAGAAAAAAAAATATAATGCACAATATAAATTTCACAGATATATTTAACTAACAAGCTAATTTGTTTTCACATTGATTTGTGGATAAATCATGAACTCAAAGGTCTACATTACCAGTAAAATATATGACACACTTCCATTTATCAAAATCTGAAAGAAATGTGCTGATATATTATTTCTGGAATTAGATAATAAAAATTAAGTTATGTGTGAGGATGGCAAGAATTAAGGACAGAAGTTTTAAAAATAAATATTACATAAAGTATATGCTAGTTTTCAGCAGGACAATGATGTAGAGCTCCACTTTGTTATAGTAATTGAGACACCATCACATCTCACCTTGAGGAGACTTAATAAAGGGGATCTGTGGTACACCCACAATATAGAACTAGCAACCAGACATCTCCTCTACTCATTTCCTTGAAGAAAAACCCACACCTCCTTAAAGGAAGTTACCCATAGAAATAATAATAATAATAATAATAATAATAATAATAATAATAATAATAATAATAACAATAATAACAATAATAACAATACATTATTATTATTATTTTATTAGAAAGAAAGATTAGAAAGAAAGAAAGAAAGAAAGAAAGAAAGAAAGAAAGAAAGAAAGAAAGAAAGAAAAGAAAGAAAGAAAGAAAGAAAGAAAGAAAGAAAGAAAGAAAGAAAGAAAGAAAGAAAGAAGAAAGAAAGAAAGAAAGAAAGAAAGAAAGAAAGAAAGAAAGAAAGAAAGGAAGGAAAAGAAAGGAAGGAAGGAAGGAAGGAAGGAAGGAAGGAAGGAAGGAAGGAAGGAAGGAAGGAAGGAAGGAAGGAAGGAAGGAAGATAAAACAGTAAGCAATGTTGTCATAGGAAATACTGTAAACAGTATTTAATACTGACGTCCAGAAGCAGCTGTACAGATGTATGTGCATGAAGTGTAATGAACTTACACTACTTCTGAATATGACTCAAGCTGAAAATGTGCTATTTAGATTCATGTGTCTGCAAGTGGTTAGTGAAAAAAATGTTTTCTAATTGAGAGAACATTGTGTATTTGTGCTCATCCTAGCTATGTTTTTGTTTTGTTTGGTTTTGGTTTTGGTTTATTTTTTTATTTATTTTCCTAAGACAATGCAATAAAAGAATAAGATGCAAAGCAGTATAAATAATGTAAAAAGCTCTGAGCTTCTCACTAAAGTCATTTAAAGGACACACAATTCTGCTGCTCTCTGACCCTGCACATTCTAATACACACATTCACGACTATTTAAATGCTCTGGGAAAAATTAAGGTGTTCACTTAATTTTGCAACTTTGCCATTTTTATTACCTCGTAATCTTATTAACTGCTATCTTCAGGAATTTATCCACTATTTAAAAGCCAAAGTTCTGGCATATGTGTATATTTCTGATTAGCTGGCAGTTCTGAGAAAGTAGAAAAAAAATGTATTCAATTGGACCAAAGCCAGTCCTTTTCAAAATTTCTAAAGAAAGGACTTTCTAAATACATTTGGGTTGAACAAAATGTTTCATTTTAATGTTGACAGTTTTAAAACTGTTTTCCCCTTTAAATCAAATTAAAAGATTTTGAAATAAACAATTGCTTCAAAACAAAATTAAAGTTCATAAAATGAAATGTTCTGCTTTTCCTCAAAATTGTTTTAAATTCCGTTTTCCTTGTTTGTCGAGTTTGGCAAAATTAGCACAAAATGATTAATCGATGATTGGTATTTCATCTTCTCCTACTCAATATTTTTCATCAAAGAAGTTTTATGCCTGCTACAAAAATACACTTCTGGTTATGAAATGAAAAAAGGTGGATCAGAACCTTACACATCTCTCTTGATGCCTTAAATTCTTCATTGCCCTTTTTCATTACTACTAAGGATAAGGAAAAGGCTGATGTTCTTAACGCCTTCTTTGCATCTACCTTTACTAGCCAGACCACTTATCATCTGGGTACTCAGCCTCACGAACCTGGAAGTCTGGGACAAGGAGCAGAATAACCTCCTCACAACTCAGGTGGATAGAGCTAGAAACCTTCCACTACACCTGGACTGTCACAAGTCCATGGGGCCAGATGGGATCTACTTGAGGGTGCAGAGGGAGTTAGTGGATGTGATGGCTGAGCTGCTTTCCATCATCTATCAGTGGTCATGTTCATTTGGAGAGAGGTCCCGGATGACTGGAGGCTTCCTAATGTGACACCCATCTACAGGAAGTGTCATAAGGAGGACCCAGAGAACTACAGGCCTGTCAGCCTGACCTCAGTGCCAGGAAAGGTGATGGAACAAATCACCTTGAATGCAATCACGCAATGTATATGTGACCACAGGGGGATCAGGCCCATTCAACATGGGTTCGTGAAAAACAATCCTTCCTGACCAACCTCATCTCCTTCCATGACCAAGTGACCCACCTCGTGGATGAGGAAAAGCCTGTTGACATAGTCTACGTAGAATACAGGCGGTCTCCCACCATATTCTCCTGGAAAAGCTGGCAGCCCATGGCTTGGACAGGTACACTCATTGCTAGGTTAAAAACTGGGTGGATGGCCAGGCCCAGAGGGTGGTGGTGAATGGAGTGAAATCCAGCTGATGGCCAGTAACCAGTGGTGCTCCCCAAGGTTTGGTGTTGAGGCTCATTCTCTTTAATATCTTTATTGATGACTTGAATGAGGGAATTGAGTGCACCCTCACTAAGTTTGCAGATGACACCAAGTTGGAGGGTAATGTCAATCTGCTGGAGGGTAGGAAGGCCCTGCAGAGGGACCTGGACAGGACGGATTGATAGGCAGAGACCAGTGGGATGAGTTTCAACGTGGCTAAGTGCTGTGTCTTGCACTTTGGCTACAACAACCCCATGCAGTACTACAGGCCTGGGGGAGAGTGTCTCGAAAGCTGTGCAGAGGAAAAGGATCTGTGGGTGCTAATCGATGCTCACCTGAACATGAGCCAGCAGTGTGCCCAGGTGGCCAAGAAAACCAATGGCATCCTGGCTTGTATCAGGAATAGTATAACCAGCAGGAATGGGGAAGCGATTGTCCCCCTGTACTCAGCTCTAGTGAGGCCACACCTGGAGTACTGTGTTCAGTTTTGGGCCCCTCACCACAAGAAGGACATTGAGGCCCTGGAGTGTGTCCAGAGAAGGGCTACAAAGCTGGTGAAGGGTCTGGAACACAAGTCCTATAAGGAGTGGCTGAGGGAACTGGGGTTGTTTATTCTGGAGAAGAGAAGGCTCAGGGGAGACCTTATTGCTCTCTATAACTACCTGAAAGGAAGGTGTGGGGAGCTGGGGGTTGGCCTCTTCTCACAGGTAACTAGTAATAGTACTAGATGGAATGACCTCAAGTTGCAGCATGGGAGGTTTAGGTTAGAAATTAGGAGGCATTTCTTCTCAGAAAGAGTAGTCATGCATTGGAACAGGTTGCCCAAGGAGGTGGTGGTGTCACCATCCCTGAGGGTGTTCAAGGAAAGGCTGGACCTGGCACTTAGGGACGTTGTTTAATGGGGTGATATTGTTTGTGGGGTGATGGTTGGACCAGATGATCTTGAAGGTGTCTTCCAACCTTAATGATTCTATGATTTGCTACATAAGATGAAACTAATTTTGCCCTAGTGACTCACAAAGAAAATCAATTCTTTGTGATTTGCACTCATCAGATCTAGCTCCCATACTGTACTTCAGACAGATCAACCAGCCCTGTACAATGCTTTTGCAGTAGCTTACCCTCAGCCATCCCTGTGCCATCCTGGTGCCAGGAGCTCGTTTCTCCCCTTCTAGGACACCATTCCAGGTACCTTGTGCTCTCCTGGAAATGCAGGAAATGAAGGAGCCCATTGAGAAAGAGATCATAGAATTATAGAACGTCCCAATTTGGAAGAGACCCACAAGAATCATTGAGTTCAACTCCTGGCTCCACACAGGTCTACCCAAAACTTCAGAGCATATGGCTAAGAGCATAGCCCAAACACTTCTTAAACTCCAACAGGCTCGGTGCCATGACTACGTACCTGGGGAGCCTGTTCCAGTGCACGACAACCCTCTCAGTTAAGAACCTTTTCCTAATATCCATCCTGAACTTCCCCTGTCTCAGCTTGACACCTTTCCTTTGGGTCCTATCACTGGTCACCAGAGAGAAGACATTAACACCTGTCCCTCCGCTCCCTCTCATCAGGAAGCTGTAGACCACGATGAGGTCTCCCCTCAGCCTTCTCATTTCGAGGATGAATAAACTAAGTGACTGCAGCCAATCCTCATGTGTCTTCCCCTCTAGGCCCTTCACCATCTTTGTAGCCCTTCCCTGGACACTCAGACCTTCTCTAGACACTCAGCCCTTCTCTGGATCCTCTTAACCCTTAGCAAAACCCCTCTAGACATTGGCCTACACCCTTCTCTGGAGCTTGCAGGCACTCCCCTCTGCTGAGCACCCAGCGTGAGACTGAAATAGGTTCTACAAGAATGGGAGGTATGCTTTGCAGCTCAACAAATACCTTTGTGTGTGTATACATCTAATGTATACAACTACCCATGAATATAGGCAGATAAGTAGATAGGTAGATTTAATAAGATGCAGGGGAATCCAGGAGTATAGACATACCATCTTTTGTGCATCTAAAGTGTTATTTTCAAGGGTCTTCAGAACCCACCAAAATTTTGACACTATTAAAGCCCACTCCAGAGCTTTTGAAAAGGCATCCAACAACAAGCCAAATAATATCTTTGTACTTCATTTATCTTGCTTTCTCTGCAGTTTCTAATCACCCCGTTTAGCTTATTGTACCATTGACAATAGACAATGCTACATTGACAACAATCAATACCACAGCTTTATTGCACCTTATAACAATACAACCATTTTCCTCTCCCTATACATAAAAAAACACGTGGTCTTGTTCTATGTTTTTATAATAAAGAATGCTCTTTGTTCTAAACCTTTTAGACTTCTGAGTCAACATGTGTTATGCAAGTGCTGAATCTGCTAACATCTCCTTTCTTTACTCAGCAAAAGAAGTGAGTATTTGCATGCAGTCAGCAAAACAGTTAAGAATTTCTGTAAAACTGCGTTAGACCACAAGCTAATGACTAATCCCCTACAAGGCTCTGAAATTTATGCATAGCAAGAGCCCACCTAAAACTCTGAAAATTAATTGTGTGGACTTGATTTTTCATATTCAAATAGCAATATTTCCATATAATAAATCACAATAAATTTGGATTAAATGTTGTCATTAATGAGATTAGAAGTCATTAGCTTTTAGTACATGATTTTTTGTTTACATGGCACAATAGCACAATGTTTTATGGCACCACCTACTGAAAAATGTAAAAAAAAAAAAAAAATGATGTAAAAGAGTTTAACAAATAGTGCAAAACTACCCTTCATGGTGCTTCATGTGTTCAGTTTGAAAACATATACCCCGTCAAATTTTGTAACTAAGTTTAAAATTTCATTTGGAACTTAAACAGTTTGTCCTGCCCAGCAGCTATAAAAATATTATTTGACTTAAGGATGAACACTTCTGACTGAAAAAAATAAACAAATAAATCCTGCTTTGAATTTTTGTATGCTAACCTTCACAAGCCATATTTTTTGACACAAGGCACAGATTATAAATCACCATGAAGACATTGGCACATACATCCTAGTTTACTGCAAAAAAAAAGCTTTCATTTTCTTGAAGAAATACAGAGTAAACTTTAAATATTACTTTAAATGTTAATTGTGTGACTAAGGACATGCTTTTTTTTTAAACTAGTTAATGATCCTTATGAGGGAAATCCTCAAAGAAAACCCTGAGCTGATATGTACACTTAGACTTAAGCAAAAACTTCAGAATAAATAATTGCATTATACATTTTCCTCCTCTTTTTGAATGCAGAGCACAAACTGACCTGAAATAACTTGCATTCAGATTACTTCCTAGTTAGAAGTGAGGTCTTGAAATGAACTATATTCAAAATTCACACTAGACTGTTTATAAGAAAAATATTTTTTTTGATTTTATGAAAATATATATCCAAACTTTTATGGTAATACAAGCCTGTATTACAAATACAAGCCTAAAGAGCTATTCTAAAGAGAAAATTTCTAAAGGTGCTCTCTCTCAAAATTTTTCCCCATTTTTCTTATGACAAACAATGCTATCATGAATTATTGAGATGATCTAATATTCAGTGAATTAAATAACACAATACTGTCATACATTCTGACACTGTTACTTACCATACCATATTGTTAATGAAGTTTTAAGTCATGGTCATGCTGACTTCTTGGCTTAAAGGCCAATGTGTTATTTCACAAAGGTCAGGACTCTTTGAAGAATCATGTTTGGAGCACATTTTTACCTTCTTCCACTCCTCTGTGTTACTCAGACAGCATCACTTCCCTGGCTGTGTCCCAGGAGATTGGAGGGCAAGAACAGTTATATCCTGCAATGTCTTTTCCTGTCTTTTGACATCTCAGGCATGGCAGCGGTGGGAAAAGCTAGCATGCTGTGTGATAATGGTCCTTAATCTGTGCATGTGCCTCATTGCTGCTCTCATCTGGGGTGGGCCAGCAATGCAGTGAATGGGAACCAGCTTCCTTCTTCTGGATGTTTCCCTGTGACTGTGAAAGGTCAAGTCACCTGGTGGTGAGGTTGAGTCACCAATTCCTAAGTCAAGGCCATGCAATGGTAACCTTGCCAAGACTTACACAAGGAACCCAGAGCTCAAAGGGGGAGCAGGCAGAGACAGAAACCCAGGGGATCCTCACTTCTGGCAAGAGGGAACTGCTGAGCAGGCAGGGAGGCAGGCCTTTCCTTCACCCTACAGCAGTCAGTATGTAGTAATTTGGAGCACGATTTAGGGAATACAGCTGGTGAAAGGTTTGTAGAAAACAGATGGAGAACTCAAGCATTGGGATAACACATGTAGCTGGCCTAGGTACTCAGGCGAATAAAGTCAGCAGATGTCTATCATGATTATCACATAAATTTGTGCAATCTAGGATTGCATATTAGATTGCTATGATATAAACTGGAACTTGCAGGTAAAGAGTTTAATGAGTTATGGAAGTACAAATGGTCAACACGTATGAAGAGGAAATGAGAAAAAGATCATTGACAAGATTTGGCAGAAATGTGATATCAGTAAATTGTCTATGAACTTCTATGTGTTAGAATTAACATTAGTAAATGCAAAATATAGTGCGTATTTTTATTCTGCAACACATGCAAACTCTAAGCAATATTTCAGAACTGGAAATCTATAAATGCATTTTGATTTTTACAGTTATTACCTTGAGCAGTAAATTGATTTTTGTAGTCCAGGTGCTCCCCTGGACAAGTGTATAAAGTCATTGTTATAATGCAAGGTTTTTTTTTTCCCATTCTAGGTTAGTTATTGCAGATTTCAGAAAATTATGCTAGGAATGGTGAGGAAATACTTCTCTTGTAATCAGCTTCTTTTGCAGCCAAAAGTTATGCAGGTGTTTAGAGATCTGCAGTGTTTAAAAAACTTTAATGAAGAAGAATCTGGGGGCAGTTATATAGCTCAAGCAGACACAGATGTCCCGGCTTGAAAGTATTGTACTTGTTTCTCTCTCATGTCCATATGTAGAGGAGAATCATGTGCATACTAAAAGAATACAGGTACAAACCATGTCACATTTGCATTTTGTTTACAATATTTTGTTCTGAATATTGGCATAAAACACAAGTTGAAAATGATACTTTTTTAATGTGCAAATATACATTTTTTTAATGTGTAAATATACACAGGTATGCATGTTGTATACGAATGCAATGGCCAAGTGCTGCCCCCCAAAAAACACATGTAATTCCAAGGGAAGTATTTGGCTACTATGTTGCTACACAGCTGAGTGAAAAATAATACTGTAATACAAACTAATGTAATGACACTTCTTAAAGCAAAGACTATGTATATAGCAGAAGGAAAAACTAATGAGAAGCAGATGTACACAGGAGAGTATTTTGAGTTAAATGATATGTGTGGTTTCATTTGGGTACGTGTTTCTTTAGCACGTGGAGAACGAGTGTATATATAGCTATGCAAAGGAAAATATTAGTTGTTGAAAAATGTGTACACTCTCAGGAAAAGAGGCTTTAAAGAGGAAAGTATTCAGATGAAGAAGCAAATTCTCTAAGTCTCAGGAGAGCTCAGCACTTTTAAACTACAATTAATTAATTCTTCTGCATTCCAGGATACCAAAACAAATGAAACAATCAATTCCTTTCTGTACCCACAATACAGTATTTGCTGCAGCTTAAGCCGGACCAGTGGTAAGTGTCCCTGCCCAGGTGTGAAGACCAAATCAGCAGTGGTGGCCCTGAACCCCACACAAGCTGCAAAGCAACCCTGCAGTCTGGCTCATCGCTACCCAAATTAACCTCTCCCATGGAGTATCACAGCCTATGGCCCCTCTGATGCCCAGCAGCACACTTCTGTCAGTGCATGCTTTGCAAAACTGACCACAGTCAGCAGATGTTACCTGCAGTCAGGTAACAAGTGATCAAGAATCTTCGCTGGAAAAACAGGTAACTACTCCCTCCTCTTTGTAGGATGGGAAGGAGCTCATTTTTACCAGTGAAACATAGTGTTGTGTTTTTAAATAATGCAGTAAGGCAGAACTCTTTTTTATGAGATATTACTGGAGTGGAGAAGTGAAAAAACGTTAACATAGCCACTGCAAGAGAAAAGGGACATTAAGGTAGTAGACAAATATTTCACCCACACTTCTGCAGACACTCAAAACTGAAGAAAAGGCTGTTATATTCAGGTTAGAGGCAGCTTCTAGGTATATCACTGTTTGGAGGAAATGTACTGTCCTGTTAGCACAACAGCATCCAGCTGTTGTACCTGCCTCCCATATACATGATGTACCTGCCCCCTATATGCATGATGCAACTGTTAGACAACATGACAGGCCTGATGAAGGATGCGGCAACTTCAAGTCCAAGGTTGTTTTTTTTGTTTGTTTGTTTGTTTTGTTTTGTTTTTCTCAGTAATGTTCAAATTCTACTACAGTCTTTTTCTGAGAAAGTTGCTGTTCCTTCACTGTACATTGGCTCAGCCTGAGGCCAGTTAGTGTCCAACTTTCAGCACGTTCAAGATCTTGTTGGAGAGTACATTTTGCAGATTGATTTCATCGAAAGATAAGCAGTAAGAGTCTAAATGTCTAGTCTGACCATTGATGTAGCCCAGTTAAACTCTTTTTGAAGTTTTCTGTTTCTTCCAGGGTCCTTCTTGTGCCTGATTCATACCAATTTTTGGTAAGAAATCTGTCTCTTTATTCAAAAAAGTAATATCTTCTTTGAAGAAATTTCCACTAACCACACAGAGCAAGGTCCATGCAGCCAGATACTTCACATGAACTACTATGTATTGCTGGTGTCATGTTTAGAGAAGTATGGCCTCTCTCCTTACTCCATGCCATTCCTGAATTCTTTCTCACTTATCAGGATAACAATTTATACAACCCTGTAAGCTGCTAAATGCTTCCAAATCTGCTTTGCAAATCCAATCCTTGGGGCTAAAATGGACCTAACAGGAAAGTAATTGTTTGTAATACTAAGGATAAGGTGAAACTAAGGAAACAGCTTTTTTAATGGTATTCTCCAGAATGAAACAACTTCTGCAGACTTTGGATGAGGCTTTCAGAGCACAAGGGAGAGTCCAGATATTCCTAAACTGTTTTGATTAAGGCCAACATCAGGCTGGGCTGCTCTGGGAAGTACTTTCTGAATATCAGTATTAGAGATCACTGTTTCAGTCTTGATCTTACAGCTGCAAATGTCAATGGAATCACAGTTAAAATGGTCTAGAAACCATCACTGTTTTAACATATGAGTATCAGCACTACTGCCACAATAACTATATTGCTTTAACTCAGTTCTGTTTTAATGCTTGTGAGAGCTCCTCCTTTTTCTCACACTTTGGTAGCCTGATTTCTGACAGAAATCTGGCAGCTAGTACTGCCAGCATAGCTAGAACCTCTCCTGGAACCACAAGGCCAGGATGATTCCCATGCAAGGAAAGAGGTGGCCTGGCACTGCCCTTCTGGCTAGTTTAATGGCTACAGCTTGTCTTCAAAATGACAGAAAATTTGAAAACCACATGAAAACCACCAGTCCCGTGAAGCCACAATCACAATCTCAGTTTTCCTATGGCCATGCATATTCTACATCAAAGTCTTCAAAGCAAACTGGGAGTGTTTCTCTTCCCCTCTTCACTTAGTGGCCAAATCATATTTTGAAGCAGTTAAAGTAGAAATTTTTTCCTTTGCAGAAACTTGGTCAAAAGCATCAGGGATAGATAGCTACTTTCATAATATTTAATCCAAAATCATCAACAATTAT